>NC_081824.1:333975202-334600202 GCF_030867095.1 Alligator mississippiensis | reverse complement strand
CCCTCCAGAAAAGTAAGTTAGTACCTTCACAAGTTTCATAAATCTTGCTGTTTATATACCTGCATTTGTTCTACTTTACTACACTCCCTAAATACCATCTCCCACTCCAAAAAAATGAGTCAAAGGTCTGCCTGAGCTGAATGGCCATGGTCCAGCCTGCTTTAGGCATCTCAGGTTCTGGAACCAATGGTACACAAGAGAATGACTGAGCTATAATTATATTTAGCCAATGCTGGCTTAAGCCTCACTGCCCAGATAGCATTTACAGATAGGTCAACTGGGGGCAATTTTTGACACATGCCCAAAGCCACACAAACTTATATCTCGGGAGTGGTAGCAAGAGGTCTTACCACATCCCAATATAAGGTCTAATACTTTATACCTATATTTATTTTCATATAAAATATTATTTTATTTATTAACAATGGTTCTTCTTAGTAGATATAATTATGTATTGTCATTTATGTGCACTGTACTATACCAGTATAAAAGTATAAAAGGCAAGGTACTTACCTTCTAAAGCTTACTGTCTTAACAGTAATATTGGTCCTAAGCTAGATAATGTACTGAACACAGGCAACAGAGCCTGTAAAACAAAGCTATGTGATTTGGAACACTTAACTCCTAGAGTGGTTTGAGCCATTATTTCCCCCTTTTTAACAATTTTATATTATATATTTTGTCTTATAGTCATGAGAAGTCTATGCTTACATTACCTTTGTTTGTTTGTTTTTTTTTTTTTTTTTTGCTAAGTAGTGGACTCAGGTCACTCAATACCTGCTTAGAGCATAACAGGGTGGTTTGGAGCAGATCGAAGAGAAGAGCTGATGTAGGCTTGTGTCTTGAACACCACTCAGAGAGAAAACCTTGGAAAAAAGCCAAAGGCATTTTGAGCCAAGCTATGTAATAGATATCTTGCAGTTATTTTCTAGCAAGAAAAGGGTGTTCAGTTTGTACTTATAGGGCTCATTTACATGAGACTCTTAACTTTTCATTAGCAAAGTCTACTGCAAAGTAAGTATGTGTGTCTATACATGCATATGCTTACTTCACAATGAACCTCCCTAATCCTGAGTAAATTTGCTACCTGCAAATGCAAGTAGCAAATTTACTCGGGATTAGTAATGGTGCCATAATGCTTGTGTAGATGCCTGACTGGGAGCAAAATCTGCTCCCAGTCAGCCATCCACCAGGGGGCGGGAGATAGCTTCCTGACCCCAGGAGCTGCCTGCTGCCAGGACAGGCTTTGCAACAAGAGCCCGGGTGGGGTCTATGTCCCCCCTGCCCTGGCAGCAGGGAGCTCTAAGCCCCCTGCTCCGAGATCGTGATTGGGCCCCACTCCACCATCAGAATTAGGAAGTGGGGGCTGGAAGACCCTTATCTCCCAGCAGTAGCTCCACTACCATGGGGCTGCTGCTGGGAGATACTTATCTTCCAGCCTGAACTCGTGTCTCCTAGCCCCGCCACTCCCCAATTGCAATTGTCCCCACCCCAGAAGCAGGCAACCTCCTGGCAGCTGTCTCCTGGCCTGGTGTTCCCTTTCAGCCCCTGGACTAGCAGCCAAGGTGAGTCTGGAGCTGCTCCCAGTGGTTGCAGGGGCCCATGGCAGGGCTGCAGGGGACTCGGTACAAATTTGCTCCCTAATCCCTGCATATATAGATGCCTGCCCAAAACCCCTCATTCCAGAGTAGTAAATTTGGGTCAGAGTAAATGCATGTGTAGATACACCAACTGTTGGACAGTGGACTGTATGTTCACAGTGAACATTAAGAGATGTTTATTTACAATTCATATTACTGCACTTTGATAGATCGGTATCTAAACCTGAATTTCACTGGGGGTGGAATACTAATATTAGCCAACACTAAATATTCATGCAGCTCTATTTTTATCTTATAATTTAAACAAAGATGTAATCTCAATCCTTGGCTGGGATTTTGAGGGCAGGAATGTGTCTGCTGCATAGTGCATTTGCTGGAACTAAATATGCTTTGCAAGTTGGAACAGATCTAAGTACAGAAAATAGAACTGTTTTTTTCCCCTATCAAGGTCTTTCTGAGAAATGCCTTTCCACCCAATAAATTCCAGCCACCTGGGAATTTCCAGCCTGATTTCATTGCTGTTCATATATTACATTTGTAATATTTCACATTCATTTATTAGAGATCTTCATGCTGTGTGAGCTACCTTGAACTTTAAATTAATTGCATTTCACTGTAGTAAGGGCAGAAACACTTTAAAGCTAAATCCCTGCAGTAGAGTGCCATTGATATAGGCACATAATAAACTCATTACTTGGATTATTGTTGATTAGAGCTACAATGTCACTGATTGTGAACTGTGTTTATGTAGCATCTTCATGGTTGAAAGTCTGTAGATACTTCCAATACAGAAACCTACATTAGCAATTTGTCATTTTGACATATATAGACATAGTAAATCATGGGCCATATAAAGTCTCTTTTCAGTAGTAGATTATGGTTATAGTTCTGTGGTAAAGATTAAGTTCAATTTAGCACTTTTAGCAAGGATTCGGTTCTTTGTTATGCATTTAAGATCCTACTTGAAATTACAGCACTTTTTTCCTTTAAAGCAGAATAAAATTGAGAATTAACTCAATCGAATAGAATTTAACTAATACATCTGTTAACTAGTTTAGGAACTGAAATGTTAAAAACAATTATAAGAAGTAAAGCACCGATGTCCATAATTGCTTAGTCCCATGAGATTTTAGTAACATAATCATATAGATTCTTCATATGAATTCTATCTGTATGAAAATCTTGTATATATACTATATATAATTAAATTAGGTTGCACCTAATTTCTATATCAGTCAGGACACAAGCAGGAAAAATCAACAACTCAGGTAATTTTTAAATGGTCCATTGCAATATCATAATTCCTGTGCTAGTAATTTGCATACAGCATATTTGTGAGCTGTAATGAGTTATGGTATGTCTTTGTGGTACAACCAGTAGTGTAAATGGAGGGATGGAGGACAGAAGGGGCAAATAGGGCATCTGCCTTGGGTGTTGATTGAGAGAGGGCACCAGTACTGCCCTGTTCCCCCAGAGGTTTTACCATGGCATGTTCTGCCTGGCTGTAGGACCTGGGCCAGGTGCAGACAAATACCCAGTAGTGCATCTAAAGCACAGGTGGGCAAAATGGCCAATTCGACCAGCAGCTGGACTCCATGTCCCAGCAGCCCCTGCCGCATGGCTGGGGCCGGTCTCCATGGAGACCCCAGCCACAGCTGCACGAGAAAGCTCAAGGCTGGGGCTGCTATGGAGACCAGCTGCAGTAGCGCTGGCAATACGTGTGGCAGAGCAGGTCAGAGGGCTGCTCCAGAGTTGCTGGGATCTTGCAATCAGGGCAGCTTGCTCTGGAGCTGGGGCAGAGCTGCAATCTGTAACCTGCATGCTCTAGGGAGGGATGCACAAGCAGGGGATCATGGCTTTGCCCTGGCTCTTTGCAGTGGTGACAACCTGGTCTGGAGCAGAGGCAGAGTTGTGATTGCCTGCTGGCACGCCCCTGCCCAGAGCATGCAGGCTACAGACCATGGCTCTGTCTTGGCTCCATTGCAAATTCCCAGTGGCTCCAGAGCAGCCCCTTGCTCTGCTCTGCCATGTGCACTACCAGCACGGCTGTGGCTGGTCTCCATGGCAACCCCAGCCTTGAGCTTTCCCCGGCAGCTGCAGCTGAGGTCTCCATGGAGACCGGCCCCAGCCATGTGCAGCGGGGGCTGGGAAATGGAGTCCACTGCAACCAGATCTGGCTCTTTATCTACCCCGATCTAGAGGGAATGGGGTGGAATGATGACCCCCTGGGAAGCTTTGCCATGGGAGGCACAGCTCTGTGCCTGGGGTGAAGGGAAAAGTGAATGGGGCACCAGGAGCTGCCTTTGGGGAACCTGTGCCAATGCCTGAGCTGCTGCAACAGCAGCCACAGCAGTAGCAGCTGCCTCTGGAGTGAGGGGAGCTGGGCAGATAAGACTCTCCCTCTCCCTTCTTCATGCCTTCACCCTCCCACTCTCCACGGGTCAGCATAATTCGCCCCATGCCTATTTCTGCCCCAGGTGCTGAAAGATCTAGCTATGCCACTGGGTACAACAGAGTAAATTAGCCCAGACAAAGCTTTATATTACTGCAGGTCATATTATTGAAAGTCAATTTCTTCCAGTATCCACGCTAGTTTGGGGAGCTGGACTATCTATATGTATCAAGAGTTTCTACTGGGCAGTTAAGTTAAATGTCACTGATTTATAAAGGGTTTTTTGAAGTCCTATGGATCCCTAACTCTTCACAGGAGCATTATGAAGACTAACCCTGGTAAAAGGGTGAGTACTCATTTTCTGAATAAATAGCAGAAAATATTACGCTTACTGACTCTGGAAGGACTACAGAAGTGGGCATGGGGGCTGGATGTGTCCCTGTCATACACCAGATAAGGACCAAGTTCTGAGTTGAAGGATAAGCCCAGAGAAGAGCCTGAATGGTTGGTCCTTATGAACTTGCAGCTCTTGTAGAAATCAGCCTCTGTCCAATAGCAAGGAGATATCTTAATCTGGGACTGGGAAAATGAAGCTGACAAGGTCATCAAGGTTATACCTGGATTAATTTATAACATCCCTGGCTAACTGCTTTATTTTTTCTCTTTCCTACACACCTTGCCTTCTCAGCAGTGCCCGTTCCTTTTTCCTTCCCCCACCACATGCCTTGTATTTTAATCACTACTTTCTCTTTAGAACCTCTGTTTCCTGCAGTCCCTTTACAGTACAAGATGAAAGCTTATGTATGCATCACTGATTAAGCCTCTCAGGTGCAGATCTACCCTGATTTCTTCCTGTTTTCAGACTAACACAGAGTTATCTACCTCTCTCTGAGGTCATTAAGATGATCTATGACTGACAGATGTGAATGATACTTTTTTTTCAGTTGCAATGGATTTATGTTGCACTCCCATTGACTGATTGATCTTTTTAAAGGCCTGGAGGTTTTGCATGTGCTAATAAAAGCACTGTGCAGCACAACAATTCAAGAGTGAATTCCTACTTTTTCCAAAGGCCAAAGTAGTTTGGAACAAACCACAAGTCACAAAGTTGTATGCTAGCTTGAAGAACAGTTCTTGAATATTTCTCCATGGAGCTATTACCCCAGTTAAACTGTGCAGGTAGCTTTTAAAAAGGAGAGTAGGGGGAGCCCTTAAGTTTCAGAGAAATCAGTACTCAGCATTACAAACCCAGAAAACAGTATGTCTATCGTTAGAGTAACTGTCATTACTGCACATTTATTTAGTACTTAGTACAAGTACTAAATACTAGTACTATACAAGTACTATACAAGTACTAAATAAATGTGCAGGAAACACTATACAGTAGCATCTCATGTAGATGTGCCCACAGAGTTAAAAGATGCACTTCAGTCAAAACATGATCAGGTATGGAAACATAAAGGTAAGGCACTCAAACAACCTTCCTTCTTCACCCTATTCATGCTAGAAAATAAGGCAGAGAAAATAAAAAATAAGCAAAAGGTGTCTTTAAAAACATGCTTAATCTAACAGAAAACATTCAAATTCAGGGCAAGAAACACTAAAATCTGTCATGCTATGGCATAGCACACTATCACGATAGGGCAGTGTTAAAGTATTGAAATACACTGCTTTTGCACCTTAATGTGTTTGGATTTCTTTTAAGGGGCTTTCACTTAAATTTTATGATGACTCATGCTTGGTTTGGAGTTACCTGTAGTGTCCCTGTAATGGTTTTATCTTTAAAATTACTACTATGTACTCTCAGCCTTAACTCTGATCTGTGTCTTGGAATAAAGTATACAGTAAGCTTTATTCAATGTAGAATTTAGGGTATGTACAGACTTTCAGGGAGGTTAGATTGGGTTAAAAATGGCCACCCAATCTAAATTAAGTTGGAATGGGGTGCTAGCAGGTGGGCTTGGGAGGATCTGGGGATCTAGTGGGGTCTGTGGAGGTTTGGAGTGGTTGGGGGAGCTAGAATGATTCATGGGGGGTCAGGGGCTAGCAAGGTCTGTGGGGGGCTTGGGCAGGTGGAGGGGGCTAGCGGGATCTTTAGGGAGGCTTAGGGGATCTGGGTCTGTGAGGGGTTTCTGATTCCACCAAAACTCCTCCAGAGTAAGAGTAATAGAGGCCAGGCAGAGAAAAGATTAAACAGAATATGTAAGGGACTGACCTTTGGTTGGCATAATTTGTCAAAGGTGCTTTGAAGTTCATGGAACTATAACAGTTAACACCTGCTAAGGATCCTTCACAAAGGCAGGAAAGGGGAAAGAGATTCATGACTCAGTGTTGATCCACTTTAGATGACAATGATGGCATTGCATGTAGAGGACAAGCCCTGCATTAGTTCTCTGTTGCAGAAGGGCAAAGGGCAAATTAATCATCATCTAATGATTCTGTACACTGAAGGGAAAACCTCGGTTGTTTATAAAGATAGCATAGTTGGCTGCATATTTTCTTTATCACCAGCTTGGCAGTAGGGAAGAAAAGATGCATGACAAGGCTAAAAGCAGGAGTGTCCAGTGCAGCACTGGCTTTGTAATCATGGCATACAGTAACCTATGTTGTTTACATTATACCATAGTTCCTTATACTCTTGAATTGTTAGTTGTAGTTGTGAATATATCAGATTTAGTAACATGAATTACTGAATTTCTCTCCCAGCATGGCTTTCCATCCTTGCATTTTAGGGTTCTGTTTTATAAAAGATAAAGCCCTACTGGTGATCTTCATTGCTTGTGTAATCATATATACCCATCTAAGATGAACACAAAGCACTAGCAGTGAATATCCAGGTTTCAGCCATAGTACAGATGTACAGATTATTACACAGGACATTAGAGAATCAAGAGCTCACTACACATTCCAATTGTTTGTTTTTTTTTAAGTATGCCTAATGCCAAGCAGATCAACCAGAAAATCCCAAGCACTGTTATAAATTTAAGTCACAGCACACACCCCTATTTATTGCAGATATTGCAGTTAAGCGTTAAATGGCAAAATTAGCTTTGGCTTTGGAACGTATCTAAACTATCATATCTACGATAAACATAATATAGCATATAATAAATTATTTACCACAAAAATGGACTATCATGCCACTACCTGTATAGTAAAGAATGAGTATATGTGCACTCACGTGTGAACACACAGCACTATGATTGTGGGTTTGTAAGAGATGTGCCACTTGGCTATACTAACATAAATATTCTGTGTAAACGACATCAGTTTTGTATGCCAGAAGCTAAAACAGATAGGCAAACAGTTATTCCAGGGGAGCTCCTTGAAGTAGGTATTATTACAGTAATGGCAGGGGAGCATGTAATAGTGTGTATGCCTATATCAAACAACTACCTTGGGACAGATGAGGTTACATGACATTTACACAAGTGTAGATTTACCCTTGATTTTTCCCAGGGTAATTGTAGACTATGTACAGGTTAGTTATGCTTGTGTAGAGGTCTATGTAATCTATCCCCTCCTTGTTTACATTGGTAGAAAGGTTGATTACAATAATGAGAATGTGACCTGCCTCCTGCCTATAGACTAGAGCTAGATTTCCTTTACAGACACTCAAAGAAATAGTGTTTCTCTCCATCCACTAAGAGAATATAACGTAACATTTCTAATGTATCTATTTAACACAGTTACATCATGATATTTACCAATATAAGGATTTTAAGATGCATGGCTCCATTCTGTGTTTCATAACTGGGTTTTATCAAATTCCGTTGAAATACATATTTTCATGAGTATTTTTTTTTTGGCCCTCATTTATGAAAGGGTAGGTGCTATGCAGACCAAACAGAGAATAAGTTTGACCTTGAAGGGCCTAAAGCATACCTGCTTTAGCATGCCTAGAAAAAGCATACCTAGAAGTTTAGTTAAGGTTTGGAAATTTTCTGTTGAGACCAAACTCTCCAGACATCATGCAGAAGACCAGTGACAATTTCAGTTGCAAACTCAAGTGAAGTTTTGTTATTGACAGCAACGAAGCCAGTATTTCAGTTTGTGTTAGTGTAATAGACATTGAAGAGTTGCTTACCTGATTTTGGGTGTCCCACAATGAGGTTGTCCCTTCAGAGACACTGTACTGGGGCAAAGGAAATTTGTCTGTACTCAGGGCAAATGAGTCTGTTTCAGACAGGGACATCTTGATAAAGGGAAAGAATAACCCCAGCCAGAGGGGTTTGAAATCAAAGAGGAATGATTAGGGAGAGCCCATGAAAATCCCAGCCTCTGGATTGTCTGGTAGGATTGCTTTAAAAGTGTGGAGTTTTTTCCCCTTTGAGGGAGAGAAGAAGAAATTCTTCACCAGGAAGAAATTCTTTATGGTGAGGGTTGCCAAAATATGGAATGGACTTCCAAGAGAGGTGGTGCTTTCCCCTACCTTAGAGGTGTCAAGAGGAGATTAGACAAGCATCTGACTGGGGTTACTTGACCCCAGCGCTCTTTCCTGACCAGAGCAGGGGGTTGGACTCGATGATGTAATAGGTCCCTTCTGACCCTAGAAAGCTATGAAATCTAAAAAAGGGAGAGAGAAGGGTGCACACTGCAGGGAGATGGCTGTGCGGGTTCAGCCACAGTGACTCACTTTGTTGGTGTGTATGTGTGTGACCTAAAGGGAAGGGCATGGGCTGCAGGAGCCCAACCCAGTGCACCTGTGTTCACCCATGGCAGAAAAGTATCTGCTTTAGCCTGCAGCCCAAGACCCACTGTGCAGGGGCTGTGGGCCAGAGCAGGGTACATTGTGTGTTGCAGGGGCCCAGATGTGGGAGCAGCTGTCAGCAGCATGGTGACACCTGGGCCGACATGGGAGGACCTCAGCCATGAAGGAACTGCTACGGTGCTAGTGGGAGGAGTTGGGGACTGTTTCTTTTAATACTGAGCAATTTATCAGTGTTTCAACATCTACTTATTGTTTATGCTTCTCCTTTAACCTGTATCATACCTGAAAGGTTACCACCTTGTGAACCCCATGAGCACCCAAGTGACTATCCCTGTATCACCAGTGCTTCTTTTGTGAAATGTATAGAGTTATTTTGGAAACAATTTGCAATTGTAATTATTCTGTATATATTTAAATTGTATATAATTAAATATTTGTAAATAATTATATCTATGGTTGCAAAGGGTTTGTAAGAGTTTAAAGGGCCCTCCCTGCCAGAAAGCCTCATTTCAGCTCTTAGGATAGCCAAATGAGGCTTATGCTACTGGGCACCCAGGATTGCAACATACAGATGTGGCACATGGGTAGAGCCATGTGCCAGGGTTGCATTAGGATTCAGGTGAAGACTGAATGCTTGCAGTAAGAGGAACTTGTATCACTCACTATAGTAACAACACAGAACAGGTTCAGATTCTGTGACAGCATTTTCTGAAGGGGAGCAGGTAACATGCTGTGCAAGGTATCATGCACAGAGTTAATAGATAATGTGGACTAGTGTGAGGTTAAAAATGTGCAGGTGTGAAGCTTAGCAAGGTGTTGATTAGACAGCAGGTGAGTATAAATAAGGAGCACAGATGGTGTATTCAGAGGTGATTGGGAACCAAGGGACAGCATCAATTCCATGCTCTGTAACCCCTCCCCCCAAAGGAGGGGTGGCATTTAACTGTGAGTCTTGTAAATCAGCCATCACTTATCTCAGTGTGAAAAGCTTTCAAATGAGAAAGAAAGAAACCAAAAATCCTAGTCTTTACAATTTACACACCCACATACTCAGTAACAAGTGTCTCAGATTTTAAAACCTGCTGTGGGAGAGGAATATTAACAAAGACAAAGAGATTACTTTTTTTTCCTAAAAAAAAAAGGATGCAATACATTCTTTAAGATGAATCTGTGGCTTGAATGCCTGCTGATGTGTGGGAGTGGGGTCATACAACTAATCTTATTTTTGTTTCTTTTCTTTAATGTGTTAAAACTCCATAGTCTACCTGGAAAACCAGGGCAGGGTCCTTTCCCGCATTGAAAGGAAGCTAGTGGTAATGTCTAACTATGTAGTTTCCTGGTATTGTGTAACAGTTAGGATTATGTTCAATCCCATCACTAGATAACATGTATACTGATAACTTTAGCAAGTGTAAGGTGGTGCTCTGGGCTTCTATGTAACTGCTATAGTGCTATTATTTCTGGATAAGAAAAATGTTTTATTTATTAGGAGATGTAGAGGGAAAACAGATTCCTTCTCTCCACAAATTTTCCAGATTTCAAGTTTTTTTTTTTTCTCTCCCTCATAAATCAAGACAGAAAGTCAATACATTTAGGGCTGGAATCAGTGGGGTGCAGTTGTGCAGACGCACCCCCGTTTCAGTTGACAATGCTGCAGGAGCAACAGCTGGGGGCATTTTTAAGTCCCCAAATTGGGTAAGTATTTTCTGCCCCCTTCCCCTCTGTATTTCATAGCACCTCCCCTCTGTTTCCCACACTGCCCTGCTGCTGTTTCTAGCTGCCCTATGGGCAGTGATAGTGGGAGGTTACAGAGCTTCTCTTGCCCACTCTAGCTAGGCTCTGTGGGGAGCCAGAATCAGCTGGGGACATCAATAGTAGTAGGTGGGTTCCTCCAACTTGCCTGGTCCTCTTAGATGTTCCTGCCAGCCTGGAAGCTAGCATGGGGGAAGGGAACCTGCCCACTGCTGTCACCACCACCACTGCCCACTTCTGCCACCACTGCTGTATCTGGCTAAGCCTGGCTGGAATGGGCAGGAGCAACTCTGGAGCCTCCCCCGCCACCATGTCAGTTGGGGACAGTAGCAGTGGTGGGCAGGGGAGAGGATGGGATGTGCCACTGTAGGAAGAGAGTGGGGAAGGGAAGAGAGAGAGGAAGATATTGTTACCTGATTGAGGGATTTCGTAAAGGCCTGGAATGTTGCTGCCAAGCAGAGGTGTGGTGGTGGGGGCAGACAGGCTGGGAGTGGGATGGTACAGCCACCCTTTCAACACTGGTCCTGCTCCCACACACTCCTTTAAAAAATCCTGGATCTTCTTCTGAACACACTGAATTTGTTTCATTCCTGAAAAACCTGAAAGAAAAAATCAGATTAAACATTTTCATATTTTTGACAATGTTGCTTGATCCATTCTATTCTGTTTAACCTTTTTCGGTAAAAAGTAAACCAGAATTTCAAAATGAAGTCATTTTGACCTAGAAAAATCAAAGTTGTTCTTTCCTTCTTGAAAATATTGAAGTGAAAGGCTTCAACGTTTTTTTCAACACATTTCAACTTTTTGTTTATTTTCTTTAAATCAGGAGATCTGTCAGAACTGACCTTTTCTGCAATCCATTTTGGTTTGAATGAGTTGGCAATTTCCATCAAAAGAAGACTTAATTAGAATATTCTGGACCAGCTGTAATTATTAGCATGAAGTATACTAGATATTAAGTCAGGTTGTTTAACAAGCTAAAATAATGTCTGTGCGATGGTCATCTGAGAATTATTGACAGAAAATACAAGGTAAAATTCAGAGGTTATGTGTAAGGCAAAGGTACCATACATTTATCCTGAGTTTCTGTGATCACCCCTGTTCTTAGATTCACTATACATATATATGGATTGATGAGTAAGGTTAAAGTTATGTTTCACTGCCTGAGAAGACAAAGGAAAAAGTAGGTGTAAGTTAAAATTTGAGGAGTTCTTACATCATTGTGTTACCTGGTCAGCTCTTCTCTCTTGGCACCTTGATATCTGAAGTTTACTCATTCATACTCCCTAACATTTATTTACACTCTAGTTCAGAGATACTTAAGTAGGTCTCCGGTTCTAGTCCAGCCATTTTGTGCCACTTTCATGGCCCATATAGCCATAATGACACCTTAACATCCTATCTTCAAATTTTAATTACTGTATTTATTCAAATATAAGATGACTCTGAATAAAAGATGACCTCCCAATAATTAGATTCTATATATGGAAAATGTATACATTTGTTACAATTATCCAGGTTTAGAATATAATTATTAGAGGTTTGCCTTCAATTTGGCCCTGTCCCACTACTACAGCAGGGGAAATAAATTGGGGGAGGAGCAGGGGGCCAGGTGGCCCTGTTGCCCTCTGCCTCCCCCCAACTTCTACCTGCATCCTGCCCCCACCTCTTATTGTCAGACTCTGCTGTCCCTGAGCATGTGGAAGTGAGGGGCATATTTGAAAACACTGACTTTGAAATAAACATATCTATAGTAACTTACATACAGGGAAATGAATACAGGTACTCATAGTCTTAGTTCCCGAATTAATATTTTTAACCTTTTTTGAAACTGCTGTAAGTTTTAGCATATGTAGTTCATAAACACACTTTTAAGCAGCACTTCTGTACTTACTTATATATAGTGCAAATTATGCATGATATTAGTTCAAACTCAAAAGGCTCATAATTACCATATAATTCATTAGGCTGGGCTCCAGCAGAGTCAACAGTGTTCTAAGCCATGTTGACCCCATAGCTCTGTACCGCTCACTATGTGTGTGTACTTCAAATACTCCCTGCAAAGGATCCATGTGATAATTACCCCTCCACTCACAACTGGAACTGGTAGTCTTGTCATGAGTCCTGCCATCCTCCAAAAATGTTTATGCAGATGAGGCACAGGGCAACCCAGTCCAGCTCCGCCTCATGGATGGCAGAGCCATACTAATCATGTGTGACAGGCTGAGAGAAAGATGAAAGAGGGATTCTGGATGAACTGTTTGGTGATGTTTGCCACATATTTGATGCTGGGAAAGAAACAGGAATAACTGGAAATGGAAAAGAAAGGCATGGTTCAGCTGTGGGAGTGAAAAAGACATTGAAATGTGTGCTATGTAGTGGCTTACCATGACTTGACAAAGAGTTGGTGCTGATAATGAGGGGTACTGTGCTCAATGAGGACTACCATATACCTTATTCAAATAGGCTTCCGTGATTTGGCCTTGGGGTATGTTCCTATCAGTAGATCCCTTCTCAGCCTGTGGGCCAAGATCAGGATGATTGCTTGGTCTGGCTGGAAGGCTTAGGAGGGATCACCGGCAGCTGGAGTGGCAGTGGAAGTGATGAAAACACAACATTTGGAATGGTGACAAGGAAAGAGATGAAACAGATCTATTGTCCATCTCATGAAGGACAATAGATTAGAGTTGGTACACCTGGTGGAGGACAACAGATGAGAACCAGGAAAAAGGAAGCAGTTCTGCATAAGGATCTCCACAAGAGAAAGCTTTTGCTCAGGTATTTCTAAGCTACAAATGACTCAGTTGCATTTCAGCAGGCTGATACTTCAGAAGATGCTTAAGCTTTGGGTGCTTGATATGAATTGCCTAATCCAGATGCTGAGAAACTCGGACAGGGAGGTAACATTTAGGGATGAGATGGCATACCAAGAATTCTGGGATACCTTGAATCCTTGAATTATACCTACAAGGAATATCAGAAAGACCCTGTCCTGGCACATTTTGACACCCGAGAAAGAGTAGTCACAATTAAGATGTATACAGATTTTATTGAAGTGAAGAATATCAGATTTTGGCTACTGAGGCACTGTGAGAGAGTGGAGAACATGCACAAAGTCTGAGACCTGGATGGGGTATGGTCTGGGGCCTGGAGAGCTTAGGTATTACCCTGGTGGACTTAGTAGGGATAGACAGGGAATCACCTGCCTCTGGGAATCATCTTAGAGTCCCAAAGAGGACTGATGACTTACTAAAAATGTCAGAAGTTATTTTTGAGGTGCAAGAAAGAGAGGAATTTGGCAATGGCCATACAAGTTTTACATGGTGTGCAGAGAGAAGGGTCATGAGTTTGAGAGTGTAAGAAGAAATGAAAGTGTAATTTGTGCAACGAACTGGGTCATGTGTTCCACATCTGCCCTAGATCATGAGGAAATACAGTCAAAAGAAGACAAGGACAGTATAGCAGGCAAAAGTGGGCGGGGGGAGGGGCTGCAAGGAACACTGATGAGGGAAGGGGAAGCAGATGAGGTGTTGATAGTAGGAAAGCAAGGAATACCAAGCAGAGAGCAGTGGAAGTTAAATACAAGACTACTGAAAGACGAACAAATGTGCAAATGTCATATGAGCCACTATGGAAAGCAATGAAAGGAATGTATACAAGAAGACTGAAATAGTAGGAAGACGTTAGAGAAAGAATGTGAGCCTTTTGTGAGAATGTGGGGAAAAAAAGAGCCTGGGAAATGTGGAAAGGGTTTACAGGACTGAAATGGAGACTGCAGTGTCTCCTGTGACACTGGCAGAGAAGGGATTCCTAGTAGTGGAGGAAATTAGAGACACAGATAACCTATTAAAGAGTGATTTAGAGAGAAAAAAACAGAAACATCTTCCCCATGAAGGCCACCTGGTAGAGGGAGGAGAAGAATGGTCTTCCTACTTTGCCTGGAGGAAAGGGAAAAAAGAGTATAAAGGCAGTGTGGGATGAAAGTGGAGTGTGGCTAACACAGACAGAAGAGATACTGAGTGTGTTGAAGGAAATTTACCAAAAATTATACTTCAGCAGATTATTGCATTAGGGAGCCCTTGACTCCTTTTTGGTAGAGTTAGAGGAGAATTTGGAGAAAAATGAGAGGCAGCAGCTAGAAAAGATGCGTACATTAGAAGAACTATGGGAGGCATCCTGAACCTTCTAGGTAGGAAAGTCTCTGGGGAATAATGGGCTCCCAGCATAATTTTACAAGAGTTTTACAAGAGTTTTTCAGCCACACTAAACCTGGACCTGTTGTGGTGTTCCAGGAGTGTCTGGACAGGGAGCAGCTGGGGGCAGGTATGGACACAAGAATAATAACACTGTTGTACAAGAAAGGAGAACTGGAAGCTGATAACCTTACTGAACCTAAACTATAAGATAATGGCCAAGGTGCTAGCAAATAGACCCATATAAGTTATGGTAAAGGTGGTCCACAGTAGTCAAGCTAGTGTAGTCCCTGGTAGAGTAGTAACTATGACGCTGCTGCTAATAAAAGACATGATTTGGTACTGTCAAGAGTGAAGATTGAATGTGGCACTCCTGAATCTCAATTTAGAAAAAGCATATGACCAGGTGGAATATGAGTGCATTTGGCATGCTAAACAAGATGGAGGGCCTACCAAATAGAAAGTTTGGGAAGAGTTTATACAAAGGAGTATGGGTAGGTGTAAATGGTCATCTAATAGAGGAAATCAAAGTCAGATCAGGCACAAGACAAGGTCCCCCTGTCACCACTCTAGTTCATCTGCATCAGAGTCATTGGCACAGAGAATCAGGACAGATTGTGCAATCAAGGGCATATCAATCCCTGGAGGCAAGGGCATGCAAGCAAAATGCATATTGTACATGAACGATGTTCATATCTTAGCAAGAGACAGTATGTCCCTAGAACAGGTGATAAGACATACAAATAAATATGAAAAAGTGTATTTTGTACTAAAAGTATGAAAAAAAAAGTGCCTGGTGGTTGGGAAGATGGAAGGAATGGGAAAACTGGGGTTACAGGTCACAACAGACCAAATCAAGATATTGGGAATGGAGGTAAGCATGAGGGCTGTTAAAAACAGCACCATTCCATTTTGACTTGAGTTTCAAAGTTACGATGGAACAGCATTTTGTTTTGAATTTCATTTCAATTTGAAGCTGCTGTTTTGTTTCATTTATTCAAAACAGTGATGCCCTTTCAATGCTGTTTCGATGTTTCGCCCATATGCTATAATGGGGAAGCTCAAAACAGCCTCTTTCATCTGGCAGGAAGATGGGGGCCTGAGTGTTGTGGGGGCTGTACCAGTTCTCCCGGGGCTGCAGGTCCCCGATCTGCCTGCCAGATGAGGAAGGGAAGCTAGCTGCTGCTGCCTGGGACTGGGGAGCTGGGGAAGGGAACTGAGCCTGATCACTCAGTTCCCCTCCCCAGCGCTATGATCGGGCTAGGGAAAGGAACTCAGCCAAGATGAGCTAAGTTCCCCTTCCCAGCGCTAAGATCAGGCTGGAGAAAGGAACTCAGCCCAGTTGAGCTGAGTTCCCCTCCTCAGTGCACCCCACCTCAGTTGGGCTGAGTTCCTTTCCCCAGCTTGATCGTAGGGCTGGGGAGGGGAACTGAGCAGGTGGGCTCAGTTCCCTTTCCCTGTGCTGTGATTAGTTTCCTGCAGCCTGGCTGTGGCAGGTGGGGAGGGGCAGGGCTGCGCTCCCAACTGAGCCACATGGGGCTGCAGAACCACTGGGAGTGCAGCCCTGTCTCCTATCACCTGGCTACTTTGAAACTTGAAATGTTTCAAAACTTTCAAAAAATTTCACCTAGCCTTGTTTGTTTCAAAGCCCTTTGTTTTGATTCGATTTTGCTGTTTTGAGCTTGAGATGAGTCGAAACAGTGTCGAATCAACACAGCCGGTGAAATTTTGCACAGACCTAGTGGACGTGTGACTGACAAGTGAAGTGGCCTCGGAGAAAGTGAAAGGGAAGGTGAACCAAAAATGGGAGCTGATTGATGTTTGATGTAAGCTATCAATGTCAGGACAGATAAATGTAATGAAGGTAGTGGTGCTCCCAATCTTATGGTATGTGGCATGGTGTTCCCTCCATCACGGACCACCAAGATTCAATGGGAACTGGTTGCGTTCTTTTGGAAAGCCAAAAGGGAAAGGCTTAGGAGAAAAACACTATATTAGAAAATGTGAAAGGAGGATGAGGCTTCCCAAATGTGTTTTTGTTTGCTTATATAAATTATGCAAGTTATTCTGCACAGACAGGGCATAAGGGGGCTGGATTTGTCCAGTATTATGCAGGGATGTTTTTGCATGAATATAATTTATGTAAAAGGTCACTATCATGGCCCTGGGCCTGGATAATGTCACAAATCAAAAGACTGTAAAATCTGTAAATTGGCACAGGATACAAATAATAGCCTCAACAGAGATAGTAGAGCATAAAAAAAACCCAAGGCATGGGATAGGGAAAAAAAGATTGTGTCCCCAGTATGGAGGTTCATAGGGGGAAGAAGCACAAACAATTTGGAATGGGGTGTTTGACAAAAGCTTGCAGAAGCAACAGCAGGACTTTGGTTGGCTGCTAACACATCAGATTGTTTCAGAAAGGGTGCTACATTACAGGGACTGTATAGATCTGAATAACAGCTGGTGGGACTCAAGAGAACTGGGTAAGGAGAGGGAGATGGATTTATAAAAAAGAGAGATCTAGTAGATCTAGGAAAATGAAAAGATGATGAGGCATAAGCTAATATGGTTTTGCTAATGCAATGTAAAGGTTTTATGTTTTGATATTTTGTAAATAATAATAATAATAGTAACAACGACAACAAAAGTTTCCTGTCAGTACTTTTGCCCAAAAGGGGCTATGTGTTTTATTTATATATTCATGCTCTGTGTTGACTGTATTTAATCAACTTTCATATTTGGTTTCCATTACTGAGCATATGCTACTTTTGGCAGCAGCTTAATAATAGACAATGTATTTAATTAAGTTTCTTGTATATGAATGTAAGATGAGGAGCTTCCCCCCCACCCCTTGCTGACTGAGGGGAAAAAACCTCATCTTATATTTGAGTGTGTATGGTAACTTGGAGTGATTGGCTTTGGTTGCCTGGAAGATGGGGGTAACTGATAGCGGTCTTAATTGTTACTTCTTACACTGCTTCATGAGTAGACTGTGATCTTCAGAGTTACCATATGTTTCCTAAACTTTCTTCTGTTACAGAGAGGAAATAAACTTCATAGAACTATACCTACTGCAGCATACATCAACTTAACCAGCATTGCAGTTATTCTAGCTAGTGTGTTTTGAAGGGGGAAAGTTTCTGAGCTCAGCTTCCTTCCCTTCCTGAGCTGACTTGCCCACCTGCTTGGAGGAGTGGGTAGGCTAAGTAGCAGGAAGTTTAGGATAAGAAGACATTTTTTGTGAAGTAGAAATAAATGAATGATAAAGAAGTAAAAACCTCACATGCACAAGATGTGAAAAACGTGGGAATCTTGTGCATGTGAGGCTTTTCTGTGAAAGAAGGTACAGTGGTTACAGGACAACCTGTAAATACAAATCCAGGCATGACTGAAAGGTGGGTAGGGAAGAAATATAGATAACAATTACTATAGTTTTCCTCACTATGAAAATATTTTATACTTTTTTTCCTTCTAAGGAGTAAGAATAGTATTGTGTTTGCATGCATGTGAAACTGTTGCATACTGTCTTCTTGAATTATAGACTTCTTTGATTATTACTATTATTAATGAATTAATTTCACAAAGTCCTTAGGAGTGCCTTTGGTAAGGCACTGTTGGCTATCTGCCACAAATAAATAACCTTTTCACCTCCCCCAAAAATGGAATGCCAGCTTTGGAAGAGAGCCATTATTGATTTTATGTATATAGTACACATGTTCAACTATTTTTTCCAGTAACTTCTATAGTAGTGTTTGTGAATGAATGAAATGTGACATGGTCTTACAAATCAAACTTTCTTTACTGCAATCACATTCATCTTTCAGCATTTCTGTACCTATTTTAAAGCTGGCATTGGCTGGCAACAGCAATGGCTCCCGTAAAAACACTTATTTTCCATTTCCCATGTTTCAAACTGCTGCCTTCCACAACAAAGCCAGTGAGAAAGTGAGGCCTGATACAATATTGTATGCAACTTTTCTAGGGAAAATATATTTTTAATATATATGGAAATATGAACTATAAGATTGTAACTGTTCTTTCTTCTGTACCATTAGGCCAGTATAATCCAGTGCTTCTCAACCTTTTTAGACTCAAGGCACCCCTTGTTAGAATAGAGGCATCCCTCAGACTCAAGGTATCTCTCAGAAATAGGCAGCTCTATGGTTTTCACTTATTTTTTTACTACAGAAAAGTAACTGGGCAATTCTTTGTCTTCAAAGAACTTAAATATACCACAACGAGTCAGAGTGTTGTTAACATTATGAATTTCCATTTGACATCTTGGGATTATCTTGTGAACTGTGTTTCTACACCTGGCAGTGCTAACATTGAATAGCATCCATGACATTTTGGAAAGACTCTTGAGGCACCCCAAAGTACTGTAGAACCCTGCTGGAGAATCACTAGTGTGATATTATGCACCATGTATATAAAGGTGTGCAGATAATCTTTTTCTTCTGGACCCCTAAACAATAAATAGTTTTTGCTGTTCTTACATATAGATTCAGCTTGAAAGGAATCCTATCACATTGCTCCTATAAGAATAGGTATAGTGTGTTCCCTACAGACCTGTATTTTTACAAACAACATATCCATATATCCATGCAAATATTATGTCCATAAGCAGAATGTAATATATACAAGCATATTTTATTTGAATATATCTGAATATATTTTAATTGAATTTTACATGGATAATGACTTTTTGCAACATGAGCTTCAGTGTTTAGCTTTGATTAAATATTCAGGAAAAATATCTAATAATCTCAATTTAACCTAAGCCCCTAAAAACATCAATGAATGTAAGATATTCATAGACTACATTATTTAATATATTTGACTTTACCACACCTGCTGAAATAAAGAAGCACCATTATTCTCATTTTACCGATGGGGAACATAAGTATACTAAAGCTAATAATAGAACTAGGTGCTTAAAACAGGACTTGCGCAGTCATTAGATATCAAAGTCCAAAACCAGGGTCATTTAAACATGTACCTTTGTCTGCTCCAACGCTCCAGAAATCCAGCACATCGGAGCAGATTTGATTAATCAAGTCTATAGAGCACGGGAGCTGATGCGCCTGATGCTGCATCATGTGCATTTGTATAAATGGCAAAATACATGTCTGCATGCAAAAATGGCAGTGGTGTGCTTTTGAACTAAAACACCTTCAATGTGTTTTAGTTGAAAAGCACATTGCCACCATTTTCTCAGTGCTGACACACATTTCGCTGTTCATACAAATGTATAAAAGTACCCGGCACTGTGGCGCACAAGTGTACACATGCCCCGTGATTCTAAAACACCCCCCACTCAGTGGCTGCTTTAACAGATCAAGCACCAAAAACCCACTGGGTGCATCTACACTTCCAGTTATTGTACACGAATAAACTCCAGAGCATCAAAGTAGTCTGGGCTGGCAGGGGACCTAGGGACTCAGCCTGCCAGCCCAGGCCTGCACTGACAGGGCTCCACATGCTGCAAAGCAGCTGGCTGGGGCAGGAGAGTGCTTCAGTGCACTCATGGCATGTGGAGCCCTTTTGGACTAGGCTCGGGTTGTTCCAACCAGACTCCACATGCAACAGAGGGAGGTGCTTGAAGCAAAAGGGTGCTTCAGCATGGGGGCTGCTCATGCCTCAGCCAGCCACTCAGCAGCATGCAAAGCCTAGTTAGAGCAGGCCTGGGCTAACAGGCTGACTCCCTGGGTCCCTTGGCAACCCAGGGCTGCTCCAACTGGACTCCTCGTACAGTGGGCGGGAAGGGGAAGATGCTGGCTGAGTCATGAGGGTGATTCAGCACAGGGGCTGCTTGTGCCTCAAGCAGCCACTCTACAGCACATGGAGCCCAGTCCATAAGCACCAAGTACATGGGTACCCAAAGGCTCTGGCTCTCATCAGGAAGAGATCAAAGGGTGACTACCCATCCCTAATTGGGTGGGACAGTCCCAAAATGGGAACATCAAGTCCCAGTCCTGAGCTGCATGACTCTTGGGCAGCATTTGTCCCAGATTCCTAGTACTGTGCAGGGATTTGGGTTTTCTGTTCACCATGGAAAAACATGGGAAATGGCAGGTTTCCCTTTGCAGGTTGACAGAATTCCAGCAGGGAGTGGGATGCAGAGGGCACCATGTTTGTGTGTGTGCGTGCACACATGCACATGTCCAGGAATACAACCCCAGGCAGAAGTGGAGAGTAGCTCCCACAGCTGCCTGCAGGTAAGTCTATTGGGGGAGTGGGGCAGATCAAGGTCCTCATGGTTAGGGAGGGATTGGGGCAGGGGCTGGGCCTGGAGGAACTGCCCAGCCAGGGCAGTGCATGGGGGCTGGGGCCAGGGTAGGAAGTGGGACAGAGCCACAGCAGGCATCATGTCAGGCACAAGAAAAATAAAAGTCAGAACCTATGGCCTAGTCAGGGCAGCTGTGGGCTGACAGGCTGGCCTCTGGGTCTGATAGCACTTTAAAAATATTGATAAAATTAGCCCAATAACCATTCTGGCTGTTTGACAAATTCAATTTACAATAAGAAGTCACAGGTACAAAGACTTCTGCAGATAAGTTGTGTTTTCCCTTAATTACAACCACAGCAAAATTTGGTCCAGCAAAATTAGGGACCCCATCAAACTCCCACTGACGTCAATGGAAAGACCACAATCAAGACTACCAAGTCTTTCCATTGACTATAGTAGATGCCAGTTCGTGCTGTGACTACTCAAGGTTATTAAAGAAATGAGTAGCAAAGTACATAGGTTCTCTGGACTGCCAGTTCTTTTCCTTATACATAAGGCCATACTTCTTCTGTGTCACACAGCAGTTCTACACTGTCCGACATGAGCTTCATGAATAAAATGATGTCTTCTTGTTTATATTCTCTTTTAAAAACTCTTTCCTCACAATATTTAAACACCCAGTACAATTTTAACGCATAACCACATAAAGCTTTACCAATATGTGTACTTAGCATTCTCCTTGAAATCCTGCTCTGCTGATTATGTCCATAGGTCTCAGTATTGGATCATTAATCAGGAGCTTGAGTCAAATCTCACTGAGTTCAGTAACAAGACGCTGGCTTTGGATCAGGTCCTTATTTCTCAAGAGAAAGAAGACTCTTAATCTCTCCTAAATCCAGTATAATTCCTCCTCATTTTACAGATTTAAATCAAAACAGTTCTGCTATTCATTATGCATGCACTCAAAATCACTATGACCTTCAGGCTGAGAAACAATTCAATGAAATATTATTGTTGTCAGGAGAATTAAAACATAACTGAGAAACACAAAACTGTCAAATCTAATTATGGACCTAATCACCTCCCATTCCTCTATACCAAACTTTTAAACCTTTAATTTCTAAAATTTAATCAGGCATCCAGGTTTTTTGTTTTTTTTTAAAGCGGAGAGATCACTGCAGTATAAGCAATATACATAACAGGTGGTAGATGACTAGTTCATGTATCCTCTATAGTTTACTTGTGAAGGGAGGGGCTACATACTGTAATTCACTTGAGGCTTTCATTCTTTAGAGCCATGGTTCCTCCCTTCTCACATGATTCAGTGGGGATTAACAAGTAGTATTCCACTGCCATTTGTTATGTGAATTCTAGCTAACATTCATATATGGAGCTTGCAAACTTGCCAAAAAACATTGGGTTTTTAATTCCCGCTCACACAGGCAACATCTTGAATCATTTTATAGTCTCTGACAGCTGCCTGAGTTTTGCTCCATTCTCAGCCTTTTAAAAGGATGTGTACTGCAACATTTGGTCTTTGTCTTTGAGAAGGGCAGAATGCAAGACAGCAGGATGCCTGCTTTTCTCTGTGCCAGAAATTGTAGAGAGACAATGCGGCAAGACACAGCCGAGGGAGGGAACCAGTTAGCTGCGAGGTACAGCTTACTCTTGTGCACTGTGAAGCCATTTGGATATTATATCGTGTCTGGGCTGCTGTACTGCTGCCTCAAGCCAAGATCAGGCATTCTAACTTTAATCTCATCTAATGTTCACTTAAAAAGAAATGTAGAGTGCAGGCATGGAGCATTTAGTTAAGGTAGTAATAAGAAGAGAGATAGTTAAGAATTCTTTTGAGACTGTTCATGTACTGTGAATTATTAGCTTGGGTAGGTCATTCTCTCCTTCGTTAGTTCTGACATGGATGGACTATATTTAAGTTCTTCACCTCTGTAATGGTAACTAGAGGATGCTGATCTTTTTCTGGTATTTTTCTCAATAACCCTGCACTTGTTGCTAGCTGCAGTAATGCAGGCTGATGTAACAATCTGGTATGTATTGCTTGAAACTACTTCCATTGTCTTTGGACAGGTTGGCTGCCAGTTCCAGTGGATTTGTTGAAACAGCATGCTTTTCACCAAGCTATGCTCGCTCCTTCTCTTAGCAACAAGAGGTTCTGACGTTAGCAGGCTTATTTTGGAAAGCTATGTTCTGCTCAGTGCAGGATCAGAGCATCTTAGCACCCCAGGGACATGAAGTCAAACTTTTTAAACTTACAAATTAATTGACTAGGTGCAGAAGCCACTCGGAGATATAACAATGATTTGTTTCCCAGTTTAAATAACAATACCCTGTAAATACATGATTCAGGCAAGTAATCTAGATATATTAATAAACAGAATATTAATTTAGCTCTTTATATACAGGAACATAATTTAGTGATTTGTTTTCAAATTCAAAATTTAATAACATTGGACACAGGCATTAAGGACAAGATAGTTTTCTAAACTGAGATGAAGCAAAAAATACTACCAAAATCAGCAGTAACTCTGGTGGGGGAACCAATCCTTTTCTAGCATATTACTTGCAGTGGGAAGAAGTAAGGTTGTGTAGGGTGTAAACATAAAGAACTAATTAATTTCAGTCTGCCAGTCCACTTCCCTGGGGTTTGTGACCCATTATTCTGTTAACAGTAAGGTGTGTGCATTGCCTGTGCTTGGGAAGGAGGGGAGATTTGTTTGTAGAGAGCCTAAAACTTCAGCACAAATAAATATTTTTGGACTTCTCAGTCTGACACTATTCCCACAGTCTATTAAAAAAGCCTTATTGTGGGCTGGAAAGGAAGAAGAGAGGTTTTGGCTGAAAACAACAAAGGAGAACAAATCTTAATAAAAATGTAAAGCATGAGCAAATTTCGGCAGGAATGCTCACATGCTTAAATTTAAGAGCATGCAAAAGTGCTTTTCTGAAATTGAGCCTGAGTGGATGTAGTCTGCCAATTCTCCTCTGGGTTAGTCATGACCTAGTCTGTTTGCAGCAACATTTTCAAATATTTTTGCTGTATTCCCAGCTTTCCTAAATATTTCTCACATCTGATCCTTAACAATGACAGTAACTGATTATTACTTAGAATATCACTCTTTAGGTTTCAGTTCAGTGAGATTTGGGGCATTGCAAGTTTTTGAGCATTTCCGTTCCTACTAATTTTAATAAGAGTAAAAGGCAATAAGCATCATAGCTCGGCACCTTGCAATATCAAGTCCGTAGCACTTACAAAGCTTATAAAGGAGGGTGTTTCTTAATATCAGAGAAATGTAGTGATCCCATGGGATGAGGAAGCTGAAACAATCAGATGCAATTTCTGATGTGCAGGGCAGGTGCACATTTATCTCTCTTGGTCCAGATCCTGTATTGTCAGCATTAGATAAAAAATAGACAAGTCCTTGAGAAATCTGTACTTAAAAGACACATATATATCATTGCAGAGGAACCATGCGCTTAGTACCTAAAAACAAATTGAAACAAAACCCATTTTATTTCAAATAAATTTGGTATGTATGTAATGTAATGTTTTTGTTTTAAACATATGGGACTTCTAATACTGACAATTCCATTTTAGAATATAGCCATAGAGATGTATCTGAATAACAGCAGCTATTTCCACTACTTATTTTTATAATTAGCAGAAAGCACAAGACAACAGCTCCTACATGTGGTAGATTTTCTTGTACTTTCTTAACCATGTATAAAGATAAAACATCTGCATGTGATCATAAGATAAATAACTACTACTATGTATTTAATATGGTAACAATAAAAACATCTAAGCTTCAGAACATCCATTTTTTCTCTCAACAGTTTCCATGTTGTCCTGAACTATTTGTGTTAATTTTAAAGACAACTAGTCAAAGGACTCTCTCCTCAGATGATATATATTGGAGGTGTTCCATGTAAGTCAGTGGAGCTTTAATGATTTATACCAGTGATGGTTCTGATTCAGAGATCATTAAACCCTGTGTCTGAATATCCAAGGGATTGATTGGATCATAGCTCTTAAACTAGGAACTGTAACAATATTCACTATGCATATACCATTTCCATTTTTACTCCCTTTTTCAATACCAGAGTCCTATTCTAATGCCCATGGAGCAGGGCACTGTTGGTGTCTGCCACTTTAAGGGGCAAGTCAAGCAGCCAGCAGGTGCTTGATTGTGGCGGCCATTTTAGAACCATGGCTTCCTATATAAACAGAGCAGTTCGCTGCTGGCAGTAACACTGACTGGCTGAATTCCTGAATGGAACATCTTCAGGTAGGAGCAGGAGGTGGGTTGTGGCACCTCAGTAATCCCTAGCCCCCACATCACTGTGGGTAGAAGTTGGGGGCAGGCATGGCTATGGCCACCTGAGCCTCCACTGGGGAGGGAAGCCTTGTAGCCCCAGATGTGGAGCCACAGTAAGGATAGGCCGCAGGAAGGGGTAGAGATGTGGAGCCCCAGTGAGGGGGGAAATCAGAGGGCTGGGAGCCCAGTGTGTGTGGATTTCTGTAGAGTTACCCCAGGAGGGGCTAGGGCAAGCTTGGCTCTGGTCAGGAAGCTAGCAGAAAGCAGATTTAGATTGGACATTAGGAAGAACTTCTTCACAGTTCGAGTGGCCAGGGTCTGGAATGGGCTCCCAAAGGAGGTGGTGCTCTCCCCTACCCTGGGGGTCTTCAAGAGGAGGTTAGATGAGCATCTAGCTGGGGTCATCTAGACCCAGCACTCTTTCCTGCTTATGCAGGGGGTTGGACTCGATGCTCTATTGAGGTCCCTTCTGACCGTAACATCTATGAATCTATGAGGAGAAAGTAGAAGAATTGTGGGTTCGGTTACATGGAGGTCAAGGAGAAAGGGATTTGGTGGTAGGGGTCTGCTACAGACCCCCACACCAAAGGGAAGAACTAGATTTGGGGCTCCTGAGGCAGCTCTCAGAGACCATAAAAACTAGGGAGGCGATAGTCATGGGGGACCCAAACTACCCAGACATCTGCTGGGAGACGCAGATGGCAAAGTCCCACTGTTCACACAGGTTCCTATCCTGTGTACAGGACCTCCATCTGACGCAGAAGGTACATGGCCCCACTAGGGGAAATGCCTTACTGGACCTGGTATTGGCAACGGGGGATGACATGGTAGGAGACCTACAGATCGGTGGTCACCTGGGGGACAGTGATCACCAAATAATAGAATTCACCATAAGACGTTGAGTGGGTAAGGTAACTAGTAGGGTGAAAGTGCTAGACTTTAGGAAAGCTGACTTCAATGAACTCAGGCGTTTAATCAAGGACGCACTGCAGAGTAGGAGTTTTAAAGAGTTGGGAACCCAGGAAGGGTGGCTGTGCCTTAAGGAAATGATCCTTCAGGCACAGAAGGAGATGATCCCGATGTGGGGAAAAAGGGGCAAAGGGGCCAAGAGGCTTCCTTGGCTGACCAGAGAAATCCAGAGCAGCCTACAGGCTAAAAGGGGGGCATATAAAAAGTGGAAACGGGGAGAGATTACTAAAGAGGAGTATACCTCCTTTGCTGGCACTTGTAGGGAGGCAGTTAGACAGACCAAAGATACCATGGAGCTGAGGATGTCATCCCAAGTTAAGGATAACAAAAAATTGTTCTTTAGATATATAGGGAGTAAAAGGAAGGCCCAGGGTGGAATAGGTCCTCTACTAAATGGGCATAAGCAATTGGTGACGGACAGGGGGGACAAGGCTGAACTCCTCAATGAGTTCTATGCCTCAGTGTTCCTAAGTGAGGGGCAAGACAAGGCTCTCAATGGGATTGTAGAGAGGCAGCAGCAGTGTACCATACTACCAAGCGTAGACCCTGAGATGATGCAGAGGCATTTGGAGGATCTGGATGCGTTTAAGTTGGCAGGCCTGGATGAGCTCCATCTGAGGGTACTGAAGGCAGTGGCTGACGCCATTCCGCAGCCGCTGGCGGGAGTATTTGAACACTCATGGCGCATGGTCCAGGTCCTGGAGGACTGGAAAAGGGCCAATGTGGTCCCCGTTTTCAAGAAGGGGAGGAAGGAGGACCCAGGCAACTATAGGCCAGTCAGTCTCACCTCCATCCTAGGCAAAGTCTTTGAAAAAATTATCAAGGCTCACATTTGTGAGAGCCCGGCAGGAAAAATTATGCTGAGGGGAAACCAGCACAGGTTCGTAGCAGGTAGATCATGCCTGACTAATCCAGTCTCTTTTTGAGACTAGACCCGGAAGGGTGTGGGCAGTGGGGTCCCGCAAGGCTTGGTCCTTGGACCGATACTCTTCAATGTTTTCATCAGCGACTTGGATGAGGGAGTGAAGTGTACTCTGTCCAAGTTTGTGGATGACAAAAAACTGTGGGGATTAGTGGACACACCGGAGGGCAGGGAACAACTACAAGCAAATCTGGACAGGTTGGACATATGGGCAGAAAACAACAGAATGCAATTCAACAAGGAGACATGCAAAGTGCTGTACCTAGGGAGGAAAAATGTCCAGCATACCTACTGCCTAGGAAATGACCTGCTGGGTGGCACGGGAGCAGAAAGGGACCTTAGAGTCCTAGTGGACTCCTAGATGAACTGAGTCGTCAGTGTGACGAAGTCATCAGAAAAGCTAATGGCACCTTATCGTGCATCAGCAGATACATGACGAACAGAACCAAGGAGGTGATACTTCCCCTCTATCGGGCACAGATCAGACCGCAGTTGGAATACTGCATGGGATTTCAGGCGCTGGACTTCAAGAGGGATGTGGATAACCTGGAGAGGGTCCAGAGAAGGGCCAGACGTATGGTTAAGGGGTTGCAGGCCAAGCCCTAGGAGGAGAGACTAGAACACCTGGACCTCTTCAGCCTCCACAAGAGAAGGTTGAGAGGCGACCTTGTGGCTGCCTATAAATTCATCACAGGAGCACAGAAGGGAATTGGTGAGGCTTTACTCACCATGGTGCCCCTGGGGATTACAAGAAATAACGGCCACAAGCTAGCAGAGAGCAGATTTAGACTAGACATTAGGAAGAACTTCTTCACAGTTAGTGGCCAAGATCTGGAATGGGCTCCCAAGGGAGGTGGTGCTCTCCCCTACCCTGGGGGTCTTCAAGAGGAGGTTAGATAGGCATCTAGCTAGGGTCATCTAGACCCAGCACTCTGTCCTGCCTATGCAGGGGGTCAGACTCGATGATCTATTGTGTTCCCTTCTGACCCTAACATCTATGAATCTATGATATCAAGCCTGACCCTGTTCTCAATCAATTTGTGGCCCTTATTCCTTGTTAGCTCAGGTGGTGCCCAGGGGAACAGAGTCTCACCTATTTTCCACTGGTCCCCTCTGGTGAGTTTATAGACGCCCACCAGATCCCCTCTCATTCTTCTCTTGTGGAGGCTGAATAGATTCAGGCTGTTTAGTCTACCTTCATAGGGCCTGGCCTGCTTTCCCCTGACCATGCAAGTGGCCCTCCTTTGGACCCTCTCAAGGTTAGCCACATCCCTCTTGAAGTGCGGTGCCCAGAACTGGATGCGGTACTCCAACTGTGGCCTGACCAGTGCCGCATAGAGGGGAAGAATCACCTCCCTGGACCTGCTTGTGATGCATCTGTAGATGCATGACAAGGTGTGGTTAGCCTTACTGACTGCTTCCTCGCATTGATGGCTCATGTCCATCCTGGAGTCAGCAATGACTCCAAGATCCCTTTCAGCCACTGCATTGTTGAGAAGGGTGTTTCCTAGCCTATAGGTATGTTGCAGGTTCCTTCTCCCTAGATGCAGCACCTTGCACTTGTCTGCATTGAATTCCATTCTATTCTCATCTGCCCACCTCTGTAACCAATCTGTATCTAGTTGAATTCTGTCCCTCTCCTCCAGTGTGCCCACTTCTCCCCACATCTTTGTGCCATCAACGAATTTGGACAGCGTGCTTTCCACACCCACCTCCAAGTCGCTGATAAAGATGTTGAATAGCACAGGCCTGAGGACCAAGCCCTGGGGAACTCCGCTTCCCACATCCCTCCAGGTTGAAAATGACCTGTCCACCACCACTCTCTGGGTGGGACCATTGAGCCAATTTGCCACCCATCTGATTGTATAGGCATCAATGCCACAGTTGCCTAGTTTTTTTAAGAGCATGGGTTGGGAAACTGTGTCAAAGGCCTTCTTGAAGTTCAGGTAGACCACATCCACCTCAACGTAGGCATCCAAGGACTTTGTGACCTGTTCATAAAAGGACACAAGGTTAGTCAGGGAGGATCTACTTGCAATGAACCCATATTGGTTGCCCCTGAGCATTACCTCCCTTTCTGGGCTCCTGCAGATGTGTTCCTTGATAATTTTTTCTCAAAGGTCTTCCTAAGTACTGAGGTGAGACTAACTGGCCTATAGTTACCCGGGTCCTCTCTTCTCTCCTTCTTGTAAAGCCCCCAAATTAGATAACAAACATAAAGAAAGGATAGCAGAACCTTCAGAAAACATAGATAATGGAATGGAATGGAATATATCTGTAAAGATACATGTCACTTCAGGTAATTAAGGTAAATGTTGTTGTCTCTGGATTTTCTGTTACCATATTTATTCAAATCAAAGATGAAAATTTTCCTCCCAATCACCATTGGGGGGTTGGGGGGAAGGGCTGTCTTAATTCAAGTACCTGGTGGTGGCTCAGCTTTGGTTTCAGATCCAGGCTTGGGGTAGCTTTTGTGGTGGGGGAGTGGGCTGTAGGAGAGACCATGCTGGGGGGTGGCCGGGAGGGGGGAGAGGTCCATAGTGGGGGTGGGAAAAGAGAGGTTGTGCAGACTTCCCCCTATCATCTGCCCTGCCACTGGTTAACTTAGGCTTCAGCCCTGGTGGGCCAGGATAAACCAATGCTGTTTCTTCCTGGCCAAGCTGGGCCAGAACTGGTGCCCCAGACTCACCACTTCTGTGTCTTCTAGAGATAGAGCCAGAACTGCCCCAAAGTTAAGTGCCAATGTGGGGTTGGGGGCAGGGGTAGGGGACACAGGAGGCAGAGGGCAGGTATAGACATAGGGGGAAGATAGAGATGGCAGGAGGGGGTGAGCACAAGTATCAGGAGAGGCAGGTAGCAGAAACTCAGGCACAAGGAGGGGGGGCAAGGGGCTCCTCGTTCCGTGATGCTGCTTTCCCTGTCATGGATGTTGGGTGGGGAGGATGAATTTAAGATGTCCCTCCAATGATTAGAGTCTATACCTGGAAAATTATAACACATTTATAATTTTCTATGTATAGAATCTAATTATTGTGGGGGTCATCTTAAATTCAAAGTCCTCTTGGATTCAGATAAATACAGTAGTTCCTTTTTTACAGTTACCATTTTTTTTCTATATGGTTTGTATCTATAAACAAATTAAGCACATTTCAATAGAAGGGAAGCTTCTCTAGGCTTTACAGAAGCAAATGATGCACATTGTAATTAGTATCAGAATAGCTTGTACCTTTTCTCCATTAACCTGCTCATGATTAAAAAGGAAAAGGAGTGCAGAAACCAGTTTTGATTAATCAACTCTGTCAGTGTTACTGGAATGTATGCTTTAAAGATACTGGGACTTTTGTGGTGTGGTTACATTTTTTTCATAGCTTTTTTTTTTGTCAATAGATTGCTGATAAGCATTTCATTTTGCTAATTCAGGGGCAGATATTTATGCCTTAGTCTGTAAATGCTCAGTGAAAACTCTTCCCAGCAGACCTCACTGTGGAAATTTAACAAAGAAGTTTAACAAAAAAAAATAGGACAGTATGTAAAATATCTTTAACTGAATATATAGCATGTAGTAACTTCCTGAGAAATGTGCAAGTTGTCTTAGTATAGAACAAAACTTCTTATAATGCAACAATGTTTACTCTTAAAAATTCTTAAATACCTTATGAAACTGCTACTGTGCAATAAGGGCACAAGACTATATACCCTCATTGAGAGAAATAATCACTGTCCATAGAAGCAGATTTATTGAAATCTGTGGACTATTTATTTATTACTACTGGATGATATGGTGGTATTGCCTATTGTTAAAGTTGCAGATCACATCCCTTTTTATTGTTTTTACTCTGCTAAATTTGTCAGATTATAACTATTTTTGCAGATACTTTCAATGCTGACTGCTTTCTACTGATTTCTTTTCTGGGCACTTCATAGAAAAATATGGAAGGAAAAATATATTTTCTTTGTAAAAAAATCTAGTGCTAATATATTTACTGCAAGCACTGGAAATTTGGGTGGAATTTGGTTGGATCCTTGTGTTATTGACATATCTTTTACCATCCCCATGGAAATAGTCCTTATTTGATTAAGCTAGAAGACTTAGAAAAAAATTTCTATTGTGCCTGCTTAGCAGACCGCTTAGGTTTTAGAAGCTAAATTTCCCCCACTGAGTATGCTCCAGCTTGGGGGCTGAGCGGTACTTATTCTACTAATGTAGCACTGGGCTCCTGCAGGCACGGCCACATCTGGACACTGAAAATGAGAATAGGGAGATTACATCTTTTGTATACCTACTGAGTTTTCACTGTCTCTCTGTGTCCAGGCAGCATGCAGGAAGCACCTACCTGAATTGAATACAGACAGGTCTGGAGCCAAACCTGCAACTCTAGGGAAGCAAAGAGAGTTGATTGGGATATTGAGCCTGCAAATACAAAGAAGGTAAAACTGGGAATGGAGGGTGGTAGGGATGGGGGAAACAGGAAATAGAAACTAGGACCTGCAGTAGAGGGGAGTGGGAACTGCTGGGCAAAGAGGGTTTAGGACTGTGGGGATTATGGCTGGTAGATAAGGAGACTGGGAGTGAGAGAAATGGAAGGAGTGATATTAGGAACTGCAAGGAATATGAGGGAGGTTAAGATGGGATAAAGAGCAAGGGGAAAATGGAAGAGTTGGATAAGAGCTGACAATGAGCCAGCTAAGATTGGGACTCCAAGAACCAAGAGACTAGGGCTTGGATTTGGTTGGGGGACACTGATATTGGATGAAAAGCCCAAGGAAGACAAATAGAACAGGGAGCTTGTAAATATAGGAAATATAGTCCGTGAAGTGCCTTCAAGCCAGGCAGGGGCAATAAATGGATCAGATTAGAAGCTGGAAGGAACCTGCTCTCAATCAGATGAAAAGCTGTAAGGAAGTGATCTGAGGTATGTGGAAAAGGAGGAGGAGCAGATAGAAGTCTAGGGGAAGATTAGGAATGAATGGGCAAGAAAACTGGGACTTGGAGTTGAGGGTGATTGGGAATGGAGCCAGGAGTCCAGTGAGATTAAAACTATGTGCCAGAGTTATAGGGTTACCTGTAAGGTTTCACACCTCATGCTTGCTCCTCTCCTCAGATGTTATCTTGTGATTCCTTCATCACTTGGTACAGGGCTATAATACCCAGACTATCAACCATATTTATCCAACAGGGCTGACTGTTAATGGGCTTTTATCCATCCAGGTGCATTGTAGAAATGCAAAGGAGCCCTTGTTTATAGTAGTTACTCATAGGAACAAAGAAAAGTATAAGGATTGTGTGGTAGTGATAGGGGAGAGGGCCAGGGAGGATTTTAAAATCATACATGTTTTGTACATATAGTCCCTTAGATTCCAAGATAGTCTTGTCTTACCCAAACCCATAATTTCTAGGATTTGGGGCTCAGGCTGTTTGTCTTAAATGTCTCCTTAAGAGACTATTTGCCTCCTTAAGCAACCCTGAGATGTTTGATCTTACACCTTCAGAGGGGCCAATTACTCCTGGGAAAACCTGTTTGCCTGGCCAAACAGGGAGCCTGAGCCAAAACTTCAAAATAAGTGGCTCTCAAGCGATTGCTTAAAAGGGTGTGTGGAATCCAACCCTGCCTCCCTTTTCATGGTGTGTATTTTGACAGTCCTTTTAAGCTAACCCATTGCACACAATAAATCTAAAAATAACCCAGTAAAGATTGATTATGTGAGAAGGAAGGAGATCCAGAGATTAGAAGAAGACAGTGTGACAAGAATAGACTGGGGAGGATGGAGCAGTATAGGTTGTTTTGGGTAATGAAAAACAGTCTGGGTCCACTTAAGCAAATTCTTTTCCAGAGCCTAGAAAGGAACCAAACATTCCTGAGCATCGCCATTCCTAGTGGCAGAAAAAAAATCTGTGAAATCTGGAAAAGTGTCCATTTTGGTTCTAGTACGTGTGAATAAAGAATAAGAAAACCTACACTGCTATTACTCACTCATTTAGTTCAACTGAAAAAAAGAGTTGTGTGGCAAACCTGAACTGTCCACCTTGCTATCGACTCATGTTTGAATAAATATTTGATGAAATTTCTGCGTGGGTTTCTTTTTCCCCCTTTTTTCTTTTTAAGTTATGAAATCCTATGTTAAAAGGTCAAACACTCAACAAATTGGTAAATTCCAGAATTGAGGTTGACTTGGCAAACCTAATTTAATTCCCTTGTATATATGCAGAGCCCCTGACAGTGCATAAAGAAGCACACTTACATGGGTGAGAGAAGGTTGTATAGTTATAATTAAAATGACAGTAGATTCTCTTGACCTTAATTTCCCTGTCCCCATATATAAAATAAATCTGCTTCAACTCACAGCTATGTTGTAAAAAATAGCTACATCCATATTTTTAAAATACACAGCTGCTTTTTGAATAGGGTTAACATATGAGACCATGGGGAATCTGGGACACTGTTCTGTCTCCCCCCACAGCAGTCCCAAGTCAGCGGCGTTGCCTGGAACACCAAACCACTCTTCCGGACTGTGCCGCATGCCCCTAAGATTCCTACCACAGTCTGGTGCATGCACACTTTCACTTGGCAGGGGGCACCACTTTGGAGCCTGGGAGGAGGTGCAGACTGGCACACTGGGGATGCTGGGCCCCATGCAGAGGTGTACATTACCCCTGCAGCCAGCATGGCCAAGTACACAGCTACACTGCCCCTCATACCCATCCTATGCAGGCAGCACATGGAAACACCTGGCACATGAGTGGCTGCAGCCAGATGGCCTCTTGGTGCTGTTACTGCAGTCACTGATTGGCCTGCCCCGGCTGAGGCTACAGTCCCAGGGCTGAGCCTAGAGTTGCCCCCCTCCTCTGCAAACACGGGTCCCTGCTGGCAGCTAGGGTGCGGGAAGGGTAGAGGACCCCCCATTCCCTTCAGGGCAGGGGTCTAAGCCACCCTGCACCCCACCCCCATCACACACACACACACACACACACACACACACACACACACACACACACACACACCCACCCTTGTGAGCACCCTGCACTCAAGAAAAGCTGTTCTTCCACCCCACCCCAGCCAATCCCCACCAATCCATGACTTCTGCTTTAATTTTCACCAACTGGCCAGGATGTTGGGACAGCTTATGAAGTCTGGGACAGTCCCAGCCAAACTGGGATGTATGGTTACCCTATTTTTAAAGTACTCAGATGCTGTAAACATGAGGTAGTAAGGAAATTAATAATACAGTATTTCAGGCAGGGTTTAAATAGTGTGCAATATATCAAGTACGGACTGACCTTATAGTTGGGATAAAGTTAGACCAGCTTTAGAATGCCAAGCATTTTTCTTCACGTCTGAGGAGAAAAGCAAGCACAACTGAAAAATTGCTGGACTTGCTTTCCTCCTCAGACCTACAGAAGAATGTATTGCATTCAAAAGCTTGTCTAACTTTACCTCAGCTGGATAGTCAGTCCAATAAAATATATCACCCCCAAACCCCCCTTACGTTAATAGTATTATCTTACCTTTTAAAAAAAAATTCATATAAATATTTTGATTTAAGCTCAATTAAAAAAAAAAAAGAGTACTTAAGGCATCTTACAAAGACTCCAATGGTGGGTGTTAAGCCCCTCCTCTGGACTCATGTCATAGGTCATCCTCTACTTGATGCACTTGTAAATGCATAGCTGGTCAGTCAGGCTGAAGAGGCAAAGGTGGCTGGATGGTCTGTTGGCTACATAATTCTTGGGTGCTGTTGGTAGAAAAAGGGGTGTACCATAACCATGCTGGCCCTAAGAGATGCTAATCTTTAGAAGGCCTTTAACTTAGATAGTTGACATTTTTCAACTAGCCAAGCATTAAATGAACTACACCTGTAATTCCACTTCCACAACCACTACCAAAAACCCATTATCACTTAAGATCTCCCGCTCAATCTATGACAGCTTAGGGAAAACAAATTGACCTTACAGCATTCTTCAGTTTATGACTGACCAGGTGTCTATGTGTGTGTTGGACTGAAAATATACAGGGGTATGGCTCTAAAGCTATGGATACTGTCCCCTCTCATATTAGTGGAACATTTTACTTTCAGCCCCATTTATCACAACTGTGGTCAAATGGCATAGACAAATGGTTTCTAGGATATTATAAGGTTCTATCAGTCAAAAACCAACATCTTCAAATCAGCCAGGCATTTTAGAGGATTGACTGCAAAGTCAAAGGCAAATACAAAAGCATTGGTATAATGTGTTTGCAGTAAGATATATTTTACGATAAATGAAATTCCATGCCCTGTACCAATTACAGTTTGCAGCTGGATTTAGACTGTAGTCCCACTGTAAAGCGTATTGCAACAGTCTAATTGGCAAGTGATGAAGGGTTGCAAGGTCCCTACTAGAAAGAAATTGTTGAAATCTCCTTTATACATAATACAGATACAAAAAAAGGAATTACATCTGTAGCTGATATGCAATTTAGTAACAGTTAGGAAACCAGAGCAGCATACTAGGTCATGCTTATTCACAAATCCCCAATGTTAGATCAGCTGTGTTTAATCACAAATGGATCTTTAAAGGAAAGCAAATCAGATATATGTAAAACAATATTATGCTGTTCTTACTTTTTATCTAGTACCTTAGCAGCTGTACCTATATTCCAAAAATTGAAGGAAAATACATTTCAGAACCATGTATATCTTCAATTTCACTATTTTTCACCTGTAGAGTTATTCCGTTTTTCCCAGTCTTATTTTGAGACTTGCACAGAAGAAAATCAGGGGGAGAAAAATTTAAAATATGGGATTATGAACACACAAAAGCTGTCAGGGATACTTATTATATCCAGAGTAGGGGCATACCCAGGATCCAAGGGCATGTGTAGATGAAATGGGGGCCCTAAATTGAAGCAGTGGGTTTTAAAAAACACCGCTTCAATTTAGGGCTGATTAAACCCCTATATTGTGCATACACTCTACTGACTTACCTGCCTCTCTGGTGGGGAGGAGAGGGTGAGCTGCTGGTGGGTGGAGTGGTCCCTGGGCTCCAAGGGGACTGGTGCTTCCCTCTGCAGCAGCTGCGCTCCCCCTTCCAGGTGGTACCCACCTGCAGGCACCTGGCTCAGGTGGTCCTGGGGGGCACCGTAGCCATAGAGGGAAGCACCAGGCCCCAGCACAGCTCACACAGGCAGGCTCTGGGGGGCAAGATCAGGCTCGTCACTTTCCTTGGGCAAAGCTGCTTTCCCAGGCTGCTGCCAGGCTGCCTACAGGGCTTTCTGCAAAGCCATAGACCTGCACGGAGCCCAGTTCTTCGCTCTGCAGCTGTAGGGGCAGCAAACTAAAACGCCTCAAAGGAATTTTAGTTTGCTGCACCCCAAGTCATTTAAGGCGCATTATGCTGCCAAATTTCCTACAGCAACAAAAATTAATGTGCCATATACTGCCGACGCATGGAAACACTGACACCATTAAAGTGGTGCAAAAGCAGTTAGCCTGCTTTAAAATGTCATACGCACATGCCTCTCATTTTGTCTACACACGGCCCAGGACTCTTTCCCTCGGGGAGAGGATCCCTGGGGGTTAAGCATGATGTGAGCTTGGAACCTGGGGAACTATGCCTCCTTGGGCTCCATGATACTGCTTCCCTATGGCTGTGCTCCCAGTGCAAAGCTGCCAGGGGATAACGGTGGTGACAGCATAGACCCCAGGAAAGCCTGCCTCCCTGGGCTCCATGCTTCTGTCAGGCTTGGCACTAGGTAACCCTTTCCACCCTCTCCCTACAGGAATATGGCAGCCTGAGGAAGGAAGCTACAGCCCCACCCTCCCTCAAATTATCCTGGCTAGGGGAATCACCTGGATGTGGGGCAAGTGCTTAGCCCCCTAAGAGGAGGGATGTGTGCCTGGTCCCTAGTCCCTGGCCTGGAATGGGTCTCCTGGGGTCCTTTTAGCCAGCAGCGTGGTGTCATGTAGGCTGGAGTTATATCCACTGTGGGCAGGTGGGGTATCAATTTGGGGCTAGAGCCACCCCTGAGCAGTAGAACTTGGGAGGGTAAAATGGTTGTCAGGGGTAGAGGAGCTAGGATCTGTGTATCTTGGGATGCTGGATTATTGTAAATTGTTCACTTCATATCCAAGGAGAAGATTAACAATTCTCTATCTTGAGCTAAGTAGAACAGCTCAAAGATAAGTGTTGCCCAAACTGATGTAATTTTAAAACACTTAGAGGATACTTAGCACAATTTAACACCCTTTAACACAGGGGCACTCCCATTTTAAAATGGTTTAAGGATACCCTGTAACACCATCCTAAAATACTTCTGCTGGAGCTTTGCCGCCTTTATGGCGACTGGCAGATGGGCCTTCACTTAACCTGATGTCTCCTCACACTGTGTCCTGACATATTGGTAATCTTTCTTTCTTCTCATTTTCTTATTGTGTTTTCTTTTTTTCATTTTTTTTGGCCTCAATTCTATTTGCTGTTCCCCTTTACCATTTTCCTAATTGTTATGAGCTCTATTCAATACCAAGTAAATTGAAATCAATAGAAAGAGACTTTGGGTATATCTATATTGCATTCTAAGTGAGGCCAGCAGATTGAGAAATAAATAAGCCCCATCACAAGCCACTCATTCCCCTCTGTTGATGAGAAAGCAGGAGTACAGTGCTGACACTCTGCCAAGCTATTAATATCACACATCTGCAAGCCTGGGTACTTGGGAAGCACGTAAAAGCCCTGTGTAGGGTTTTTTATTTTGGCAGTGTGCTGGCCTTACCCAGAATGTGGTACAGGCATATCCTTATAGATTTCAAGGGAAGTTAAATTAGTCTTTCAGGAGGATCCAGGAATTTAAAGGTAAGGCAAATCCAGGTAAAGTATATTTTGAAGGAATATATTACTCAAAAAAGAAAGGCTAGCTTTCTACATATTCTCAGGGCTTTTTGTAAGGCAACCATCCCTTGTTAGTTCTGTTGGGTATATTGGATCCATATATCTACATATTGGCTGAAAATCTGTGGGTATTAGTAGGTCTTAGGAGCAAAACATGTAACAGAGTGAACAGGTATAATTTCAAATTTCTTCTTTTCCGGTACAATTTTTTTCCCCCAAAGCAAAAAAAAATCCTATGAAAACAGAACTTCCACAGCGATCAGAAGTGACATTATCAAAGGTATCAGATGGATATGAAAATTACTTTGCAGAAATTTTCTGGCAAAAAAGAATAATAGAAAACACTGAGAAAGGGTCTGATTGCAGATTTAATGAAGCAAAAAATTAAGTCAACTTGCTTCAATAGTTGGAATTATAGTCGCGGAAAATACATTTAAGAGCATTTTCAGTTGTAGAGCTTGGCAAATAATAAACATCCTGAATAACTGATAGGAAAAATACAGCAAAATTTGTCAAATTATGTGAAAGTAGACATATTAAATTACTGTTGCTACAGTCTGGGAACCACGTTTCAGATCGATACCAGCAGAACAGTCTTTCCCTGCTGTATCCAAAGGCCAGGTGATTTTCCTGCCAACCCTCTACTTACCTGCCTTCCCTCCCCTACTCAAAAGATGCATTAAAAACACTACCAAGCTATGTCTTGTTTTCAGCCATTTTTCTGTTAATGAGCAAGGGAAGAGGTGGAGGAGGAACAACAAGTGTAGCTGCAGCTGTCACCTCCTGATTCTTCTTCTGTGATTATGACCAGCTTTTGATGTTAGAAAGCCTGTAGGTCTTCACTAAAAGATGCTCAGTATTATTGAGACAGAACGTTTCGCTACAGAAAGAAAAGTGGCAAAGGGAGAGAGAGAGAGGTTGGCATCCTGACAGGAGATGGAGCTCCCACTGCTGTCTCTCTCTCTTTCTCTCTCTCTCTCTTCTTTTCTTGATTCTTGGGAACAAGCCCTGATTTACAGCAAATTAGCATTCACAAGAGTTCTGTCTTTCTCTCCTTGACATATGGATTGAAGGGATAAACTAATCTCAGCAATGACTGTCAATACTCATAATAGTATATTACCATATACCTCCTGAAGCACTGCAGAAGTGGCTGCCATTCACAGGCTTTGCCCACTGCTCCTGAAGACCTTGCTTTTAAGCTACCACCTCACACCTGGTAGTCTGTAATTCCTTTATTCTCCACACTGTTGTAATCCCAGTTCTCTCAAGGTACATATGTTTCAGCACATAAGACAAAAGTGGGCCAAAGGACCTTAGCTGTCCAGATGATCAGATGGGGCGGAAGGAGGAACTAGAAACTGAGCTGTAGTTGGAAGGAGCAGAAGCATTTGAGTAACTGGGAAACCAGTATGTGCATTTGCTATAGTGGATTACCTTTTAAAAATACTTATGCCAAGGACATAAAGAAGAACTGGGCTAGAGTACTTTTACTTATTTCAGTGTGAATGGGCTCAAATGTCTTGATTTTTTTAAACCACATTTATCTTGGTGCATGTTTAATCCAAAATCAAGTTTCACACCCCTGTGTACACTTCACCAAACATGAGCTGTTTCATTTTTAAGGGGAACTCCAAGTAAATTGCAGTGTTTCATAACTAACGTTTTACCACTTTTACAGCTCTCTAAATAATCCTTTCCATACACCCAGTGACAGCATATGCTGATTTAACTTCTGCAGTGTATGCATTGCATCAACTCCTGTTATAAGAAAAACAAATCAGTAAAGTGGTTAGTATAAAGATTTAACTTAAAGTATAAGATTTAACTTATTTAAAATCATGTGTATTTCATGAATTAATTGCAAGATTGACCTGTATCACTGGGGAATTCATAAAGGAAAAGTGCACCTTTTTCTTCCTTTTGGAGAGTTAGTGTCACTGTCCCTAGATAAAAAGGGGTTTCTCAAGAGCGTTAATTATCAAAGTCATCTATAGTATGTTAGCTTTCAGAATACTGGTACTACATGGTTGAAGATGACAAATACCAGCTGATGTTAACTCCTGGTCAAATTAAAGTTTACACTTTTTTAATTGGACACACTTTAGTACAGTTCCAGAGTAATGTTTCTCTTTCAGTAACAAAATACAATGTCACTCTGCCTTTGCACTTAATGTACAGACTAAGAAAAAGGAAGAGGAGATAACTCATTTCTCTTTCTCTTTTCCCTACCCCCACATCCACCCTCCCATCCTAGCTTCAAAGGATCAAAACCCCACAAGGCTCCTAAGCCACCTGAAATAATGTGAATACTCTGTAATGGCAGAGAAATATTAAACTCACTGCAGAGTATTGAAAAGCCACAGATCTTTCTAATGTCATTGCATTTTCAGCCTTTTTTAGTGCTTCTGCTTTGATTCCAGTAGGTAAACATAGAACAGAAGCCTCAGACAATTGCTAACTAATTCTATGTCAATTTTTGTATTAGGGATTAATACTGGGCTTATGACAAAGTGCACTTTTGATGTATTAAAATGAGTTTCAGGCTTCAATATAACAATACCAGCCCATAAAAATTGCCACAGGGAGGCAGAATAATAGCCTATCTACTCCATTTTCCTGTCTCTGACAGTGGCTAAAGCTGGCTGTTTCAGAAGAACACAGAAAGAGAAAAACAAACTCCCCAACTACTCATTCATTGACAAGCTGTGCTGTCTTGTGCTAAGAGGGGAAAATTCTTATTAACCCCAGGTGGTTAACATTTGTAAACTCTGAATAAAAGGATGATTGAGTTCAGCATGACATGTGATGTGATACACATAAAAATAAATTAAGTTTAAACCTGTTCTTTGTGGTCACATGGCAAGGAAGTGTTCCTGGTGGAAGCGTTTGTCAGTCAGGATTTGTGTAACCACCAAGATTAAGGCTTTACCTTCCAAATAAGTAGTTATGACATATTTCTCTGAAGTGATTTCCCCACACTCTCTACATTACAGGTACCACTCAGTTTAATTAGCAGGAAAAGGACTTGGACTGGAATGTATCATTATGATCTGGACCTTTAATTAGAGACAGTGCATAGCTGTACTGCCCCAGTATTAATCCAGGGAATTAATTGCCATATAGTTTCTACTCAAATTTTCCTTTCTGTTCCAGCTCTGCACACCTGTGTGACCTTGAAGAAAAATAAGGTGGTACTCTATATCCACTCATACTTATTTATGTAATGTGAAGAAGGGTTGAGTGCTTGGGTTTTTTAAGACTTTTACTAAAATGTTTGCCTGAACCTCATGCCTAAACTATATTTGATGATGTATAACTTAATGAAGTACACTTCCAACTCTTTTGCAGTGGCCTAAACCAGTCTGTTTATAAATAACAGTGTTTTGTGTTTGGTCATTGTATCTACTTTGAATAGACCATTGAGTTAGAGAACTATTCCTGATGTCTGCTGGGTGACATTGAGTAAGTCGCATTTCTATCTTGCAGCCCCAATTTCCCCCATTGTTTGAAATGTTGCTTAAGATGATGCCCTATTTTATAAAGCAGTCTCAGATCCGTTGATAAATAGTGCTCTCTAAGAAGCAGGCGGTAGAAGTATATTTCCATGTGGGTATGCTTTTCACATTAATTTATTCAATGAGTTTAGTCTCTACGGGTGAAATTTGTGGCTGAATAAAGAGGGCCATTAGTAAGCCAGTGTAGCAATTAAATTAGACTATTTTGAGTTGCTTTAATTCTAAGAAATTTCCATAATCCCTTTCTTTTTTCTTGTTTTTATTTTTATTTTTTTTAATTACCATTCTGAATTTCTTCAATTGAGGTGAGACAAATTTTGTGCATGAAGTTTACAGTACATCTTCTCTCTTGGTTTCCAGACGTTTTCTTTTTCTCTTTTTAAACCTCTAGAATCTTGTTCATGTCTATTGTCATTCTCACTTTTCCTTAACTCATTTTTTTCTTTTCATTGCCTTTCTTTGTTCCCTTCTAACTTTGCCTCAGCTTTGTTCTCCATTTCTCTCCTCTTTTTAGGAAGTCCTGCATCTGGTAATATTTTGGATCATGGTATAATGTCCTGTTTTGTCAGCCATCTGTTCTGTACCTATTAATCTGAATCTACTAGCCATCATAGTGCCTTTAGCTGTTTATGTTGCATTGCTAAACTAAATAACCTTTTATTTAGTGGATCTTTAGGAGTAATAGCACCCTCTACTGGGGTAATAATTTAAGTCACGCGTTGTATATAGTAGAAAAAAAAAGAATACTTGAAGAGGATTTATTCATGAAAGAGCTACTCCCTTTCAACAATGACCAACATGAGGAAACTAAGGAGGGCAAGATGAATGTGGCCTGCAAGGATAAGAAGAAACAAATTCCCTATAGAACCATAAGGAGCAGAGTCGAGGCAATTTTGCAACTTCATAATCAATGTGCTATTCAGGAACACTAGGGTACCTGAAAGGAGAAGTAATCCCTGAGGAGAGGCTTCTGAGACTACAAGTGTTGTTGAAGTCAAAGGTAACATTAGGATATAAAAACCCAGATATATTAGAGGTGCAGGAGCCTTCCATGTGACAAGGATCTGGCTGTGTACTACTCTCTCTGTGGCTTCCTCCGTAGATAGCACCATCAGTAGGACCACAGGCTACATTGTTCTGTAGCAAAACCCCCAGTTTTTCTTTTCTTTTAAAAAAAAAATATTTTAAATGCATTCCCTCCCTTTCCCCAACCATTTCTGACTTTTTCTCTCCCTCTCTATTCCCTATAGATAAGTAAGTGAGCTAAGATATAGGATAAATTTCAGCATTTTATTTTGGTAGCAAGTTGTATTTTTTTTTCTCCTTCTTTTCAGATAAGTGCCCTGTTATAGATATCCACTGTTTTATATTGTATAAATGATTATGTTTATATTAATTTTTACTGTTCTATATTACTATTTTACTGATACCACATAATTTAGGCCTATATATGTAAGTTAACATAAGTCATGTCAAGTTTCCATCTTGTGTCCCCTGATGTCGTAATCTATGACTCACACCTACCCCTCCTATGTAATGAGGGTGCTTGAGAGACAATGGCAGTAGGTCTAAAAATAGCTCCCTCTGAATGACCAAACCATCAAAACCAATACCTGGACCAATGACCCAGCCCTTGGAACCACCCTTAACATTCAAGAAACAAAAGATGAGGCAACCCACCATTGTGCCAGGCTGCACATGCTCAGTAAAAACACCTGGAATCCTCTGAAACAGGACTGACATTGCCTGGACAGGCCCTCCCTATAGGAGATCAGAGGTAGTCTGCCCCATAAAAAGGGGTAGTGAAGACTGACTCCTTGGGACCCCTTCTCCATCTGGACCAGCACCATGCCACACCACCTATCCACCCAGAGGCCCTGCCAGCGACCCTCCTCTGGAAAACACCTGCTGGACAAAGACCCCTTTCCAGCCTGGATAGGTAGCTATCACCCCCACCCCTTCTTCAACCAAGGACTTGGACTCTGTTTTTCTTCCCTACCTGGACTCCAACCCTTCCATTGAGTCTCTTTCTCCTGCTGCCATTGTGAGTGCTATTGTGAGTGAACCAATATCTTCATGGGGCTGTGTAGTGTGTTGTCTGTTTAATAAACCTGTTATTTTGAACCCCCTGAGTTGGGTTTTTGTCTGTTTCCTGACTGTTTCCTCCTTGCCACTACTTATCTGGCCCCCAATCTTCCAGCTGTCTGCCTCAGTTTCCAACCCTAAGCTCCCAGCTGTCTGCCTCAGTTTCCAGTCCCAAGCTCCCAGCTATCTGCCTCTCTCTCTTTCCTGGATGTTTCTTCCTTGCCACTGGACTTTTTCCCTTGCACCAGTGACCTCGAGTAACCCTGGGGCCACTTGACCTTAAGTAACCCCAAGCCTCAGTTCCTCAACCAGCTTCTCTCTAGTCTCTAGTTCCAATCCCAGTTCCAGCAACTTTCACTCCTTATACTTTTATTCTCACCATAACCTTCCCCCAGGTATCCCAAGTATCCTAAACACAAACATACATACTACAACATCCAAGTTAGGAACTCACCTGTGTGTATGTCTAGGTGGGTGGTATGTGTGTGAACTGCTGAATATACATATCTGTGTATGTCATCGTGTGTGTGATATACAAATTAGTGATCAGTGTATGGGTACAGAATGTGTGGGTATTGACAACTGATTGTTGTCTAATTTTTGTAGTGTGTATGTGCTTGAATTGGTGATAGGTATGCATGTGCCTAGGTTGGTTTGGATGTGCATGTGCCTGAGTTGGTAGTATGTGTGTGTGTATGCACCTAATTGATTTGTATGTTTGTATATGTGCAATTGTGTCACACCCTCCTGTTTAACAGCGAAATATTGAGATCCTGAGAGCTGGCATGACCCCACAGGACAGCAGGCCAAGGAACATATCAATCCCTTCTCCATCAATGAGACAGAATAACTGTGGGGACTACTCCCCATTTGCCATGACATACAACAAAGAGGGGCAATTCTAAATGTTTAGTAAGGGATGTGCCAAGTCCTAGCAGAACCTCTGATGTGTGCCACTGTCTTGATACCCTATAGCCAAATACATTTCTGGGTGGGACCTGGAGAGGATCCAGATAAATGACAAGGAGAAGAAAAGTCAAAGAAGGAAAAGGAAAGCTTTTATACATGCTATGGAGAGAAGTGAAAGAGACAGCGGGCAAGTCTACATGAGATGTTTACTGCACAGTTGACTAATTAACTGCACAGTAAGTGTCTCAGAGTCTACACGTGCAGCCTATCTGGGTGCACAAAATAAACTTTGAAGCTGGTAGGAATTGTAAATGCATTTTTCCCTATAGAGTAGGTAGAGATACATACATGCATACATACATATATATCTATATATATGTATACATTTCCCTATATAATATATACATTTTAAAAAGTAGACACAAATGGAAAGCTGAGTGAAAAATACAACAAAACCAACCATCAAATAAACAAAACAAAAGGAAAAAAATGAACTAAAGGCAGATACTACCTTTAGAATTGTTTAAAAGCTCAAGTGTTTTATGCCAGGGGTTTTCAACCTGTTTTAAGCAGGGTACCCCTTGTGGTGGATACCCCTTCTGGACGCAGAGCAGGGAGAGGGTGCTGACAGAAGGCTGGATGTGAAGTCAGCGGCACAGGGAGATCACATGCAACCACTGCTATCTATACACTCTGTGTCGCCACCAGGTGCTGCTTTCCTGCACCCAAGTATCCCCACATCTCTGTGCCACTGGCTTTGCATCTGGTCAGCCATCAGAACCCCTTCCCTCCCAGCGTGCAGTGTGGGGAAGCGGCACAGGGAAGTGGCACACAGTACATGGTGGCAACATGGAGTGAGGGATGGCTGCTGCTTTCCAAGTATCCCCACTTCTCCATGCTGCTGCCGCGTACTCCCTGGGGCCTTCCTAGTGCCCCCTGGGGTATGCATAGCCCTCGGTTGACAACCCCTGTTTTATGCAATAGTGCATAAAACCTGAAGTGTGCTCTAATTAATTGTTAATTAACTTCAAGCATGAGGCCAGCAATCTTCTATTTATTATGAATGTCTGTTTTACTTGTCATGAATTCACTGAGCAGTTTAAGATGGTTTAAACTGACACCCAAAAATAGCACCAAAGTGCTAAGTGATTGACCTTTAGGATTTTCAGCAGCATAGTTTAAATGAAGTAGAAACAGATTTTTAAATAGGTGACATCTTTCAGCCTAACATGATTCATAGGAGTGAAAAAGATGCTATTCTGTACTTTGGGGCATGGTGCAGCCCAATGGCTATAGGCTGCTGGTGTCAGGCACTTCTGGGGCCACTGCTGCCGGGGCTGGGGTGAGTGCCACACCCCACGCCACCCAGGGGTCCGCTTGTCCGCGTTCACCCCAGCCCGTGCTGAAGCAGCCCTGGGAGCAGCCAACACCAGCTGCCTGTATCAGGGCACAGCGCATCCCAGGAGCAGAGGTGAGTGCAGACAAGTGGAGTGCAGGCATGGGAGGGACAGGCATAGCACGGTGCAGCCCAGCGGCTGCAGACAGCTGCCACTGACCGCTCCTGGGGCTGCTCCAGCATGGGCTGGGTTGAGTGGGGCTATAACTCTTTCTTCTCCCCACATAGACTTACCTGCTTGGGCAGGGGGGTGGGGCGCATCTATGCTGATCGCATAAGAGCGAATTTACCTCACAGATAATGAATTATGAGTCTAAATATGCCCATCGCATAAGAGCAAATTTGCATATAAAGAGCCTACATAAATCGAGGGAATCCTATAGTAAAAATTAAAAAAGTAAACACAAGTATCACTTCAGTGCAGGAAGCTGAACATAACGGAGCTCTGGCTTAAGCCCTCCTGTGCTAGTACCAGCCTCTGAAGCTACTGCTGACCCCTTGACAGCAGAAGGATGTATTTCTTCCCAGCTTTCCAGTAGTTAATACACTGCCAAGTAATGAGTCAAAAGATTCATTACAACATCTGGTATATATCTCCATATACTGCTGTCAGTTTACATACTTGCTATATTTAATGAAGACCAGGAATATTATCGTTTCCACTGACTATGGCCAGGTGTGTGGGTTGATGTGATTAAGTCCCACTATCACTTGCTTAGACAAGTAGCATGTGCCATTCTGGCCTGCCTGAGCATTCTGAATTGATCTGTTGGAGTTTGATTGATAAACATTTGCACACAGTTAGATTCTGAAATAGTCAAACATTGCTTTGTAGACCTTGGAGCTAAAGGATCCATCTATTTCCACATCCTCCATTTTTGTCATTTCTTCTTTTGTGCTAATTAACATTTGGTGACTTACTGAAGGAACAGATTGCAATTCATATTCCACTCCAGGAATACAACCTTTACTATTGGCTCTCTGAAGTCTGCTAGGACTTAGTCTTTCATATGTTTTTCTCATCAAGCCAGTTTTCTGTGCCTTATCATGTATAATTGGCATTGCTCTTGGTGCAGGATTTGTTTCTACACTTTTTCTGTCTCTTCTGTTGGTGGACATGCTACCAATACTCTCTGTATAATTTCTGACTTTTGTACAGCTGGGCTTAGCTCAGTTTGGGCTTAGCTCATTTTATCTAATCTCCTCTGCTGACCTGATTCGATAGCTATATCATATGTCTTATGCCCTTTTTGAATAACTATGCTGGAAGGGCCCACAAGGGTCAACTAGTTCAACCAGTGGCACAACTGGCAGGTGTACTATTCTTAAACCTTGATCTTTCTTTTTTGTTTGACACACTTGTGAAATGTGTTCTTGTGGATCTCATTTTCTACTTTTGCTTTCCTGACTTTGTCTCTAAAAGTACTTGCTATTCCTTGGCATCTGACCTTTGACTCCCACTTCTTTTTCTGATTGTATGTTTGACTTTTGACTTTGAGGTAGCTATGAATCACCTTGGTTTATGGCAGTTCTTCTTATCGTTCTTTTGTGTGGAATAGAATCTTGTTAAGCCTCCAATAGTATGTCCTTAAGAAATACTAGTCCTTCTTGGACCCCTTTCTTGTTCGAACTGTCGCTCATGGGAACTGCCTACTATTTTTCTGATTTGGTTAAATTCTGCCCTTTTGAATCCCACTATCCTTGTTTTGCTAATCTTTTACCTTCCCTTTCACAGAACTATGGATTCTCCTGCAGCTGAGACTATTGACTCTGACACTACTTTGTGTGGCTTCTTGATTGTTGGCCCAACTTTTCCTATCTGGGCATAGTGGCTTCAAGTCCCTGGCTCCTTTGCAGCATGCTGCTGCTTCATCTTGGCATTCTCTTAACTGCTTCTCTGCTCTCTCTCTCATTGTTTTGCTGGATTGCTGCAAACAACCTTTCAAGGGAGACAGTCTTGTTTTTTCAGTTCTTCAGTTTGTGTATGGGACACTATAGTATCTAACTCCTGGTAGGATGTATTGTGATGGTCTGAAATTTTTAGATAGGCAATGTCTGCTGTGCCTTTGCTATCAATTTCTTGGTCATCTTTATTCCTAATTCTTCCTTTCTGTAGCTAGGGGAGGCATGGGGTGTGTAGCAGGGAAGATGTACTGCATTCATATTTGCAGTGAAATCATTTGAATTCTGCTGAAGTGTACTATGGCCTGAGCACAACATGCTAGATAAGCCTTGCACTGAAAAATGTGCCTTCAGTTACTTGGCCACATTTATTGCCTGAATGGTGGGATAGTTTAACTCTAAGAAACTGTGGCCACATAGTTGTGTCATTAAAAATAAAAAGATTGATTTCAACCAGGGGCTTCATGAGGCTACTGAATTTTCTACTGTTGTCATTCACCTGCATATTATGGGTCTTTGCCTGCTTTATGTATGTTCTCAATTACATATTTAAGTCCTAGACACCAGATACATGTCAGGCATGCCTGTTTGTGCAGGTGTGAGTCCTGTATTAATCTCATTATGAAATCTGTTAAATCTGATGTGATGATTGACCCCTTAAATAAAATCATGTTTTTTGCATGTCTTATTCCTCTCTTGGTAATACAGGATAAACTTTTAAGGATCTTGCTCCTTTAGGTATAGCCAATCCTACAATATGAACCATTTTACTGTCAGTGATACCTCTTGCTTTTTAGTGCTGATTGATTCTTTTTTTCCCTTGAGTTGTCCCAATCCTCCTATCAGAGGTGCAAAGTTAATGTAGTAGGTCAGTAGAGCATCTCTCTATTACAGAGAGTCACCTGAGGTGTCCTCTGGAAGATATGCCCTGCAGTACTTTATCCATACATCATAACACTGAAGCCTTAATAAAAATAAGGTACTGCAGGGAACAGAGGTGTTGAAACTGCAGCTAGCTTTGAGATCACACACATACTTCCTGATGTTTCTTCCAAGTCCTTTCTGTCTGCAATCTCTGTGCCATACTCCAAATGCCACACAGGTTGCTAAAGCAGTTGCCAAAAATCTGTCTTTCTGGATTTTGATATATGCTGAGTTAGCCACTTGAGCCAAATAATAGAGTACATCTACAACATAAAATAGTTTCTCTAAAAAAAAATTGATGACTGAATTTATGTCATGATATAGGGTATGTGGCTACATTTGTCTCAGAAAGAAAGGTATTAGTTGTAAAATGATTCAGCATTATAAGGTGTAATAAAGTTAACTGTTTCAAGTATAATGCCTTGGATGGATCCAAAGCTCTGTTCTTTACAACTGCCATATGATTTGGAAGAAGATATCCTGAAAGGATAATTAGGAGATCCTGAGAACCTGACAGAGACATAAGCAATTGGCATAGCAACAGCATCTGCTCAAATGGTCACAGGATAGATGGCAGCTGCTAAAGCAACTTCCGTTTCCTCACTCCACTGAAAATGTAATCAATAGCAACAGCAGCAGCAGTTCTGTGATCAAAGGTAACACCAACTTCATCTTGTAGATCTATCTGGCTCTAATGGCTTGGGTACTAGTGAGTCTAGTCAATGGTGATAGACCCAATATTTGCAAGGCACTGCTAACATAAGAAAGGATTTATGGTGTGTGAGACTTTTCATATGGAAAATAAAACATTTTTAGCCTTTGCCGGTCTAATAGTTTTGATTGCTGTTCACATTGAAATTCATATTCTGAATACCACAGGCAACTGGTGGAAGGGGCACGGAGGCGGGGAGGGGCACGTGCCCCCCTGAAATTGGCCCCTGACTCGGCACCGCTCAGGATGGCAAACCACGGCCCTGCAGAGCTGGGTGGAGAGCCCACGGCTTCTCCCACAGGGCCCGTGGCAGCCGCAGTTGAGGTTTGGGCCCACCCCGCTGCCCGGGGGGTGGAGGTAGCTTTACTTGTGTTCCAGCTGATGGTCTGCAGTTTGCTGAGTCAGCTGTTTCCAGTCTGCAGTTTCTGGTCTGAAATTGTGTCCCCCCAGACTCAGGAGGCACCAGTCACCCCTGCTGAATACTCATTTAGAGTAGCAGAAAATGCTGTAAATAGACCTTTGAAGCAGGGACCCAGTTTTTTAAATGAACAAGCAAAAGACTTGATCTTTAATGTTTTGTTTTTAAAGAACATGCTAAAATATTAGTAGATATAACTGTCACTGTGTAATGAATTCCATACTGTAAGTTTGGATGAACTGTGTGTCTGCTTTGTTCTTTTCTGTATGGTATACTGTCTACTCTACAACCAGGCTAGAATAACCTTGAAGACGGTAGAGTAATTCACCGTTGCACTAAAGTGCTACCTGCTTTCACTGCTTCTTTAGGCAATACAATATTAACTTAATAGAACTAGGATTTGTGGTTATTTTATGATCTGTCTTAGTCAGTAGGACTTTTTTCTTTAAAAAAAATTACAAACTCTAATTGCACATGAACTATTATCACCCTCTCTGACAATAACCTTAGGCCATTACACTGTAATAGGACATAGAACTCTCACTCAGTCTTAGCTAGATGGGAGAACAATACCTTGGAACAAGATATCCCATTTTTCATTGAATAATGTTGGGAAATTAGTGCATTTTTTCAAAGCTATATATATAGTTTGCCTGCCCTCCCAGCCATATTCTCATGCAGAGAGAACTTAGTTGGGGAGTCCATGGTAGAAGAATAGACTGAAGGAATGTATGTTCATGACATACCTTGCCTAATGCCATGCCATTCCCTCTTAGGAATTTAGTGAGTTGAGAGAGAACAGAGATGGGAATCACAGAATCATAGAAAAGTAGGGCTGGAAAGGACCACCAGAGATCAATTAATCCAACCCTTTTTCAGAGGTAGGGTCATCCCTATTCAAATCCTCCTATACAAATCCATTGTCTAATGTATTAGTAAAACAACACAGTCAATCATAAGACAACCACAAGGCATAAGACCCTGTCATAGGTATAGCAAGTTGGCAACAGTGGTCAATGTCCCACTGCTGAGAAGGTTGTTAAAATATATGCCTCCCACTTCAGAGAAAAGCAAAACCCCCTCAGACTGTACCAATCTGACAATGGGGTGAGATTCTTTCCTGACCCCAAGCATGGCTATTGGCCTGATCCTGAGTGGAGGGGCAAGACCCTTTAGCCAGGAGGGTCTAAAGTCTGGATTTAAAGTATTTTATTGTAGAATGAAGAGGGAGAACCCCAAATCCTCTAATGGAAGCATTCAAAATGAACTGCATAATTTCCCTACTTCTCCAGGTACCCTGGACACGTGGACTATGCATTTCTGCTCTACATACCCCCTATTGAAAGATAAATACTTGCTAGTTTGCTTTATTTATGTCTCTGGATAAAGAATAACAGCTATCACTTGCATTTTCATTCTTTTTTTACATATTGCAAAACTGCTTGTTTGAAAATTATGATTTTTAAAAAAATGAATTTCCTTTGAGTATGATGGGTTACCTTTATAGGCGGAGTAAAAATAATGTTTTTGCAAGTTTGCAAGATGTTTATAAAAATTAGAAAATAAAACTGTCAGGAATTGAAAACCCACTGCATGAACCCATCCCTAAATTTCTCCTACAAAGGATAAAGTGAGATGAGGTGCTGTTATGAAAGTCATGCTACAATTTACTGTAACTAAGTCTTCTTGAGCAAGAAAAATAGGACATAGAAAGCTATAAATGTGAATAAAAGCCTGAGATGTTGTAGATTTTAGGTTTTTGTTTTTAATGCTATGCGCATTACATATGTCATTATAATGGATGAAGATTGTCTTATGATTCATTTTGTTTTCATGAAGCTTTCTACTGACATTTTTTTCATTTGTCTTAGTTCATTCTTTCATTTGCTCTATTTTTCTGCCTAAAACATTATTCTAACTTTGAGTTTTAATTTGCCAACAGTCAGATATTTTTTATTCTAAATGCCACAAGTTTTAAATTCTATTGCAGGTTTTCAATTGATTACAAGTACACATAGGATTAGATGACCCTTACAGTATTTGCCACTCCTGTGATTCTCTGAAAATACTTAGATTAAATGTAAATTAAGTTATACCCACTAGAGGGCAGCAAACACTGTAATTTTTTTTTATTTTTTTTAATGAGACAATCTTTTTTTCCCCAATGTATCAACCTGTTTAAAACCTTTTTATTCCATGGTATGGAAGTGCATTGTTACAAGTAGAAAATAGGGATGCATAGTATCTGAAGGTGAGACTTGATTTGGTCTAACTCTGCCCAAAGGAAACCCTTCCTGCTCGTTTTTCTAATGAGCATCTTAGTTTCAAACAATTCAATTTTGCATGTCTAAAGCTGAACCACAGTTGCTTCCATCTTTTTATTGCACTTGTGAATCTTGATTCATGCACAGGCTACTTACTCTGATTGCTTAGGTTATTTTTAGCCTCTGGGATCCGGATGATATACCTGGGTTTAAATATAAAAATATTAAATACACACAGTTGTAGGCTAATATGGGGCCAGCTCTGACTATAGAACACAGTTGGCATAGGAAAGGAGCTATAGACAATATTGTTTTGACCACAGAAAGACTATAGAACAACACCTAGAAACAAAATAGGGCTCTACTGAATTACTGAAATAACAGCTCACTTTTGTTTTCACACCAACAAAATGGGGCTTTGAAGAAAACTGTCAAATGTGATCTGTCATTTCTCTTTTTCTGCTGATAGCTGTTCTTTTAAAAGGGGAAAAAATATAAGAAGAGTCAGTATAAGAAAACAAATGGCTAAAGTTTGTAGAGGAAATGTGACCTCTGCCCAAAAAAACCCATATAATACTGTCATTTCCACATCATTATTTAAATTAATGAAGGACTATTTTAGTAATAGCAATTCATTCAGAGGTACTTATTCCAATGGCAAGCATTTGTGTGTGTGTGTGAGCTTAGGGCAGAACTAAGTTCAGGGTTTTAGCTGTGTCTCCTGAAAGAAAAGTTCATGTACTTAGTTGTATTTCTTGATTTGTTCAGCACTGTACATTTTGAAATGTTGGCAACTGGAGTTTCAGGGCTTCAGCAGAGAAAATGAAATGGCATCACCAGGCACCACACAATAGTCAGCTTGATGTGGGTGGGTCTCCTATCTTCACCCAATACCTTGAATTTTGCTTGAGTGCACCACAGGACAGTTTTGGGATAGCCCAATGGAAGCAGATGAGTCCATGAATCTGGCACAGTAAGGTTGTGTTTAGAATGCACAGAACTAAATGCTGGGCTTTATCACATCTTGGAAAATCTTTGGACTACAAGGGCTGTCCAAATTACATAGCACAAGTTTTCCGGACTAACAGACAATTTTTAAATTTCATGAGCTTCTTTTAATTTGGTGGAACTTGGTATTCATAAGAAAGGAGTTGTTTCTTAAAGGCATTCACTTTCTTCCCCACTAGTGATTGATCAGCTGCCTCCCAAGTGATGTTGTAATGCCAGGGGTCAGGTACTTGAAGATTGCTTAAACCTCATGAAAGCTGGCAAGGAGCTCCTGGAGATTGATCTGGGTAAGGGGCCCTGCTGAAGTCCTGAGGTCAGGGGAAAGAACCTAGTTTGTATGCATCCCCAGGGTAGATGGCTTGTGGAATGGAAACATGCAGGCAGGTGAGAGACTTGTGTAAAGCAGTTTTATTTCTGAGGAAATAAAGCAATGTTATGGAGAAAAGGGTGATATGATATGACTGAATGATATGGTTGGAGAGTGACTTAGGCTACAAGGGTGTAACAAAGGAAAGACCACATTCCTGACAGGTAAGAGAAATGAGCATCCCAGTCATCCACTCATTCTATTCTTCAGTCATTGGCCCCCTTCTACATGTGCAGGTATAGGCATAATCAGATCTAATGTGTAATCCATGCAATCATGCCTCTTGCCATGCCACCCATGCATAGAAGGAGGCCCAGTTGTGGGACTGTGGCTTAGATCCAATTGCACCTTATTTCTCATGCAGGAGGAGCCTGATTCAGGACTCCCCCTCCATTGACAAGAAGTAGGCTCCCATGGCTGGGAGCCTTTGTGCTGAGGAGGCTCCCAGCTGTGGGGACCTTGCACAGTCAGGACGGAGAGTCCCACACCTGACAGGGCCCTCATTTCCAGTTGTGCCACACGGGCAGTTGAGATTGAGAGCCCTATCAGCTGTGGGGTGCTGCTGAGGTCTCCCAGTGGTAGGGGTGCATTGTGCTCCCCAGCACCTAGGACACTGCAGCAGCTGCTGTCTCCCTGCAGACTGCCTATGTGTGCAAATTAAAGCTAGGTAGAAACCAGCTGTAAACTTATTACACATTTTCAAGAAATAACTTTATAGCTGGTTGGAGCTTTTTAAGGTGGGATAGTTAATTTGCATGTGTAACCAGTCTAAATTTGTTGTGCAATTAACAAGGTAATTGCACAATAGATATAACATGTAGAGGGAGTTAGTCTTTGACTTCTCTCCCTTCAGTTTCCTTTGCAGCAGTTTTTGCAGAACACCACTTACTCTTGCAGGCAGTGCTGAACAACCTAAAAGAGAAAGGACCATTGTAACCGGGCATATTTCATCAGCAGGGATCCTGGTTTTTTCTGATTAAAAAAAAATTCCCCAGTTTCTCGGTTAAAAATAGAATCCCTGAATCCACATTTTTCCATGATCAAAATGAAACATGGAAAATGTAGCTATTGGGTTACTTTTTTAACCTAAAAATTGAAGAGGTTTTTTTTTTGTTTTTTTTTATCAGAGAAAGCCAGGATCCCTGTTCATCCATCCACCTTAAATCTCATTATAGTCACACAACACATTGAAATACAGGTATAGCAACAAAAGAGGTCAGTAGTAGTTTTGCCTTCCTCTCCAGAAAACAATAGACCCCTTAGTGATGCTGACACAGTGCTGCAGTACCTATTCCTTTGATCATTTAATACACAAAAGTGGAAGAGAATTCCTAGGTATGAGAACCAAAAGAAATGGATTATTCATAGTAGTGCAGCAGCAAGACTTCCATCCTCTTATATTACACTTCTAGATGTGTTTGTATGTTAAAAAAAAAATCTGTGCTTTTATGGAACTCTCAAATTCCTTGAATAAAGCTAGAGTGTCAAAACATTAGAGAGGAGAGAAGTGAGATTTTTCTCCTTTGATTTGCAACCATTCTAATACATAGCAGTGAGTGAGAACCAGCAGCTTTATGCACTTTCCTTTTTGGTATTATGCTCTCTTTGATCTGTGATGTGGTGGCCCTTTGATGATTAAGAGTATTTACTGATTTCTCTTCAGTCTCCACAATTACTGTGCTGCCAACATTTTTATTTCTGAACTAAGTTTCCATGTATTCCTTTTTTTGTGGCATAAATTGGTTTTCAAATGCAGGGCCCCTTTATGAAGCTGCTGAGGATAAATAAACTGACGATATTTCTAAAATATTGTTCATGCTGCACCCAGCTCCTGCAGTTTTTGTTTATGTAAAAGTGGATACTGCCCCGTCCCCTACTGAGATTAGTATGCAGCCAAAGTACTCAGACACACTTCTCATATACTCTTTTCCCTCTCATCTCCCTCCCGCCTGCAAATACTCATCTGTTAAAGGAATTTAACCCCCCCCTGCAACTCCTGATGAAAAAAATATGGAGTCCATTTACAATAGCAGGATTTTGCCATTGCCATTTAGACCAGGAACTTAACCTTGTTGAAATTGATGGGTAGTTGGAGGAATGAAGGCTTCTGTAGTCTGAAATGAGGTTTGGATCAGATACTGATTTAAACAAATGGGTTGGGTTTTCTATATTATTTATTAAATATTTTAATTTTCTGCTACCAGAATATATTTTGTTTGTAAATTCTAGTGAGTTTTAGCATGCTTCATGTTAATGTTGCATTATTTATTGGATAACCTTAGTGGATTTGGTATCTCTAAAAGTCCGTGTAGCATTATAAAACATCCTCACAGCCCAGGAAAGAGAAGTCATTATGTGATACTGTTGGAACATTTTAGAGAATCAGGAAATTAATTAAAAATGTATTTGATATGGAAGAGGCAAGGAATTTTGTGGATGATAACTTTCATTGAACCAACAGCAGTCAGGCCCTCAGATACTACTACATCTACTCTGAGGAGAATGTTCACAAAATTAGACTAAAAAGAAAAAGAATGACCACAGAAAAATGATTAAGGACAGAGACACATAAGCACATAAAAGAGAATACTTTCATGGAAAAACCAGGCATTCAAAAACCCCTGAATCCATTCAATCTTTGTAGGTTAGTCTAACCTGCATCGATTATACCAAGAAGCAAGTGAATAGACATTCACTTTTGATTACGGAAATGCAGGCACATGTCTCCAGTAGCTTGGGCTACAGGCCAGGAAGCGCTACAGTGAGCCCTCCCTTCCCTTTGGCAGTAGCTAGAAGGCTGGAGGGAAGCTGAGCTGAGGGAGGAGGCATAGCCAGGCCCTAGCAGGCCACTGAGTATGATTGGGGAGGGGTTTAAACCCCACCCTGGTCAGGGGAGACAGTCCTTGCCAGGTTTGTCCCTGAGCAATGGGGGCCGTGACCAGCTGGCAGCCTGGGAAGTGCCTAAGGCTCAGGTGGAGTGGAGGGAGAGGGATTAAACGTCCCTGATTCCCCTCTTCCATTGGCATTGGACCCCAGCTGAGGTTTGTTGGCTTTTTCCCCCATGCTGGCCACTCGAGAGGTGGGGGCCATCCAGTGGCTCCGGGCAGTACCTCAGGCTTGGGGATGAAAGAGGGGAACTAAACCCCCTGCCTCCCCTTTCCCACCAGCATGGGACCCCAGCTGGTGTCTGCCAGCTTTTCTCCCTTGCTGGCCACTCAAGCAGCAGGGGGCATGACCAGCTGGCAGCCTGGGCTGCCCAGCCTTGAAAAGGAACTGCTATCTTATATCCTCCCAGGGTTTGGCTCTTGATCAAATTGTGGAGTAGACAGAGCCATGGAGGAGTAGCTTTCCCCCTGCAAAGGGAAGCAGCAGCCTGTGCCTTTTGCAGGCAGCTTCACACCAGGAGTAAATGTGAACAGCACAGCTCCTTGCAACCCCTCAGCAGCAAACACCCAGCCCCAGCCTCTTGCGATTGGGCCATCACTAAGAGACTGCAACTCCCTGTAGCTGCCCCGTCTCATGCTCAGGGAGCAGCACACAAGACAGCAGCCCACAAACACCCCCCTCAGGATGGGCTTGGCTCAAATCAAGGTTCTCCATGCATGGGGCTGGGGCTGGGGCTGGGGACAGGGTGAGGAGGCTGCCTCTGCTGCTCCTGCTGCTGCCTAGCAGCTCAGCTGGCTGTTGGCAGGACCTGGTGTTCCTGGCCTATGGTCTGCTGCAACCACTGCACCCCTGCTCTGCTCCTGGAATCCCATCAAGAGTGCCCAAGAGCACGGGGCCAGGGCTGCAGGTGCACTTGGGACAACAAGCACCACAAACTGCACATGGTGATTGCCTGTCACTGCTGCCCACTCCTCTGCAGCCCTGCACTGCCCCCGCACTACTTGGGTCTTCCTGCCAACAGGTGGCCATGGCAGTTGTTTGGCCACACCCCCTTCCACCCAACTAATGAGCAGAGGGGAAAAGCCAGCAGACCCTGGCTGGGGTCCCATGCTGATGACAGCAGGGAGGTTAGGGGATTTAATTCCACCCCCAACTTGCTTGAGCCTGAGGTGCTGCCCAGGCTTTCAGCTGGCCACACCCCACACCTCTCGAGTGGCCAGCAGGGGGGAAAAGCCGGCAGATCCCAGGCTGGGGTCCCATGCCAGGGGGAGCAGAGGCAGGGTGTTTAATTCTCCTCCCAGCCCTCCACCTGAGTTTGCTGTCCCATGCCCCCACCTCCTCCAGTCCAGTAGGGAAAAGTTTGGCAGGGGCTGCTCTGCCCCTGCCAGGCAGACTGGGCTCCATCCCAAGCTGGGTTTCCCACCCCACCCCTCTGTCAGCCAGCCCTCACTGAACCAGCTAGAGAGAGAGCAGAGGGGTGAAGTGAACCATGCTCTGCTCAAGAAGACAGCCCAGCCCAGCCCAGGGTTGAAAAACATGTTGGGATGCTGGGGGACTGTGATTTAACTTGAACCAGCAAGGGGTCTGGGACAGAAGTTCCATAAACCAGCTTTACCTGAAACAGTTAAGCCTGATATTACTTTCCTTCAGGTTAACCTTTAACTAGTTTGGTCTATTTTGAAACTGGTTTATGTGTGCTGAACTTCTGTTTTGTTACAGGTTTAAACTAGTTGCTGATCACTTAAACTGGTGTATGTGGAACTTCTGTCCCTAGCCCCAGGCACTTTCTGACCACACTATACTTGTGCTCAAGGGAAATTTACAAAACACTTTCAAAAGTTGAGCCTGAGAACAAAAATTCATAAGCAGGCTGGACACTAAGAACTACAAACCAAACAATGATGTTGAGTTCATAGAACACTGTAATCTACCTGATTTCTAATAATCTTTCTTATACTAGAGATTATAATAACCCTCTTCCCTTTTGTAAGGTATTGGACTTCCACTGACCAAGCTATTCTGTCTTCTGTGATTTGCCTGTCTGCCACACCTGAAAAGTTCTCTTCTCTAATGTTACAGTCCTGCAACCTGTTTAAAATTTTTCACTGTGCCTGATTTTTTGTCAGACCTGAAGAAAAATATATTGCATCTGAAAACTTGTCTAAATTTACCCCAAACATGCATCTGGTCTATAAAACAATATCGTTCACAAAGATCCTAGCCTGGACGATCATGGCTGCAACATGACTCTAACACTACTAAATGTGATACTGTATTTCAGGATGTAAAATATGAAAAGTACATATATCATCAGGCATCGTGTTCAACAAAATAGACTCTTCTTATAGAACTAATTTCTACATCCAGAAGCTAGCTTACACTATGCAGGTTGGAAGATTGTGAAGGATGCAGTAAGGGAACATGAAACAGGAGTTTGTTTTTGGTGTAGCTCAGATGAAAGAACTGCATTTCTCCTTTGTCATTACATAAGGTCCTAAATGTGATCAGTTATTTCAGTAACACCTGATTGATCTCTCATGAACATGGTGATTAATTTGGTTCTATCCATTGTATCAAATGAAAGCTACAACTTGACTTTGGAAATCTATTGGAAATGCTTAGAGATAATCAGCATTCCTTAGTTTCCAAGGAACAGAAAAATGTTCATGGAGACAAGATATATCCAAAATCCCAAGTTCAGTGAAGGAATTTTATAAGTACAACTGCTTCCAAGCAGTTGATTTTATAATGAACAGTATTTAATCAGATTTGGAGAAAAAAGGCCACAAGCGTAGTCAAGACTTTTGAAGCTCCCATAATTATTGCAAATATGACAGAACCACAAGTTCAAGATGTACTTCAGCTGTATGTTTCTAATTTCAACCATGATTGATTCATTACAGAACAGGACAAATGTGTTATTTAAAATATTTTCAGATTTGTAAATTATTCTTTTTAGTCATAATTTAAAAATGCTGTTTATTGAACAGTTTATGCTGTTACTAAATTTGTTCATTTTCAATAGTGGCATGAATGAACATCTATTCCAGTCTCATTATTTCCTTTGTTTATTAATACAGTTCTTATTTTTTTGCCAATGTTTTGTGTGTGGGAGGTGGAGGTTTAACAGAGGCCCCTAATCACTGATATTTAAGTAGTGAAGGGCAGTACTATATAGCTGCAGTGCTGCAGGCAGCACCAATAAAGGGTTATTCTATTAGTAAAGGCTGCTACAAGCTGCATGCAGTTGAGATGCAAGCCTGCAGATTACTAATAGATAACTCCTGTTCCCTACCAGGAGATAGGGGTGTATAGTGACTAGAAGGGGAAGGGCTAAGCAGGGGATACATACAGCAGTCTCTGGAGCTCCCGCCAGGGAACAGAGGGGAGGAATCATCCCTGCTGTGGAGCAGAGAGCCCTGCCCAGCCCAGAGTGCATGGCGGGATGCTGGGTGTGTCTGGTTTATCTTAAACCAGCAAGGGGTCTGGGACAGACATTGCATAAACCGGTTTGAGCCAAATCAGTTAAGTCTGATACTACATTCGACATGGTTTATCTCAAACTGGTTTCAGTCATTCTCAAACTGATTTAGGTGCACTGAACATCTGTTCTGTTACAGGTTTAAACCACTTTCTGATAACTTAAACCAGTTTATGTGTAATGTCTGTCCCTAGCCCAGAAGACAGAAGTTAGTGTGGCCCAGTCAGAGGAAATATTGTGAAAAGGCAGGTCACAGTGAATAAGGCCAAAGGGGATGAGGCTAACCTGAACAAGCAGAAGAGGAAAAAGGCCTGAGACAAGGCACCCCTAGAAAATGGTGTTGGTTTCACTGAGATGAAGAGTATATTTTGCTATCTGTTTTATTTGTTTTAGCTGTGAAGCATGGGATGGCTTGCAGTGGAGTCGAAGGCCACTGTGAGTGCCTGGCAAAGACACTGCATTCTGTTGATTGGTGCAGGCCAGGACTCAGGAGCTGAGAGCAGGCTGACAGACCCAAGAGATGAGAGGAGAGCCCAAGTGCAGGCAGAGATCCCAGGATAGAATCTGAGTTTGATCAGAGGCAACATGCCCTGAAAAGAGTCAGAGTTGTTTAAAGACTGGGCCAGACAGAGGTGGCTGAATGATTAGAAGAGCAAAGTCAGGCACCTGGGGTGTCACTTTGGTAATCCGAGTGTTGCATCCCGAACTGTTATCAATATCAAGGTGTGGCAAGAAAACACAGGGTAGCAAGTGGAAATAGGGTTTGGGTTAGTCACTAGAGCTAGGGACAGGCATTTGTTGAGCTAAAGTTAATTTGTCTTTATATACTCTTGATATTGCCATTATAATATCCTTTATTGCTTTGTTAATTATTATTTCATAACCAATATCTATTTTATTTTTGCTGAAATAACTGTGTAACTTATCCTTAGTTGAGACTCCATTTTGATTTTTACATTTCTTATCATAAGTGTTATAGTCATTTTGTTTTGTGATTTTTATAGGTTAAATATAGTATAAGAGAAGTAGTGTGTATGCAAGGCCTGTGGTATGTCTGGGATGTTTGAAAAGAGGTAATGAAAGAATAAACAGTATGTGTGGAAATGCATATGTTGAGACAATCTGTCTTGCACCTCAGACTAGAAAGATAGAAATAGCCTTCTGTGATTTAAAAGCCAAAGGTTACAGAAATGTTCAAAGATCAGCAGTTACAAATTACAAAATACAAGATTATATTTTGTTCCAATGGCTGAAGGAACCGCTGACAACAGATGGAAGAAATTGCAGGCCACAAAGCCCAAAGAGTTTGTCAATCATAACATCACAACAGAAAAGAATAATTTTGTCATCAAGGGGTTGTGACACAGTAAGATCCATAGATGTGTATGTGGAACAATCACTATAAAGATGGACAAGAACAAAGAGGCTTTGGGTCTGTCCTTTACAGAAGAAGAAGCATTGGAATGTGTCCAACAAGACCTGGCTTCGTTCTTGTGGTTAAACTGGCTGGCCACCAAGCTAACCCGAGCATCTTAAGGACTGGTAATATCTTGATATTTGCAGGAATGCCTGTCTGTCTCCTTTTGTATGTATGTGAACGAATAGGTATGTATGTGTGAGTGAATGAAACAGGAGACACTGCCTTCTGTTGTTCTTTCTTTTATTTTGTTTATCTTATGTTTTCAATAAATATGGCATTGTGCCTTATCCCCTGATAAGATTCCTGCTTGTTTTTAATTTACACTGTACACCCTGTGCATATGACACATTACACATAAATGGCTCAAGTGATCAAAAAATGGTTTAAACCAGTAACAGAACAGATGTTCAGTGCACATAAACCAGTTTGAAAATGGCTGATACTACATTCAACCAGGTTTAACTGTTTTGGCTCAAACAGGTTTTTGCAATGCCTGTCCCAGACCCCTTGCTGGTTTAAGTTAAACCAGATTCCCCCAGCATCCCAGCATGCTCTCTGGGCTGGGCAGGGCACTCTGTTCCACAACAAGGTTGGCCTCTCCCCTCTGCTTCCTGCCTGGAGCTCAGCAGAGACTGCAAACATCTGCCTGGCTTCCCCTTGCTCCTCTGCTCCCCTCACCACTCCCTGATAAGCAGGGATCCCCCATCCCCTCTGCCTTACACAGACACCTCTCAGCTTAAGCTAGCAAACCATATGCTGGCTATGGTCTGTGCTGTAGCAGACAAAGGCAGAATCAACAGGTATCTGGTAATATCCCTTTGTTGTTTTTTTAATGGGCTGATAAACACTGAGTTAAGGGGTGGTAAACACTGTGTTGTCAATTCCCTGCTGGGCTGGTCAGAAGGGGGGTAGACGGGCTCCCTAACCAGAGCATCCTGCTGGGGCCTGGCCACCCCCCCCCCCCAGCTCAGCACTGTAGAAGGGAAGAGAGGGCTGCTTTAGCGCCACCCCCCTGGCTTCTAGCCTGAGCCACTGAAAGCATATGCCTGCATTTCAAGGATGTCTGTGCTGTTACAAACTGATTCAGCCTAGACAGGTTAGACTAAGCTGCAAAGATTGAATTAATCCAGGCTCAGGCTTTTTGAATGTCTGTCCCTAGCTTAGCAGAGCTGCTATGGAGTCAGAAGTGCCATTATAGGGGGAACAATGGGGAGAATTAAAGCAGCAGTTGCAGTCCTGCTGTATCCTTGTTATCTGTGCTCATTCAGAAAAATACTGAATGCTGATCCTAGGAAGAAGCAAAGTAGATTGGATCAGGCTTTACCTATATATTTGATTATGATTATATTTAGAGAAAATGTCCTGATCTTCCTCTGAAGTCATGCCAGAGAATGTCTGGAGAAGGCTTTTTAGTGCATGCAGAGGGCCAGATATTTAATGGAGTATGAGAAAATTATAGTCATCCATCGTGTCTTTTTTTACTGTCTGCGTTAAGAGTTCTATGTAAAGAGCTGCACTTAGAAAGCTATTTGCCATGAATGGCTTTTTTTGAACCTGCAAAACCTATATCCATTTGGAGTTCAGGTAACACTTTGACACCTCTTTCATTGTAATATTTGGCTTGCTATTACTGCTGCATAATTTGTCTATGTGCAGCATGATGTTCAGACACTGAACTGGGTTGCTGCCCAGTCTTTTTCTTGCTTCTTAGAATGACAGCTACAGCTGCTTCTGGCATTCACAATATGTATAACCTTGGGATGATTTCTTTAATAATTATGTCCACAAGGATGTCCTAATCCTCATCCCATGTTAAGAGTTCCTGGTGAAAAGGTCCATGCAGTAAGTGCACAACAAACTTTTATGGGCCCTACAAAATTCATCAACAAGGCTGAAGTTCCTAAATAACAGCTACAGGCATATCATTTACCAACTACAAACAATGGATGGCCATATACGTGGAAATAACACACTCTTGTAACAGTCTATACCTTCATGTTAATTTTCCTGTATTGAGTTCAATGGTTCTTTGTTATACTAGCTGTCTTGCCTAAAGAACTAGAGTGTAGAGTGAGATGACTATGCGTGTGGTGAAGTTTGTATAGTATAGCTCAACTTTTGCTTATGTATTCCTTCAGTGTCTAATGGTTTAAACTGTTCTTATCATAGTAGTATTTCTTATGTGTGAAATGTAGAATTTTGCCTTCTGAAAATATCTAAGTTAATTTGACATACAGGAGAAAATTCTTTTTTGAATATTTCATTAATTAGTGTACATGCATTATAATACACATGCTGCATCATGTATACACAGAACTTTGTTAACCTCAATTAGATATTCTTGTTTGATTCTAAAATGGCTAAAATAAACACACATTTCTGATGCAGAAGTAGGAGGCTTTTATTCCTTTAACCTCTGTGAAAGCATGTGCAATCAAACTCAGGTAGTGAGAAAAGGAACCGAGTTGCACAAAAAGCCTGATCTGATGATAACAACTTTTTTAAAATTTTGAAACCTTTGTTGGCAACAACATAAACAAACTGTCTATAGCCTGCCTCTGCTTAGCTCATCCTCAGCATTGTCTGAAGTGGGATTTAGAGAGAAATACTGCATTCAGAGGCAAGGTATTTTTAAGGATTTTGTTAGCATAGATTTGAAAAAGACTCAGTGCAGTATATTGTTAGAGAGAGAAAGGGTTCCAGCTGACAGCTCAAACAGATATCTATAATCAGTTATTCCAATGTAGCAACAACTCTTCCATCTGAGAGGAATAATGGCTCATTTATGTTTGGGGTATATTTCCATGTGACAAATATTTCCTAAATGTCCATGAATATGGTGTCATTAAAACACATATTGCATTTTACTTATTATTTGTATTATTATTATATTGGCACCCTCCCCCAAGAAAGTTTATTGTCCATTTGTGCTAGGCAGTGTACCTGGTTGGAGCCAAACCATCTTCTGAAGGCCTTTCAAGATAAATAGACCTGGATGAAAGAGTGGAAGGAAGAGAATATTGTTGTCCCACGTCATAGATGGGGAACTAAAGCAGAACAGGATTAAATGGCAGATTCAAACCTTCCTGGTAAACATCTCAGCTTAATTCTTCAGTGCCTAAAACTCAAAGAGAGCTAGTAGCTCCCCAAAAGGCAACCCAGAGTGCTTAGAAGCAAGCCTTTTTTGCCTTGTGTCTTATTGGACTGACTGTCTAGCTGGGAAAGTTGTTGTACAAGCTTTCAGGCATCAATTGCCCTTTCTCGGTGACTCCTTAAGAGAACTAAAGAAGCATATGTGAAGCCTAAAAGTTGTCCTACAGCTCTCCTAGCTATACAATTCATCTGAAAAAGATAGCACAGGCAAGCCTTGCCTCTCAACATCTCTTACACCATCATAGATTTCATAGGTTTTAGGATTGGAAGGGACCTATTAGATCATCAAGTCTGACCCCCTGCTCTGGGCAGGAAAAAGTGCTGGGGTCAGATGACCCCAGCCAGGTGTTTGTCCATTGTGGCTACAGCACTCCAAACCCAGAGTACATGATCAGGGAGAAGCCTATAGTTACTCTCTAGGAATTTCCAGACGTAGTGGGTGAGTCTGAATTTCCACTCCACCTCAAAGCTTACAAACCTGTCTCAAGGCTATGAAGGAATATGTCTGTCATCTTGGGATTCAGAACATCTAAAGGGAGGTGTGACCTGAATGGAACTTCTAACTTATATTCAGTTCATTGAATGCAACATTGCACCCATTATTGCACCTATTTTGCCAATGCTTACATTAAGCTTTTAGAATGAGAAATGTGAAGTGCTATAGATTCTATAGACAACTGGATTCCCATGTAATTAAAATCATAGAATAGAATCATAGAAAATTAGGGTAGGAAGGGACCTCAGGAGGCCATGTAGTCCAACCCCCTGTTCAAAGCAGGACCGGCTCCAAGTAGATCATCCCAAGCAATGCTTTATTTACCTGGGTCTCAAAAACCTCCAAGGATGGAGATTCCACAACCTCTCTGGGTAACCTGTTCCAGTGTTCTACTACCCTCCTAGTGAGAGTTTTCCCCAATATCTAACCTAAATTTCCCTGGCTGCCACTTGAGACCATTGCTTCTTGTTCTGTCATCGGCCACTGCTGAGAACAGTCTAGCTCCACCCTCTTTGGAACCACTCTTCAGGTAGCTGAAGGCTGCTATTAAATCCTCCCTCAGTCTTCTCTTCTTCAGACTAAATAGCCCAGTTCCCTCAAATTTGTGATCTGAAGTTATATTTACAGAATATAGTTAAAGCAGATGAGAATTTTAGAGAGAGAAACAATCCCTGAGCAATATGTTTGTCTCCTGCTGAGAATTTAAGATGTTTTCTACGGCTGTCTCGTAGTTGACACAGAAATATCACCTGGGAAGTCCCATGTGGACAGAATGAATGCAACATTTCAAAAATATTTTTTTTCTGTTCAGCACTACAATCTATTTTTTTCTTCTTGTTCACGAGGTTTATATTGATCTTCATATAAAACTGAATATTCCTCATACTTTAGAGGTTTCCTGCCTTAAGCAAGGGCTACACTAGAGGACCTTTTAAAGTCCATTCCAACACTACTTTTTAGTAATTCTATGAGTCTAGAGGGGCGGTAGCACAAGAATCAAGATAATAGTTTGTAGGTGCATCTATACATGCAGTTTGCACAGCTGAATATAGGTGCACTTCAGAAGAGTAAATAACTCCACCATAGGATAGTACTTGTGTGAGCCAGTACTATCTTACAGCAGAGTTAATTAGTTTTCTGAAGCCAAATAGCACTGCATGTGTAAACAGTGACAGTTTACTGTGGAGCTAATTAGTTAACTCCATTGTAAAGTGCACATGTAGATGAACCCTGTGGACACTAGAGCTCTGGTAAAACTAGATAACTGTAAAGGTAGCAGCAGTTTAGTTCATAGTTACCTTCATACTTTTCTAGCCTCCTCTGCAAAATATTTCTTTCATGTCTTATAAGTGAAGAGAAAGTTATGGCCTATGACTGCTAATCAAAGTATCCAATAGCCGTTATAGTATACAAATCCATATATCCATAATCATATGGAAATCCATATCCAACATTAAGGGGAAAGAAATACCATAACTTTTCTACTCCAGGATTTTTTTTAAAAGAGGAAAGCATCTCTCCAACCATCATTTTTACTCAGATATTTATAAACAAATTCACTTGAAGTAAGCATTTGTACCTTGACAACTTACTTACTTTGGGTATTTGCCAGAAGGAATATTTGGGGTGAAGAACAGCCTGTTTAAATTCACAGATGACACCAAGATTTGGGGTGAGGTGGTCACGCTAGAAGGAAGGACAGATTACAGCAGGACCTGGACAGGTTACAGGGGTGGGCAAATGAAAATAGGATGGGATTCAATACTGACAAGGGCAGGGTGCTGCACTTGGACAGTGGGAACCAGCAGCATACCTATGGGCTGGGGAACTCCTTTCTCAAAATCAAGGTGGCAAAAAGAGATCTTGGAGTCATTATCGACTTCAAGATGAACATGGACCAACAATGCGCTCTAGTGAGCTCTAGAAAAAAAAAAAGATCAGGTCCCTTGGAGCTCAAGCCCATTTTTTTTTTTTTGCTTTGGCACGCAACCCCCTGTGCCACCAATGTCTGGGCTGCTGGATGGCTCAGCACTGCCAGAGCTGTGAGGGGCCCAATATATATATTTTTTGAGCTTGTCCCCCTGTGCCACCACTGGCAGAAGCAGTAAGCTGGGTCAGGCAGTAAAGGGAGGCACTGTGGCTGCCAGGTGCTCCAGGGATGCAGTGCACATTTTGTCCAATATGCCTATGGGGCAAAGCACCATGACCAGCCCTGCTGCACCCTGGTATCCTACTTGCCCTGACTCAGGAGGTGACACTACATCCGGGGATGCTGGACGGCTTAAACTTGGACAGAATAGCTGTAGGTATTGTCCACACCTTAATAGAACAGAATCAAAATTAGGCAAATTAGGATAATCCTGGCCTGGAGTAGCATAATTTTAAAGCAAACAATGAGTGCTTTAAGCCACTTGAGGAATCAGAACTCATGGTAGAGGTGATATCTTTTATTAGACCAACTAGATTTTTGAAAAAAAAAATCTTTAATTGCAAGCTTTGGGGCACAAGCATCCTTCTTCAGGCATAGGAGAAAAGGTTGTAAAAATTTTCTTGTATGTCTGAAGAAGGGTGCTTGTTCTTGAAATCTTGAAATTAAATGTTTTTTTGTTGTTGTTGCAAAAATCTAGTTAGTCTAATAAAGATATGACCTCTACCACAAATTCTGATTCCTTTTCCCTTTAGACCAATATGGGTACAACCTGGATACCTTAAGCCACTTGAAGGTGTTAATGTGTAGCCAGTCCAGGGGTGAAGAGCTCCAGAAGCCACCTAAACTTACTATTTAACAAGGGCCTAAGCCACACTTGTTCATGACTGCTGATAGCGCTCTCCATTGGAAGACTATAAAATCCCCAGGAATGATTCTTGTCAAGTTGAGTTTAGATGTTTATACATCCACAGACAAATAGCCAACCCCTCCCCCACATCAAATCATAAGCTATAACCTTCATCCATTTATATGTATATATTTTCTCAGCAGAAGCCAAAAGGAAAAAAAAAAGGAAGCAATAGAGGGAGCTGTTGCCCAATGGAAAAAGCCAGATAATTCTTCAGCTTTTCTTCCTTGCTTTCAGTAAAATAATAATAATAATAAATATAACAGACCCTCTTCACTGCAAAAAAACCTAGAAAAAAGGAAAAGAAAGAAGCCATGACTGTTATAAAAGAGGAAATATGATTATACTCAGTGATTTAATGAACATGTCCTATAATGTGGAGCTCTGGGATGGCATAGCAGGGCTGCTGTGCTGGAGACAGTCTGTTTAAAAATGTCAGCGTAACATTCACCCTGTAGTCAAGCCACCCAAATCTGTGACCTAATTAATTCTGCATGGCTCGGCAGGGTATCCTTCACATTCATTCATTAGTTCCAAGGATAAAGCTTACTGTGTTCTTCCTTGCTGTGGAGAGAGCGAAAGAGAGAGCAAGCTGTTTTGGGAACTCCCTCTGGACAATTGGCATTCAAAAGCAGAGCAGCGTCATCTGGCAGACATCATTTATCTTTATCAACCCTATATTTTCCATTGGCTTTTCTTTCAGTGTAGTGCATCACTCTGGGCTGTTGAACTGATGCTCAAGGAGGCACCCGCCAGATAGGATGGAGCAGCTTTATCCCCACTAAGTGGCGAAACTGTGCCTTACTATCATTTTCCAGAACACCATGAAACCATTTGTCTGTTTCTTTTACATGTTCACAAAATACAAAGCTCAGATCTTGGAACCTGTGTGTGCATCCCTTTTCTTTCCTCCTTTTGTCCTCCTCAAAGATTCACATCAAAATAATGGAAATATCTCTTGCTGCAACTGACAAATTATGACAAATGTTGCCTGAATCCTACAAAGGATTAATGCCAGTTGGACTGAATTGTGCTTTGAAATGCTTCGTTTAAAAATAACACAAAGGACTAAGAGCTCAGATCATTACCATTATACTTAGTTAAGCTCCAGAAAGGTAAATGAGAATGTTTTAAAGCAAAATTATATGAACATCAGTTTTTTCCTAAGTTTTCTGCCAAGACCTGTGTTTTGGCTTTCAGGTTGGCATGTTTCTTTCCCTTGCTATATCACAAACTTTCAAAGCAGTGTGGAGACCTACATTTAGGAGTTGGTTTTAGATATTTGTAACTGTTGTACGGGGAACAAAGAACACTGAGTACTGAAATTCAGATCCTGGAAGGTAAAAATGATTTTCTTTTCACCTTTTCAGTGGATTTATATACACTTTTTAATTCCATACGTGCTTTCTTGCAATAGTTTGGGATAGTGAACCATTAAAATGGATGTTGTAACATTTTGTTTATAAATACACCCTTTTGGAAATGTTCTTGTCATGGTTGCAATGCTGTCAGTTATGCCATATAAAGATCTCTTCGTGCTCATATTGATACTGAATAGGAACAAGATATGCAAGCTATTGGTATGGCAGAAATGGTACAACTAACTTAGAAGACTTCAAGCTACACTGAACCTTTGAAAGCATTAGTAGTCACAGGACACATCTACACATGCAATTAATGTGGCCAAATAAACTCTGGCACAGTTTGTGCGAGAATTTATTGTTTCTGGGCTCCATGTTTGCACATGCACCTGGGACCATAGCACACTGAGCCAGGGCAGAGTAGGCCTGGCTGGTAGGGAGCCCCAGCAGAGCTAATAATCTCTGCAGTAAACATCTCATGTAGATGTGCTCACAGAGCTACAAAAATTTCCTTTCAGCTGGACTTGAACTCTAGCCTTGATATATTTAAAATAGTTTATTTAAAAAGAGATAAAATATAAAACATTTCCCACCATTACATCACACTGCCTAGCAATTCCATCTTCCCCTCTTTGCCATGTTTTTATTATATAGTCAATTCCAAATAAATTAAACATAAGCTTCTCACTGCCTTTTATTTGGGAATAACAAAATTAAAATTACAATATAAAATAATCTTTATTGTTTTATAAACGGAATAGAAACAGAGTGACTTTGTCACTCTATAAGAGTCTACTTTTGAATCTTCCTACAACTTTTTCTTCCCAGCATAGAGATAAGAAGGTTATTCAGAGATCATTTATGTTACTACACATTAAATGGAAAATTATCAGTGGCTGCATGTACCAACTGAATACATTAGTGGGTCTTGTTAATGCAAGGCAAAAGCTGGTTCTGAGACACACATTTCAAATAAACTATCTGTTTGTCTGTTTTTCATTTAAGGACAGTTATTACTTCTATGCAAGAAGTGTAGACACTGTTTATATAGATTAGATTATGCCTTTAGGGTTTGGAATCTTTTCCCAATTGACATCAACAACTTCTGTTGGCTTTCATGGCTCTAGGATTTCAGTTTACATCTGTATTTATACTTCTCCAGAGTTACTGAGAGTTTGGATCTTATGCTTCAATTTGGATCAATATTTATTTCAAATACGAGGAACTTAATATTTTTAATACTGCAAGTTTTGCAGTCTTCTATGGTTCAAGAAACAATGTAATATGGGATTAAATTTAGTACTGTGTTCATTTGCCTGTAAATAGAGATTCTGTGAATCAAATGTTTCAAGCCTGAAGAAATATACCTCATGACTATGGGAAATGTTTCTTTTTTTGATAACATATTCAAATGTAACTTTTTCCGGCAAAGGTACTGAACAACTCCAATAAACAGTTGCGAGGGTTGCCATTCTTTTTTTCTTAGCACTTTACCTCCATTGTTCCATTGCAATGTCGATGAGTCAATATTCACTCTACTGGTGACATTATTTCCACCAGTCACCATAAAAGATGAAGAATAATATTTCTTTATGGACAGGCTTTGAGATATGCAAGTGACAACATGCTGTGCAAGCAAAATTAAAAAAAAAAATTAAAAATTAAAAAAAAATAATTAAAAACCAGTGGCCCTGCTGCTTGCTGCCGACTGACAGGGAGGCAAAAATAGTGCCATGTTTAAAACCACAGGTTTTGCTTCCCTGTCAATCAGGAACGAGCCACAAGTGGGACCTCTCCACCAATCAGTGGTGGATGGGGGGACACATAGGGGAACTTGCAAGATTAAAGGAACGGCAGTACAAGCCACTTCCACCATGCATTTTGTAGGGCCCTACACATAATCAAACTGCTATAACTTAGTTCAATACAATAGTCTACTTTGGACTTAAAGCTGCCATTTTGAAGTTTTTGGTGTAATGCCTCCCTTATCTATTAGAATTGTATTGATGGGAGAGGGCTGCTTTTGACTTTACTACCCTTACTTGCTCTATATCATCAGGGTGCAAATTTCATGCTAGTCAACATGGGGCTAATTGGTAAATCCTACCTGTGCATCTACATGTGCAATTAGCGTTTCTCAATAAACTCTGGTGCAGTTTATGCCAGAGTCAACTGCTCCTGAGTACAGCATATTTACGTGCACCTGGGATCACAGCAGGTTAAGCAAGGGTGGAGCAGCCCTGAGCTGGCAGCAGGCTTGGGGGTTCAGTCCTGGGCTCCAAGTCACAGCACTGGGCAGTGAAAGAGTTGGCTGAGGCAAAAGAGTGTCCAAAGAGCTGAGCTATGTAGCTAGGTGGCAGGCAGGGGCCTGGCCCCCTGCTGCCTGGGCTGACTGTGTGCAGTGTATGCCTGGGACAGCTTTTACATGTGCATTTAGGAACAGTTATTTTCCTAGACAGTACTCTCTTACAGTAGTGAAAATTAGTGTTGCAAGTGTAGACTGCAACATGCATGATGCTGTACACTGCAACAAACAAGTTTATTGCACAGTTAAGCACATGTGTAGATGCACCCACCATATCACAACTTCAAGATGTAGCACACTTGGAGCTTTAGCCTCTGGTTCCTTCTGGTGACTGCTTCCAGATGCCCTTGCACCCACTGACCTTCAGGGAAAAGAGGACCTGAGGCTGAACCAGTGCTTATGGTTCACACCTCATGAGGAGTTTCCTCATATAGGAAGAGGGTCCAATCCTTAAGTTGTGTCACTGGTATTTGAGTACCTTTTATTGTTGATAATTCTAGAAAATTGAGTTTGTCTTATGGATGGACCCATATGACCCGCTTTCCCACAGTTAAGGGATTTTGTAGATGTGACATTAGTTGAATGTTCCTAGAAGGTTCATTGTATGAGGACTGAGACTGTGGGCAGCATCCTCTCCCTGACATGCCTATAATGAAGAGGGGGGGCATAAATGACCTGGGGTTTTGGGGCTACTGTTGTTTGGAAGCATCATAGATCTTGGAAGCCTGATAAAATAGATGACAAGAACCAGTAGAAACAGCTCCTGCAACTGATATCAATTGAACAACAAGCATTTTTCCATGAGATAACAATAATGGCAAAAAGGATTTGTCTCCTGAAGCTGCCTTCCTGTTGAGAGTTTGCCTACTGAAAGAGATGAGGCTTACAAAGATGAGCTTAAATGATGACTAAAATTTTTCTTGTTAGGTTTGAGTAAGTGTAGACAGTATGCCACTCTGATTAGCTTTTATCTGACAGGAGCAGTACAAGCTGCAGAATTAGGACTTGATATATTGGAACTGCAAGATTATACCAAAGTGAAATGGTCATACTGATAAAATAGAAGAGATATCATGACAATGATTCAGGAAGGAGAAATATCCCCAGGAACTTAATCCTGTGAAATGGCCTAGTATCTGAGAGACTTTTGCTGGTGACTTGTTTTAGGTCACTAGATTATGTCAATAGTGTAGTTTGCCCATATATTCATGGTTGGAATAAAAAACAGATAAGATGAGGAAATATTGGGCTGAAACTCTAACAGATGCAGACTAGTGCATGGAGGGCTATATAACTGCCAGTTGTCTTTGGAAAAGAAGTCACTTAAGGTGGGAAGAATAAGGGAAGAGCTAAGATCAATGGGAGACATAGCAAAAACTTGTTTGCATATGAACCTTCATTGCAATTTCATTGCAATCTCATTATGGTAAGCATTAGGTCTAGGAAGTAGGGCATGGCCAGAGGACTCCTGCTCATTATTCCTTACTAATAAAATAATTCAAACCATTTTCAGCTTTGTGTGAAAACACTTGGAGCTGTGGGAAGAGTTGTCATGCGGTGTTATTAAAAAATGGTCAAGGGTATGAAGAAAATGAAGACTTATGAGGACGTAGGCAAAGATTAACTTTTGGAAGACTGCAGTAAAAGAAGGGAGAGGGTATTTAGTGCCACCATACCAGTCACTGACCTCATAGGGGAGGTAACCTGGATGCCATGAAGATACCATTGAGGCCTAAAAGTAAGTCAGATCATAGTGCAGCTATGTAATTTAATAGCGAACTGTCATAGTATTGAAGAGCCAATAATTTACTCATCATCATTCCTATCAGAAGACAGTAAGCTCGCATCTGGCTTTCAATGCATGTCCTACATGTGTCTATATAGCTTTATGTCAGCACTCACAAAATAAGTATGTAAACCTTCCTTTTATTTACTCTATGCAGGAAATGACCTTTTACAATCACAGCACTATCCCCAACATTTCTTAAAACCACCACAAAGTCTACTTCAAATTGAACTCATACCATCACAGTATCCCTGAGCATACCCCTATCTCCAAACAGATACCACCTACCAATCCATAAGATACCCATATCACCAATGCTACAACTGCTTCCAGCTTCATTGCCTGGTCTCATTTACCTGCCCTTTCCCAGCTCCACCAGGCCAGTATCCTTAGCTGCAAGAAAAAATTTCCGCACAGTATTCTGAAGTACCCCTTTCCACTCTCATCCTACCTTCTCCAAACTGTATGATTGATTGATGCCTTTTACTTTCTGCACCACAAAAGGACTAAGGATATCTAAGTTCCTTTATCAGGTCTTGATTCTGTAATGGGGGTCCCCATCTCTCCTAAATTCATGGGATTGCTTTTGGTTCCTTGTCAACCAGAAGGAGGCTGTGGTATGGTAAAATGCAGTGGGCTATATGGAAGAATGTGAGGAACTTGATATTTCTCCTAGGACAAAGGGATGAACTGATCAATTGAGCAATGTGTCTTACATTAGCAAGTGTAGCAAACCCCTGCAGTGTCAGGCACAATCATTACAGCTAATGCAGGATTTACTCACTTTATATAGAGTATCCTAGGGATTAGGGTTACAGGCCAACAGGAAGGGACAAATAAAGGTAAACAGGCATTCAAAGTATAACAACATACGCTTAGAGGGCAAGTAAACAGGTAGTGGTCAGTACCACTGGGGTACATACATTCAGCACATACATTCCCTTTCCACCTCTGGAGATGTCTCCAAGAACCAACCTTTAGTCCAAAGTCACTCCACGCAGGTCTCTAGGTCGGGGATCATGTGCAGTCAGTCTGTGGTTCATGTATTGCTGTGCAGAGGTTTCCTTCTCCTCCGTTCAGGGTCAGGCACCACACCACAGGGAAACTCTGGTACGTTGCCAGCATAAGCTGTCTGTCTACTTCCCCTTCCTCCTGCCTACCATGAGCTTCAGGATTTTCAGTCCAGCAGCAGAACCCTGCAGGGTTTCTGATCACTTCCTCTTCCTGCTTCCAGGTGTCTCTGTATACATTACCCAAGGCTATCGGATGCTCATCTGATTAAAGTTCATTACGAACATTTGTCTGCTGGGAATGCTCACAAGCTTATATAGCACCCCTGAGAATTTCTTGACAACTGTTTAGGATCCTTTAAACTTCTTGCAGAGCTTGCAGCACTGACCCCACCTTCTTGTTTGGTTCTGTACCCACACCAGCTCCCTTGGCTCATACACCTTCCAGTCACCCTGAGGTCATAGTGCTCTTTTTGCCTCTGTGTAGCTGTATCCTGCTATGTCTTGATTGTGTGGCTAAATAAGCTGAGGTGTTCCCACCACTTTCATAATGTATTCAGGATTATTGAATTCTTCTGATACATGTGTCTCAGAGACAACATTGACAGGAAGACAAATATCCTGTCCAAATAGCACCATGTATGGTGTGTACCCTGTGGATGACTACACGCTGCTCTAGCAGGCCATCATAACATATGGGAGTACCTCATCCCATGTCATCTAGTTATCTTTAATCAGGGAGGATAGCATGTCAACTAGTCTATGGTTGAAGCGCTCCAGTAGTCCATCAGACTGGGGGTGATAGAGAGTGGCGTGGGTTTTCTTAATTTTCAAAAGGTTGCATATGTGATGGAATAGTTGTGATTCAAAATTTCTCCCCTGGTCAGTGTGTAGGGTTTGAGGTGTACCATGGTAGCACACAACTCTGTCAACAAAAATCTTCACTACCATCTAGTCCTCATGATCAAGGAGAAGATAGGCTTCCACCCACTTGGAGAAATAGTTAGCCACTACTAAGATGTACTTGATTTTATATGGTGAAGTGGGAGGGGGCGCTGAGGATATCTATGGCTAGCCTCTCCAGGGGTTGATGAGCCTGCATGGAGACCATGGGGGCCCTCAGATTATTCCTTGTCCTTTTGTACGTGCCGCACACCTCACACAATCTGCACCTCACACAATCTGCACCAGTCCACTACAGATTGTCTTCAGCCTAGCCAGGCATCCCAGGCCTTTATGGACTTTATGAGATACTTTTTCTATGTCCAAATGTCCTCCAGTATTAGAATCAAGCAGGGCTTGTAGGATTGTTGGTATCTCCTGCTCTGTCACCACTAGTTGAATGCACTTGGTTCCTTGGGCAGACCCGGGAGGCTTTCACGCTAGGACTCCTTGCCTAATGCTTAGTTCAGGCAGCACCGCCTGGTATCGCTTTAAGTGGAGTTGATGTTGCTCCTCTTCAGGAAACTCCTTACTATCAAGCTACTTGCACCATATCAGTTTTTTGATGTGAGCATCTTTGTGTTGTTTTTCCTGCCAATCTGTACTGTCCAATTCTCCTCCACTACCACACTTTAGTTTGTGTCGCCTCAACAAGGAACAAGAACAGTCAGAAAAGTTTATGGTGGCTTGGAATTATTTTAGGAAGTTGGTTCTTAACAAGGCATTTTGCCTAGCATCTTTCAGTATGAGGAATGTGCATGGTAGCTGTAGGTCTTGGAAGTAGATAGTCATACCCCACTCCTCCAAGATTGGGAGTGCCTCCCCATTGGCTGCCTTGACTAATAGGCTACAGGGTTGTGGGTCCCTTTGTGTCCAAGTTGTAGCTTGCACCCATATTCAATGATGTACAAGGGAAACCTGGACACCTGAATCCAGGAGAAATTGGCAAGGGACTGCTTTTAGCTTTTTTTCCAGGTAATACTCCAATCCTGTGGAAACAATAATTACTACATCCTCCTGTGGGCCTTGGGGTGTATCAGTAGTGGATGGGTCCTTCTCCACTGCCTGTCTCAGTTTTCCTGCCCAGGATACCACCTGCTCTCTGGATAGTCCCTCCAGAAATGGTCACGGCCACCACAGTACTAGAACCCACCAGCAGTCTTGTTATGGAAACTCAGCCGCCATGGTTCAGGTGGGCCCCTGCTGCCATGCTTGCTTGGGTCCAGACTTTTCAGAGCCTGGTGGAGTTTCTCTATCCCTAACATTTCTTAAAATGTTGGCCTGTGACCCTAATCCCTAGTTCCTGCATAGTCTCCATTATCGCATGCAGGACTGGCAGTTCTGGGGTTGGAGTGTGCACTGCTAGCTCATCTTCTTTAGTATGCATGTATACTCTGGCCTCATTGTCTCTGGGACTTAGGGCCCCCATCTACTCTGCCAATCCAAGTCAGTGGTTAGGTATATGGCCACCTTTAGGATCTGGAGTCTTTCCAGCAAAATTTTAGCTTTTACCTTCCCATGTTGTATGAAATGGTCCTGGGCAAGTGTGTCATGTATGTCTGAGCTAAACTGCAAGAAGGCCTTTATGGAGAATCATCTGAGCACCAAGCCAAAGTCCTGGACTGACTCATTGGGTGCAGTTACTCATGTATTGAAAGCCATAGCAGCCCAGCTACAATCTACATACACTTTGCATGTGTACTACATATAGTTTGAAAGCTTCCTTGAGGGCCTTAATTAAATGTTTGTAGTCCTTCTTGGTTTCATTGCTCAGGCCATGGTGGACTGCCCCAGCCTTTCCTGTAAGTAGCAGACTTGTAAGTCTAGTGTGCCAGCTTCAGCCCATCTATTTATATTCTACCCTTCACTATAGGGTGCAGGGTAGAATATGAACCTTTGACCAGGAGGTGGGACTTGTGTGTTTCCCCTTCTGGCAGGTGCCTCTCCTCCCCCTGCAGCATCCATTTCCCCTGCTCAAAACCTACACAGTGACAAAAACCATGTACTCAGTACAATAGTTTACCCAGTGCCTTATGACCTGTGACCACCAAGCCCACCATGGCACCAGTTGTAGCAAAACCCTGCAGTATCAGGCACAGTCACTAAAGCCTATGAGAGATTTATTCACTTTATACAGAGCATCATAGGGATTAGGTCCATAGGCCAACAGGCCAGTGGAAAGGGACAAATACAGGTAAATAGGCATTCAAGGTATAACAACAGACACTTAGTGGGCAAGTAAACAAGTGGTCAGTACCATTGGGGTATATACACTCAGCCCATAAAGTCCCCTTTCCACCTCCAGAGGTGTCCCCAAGAACCAGCCTTTAGTCCAAAGTCATAGGTAACCCCAAATCCATATTTTTCCATGATTTAAATGAAACACACACACACACACACACACACACACACACATGTATATACATATACATATATGTGTGTGTGTGTGTGTGTGTGTGTATCTATCTATCTATAGTAGCATTTCATTTTCATCATGGAAAAATGTGGATTTGGGGTTACTTTTTTTAACCAAAAATTGGTGATTTTTTTAAGTCAGAGAAAACCAGGATCTGTGATTACCCAGTACTAGGAGTCCTTCCAATGGGGCACCCAAACCACCCTGGCCACAGCACCTGGAGTACAGTTCTGCCAAGGACCATTACACTTAATCTATCATGAGGTACAAGTCAAGCCTAGCCTACTTGTTAAATCATTCGCTGCCTGGAAACAGCTGTCCCATCTTCAGTTTGGTATCCCATGATCACCTCTTGGCAAAACTGGCTAACTGGGGCCTTGGCCTCACCACAATCCACTGGCTGGGGAATTGGCTCCATGGTAGGACCCAGAGGGTAGTGGTTGATGGAAGTCAATCATCGTGGTGACTGAGACCAGTGAGGTCCCTCAAGGCTCTGTCCTAGGGCCTATACTATTTAACATCTTCATTAATGATGTAGACATTGGTGTCAGAAGTAGACTGGCCAAGTTCACCTACGACACCAAACTCTGGGGTAAAGCATCCACACCTGAGGACAGGAGAGTGATCCAGGCAGATCTTGACATGCTCAGGAAGTGGGTAGACAAGAACCTGATGGTGTTTAACACCGAAAACTACAAGGTTCTCCACCTTGGGAGAAAAAACCTGCAGCATGCTTATAGGCTTGGCAGTGCTACGCTGGTTAGCACCACAGACAAAAGGGACTTGAGGGTCATGATTGACCACAAGATGAACATGAGCCTTCAATGTGATGCTGCAGCTAGTAAAGCAAGCAAAATCCTGGCTTGCAATCACAGATGCTTCTCAAGCAAATCCCAGGATGTCATTCTCCCATTGTACTCAGCCTTGTTGAGGCCACAGCTGGAGTACTGCATCCAGTTTTGGGCTCCACAATTCAAAAAGTATATGGAGACTCTTGAGAGAGTGCAGAGGAGAGCCACGCACATGATCAGAGGTCAGGAAAACAGACCTTATAATGAGAGGCTGAGAGCCATAGTACTCTTCAGCCTGGAAAAGCTCAGGCTCAGGGGTGATGTGGTGGCCACCTACAGGTTTATCAGGCGTGCTCACCAGGATATGGGGGAATGTTTATTCACCAGAGTGCCCCAAGGGATGACAAGGTCAAATGGTCACAAACTCTTCCATGACCATTTCAGGCTGGACATAAGGAAAAACTTCTTTACTGTCTGAGCCCCCAAGGTTTGGAATAGACTGCCACCGGAGGTGGTTCAAACACCTACTTTGAACGCCTTCAAGAGACATTTGGATGTTTATCTTGCTGGGATCCTATGATCCCTGCTGACTTCATGCCCCTGGGGCAGGGGGCTGGACTTGATGATTCTTTGGGGTCCCTTCCAGCCCTAGTGTCTATGAAATCTATGAAATCTTCCTAGATCCTTTGAATGTCCCTTTCTACATATGTAAGCCTCTCTGTGAAACCCTTATTTCCTAAACAGTATCCAGTTACCCAGACTCCTTACGATCTGCTTTGTGACTCAGTCCCTTCTTGTTTCCTCCTTCCCAGTACTATTGAATCTCTCTTGTTCAGATTATCCTTATCTGCCTTCCACATTCTTTCTATCACCTCAGCAGGACTTCACATTTCTGCCTAGGAACCCCATTCTTGACCAGGAAAAAAAAATGACTGGTGCTGCCCAAGTAAAAGCATATAAGCACTACTAAAAGCTGACCCCTGCTTGTGAGTAGTTTCAACTTCACTAATGTTCAGTCCACCTGAAAGGCTCAGTCCTCATTCAGAAACCTAACAATAGGAAATAAAAACTGAATTCCATACATTTTGCATGAGCATCAGAATTTGCTGACCTTATTTGAGAAGATTACATTCAACCTTATTTTGACTTTTTGTCTTTGTGTTCTTTATTCACTGTCAAATGTTCTTATGTACGCACCTTCCCCTTTTATGATTAAAAAAAATTATCCAGATCTCTGTATCTTTTGTCAACTTCCTTGTTTGTTAGTAGCTACCAGCTCTGCCTGATGCACTGGTGCTGCTCTGATTCTCTGTGCCCTTGCTACTGCCAAAGGTATCCTGGGAGAAAAAGTACATGAGGGGGATACATGTGAAAGTTTTTTTTTTCCTCCTTCTCACTTTCATCTTTGCCTATCCTTTCAGATAGAAATATTTAATGCGGCAAAATTCTGCAAGGACTGTTCTATTTACTTTCATGGAGCTGTATAGGAATCTTCTACTGGATAGATGGAGACAACAGTATTTTTATGGTGCTGAAAGTGTTTTTTCTTACCAGTCAGGTGACACACCTGTATTTGCTCCTCTGCCTTGAAGCTAGAGTGTATGAGAGTGGGGGGCAGAGCTGGAAGGGATAATCCCTGTCATTTATGAGAGCCAAGCTAAATTGTTTTAAACCCTGTAAAATAGGGATGCACTGTGAAGAGCTGATGGGGGCATAAAGAGGCTCAGATGGTAGATGTCCTGCATTAATGGCACTAGTTCACATAGGGGTGGCAAAAACTATGGATGTCCTATCGTTTTATCTTTTCTCCCTCTATTTGTGGAAGACCTTTGTGAAGTTGCTGTAAAGTGGGAGTGGGATCATATGTAACTGTCATGGCAACACCATAAGTGGGCCTTGCCTTAGGTGGTCATTGTGTACAACCATCACTTCCATACTTTTATACGTTGTCTGATATATGTAAATTTATTTCCCTTTTCTTGGCTTTCTGATATTGAAAATTTCCTCCAACTGCACACTTACAGCTTTCTTATCAGAATTTTCCTCTAGAATCATGTAAAAAACATGCCACAGGATGGTCTCAAGAAACTGAACGAATATTCTTCATGTGATGGACTGAGAGTTCCTTATCACCACCTGAAGGGAGTTAAGCTGGTAGTGACCCACTTGGACATAGATCCAGCGTGTTTTCTTCTTGTGTTGTGGCTATATGATGTGCACTGAAGTTTTGATGGATGTTCTCATTTAGTGTGTATTGCTCTGTGTAAAAAGGTCTCCCTGTGGGCCTGGCTTAATGTCTTCACTGCTTCCTCCATCAACATGACACTCTGCAGCTTGTACATGTAGTTGATAAATAATTCCTGTAGCTTGTTTTCAGATCCCTTTAATTCATCTGTGGATGATCCTTTCTGCTCCCTAGCCCTGTCCTAACCTTTGCTTTCTCTCCCTCCGGAGATGCTTTCTCTGCCTTGGTTTTCTGTATGATGTTCCCTTTCCCCATCTTATTCCAGTTGTCCCTGATTGTGGCAGAGCACCTTTGCAGGTGTTTGCCACTTGAGGGCTCTCACAGGTTCCAAGGGAACCTGTTTGGGAGAAGCAGAAGAAGAAATCTTCCCCTGGTACCATTTAAGGGCAAAAAATGTGTGGCCAGGCACTGTGGGTGCCTGCCACTTTAAGACCAGAGCCAAGCAGCCAGCAGGTGCTTGATTGAGGCAGTCATTTTAGATCCCTGGCTGCCTATTTAAACAGCTCAGTTTCTTACTGGCAGGGCAGGTAGCAATATTGGCTAGCTGCTGGTATTATCCTGGAGGTAAGGGAGGAGTTGTAGGGGATGGTTAGGAGGTTCCTAGTCCTAGGCATGATTTAAAACTGCACCCTGCCAGGAGTGGGTGGCTGGTGGAGCTGTCAGTGGTGTGGGAGCCCCCAGGAAATGCCAGGCCAGTGATCACCCCAGTGAAAGGTGTGTAGGGGTGCCTTAACCCTGGCTTTCACCTTTGGGTGGATTTCTTACACTGGAGGCAGTTGGGGCCAGGCATGGCTGCAGCCACCTGAACCCTGTGGGGTGCAAGATGCTAAGAGACTCTGAAAAGAGAGAGTGGGGACCAGGCACAGCTGTGGCCACCTCCATCAGGGCATTTGGTGCATTGGATGAGGTATATTACATTTCTGGAGGTGCAGCTGTAAGATCCTGGGATGCTGATGGCTCTGTTGTGGGGTGTAGTAATTGTGGGGGTGGTGGAGATGTGTTGGCAGGTTTTGCATTTCTTGTGATGGCATGGTCTGGATCCTTTTGTTGTGTTCTGGGCTTGAGGAAGTTTGCTTCTGGTGATGAGGTTGGCGAGGTTCAGTGCTTGTTTAAAAGCTAGGATGGGTGGCTCTGGGAAGATCTTTTTAAGAATAGAGTCTCTGTCTAGTATGGGTTACAATGTTTTGAGGATTTTCCGTACAGGTTCAAGGGAGGGGTGATACGTTATAACCAGCGGTGTGCAGTTTGTGGGGGGGTTTCTTCTGTACTGCAGCAGTTCTTCACGTGGTATCCAGGTGGCTCTTTCAAACGTGCGATCTACTTCTCTGGAGGAGTGTTCTTGTTGGGTGAAAGCCTTTTAAGATTGGTGAGGTGGCAATCCCGGGTGTTCTCTTCAGTACAGATGTGGTGGTATCTGAGGGCTTGGCTGTATATCACAGCTTTTTTGGTGTGTTTAGGGTGACTGCTGGTTCTGTGTAGATATGTATGTTGGTCTGTGGGTTTCTTGTATACTGTGGTCTGTATTTTACCCTTCTGGATACTGATCATTGTGTCTAAAAAGGAGATGTTGGTGCATGAGTATTCTAAAGAAAGTCAGATGGAGGGGTGGTGACTGTTGAATTTCTGATGGAACTCAATCAGAGATTGCAGGTCCTCAGTCCAAATGATGAAGATGTCATCGATGTATCTTAAGTATAGCAAGGGTTTGATGTTGTAGTTCTTGAGGAACTTTGGGTCCATCTTTGGGACTGGCATCATGAAATATCCATTTGATCATATTAATTTCTAAGAGAAAAAAATACAAGCTTTAAAATGAGGCCTGCATTGAAAAAACAAATATACTACTTCATCCTTAAAGAGAACACATTAGTAAAGACTTAAAGAAACAGGTGTTTTATTTTTTCCCTTTTTACTTGAAACAAGATCCAATAAAGCCATGATTTCAAAAGTAATGTGTCACATTTTAAATGACTTGTCTAATGACAGTGAACTGCAGACAACAAACACTCAAGAAAGTGCTCAGATTTTAGTTATATCATGTTTCATGTTATGGTTCACTGATTAATTCTGAGATATAGCCTGTCACTACAGCGATGTAGGAGCAGCAGGCACAAAACCATGATGCCGATGCTATGTCACCATAACAGCGAGCTACGTTGCTGTAGCTCATTGCAATGGTGACATAGCGTCTACAAATAACCACACTAAAGCAAGTACTAAATGATTGAGCAGTATCAAGTGCTCAGTCAGGGGAATGTGTAGACATGCCCTCTGCCATCTTTCCTTCCTCTCCTATAAGTCAGGAGGTCATGTTTTTGATATTTCAATAAAGCTGTAACTACAGTCTCTTTTTGCATGTAGGCAGCATTTCTACTTTCTCTGTATACACAGAAATGTGGAATGTCTTTTACTTTCTTGATTTGAAGCTAATTTCCTTAAAAAATGTTTAAAATATTTTTATTTAATCTCCTGTTTCCCTCCCTCCCTCTCTTTTCTCTTTTAAAAAAATAAAATTATTATTATTTATGATTAATGTTTTTGCAGTGTATGGGGGTGGAAGGAGGTTCCATACACTTCAAAGTTGAAAGAAGTAGAGGTGTTTAGCTTGGTAAAAATGAGATTAAGGCAGGTCATGACAGCAGTTTTCAAATATGTACAAAGGTAACATAAAGAAGAGCAAGAACTATGTTCCCTTGCCCCAGGGGGCAGGACACAAAGCAATGAGCTTAAACTGCAACAAAACAGATACCGATTTAATATCAGAAAAATAATTTCTTACTCTAAGAACAGAAGGATAATAGAACAAGCTTTTCAAGGAAGTTGTGGAAGCTCGTTTATCAGAGGTTTTCAAAAAGAGGATGGATTAGCATGTTTTGGGGGTGCTTTAGGAACAGTACATCCTGCTTTTATGCAAGAGAGTGATCTAAATTATCCTTAAGGGCCTTTGCAGTCCTGTGATTCTATGAAAGGAAAAGGAAGGGAAGTATAATGAGAGTTTTTAATAGATCTGCTGTCATTGGTACAGTTCCAAAGGCATTTCCCAATTACATGTGTACTAGTAATTTTGATTCACACAGGGCAGAATCCTATTTCACTTTACATGTTCAAATGCAGTTAAGAAGATGCACACCCAGTTTTGTGATCCTTTTTCACCTGTAGGAATAACTACTAAGCAAGTGCAGCAGGCTTCACTCTGGCTTCATGAATATAAGGATAGATCAAAAGGGGTACAGTGGTGTGGTCATAACATCCCCTTTCAGACTATGCTGCAGGAGCAGCATCTGGGGACTTTAAGATTGCTTGTAAATGAGCCATGAGTTCTGATGCACTGTAATTACAGTGTGTTGAAGCAGACTCAGTTGAATCTGCTAGAGCATGGTAATTACAATGCTCCAGCCAGCTTCCATGTCTTGTATATCAACATCTCCATCCTTCAAAATGGTGTTGGGTAGGGGTGTGCAAAGCAGGCCCTATTCAATTCAGATTCGGATTCAGATTCAGCCTGAATTGGGGACAGTGATTCCATTCATTGATTTGGATCGCTGTCCCTTATTTGATTCAGCCGAATCTGAATTTGAAGATTCGATGCTGATTCAGAGAATCAGCAATTCAGACATAGACACAGCTTTAAAAGTTTTTTCTATATACCTTGAGGTACCAGCGCAGCTTGTGAATGCTGTGAATCTGGGGTAGATGGAGCATCCCACAGAAGTGTGGGGGGGGCCCTCCATGTGCTTGACGGCGACCTGGGAAATGAACCACAAGTACCTCCAGTCCACTTCCGGGTCTGTCGGGGAGCACGTTGGGGACCACCTTGTGCCCTCTCAGCTCAGTAGTCAGTCACAGGGGGACTCCAGATGCATCCCCAGACCCAGGAGGCACCAGTCACTAAGTTGGAAGGGTATGGGAGGGCCCCTCCATGTGCTCCCCGGCAGACCCCTAAGTGAACTGGAAGTGATTCTGGTCCACTTCTGAGTCTGCTGCTGAGCGCGCTGGGGAGCCCCCACACTTTTGTGGGACACTCCATACACCCCAGCATCACAGCATTCACAAGCCACCTGCTACCTAGAGGTATGTAAAAAGAATATTTAAAGCTGTGTCTATGGCCGAATCTCTGAATCTTTCTGAAATTCTCCAAATCAGTTTGGAGGGTTCCAATTCAATTCAGAGACATTAAAGGGTCCTCTGATTCAATTCAGATTCAAGCTGAATCTCTGCTGAATCGACTCATGGACCAAAGCTTCGTACAACTCTAGTGTTGGGGGCACTTTAACTAAAGCTCATTCAACGAGCTTTAGATAAAGCATCCCCACCACCATTTTGAAGGATGGGGATGCTGATACATGAGATGTTCTGGGAGCTTTAATTAGAGTGGCTCTTGTAGCTGTTCTGTTTAAAGCAACCCCCCCCCCCCCCCTCCACACACACACACACACACACACACACACACACACACACACACACACACACACACACACACACACACTCCCAAACATGTGTAAAAACACCTTAAGTCCCCAAAGCAGGTAAGAATCTGTATCCCTCTTGGCACTTCCTCCCTTCCCTCTGTACTCAGTCCACTCCTCTCCCCTTTCATTTACTCATTCACCACCCACACCCACTGTGCTACTGCTTACAGTTGAATGAGACAATCAAAAAGTGAAGCCACTAGTTAGGTTTGATTTTTTGTTTCTTTTGTTTTGACTGCCATCCTCAAATTAAAAAAAATGAAACTACTTTTTAATTGTTAACTTCAACAACAAAAATCCCCATCTATTGGTGTGCAATTCCACTGTCCATTTTTTTTTTTTTAATTTTTTTTTTTTGGAGGGGGTGGGCAGATTTTTCTTTTAGTGACAAAATCTAGACCAATTCCAGTGTCTTTAACAATTCTGAAGTGTCGTGAACAACCACATCCCAGGTAGGTTGAGTTTATTCTCCTTGTTTAAGTGTGTGTGTGTGTATTCCCCATAGATTGCTTTTCTCTGCTCCTGGATTCTAGTTTCAAAATAGCAAAATAATATCATTGCTCTAAAGTCAATGGACCCTTCAAAATTGTTTCTTATTACACAAAATTGAAAATAACTTTTTATTGCAATTGATTGAAATTGGAACGTATTATGCATGGCTGTCTGAGGCTGAAAAATATAAGTTGAGTTAATAAATAGGTAATATGTTCCTTTTGAAAAAAGGGTTATGACTTAGAACATCCATAATAGCTTACACAAAACAGCTGTTGAAAAGATTAACCATAAAACTATCAGTGTTTACAAGATTTTATTATATAAGCCTAATGGCTCCCACAGTTTTAATGCTTTCACTGCCCTGCAAAAGAGAGCCTACTCTATTGCTTATGAACACAAAGCGCAGCTCCCTAAAGGGACTTTTCTTCCCACAAGCTCTCAATGCAATCAAAACTAGTGATGCATTTTATTACATTACTGCTTCTTGAAGAAACACATTTTTATTGTAATATTTCATAAAGATCTCCTGCTGGCAATGTAAAAGTAACTATCTAATAAAATTTAGCAGTGTCATCTTGAAAACCCAATAAAAAGTAGGGTAGGCCAATGAATGTAGCTTTCACTATTTAATTTAGCACTTCAGGGCTAGGTATAGACATTCAAAAAACCTGAGAAAGAATCGATCTAAATTATGCAGTTTACTCTAGGTGCCCTAGGTTAGATTGGGAGTAAACAGGACTCCCCAGGGTGCCAGACACTGCTGAGTGTAAGTGAGCACAACTGAGCAGCCAGGCCACCCCTGATTGGTTGCCTGGTGAGCATGCCTCCTCCTGCTGTCACGTCATCTGTCAGCCACAGGAATCTGCCTGCAGCCAATCGAGGGAGGCTCCGGCTTCATGGGGCTGCCCTTCTCATGGGGACATGAGGGTCCCTGGGTTTTGTCTGAGGTCGGGGTTCAGGTGTCTGTCCCAGGCAGGATAGAGTTGGGGTGGGACCAGGGATCATGAGCTTCGGGGGGGGGGGGGGTGTAGATGGTGCCAGTGGTACACCCCGTATTCCTGGCCCAGGTTGGTTGGACACAGGGCATCTCTCTCCTGTCCTGGTTCCATCGGAAATCCCAGGACCCATGCACTAGAACAACTCCAGGAAGGACTCAGAGCCAGACTCCTCTGGAGCCAGCACTGAGTTCCCAAATGAAGCCCTTACTCCTGCACCTATGAGGCTCTGATCCCTGGGGGGGGGGGGGGGAGGGGGGGGAGAAGGAACCACATCCTCACATTAGCATCTGGCAGCTGCAGCATCTGGCAGGGGACAATTCTAGTGCCAAGACTGAGGGTAAAGCAGGTCCCTGTTGAACAATGCACTGGGCTGAGCTAGAAGCCACCCCTCCCCAACCTGTCTGGAGAGTGGTACCACAGGCAGCACAGAAAGGAGGGTTGGAAGGGAGTTTGCAGAGACAAAGGCAGATATGCAGCTGTACTCAGCTGAGCAAGTCTGGGTGGCAGAGCTCAGCTGCAGGGCCAGAGCTTGGCAGAAGATCACAGGAAAGGCTCTGGCACATGCACACTTATTGCACGCTCCACGCATAAGGGCATTGGCTGGGGACTCACCAGGAAGCTGCCACACACTTCGGGCATCTGGGGACCCCTGGGATGTGCCATGATGTTTCTGGGATCAGGGCAGGAGGGGGCAAGCAGCTGCCTAGATCCCATGGCTGATGGGGAACAGGGTTTACCTAGCCCCAGCCAGGGTTTTGTCCTTTGTTCCATTGATTCACTCCATTCCCAGGTACTACCACAGCTGAGGTCAGGGGAGGGGGCTGGTGAGGCAGCTGATGAATTCATACTGGAAATGCACCAGCCTGAGCTGAACCAGCCCAGCTAGCAGCAGTTGACACTCAAATGGCAGGCTGGGTTGGGCGGGGACTCACCCAGCTCCCCAGGCTGCGTCTCCTGTTCCTACACTGAAATCACTCATGGCTGCCCCCTCCCCACCTTCCCCAGGGACTGGAGCCCCATCGCTTCAGGGGAAGAGGCTTCATCCAGGAAGCTGGCATTGGCTCAGTGGGGAGAGGAGGTTCAGATGGAACCTATTTGACCCACTCAAATTTGAAAAGGAACCAATGGGACAACTTAATGGTGGAAGCTATCATGAAAAGATTCCTTTATATATGTTTTGGATGTTTTATTTTTGTTCTTGTTTTTTGTCTTTAGGAAGGAAAAATAATTTTTCTATTAAATCATGATTTTAAAATCCAAGAAATCCAGTCAGTGAAAAGGAAAATGGAGACATCAGGGGGTGAGAGACAGGCTGTGGTTGGTGGGGGAAGGGGGATGTAGCAGGTAGAAGTGGAGAGGTACCTGGGGAGTCAGATGTCTGGCAGGTTGTAGTGTGTCAGAATTCTACTGTCTATATTGAGTCCATGAGTTTCTGTACCTAGGACGTTTATGAAGTGCAGTTCATAGGCTCATCTGTGAAAAGTGGTTTGCAAATTCAAACAAGCACTAAACCTTGCTAACCTCATCACCAGAAGCCAACTTCCTACACCCCAAAACACACTGAATGGATCCAGGCCATGCCATGACAAGACATGCAAAACCTGCCCACAATATCTCCAGTATAGAGATATCTTCATAATACAATACATATCTCATGGAATACATATCTCATAGGAAAATACATAGGAGACACCAAACAACAACTGCGCACGAGAATGAGGGCACACTGAAAATCTATCAAAGACAAGCGCACCCAACTACCTGTCTCCAATCTCTCAGGCCTGATCCTCAAAGGGAATTTACAAACCACTTTTCACAGATGAGTCTATGAACTGCATTTCATCAACCTCCTAGGTACAGAAACTCATGGGCTCAATATAGACATTGGAATTCTGACACACTACAACCTGCCGGACATATGATTCCCCAGGTACCTCTGCACTTTTACCTGCACTGCTACATGTCCCTTCCCCCTTTCCCCCTCCCCCCCCCCCCACCAGCCTGGCCCTCACCCCCTGATGCCTCCATTTCCATTTTCATTGACTGGCTTTCTTGTCTGCATTGCATGCCAGCCTCTGGATTCTTTACTATTCCTTCCATCCAGGAACAGCACACACAGAGACCAACTGCAGGTACTGTCTCAGCCTGAAAAAGGGTTTTTCAACCTGAAAGCTGAGCTCACCTGAAACCTCACAGCTCCACTGCAACCAGCAAGGCTCAGCCCTGTCAAAGACGTGATGGGTCTGGGCTTTCCCCAGCCAGGATTGTATATGTGTGCATGGTGGCTGGAGGTTATGAAGCCTCCTACCTGCCTTTCACCAGGGAATTCCTTGATCCTGGCATTTCCTGGGGCTGCTGCATTGCCGGCAGTCCCACCAGGCCTCCCAACTCTGGCAGAGTGGTTTTAGTGGTCATTCTCAGGACCTGGGGCTTCCTCCTTCCCCATAACCCCAGCCCATACCTCCAAGTTCATCCTGGCATGGGAGCTCAGCAGGGATATGTTCTTCCTCTGCTGCTGGTAATGTAGTGAGTGCTGTCTTCAGCTCTGAGAGTGGGGCATTAACTGTTTTTTTTTTAAATGAAAAAAAGGAAATAGGTGTGGATGGAATGAGGAGGGTGGCACTCATTCCATCTTCAGGTGGAGCTTGGGGAACCCCAGCAGCTGGAGGTTCACCTTCAGAAACACTAGCTGCTCCACCAAACCAAGATCCAAGGAAGTGCGGTAGGGTGTCACTACATCACCAGCAATACTGAGCACCCTCCCAACTTTGAACACTGGTTGGTGGACAGAACAGGTGTTCCCAGGCAACTGTGGCCAGATCCAGCCACATCTGGCTGCGGCTTGCTCAGCAGACCAATGGGTCACACAACAGTGGCTCCACATCCTCCATGACATAGGCAGCCACCAAGGCATGAGAGCTACCTGCCTGATGGTGTGGTCTCATGCCTCTGGACCCCACTATGGAAGCCATGCCCTTGATCCACATTGTCAGTGCCTATGGTGGAGAAGGAGACTGGCTGGTGGATGGCATGCTGGCACAGGACAGTGGATCCCCTTCTTCCATGTTCCCTGCTTCTACCATTCTGCCTCCCTGACTCTCTTCACCAGCATCTCCATCCACTGATCCAGGCTTTGGATGCCACATACCCTCCCCTTCACCCTTGGGTCACACATGGCAGCCAGCACGTGGACCATACTGGACTACAAGGGATCAAGCCATTTCCTAATGCCCTCCTTCAGCCACCTCCCCACTACCTGCACATCTGGTGACAGTGGCTTGCCCCATCCAAGAATATTGATCCCCTGGACTTCTCCATTTGCTTCTGAAGTTCCCTCACTACAGGGATCACCTGGCTAAGGAGGGCATAGCCAGTGCTGAGGGTCTCAGTGACCTCAAGGAAAGGCTTGAGGACCACCAAGATCAGGGAGATAGTATCCCATTCAACTCTGTTAAGGAGGCCACTGATACCAATCTCCCTGAGCAAGGCCATCTCATGGATGGCCTTCTGTTGCTCTACCAGGATCCTGAGCATCAGGTATGTGGAGTTTCACTGAGTCTATACATCCTGCATGATTTTGTGCTGTAGGATGTTCAGCTCTGCTTGTTTGTTCCACAGCATCTTGCCCCACTTCATGCTCCTGTGAAAATATCCTGTCACCTTCCAGCATTTGGAAATGAGCTTGCTGGTGGTGCTGACGCCATTACTGGCAGCCCTATCCCCCTCCAAGGCATCCCTGACAATGAAGTGGAACTTCTGTGCCACACAGCGGACTGCCTTGACCATATTGGCCCCATGAACCCACAGGTGAGCTCACCCTGCCAAATAAGCCACCCCTGCACCATGCAGTTCATGGCCTCCATGATTTTGGTTGTCTTGTGGGATTCATCCATCACCTCAACTCAAGACAGCCTAACTGGTCGCACCAGTGCCCTGTGAAGGAGAGGTAGGCATGATCTCCACCCTAGCTGCTCCAGATGTCTGAAGTGAAGTGCAAGGCCACCTGTGGACTTGCCTTGTGCAGCTCCTCCTTCAAGTATTCCCTGCATGCCTCATACAAGGAGGAAACCACTGTCCTGATGAAGGTGGTGCATGTGGGCACTTGGCATGATGAGGCCATGAGTGCCATGAGCCACCTGAACCCTAGCAGCTCAACTAAGGAGAAGGGCTGGCCATCTACAGCAAGCATCTCCCCAATGCTCTAGGTAATGTCGCTCACCCTTGCAATGTGCCCTGCTTTCTGTCTGCCTTTCCCACACTATTCCAGGGTGGCCTGCCTCTGCTTCAGCAGGATGGGGGCTTTAGAGTGAGAGGAGGACTTCTTTTGGGGCACACTCCCACTGGTGGCAGGCTGAGGAGGACCAAGGGCAACGGGGTGGTGCCTGTGGAGATACATCAGCATCCCCATAGTGCTCATGTGTTTTGTTCCTTTGCCTCAGCTGGTTTTGATTTGGCAGTGCAGGTAAATAGCATATGTGGGATCAGCTGACAGCTCAAAATGACTACAGACTACACTACCTGCTTGCTTCTGAGGTGCGAGTGCATGTGCAGATGCTGCCTTTTTCCCCTCCTCAGCAGGCAGAGGCACAGCAACAGGAGGAGCAGACTCAGCTGAGCCATTTGCCTCTGCAACCTCTACCTCAACCTCCTCTGAAGTGCCTTCTGGGGAAGGAGACCTGACTTCAGGAGAAACTTGAGGGGTGTGGAGCACAAACTCAGATGATTTCCCCTTCTTCCCCAGAATTTCCCTTGCAAAGGCACTCAGATACAGATCCAGCTCCAGGTCTTCCTCTGGCACTGGAAGGCTCAGCATGGGAAATGAAATGGGGGTGGAGGAGACTGCCATGCTAGTGCTGCTACTTTTTGTCATGGTGCTGGTTGCAGGGGTTATGGCTGGTGCTCTTGGAGGGGATGCAGACTTAGGCTCAGGCAGTGGCACTGCTCTCTGCTCCTTGCTGCTTGTAGAACTGGAAGCCTCATGCCTGCTTGTTGTAAGAAAGAAGCTGCATATCATTTTTCAGGGGGAGGGGCTTACATTTCTTCCTCTACCCTCTCTTCCGCCCCTCCCTAAAGGTTTGCCAGCTGCCTTTCCAGCACACTTCATGGTGTGTTTCATACTGTCTTTGCCTTGATGTGCTGGAAAATCTGTGTGTTCTTCCATAATGTAATCTGATTTATGTAATATATATAGATAATTGTATATGTATGTGTATTTATGTAACAAATAAAATATATAAATGTATATAGTATGTGTTCCTGAATCAATTTTATATTATAATATGCACTAATGCTGTGCTTCCCTGCACAGTGAGTGGAATGCACACTGTGTGAGACAGCACAGATTTCTTTTCTGGGGGAAAAGAATCAAAATAGACTAACAAAAACAAAAAAAGGATTTTGGGGGAGGAATAAATTGAAAGGAATGAATGAATATAATAATAAAGTGTATGGAAAGCAAAAGGTATTGATAAATCCTACTTGCTAGGAACAGGCTAGCAAGTAGGAAATGACAGCCTTTGTTGTCTGATCCTGCTGAGCTGCTGGAAGACACAACTCAGTAACTGACCCCAAGGCAAAAAGCAATGCAGTTCAAACAATGTGGCTTTTTGTGCTGTTTTTCCATTCCTCTCCCAGGGATTGGAAGAGACCTCAAGGAAGGATCACGGTCACTGGCCAGCTACACACATCAATATCAAAGCAGTCCTACCCCCTTCTTCTTCCTCCCTCTCATTTTTTGTTTCCCTGCAAGCAAGCCCAGCTTCAGCTTTGAAACTCGAAACATTTTGAAACTTTCTAATGTTTCAACTGCCCTTGTTTTGAGGCTATTTCAAAGGCTTTCCTTTTGTTTCATTTTGATTTCACTGTTTTAAGCTCAAAATGAATTAAAACAGTGTTGAAACAAAACAGCCAGCAAAATTTCGCACAGCCCTGATGTATGTTATGTGTATCTATATCTATATCCATATACAGATATATATAGTGGTGTTTCATTTTAATCATGGGAAAATATGGATTTGGTATTACTTTTTTAATCCAAAAATTGGGGATTTTTTATTAGACAAAACCAGGATCCCATGTAGATAAGTGCAGCCTCACACTGGTCCCTGCTTGAAGAATACCTGACTGCACAGCCCAGTAATTCTGCAAGCAATTACGCACTGCAATACATAAAAATTAGTTTTGAACTTGAGTGCCACTCAATGAACAAAAACTATGGAAGTGTACCTCAAATCCAAAAAGGTTGAGAGGGCTGAGATCCAAGCTTCAAGCACGTGTCTTCCTGAGGCAGACCAATAACTCAAAGTCTTCTGTCTCTAATAAAAGTGTACTAACTCTAGCTACAGGGAAGAAAGGGACACCTCTTACTCTTCTGTTGTCAAATGCTACTTAAATCCTAAATTTGTGAATGTAGCATGACAATCAATTTTGTTTTAGGAATGTAAAAATGAACTTTCCTGTTGTTTCTAACTGCTTCATTTTGGGCTTCAGTTATGACTAGGTTAAAGGCTGTTCTGAACCTGCTTCTTTCACTGAATCATTTATTCACCCAGGAACTTCTGCTTAGTTCAAGTTTTGACAATGGAAATAATAAATGTTATAAAAGGTGGGAGGTACACTGATATATAATTCTAAGGTGGCAATGATTATTTTGTTATCCACTTATAAAGGAAGTTTCTAGTGAACTTTTCACAGGGGATGTTTTGAAAGGGAACCAGTTGCTTGTCTGAGAGAAAGGTAGGGATTACTTGAAGATTTTAGCTACTGTCCTTTCTTTTAAGATGATAAAGCCCATCCTTGCCAAGATGCTATAGAAATAATAAAACATATATTATGTCTTACTTAGGAGTTGAGAATTATTTATACGCATGTACCACCAATCTAGATGACCTTTCTAGGTGTTAAAATAAAACTGACTGATGTTACAAAGGGGTCTGTGGGGAAAGTGTGGGTTGAGCAGGTAAGATGAAAGGGAAGTAATAGACAACAACAAATGTTAATTGACACAAATAAAAATGATGAGTCAGTGCAAGTAATTAATGTTTTTTGCTAGCAACAACTTCATGAAGTAGAGCTCTTATTATTAGCATATATTGCAACCTGGAAAAGGAGGACAAAACAAATTTTAGAAATGAAACAGGGATATGTAAGAAAATTCTGTACCTTTAGATGTTATAGCATCACCACTAAAACATCAGGTTCCCCACAGGACAGAAAAGAACTGTATGATTCAATAGCCTGATAGGGCCAAGAATTAAAAGCTCATGAAGAATCCTCAATAACTGAATACACATCTAGATTTCAGTAATCTACAGTCTTTGTGGGAAACGCATCAAAAAGTGCTAATCCTAACTGTGGGCTTTACAGAAATCAGAGACAGAAAAAAAACTCACTATCCTCTCCCTTCCCAAAGTTCTTGGTATTGTTTTGCCACTGAGATTGCATTCTGTTATTTGCTCTGCTCATTGCTAACCAGTGGGTTGAAACACAGGGGAGGTCATATTTTGAAATAGGATATGGATCAATGGCTATCATTTGGGACCTTTAGCAAACTAGGTTTTAAAGTGTTGCAAAATGTGTCTGGGAAGAGGTGAAACAAACACACCAAGAAAATATTCTTGTTCCAAAATGTTAGCCCTTGCAATCATAATATCAGTAACATGGACTTTTGTATTATTCTTTTCTATGGCTAATTTAGTCAGACAACTCCTTGTAATAATATTTAATATCAACATGGGCTATTAATTTAGTATTGAAGGGAAATATATTCTGAGTCACAAATATTTCAGTAAATTCTCATAAACTGAGAGTAACCTGTCTTGTTCTTTGTCACATCAGAACAAATTCTAAATGTGTTTTGTTTTTTTGTACCAGTGAATCTGACATTTGTTTTATAATGGACCTTGAATTAGCTTCCTGAATTGATTTGAGTGAGGTCATGACAACAGAAGGGAATATTTCTCCCCGCCCCTGGCCAGTTCAGAGATTTCACTAGCTACTCGTACCATGCAGTCTTACACTTTCAGACCCCTAAAGACCCTCAGTTGATTTCAGGAACCTGTTGCACAGAAGGAATGAAACAGCAACTGTTGACCAAAAATTGAATCTTCTTTATCATGGGTATCCTAAATACTTCACCCTCTTTGGATGCTCCTAGACTATGATGTTGAGTCTCAATTCACTAGATTTAGCATCCTTAAAACACCTGGATATAAACAGAATATATGTGTTTCCTTTGGTTGGGGGTTACTAGGCATATGCTTGGAGCATGGATTCTCCCTATAGCACTCTCCCCTGGGATTTGCAGTACTCAATTCAACTGCTTGGTCCCTGGAATTGTGTTGATCCATTAGGAATAGCTTAAACAATCTCTCTCAGAGGTTTCCATTGAAGTTGTAAGCTGTAATATGTCAAGGACAAATGATAGTGAAGTCAAATAGATATAGATACACATACTGTACAATTGTTTAAATTGTGCTTTTATTATGTATTAAAATACACAGATCTAAATTCTACTTGTAAGTTCTGCCTGTATTTCCTTAGCATGCTGGAGCAGCGATGCCCAAACTTTCCAAGCTACAGGCCACATGAGTGGTGTGGAATTGGTCCATGGGCCTGATCTAACACAAGGACAGCATGCAGGCTCTATCTGGTACATGGCTTCAGCCTCACATACTGGATCAGGCCCCAGCCACATATGCATAGGATTGGGCTCACTATACCCCAGGCTGGTGCACACAAGATCAGGCTCACCACTCAGTTCCTACACATGCTGAATCTGGTCAGCTGCCCTACCTTGACCTACACAAGCTAAATTGGGCCTGCATGCACAAAAAAGGCCCATCACCCCCATCCAGCATGCAGACCCAATCCAGCACATGGACCATATTATATGGCCCATGAGGCCTGGAAATTTGGCCGAGGGAGCAGTGATACCACTGCCATTCCAGATCTTCTCACCTTCTCTGAATGTGGAGACCCTAACACTAAAGCAAATCATTCCACTTCCACAAAAGTACAGTTGTTTCTTCATGCATCCCACTCAACACTTCCTGTGTTTCTATGAGGCTCCTTGGTCAATAAACCTGTCTCTTCTAACACTTGGCTTCGGTGTTAGGCATTTGATAACTTTCCAATACTCCAAACCATTCTAACCTCTTCTGGAATGTGCTGCTAGGACAATTAAGGCATGTTACTTTGAATCCAATAAGCATGAGTTCAACCCTTGTTCTGGATTCATGCCAACATTCATTTTGGTTGGCTTCAACTCACTTCACTTCTCCTGCCTATAAGCAGTCACCTGGGCTGCAGTGTCAAAGCTGGCTGGATTCAATTGCCTTAAACATCCTTGGCTTTGACCTGTAGCCCTTTGCCTATAGATAGATAGAAGAAAACAGGTTTTCCAGTGCTTCTGTGAAAAGCTTCCAGTGCTTCAGATTGGGACAAGCAGTTGTCCCAATCTGCCTCCGCCTCTTTATATGATTATCAAAATTTAATCCCTATATTCCCTAACCTGGGAGGGACATGATAAAGTCTGTCAGCACTAATCACATAGAGGTATTAAAATATTCAGCACTCTCATAAATTCATAACATCAATAAAGATTCATGGCCTGTACATAGACAAACTAGCCAAATCATTACAATGGACATGCATTACTGATATATTTCTTGTCTCTATCTTAAAGAGACAAGGGAGATAGTGAATACTAATTGCAAATTGTTCTAAAAAGGGTATGCTCATGAAATGTAACTAACAGCACCATTTACTGCTGCAAAGCACTAGAAAATATTGTTAGAGGCCTGGACTTCTGAAGCACAATCAGTGGCTTTAAAGAGTAACAAGTTAAACAGTATATATATATATATACTGTATATATAATGTATCATTAATCTTGTTATATGTTATGGCATGTCACCAAAGTCATATAATGTGATACTATTCTGGGCCAAATTTATTCTTTATGCTTGTGTCACAGTGGGGAGCATCTCAGGGAGTGCCAGTGCCCCAAGAGGCAGCACTGGTGGCAGGCAGGGATCAGATATGGGCCCAGCAAGAGTCCCAGGGAACAAATACTTACTGGCAGGGCCAGCATTGGCACAGATGGCAGAGCCACAACCACAATGGTAGCCTCTGTTTGTAAATTCATGCCGGCTGCGGATTAGCCAGCACATTGGATCCAATGTCATAGGAGCGTGTCCCGTGCCAGTAAAGGAGAACAGATCCAGAAGCATGAGCAGCAAGGATTAAAGCCTGGTTACAGCAGAATCCCAGCAGCAGCAAAGTGAGTGGGGAGAAGCCTGCTCACAAGATTTGAGTCTCAGAGGAGCCTTCAGACCTCAGGACCCTGACTCTGTGGGAGAGTGGAAGGAGCTTGCCACAAAGAGGCCCCAGAAGGCATCACCACATCAGCTGGAGTACCAGGCATCATTGCATCAGCTGGAGCACTGAGGTGGCTAGCATGAGTCACCTGGGAGTGTTTGGGGGCACCTGCCCCCCAGGGTTTAATGATTGGGAGAGCTAACCCTTTACAGTTCATTACTTTTGGTTTGAGTCAAGGGCAAACTAGGTTGGCCCACCAGTTGGAGACCTCAGGACAAAGTGACTGTGTAGTGGCTGAAGTAGAGGCCCTGGATTGTTGCTTTATGTTAAAAGAGGATTGGATTTATGTTTAATGGGACTTTTGATTTATGTCAAAAATGAACTTGACATGTCAAGCAGATCCCAAATACCAGGAAGTACCTTGCCTATTGATCTGAAAGGACACAAGGGAAACCTACAGTTGGGTGGCCCAGCCCAATGTGACTGACCATAATGGGTCAAGTTAATTTCCCAGTATATCACATCCTAGTTATCCTTCTGTGTGCAGAAAGAATAGTTTGGACTCATGTAAGATCTGGTTGGTGTGTGGATGGGATGTTAAGGAGAGGAGCAATCCCGAGAACCAACAGCATGAACCATTCCTAGAAGTAGATACAAATGACCAAGGACCATCCTTTTTAACAACAACAAGGCATGGCGGGCAAATTGAAGGGTGTGCTCTGTGAGTGAGGAGTGCTAAGTTCCAAACTGTTCAGTCCCAAGAGCTGGCACGCAAAAACTTGGAGTGCACGGTCCAGGCAACAAAACTGATTTGGGCACCACTGATCACCCTTGTAAACCGTTATAGCTAAATTAATGATAGAATACAGATTTCCATCAGCTGAACCTAAATATCTCCAAGTCTAAAATCTCATCCCATAACTGCTTTAAACACATGTAATCCTACTGATTTGAATTCTATAATATTAATCCTGCTTGACCTCACTGAGAGTTGCATCTAAATCAGTTGCAGCAGTACTATATGCATTACTAGTATATGTACAAAACAGATATACAATGTGTATGTAGGTAATTTCAGTTTGTTCTGTCTTTTTCAGTGGGGTTGTTCAACTATTAGATTTTCTGATTTGATGAGTATACCAAATTCAACCTATGAATATAGCCCTACAAAAAAGTTTAAATAGATTGGGTTTTTTTCAGCATTTCCAAAACAAGTCATCTCAATGATCTTGACATTTTTCTTTTTTTGTTTGTCTGAAAATCACCAAGTTTGACCCAGATTTTCAGCCAGGCTGTGGAGTAATGTACCTTCCATAATTAAACTTATTTATATTAAGTACATTTCATATTCTGAATGACAGAATTTTGCTAGCATATCCTTATACTTACACTGAAAGCAACTTGAATACTGAAATCTATGGTCTTACACTGCTTTAATATCTTGATAAACAAGAGGAGAAAGAAATCTTCAATAGTCAAGCTGTCTCCAATTATGCTCTGCATTAAACTTTCAACCTTGTGAATCACAAGGGGATTGTAGAAATATTGTTTAGAGTAGAATTTTAAGTATTATGTAAATCATCCATTATGGATCAATGTTTTAGCATTCTGAAACTTATCACATTTTTTCCATTAGAAAGTGCAAGAGAAATCTGATGTAATGATGTTGACCTTTTTATAGTCAAATCTTAAACTTCCTGTACTATCATTTTTCTGTACACAAGTCTTCTCCATGGACCAAGACCTTGTAGTTGTGGAGAGACTTGTGTGTCCCAATGATCCTCAGAGCGATGTTGCCTGGAATCTTGCACTCCTGGCAGGGTCACTCAAGTGAGCAGGCCTGAAGAGAGGTTCCAGACAAACCACGGTCCAACCTGAAGTCCTCAACAACAGATCAGGAAGATGATGTTGAGATCTCAAGGATTATAAAGATGGAAGAAAGCTACAACAAAATGGAAAGCCAACTCCAGTGGCATCCTTCTCCTGAGCAAGTATGTGGAGCATGGTCTTGTCATCATGAAAACCATCTTCAGAGACACAAATATAAAAGACTACCTGGAGATATTCTTGGTCTTAGCACTGGCACCTCCTGAACTATGCTATTGTTAGAGCCCATGATTGAACAGATGTCAGTGTTATTTGAGCCATGTGAGGAACCACTGACTGCTGGACAGATTACAGTCTTGTCAGATCCATTATGAACACCCAGCTTGATCTGAAACACCAAAAACAGCCAAAAGAAATGTGAAGGACTCTAAACACCAAATCTCTTCAGGACCCAAAGGTCCATAAGTATCTTCAATAGTGTCTAGATAAAAGGCTCTCTGCCCTGTACATAAATGAGAGCACATTAAGGAAATCTGGAAGGGGTTTTAATTCGCCATCCATATGGCCTGTGCTTAATCCATTGGCTATGCTAACCATCAAAACCAAGACTGGTTTGATGACAGCAACACAGAGATCCAAGCCCTCCTCCCCTGCAAGAGAAGGGCTCATTCTGCTTGGCAAGTTACACCTCGTCTTAGCAGAAGAAGGAGATGTATCCATTCCTCAAAGCCAAAGCTCAAAGGAAGATCTGTGAAATAAAACAAACAAAACAAAACAAACAGTGGTGGCAAGATAAAGCCAAAGAGATCCAGATCTGTGCTGACAAACATGACAAACCTAGATTTTTTTTCCAGGCAATGAAAGCCACCTATAGCCCAACTTTTCATGGTCCTACTTGCCTGTGCTCCCAGGATGACACAATGCTGCTCAAAGACAATGAATCTATCCAAGCTAGATGGAAAGAACACTTTGAGGTACTCCTGAATTCTGAATTGACTGGCAGATACCACCATCGAGTCCATCTCCCAGCACTCTGAAAGGAGATCCCTCACCAGCCCTCCAAGCCTAGAAGTCTGGTGTGCCATCTAGGAAACAAAGAACAACAAGGCTACTGGACCAGAAGACATACTTGCCAAAATATACAAGACTGGTGTCAAGCAACTGGTACTGAGATTCCACAAATTTATTCTTTGAATTTCAAAAACCAAAGATATCCCTGGGGATCTGAGGCATGCCAACATTATGACTATCTTCAAGAAAGGAGATAAAAGTCTATGTGTGGGACCAATTGAGGTGGTATCCTCCTTTCTACAGGAGAAAAAAATCTTCTCCCACATTCCCTTGAACCTTCTCAGACCTCTTTCTGGGAAAGTCTAGCCAGAATCTGAGTGTGATTTCAGACCAATCTGTGAGGCAATTGATCTTTGTTGCCCACCAGATCCAAGAAGAAAAAAAAACTGTTGAGAACCACATCAGGACCTATATATGTTCTTCGACCTTACTAGGGCTTTTGATTCCATCAGTTGTGAAGCTTTGTGGAAAGTACTGGCCAGATTTGGATGTCCTGAAATTTCAAGGTCCTGAGGCTTATCCACAGCCAGATGACTGACTGTCAAATGTAGTGATTGGAGACAGATCCATTTATCATCTGAACTGGAGTCAAGTAAGGATGTGCCATCACCCCAATTCCATTCTTCATTTTTAATTTTCATTAAGGACCACCTTCCTGCTGGAACCGACATAGAATACTGAATGGATGGAAGGCTCTTCAATCTGGGACATTTTCAGTCAAAGACTAAAGTATGCAGACCATGCTGGATCTTTTCAGAGAAGCCTACTGAACTTTGGTCCTCTCTCTCTCAGCATGAAGACAATTAAAGTGTTTTATTAGCCTGCCCCAGGCCATGAATGTGACCCTCCTCCCCAGATTTTCATCAAGGATAAGAACCTGGAGGTAGTCAGGTATCCAGGTTGTAGCTGTATTGGTCTAGAGACAAAAGGAATCAAAACTCATGGAAGATGTGATATCTTTTATTAAATCAACTAGATATTTGCCAGCTTTTGGACACACACACCCTTCATGAGGCATAGGAGAGAGCACAGACTGTAAAAGCTCTCTTAGATAGAAACAAAAATTCGTGTTTCACAAGAAAGCATGAAAGTGTGGTAAAGCCTCCTGTTTGGCATTGTTCATTTTGTCCAGGTTAGGCAAAGAGAAAGATTGAAAAAGTCTTTTTACCTCGAAGTTGTCTGGTGGCAAGCAGGATGTTTGTTCCTTTGTGGAGGTAGTCAAACACTTGCCATACCTCAGTAGCCACCTCTCTTAGAAAGTGAACGCTGATGAGCAGATCCAGTATAGGATCCAGTGTGCAAGTACCTCCTTTGGGAAACTGCAATGAATAAAAACACACCAAAGCAATCTCCAGAAAGATGTGAAGAATCGAGGTCTACAATAGTCATCATCCCTACTCTTCTCTACAGATTTTAAATGTGGGTAACTTACCATTGTTTCAAGAACATGCAGAAGTATTACAAACAATGCCTCCAGAAAATTTTCCACATGAAATAGGAAGATCACTGCACAAGCACCAGTATCCTTGCTAGAGGCAATGTTACCACCAGTGATCTATAAGTCACCTCAAGACACATTAGTAAGCTGTGGTAGAGCTCATCCTCAAATTGAGGGACTGCTGCCAATGAAACAAGTTCCTTTACTTTGCATCCACAGAGCACCAGACATTCAGAGTGATCAGATTTCTTTTATGATATCAAACTGAAATATTTGTACTGATGCTTTTTCAGGAAGGTAGTAAAATGCACAAATTATTATTTCCCCTTTCTCAAAGCAATTGTAGAAAATGGTCAAGTCACTATTGTTTAGTGGCTAAATCAACGCACTTAAATTGTAATGTTTAATTCTGAGTAATACCAGAAGCTTCAGATGTGCTTCCCAAGAAAATAAAAGAGAGCTTCCATGGCACAGGAAAAAAAAAATGTTTAACGTGGATTATTAGAAACACCAAAACAATGGTCTCTTACATAATACATCAATGTTTATATTGTTCCCTCCCTCTCTCCCTTTCACTTGTTTTTGCTTTTATTATCACTTTCTTGTTAGCATGGAACACAATGTGGCGTTTCCTTGAGGGCACTTTGATTACAAGAGAAATTGAGCATGAAAAAGACTGTTACAGTCTGATAAAATTCTTGTTAAGCTGAGGGGCCATTTATATCATAACCCATTATCTCTGAACACTTGAACTTTCTCATCCTGCAGCCACCTCTTGGCAGTGGTGCTTATCATTAAGGCTATCAACAGTAATAACAAAAATCATTGTTTCTGATCCTTGACACTGGTATTTTGGACTATTATTAGAAATATAACTTAGAGAGTTAGCAGAAATGCTGGCAACTTAAGGCTTTATACATTAGTACCAGTACTTCAAGTGGGAAAGAAACAAGGAAAGTAGTATAAAATTAAGTGGGAAAAGAAGGCATGTGGCTATAAGTGAAAGTAGATATGAAAGTCTATTCTTCTGAGGGTACGACTACACATTCATTAATGTATCGTAGTTACTATGCGCTAAGTTAGTACTTGGTTAACCAAGTATTAAATCAATGCGCAGTAGCGCCGGCACATAGGTTTTTAGTGTTGCTTAATGTGCAGTAGCCTAAAACTACTGTGCAGTAACATATTAGTATGGCTTTTGCCTGTCATGCTACTGTGAAGTATTATTAGGCTACTACACAGTTGACGTCTCATGTAGGTGCCCTGAGAAAAGGCTACCACCCAGATAAAAGGTTAAAATGATAATTTTCTTCTTAAACTAAAAAATTGCAGGTTCAGGTCATAGGTTTAGACTATCAGAGGTTCCTTTGTGGGTAACCAAGGAAGAACCTGTGATATTGGAACAAAAAAGGATTTAATAATTTTCCCTCCGGTTACTTGCCCAGACTTTTTCACAAGTGATTCATAATGTACCACACAGTGCTATTACTACAGTCTCTATTGCAAGACTTGCTTTATAGCATTTCTTTCACTTGAGGCTTCTCGGCAGTAATTAGTGGGGGGGGGGGGGGTTAATTCAAAATCCTTAAAAGATCAATACTCCCACTGAAGTGCTTCCTTCATTTGCTTCCTTTGGGGTTTAGTTCTTTTAGAGTCCACAAAACTGATCCAGATTCATAATTTCTATGAATATTTACTGAAAATTACATGCATTTCAGATATAGGGATGGTAGTACATCTTTTTTAGATGCCTGACACCTTAAAACTTCCTATTATAAAGACTTTGCATTTAGCTGTTAATACCTTCTGCCTGAATGTTTAAAATTTGGCAGAGTGGATCCATTGGTGGTGCATTCACACTTCCATATGGATTCCTCCTCCATCCAAAATTTAAAATTAACTGCCTACAGCAGCAGTGGCATTTCTATTCAGGCAGCTCTGAGGGAAATCAATTAATTAATGACTTGCTATAATCTACTTGATTCCTGGTAATGTTTCTTCTTGCCACAGGCATTAACAACCCTCTTGATGTTCCACTAACCAGACTATCTACAATTTCTTCTACAATTTTGCTGCCAGTTAGCAACTCCTACTAATGTCTGTATTATTTCATAGTTTTATAGATCATGTTTAGCCTTACAAACTTCACAGTTCCACAGAGTGTTTGGAAAAGCTTTAAGCCTTAAAAAAAGAACCACTATGCATATAATTTTGTAAAGACTTGCTAGACTTCAAATAAAATCTATTTTACTCTATCAGTGCTATGTGTAGAAATAGTATGAATTGTCCATGAATTAAATTCTCTTACTCAGCACTTACCTTCAAGGCTCCATTAGGCTTTTTTACATTTATAACAAAGGTGCCCAAGGCAATGTGAAACTTAATAAGGCCATACCCAAGCAGCCAATTTAGCCTTTCTTCCACTGTTAATATGACAAGTAACCATTCACAGGAACACATCCTGGTTTAAGGAAAATCTGGTGTCATAAATATTGATTAGAAAAACGTCACCAAATGAAATGGAACAGCCATGCTGGGATGTCTCTCAAAACAGCTGATCCACTTCACTGGAAAAAATATGCTTTTGGACAACAGGTGCCATCAACAAGCAGAAAAACAGGACACATGCTCTCCCGGGGGCACCTTGGGACTTAAAATGCAGGATTGGATTTATCAAGCCTCACTTTTCCCACTTACCTCTAGAATATCCAGGTGAATCTTGGTATCTCAGTAAGCAGGAAAACCCCTCCCTTGCAGCTTACAGAAACATGTCCTGAGATTGCCCATCACTGTAAGTAGAGAAAATCAAGTACATACTCCAAGTCTGAGGGACCAGAACCTGTGTGGAAATTCTGGGTCTGATTCTGTAAGCCACCTCAGGTCTCAGGAGCATTTGCCTGGGGTGGCTGGAAAGCATGGGCAGCTCCAGGCTGCCCACTTACTTGCTCCATAAAGTAAATAGACTTCTGTCACTGTCACTAAATAGTGGCACAAATTGATATCACCTTTGTCATGGCCACAAATCTGGGGAATCTGTGGTGTGGCAAGAGGGTATGGACATTTGTTTGCTCAGCCTTTGTTCCACAAAGGCAACAAAGAACAATATCTGTTTTGACCCATGTATATATCAAGTTCTTTACTATTCTTGGAAAATGCACAACCATACCATAAAAGGATTTGTTATAATTCCTTTCTTTTGTCATCTTTTACATATACTTCACCCCCTACTTTTTTTTTTTACTAAGCTGTTTCACAGCTCTTTATTTCTGAGAGAGGGTTTGAGACTCCAGACACATTGAACACTTTCCCTCTGGTCTGATTAAAAACAAAAACAAACAAACAAACAAACAAACAAACAAAACAAATTAGCTGCACCTTACTAGGAATTCACCTTTTGGTCCTATTTGAGGCAAAGATCTGCTCAGTTGCAATCACAATCAGTTATCTGTAGCTCCAAACATCCCTACATGTTCTCTGAAGATATATTTTATCCTTACTGGGTATTATTGTATGATAATTTAGTTCTACCACATCCTTAACTTGAGCCATCATGAGCAGTGATTTATATCTGGCACCTGGAAGACATGGTCTAGAGAATCCCAGGGCCTGGGACATTCTGGCTGTTGATATAATCTCAGTCTTAAGGCTCAACAGGAATTCTCCTATAACTATTTCTCCAGGGTCCTGAAAATGTATGAGTGTCAGGAAGAACCAGCCTTAGTGAAAATGGAAACCTGGGAGAACTTGTATTTTGGCACTCCCCTTCCTCCAAATCAGTGGCACTGTTGCAGGCATGGGACACAGTCTGGCAGGGAAGTGGAGTGGCATGGGGTGCCAGGCAGGTACCACTGCTGCTGCCCCCGCTGCCTGGCCTGGGTCCTCTTGAGCAGTGGAGAGGGGTGGAGGGGCAGGCTGGGTTGGGCACTGCTCCTCCTGTCATGAGCAGAGATCAGTCAGTGTAGGGCAGACAGACAGCAGTGTTGTGAGGGCTGCTCATACATGCATGTATGCGCATGTCTGGTGATCCCCTGACCACAGCACTCTTGGCACTTGGTCACAACTTCCACCCCTAAGATCAGTGCTGGTGCCAGCCATGGGATGTTGGAGTTGGAACAGTGTCCCTCTTGTATTCTTCCAGCTTTCTCTACTCAGCACAGACAGCATGGTGAAGTAAGATGTGTGATTTAAGATTGATAGGCCAATATCCAGAGTGAAAAGAAATAGCTTGGGACAGTAGGGGCCTGGGAGTGAAGGTTGGCTGGTGGAGCAAAATAAACTGGAACTAAAATTTGGGGCAGGCATGACTTTGAGACTGGCTAGGCAAAGAGAGTAGGATCAGGGCAGGTAAGATAAAAGACATTTAGAGTGGTTGGATAAGGTGATTGAGAGTCACATTGTGATAGGAAACCCAAGTGGCCAAAGTTCAGGAGAAGGATGAACAAGAAGAAAATCTAGACTGCTCTCCCCTCCAGAGTCTGGAATAAATTTCTAAGTTTCACCACTTCTGCACTGTAAGAAAATATCTATTAAAACTACTAGCAAAGTGCACTTCAGAAGCCCTTCTCACACTGGTCCACTACAAGCATTAAAGATAATTTTACTATAAATTACTCTGTAGGCTTAAGTGGCTGAGGTCAGTGGGTTGAATCCAAATGTTCCGAAATTGCCCAATATGTATTTCAACACAAAGCCAAATGATATTTTTCATTTTTTTAAGCAAAACTAAACAAACAAACAAAAATACCACTCCCTAGCGATCTGTATTTTAATTAAATATTAAATAATATATATATTTCCATGGAACACTTACTTCATGAAGTACACAGGGTGGACACACTCTGGGAATAGATCAAGGCAATATAGTAAAGAAGAATGCTGTATTTGGCCCATGGCTTCATTTATTTCAAAATATGGAAGATCTATAGTGAACAAAGTAGGGATTTACAGAAAAAAATGCCTTCCAATTAAGGCATTTAAAATGCTTCCCTAGAGAATTGGAGTCTATCCCTGACACTGTCAATGAGCTCTTATATGATATCTAGCTGATCACTTAAACTTTAAATAGGCACATTCCTTATTTCTGGATTTTTGCCTTAATAACCTGGAATTTGATTTCCAAAAATGCCAAGCATACAGCTGCAAATGAAGTTGAAGTGCTGTATAGTGCTAAGAAAAAAAAAATTGAATCTTGGATTCTTCAAATTGGATCCTCAAAATTAGTGAATATATTTTCATTTTAATCTTTTTGTGCCATTGTTCTCTGGATGTAAAATAGCACAGGGTGCTATGAAAAGAATTCAAATGTCTTGATGCTTGTAGTAATAAAGACCATAGAAAAGCCCATGAGAAAATGAGTAATTCTGCCTTCAGAGCAGAATTTGAATAGGGTGCAATAAATTAATCCTGAAGTCACACCCTGAACAATGAGGAGAAACAAAATATTGCACCATCCATCCCATTCACCAAATGAGGTGACAGTCCTGTGTAAAAACTGGTACGTATTTTGGTAATTAAAGACTGTATCATAATGTCTATAGACAAGGGAGGAAGGGAAATTAAGTTTGTAATGAGTGATCATTAATTCTTTTACCACCTTCCTATCCACTGCTTCCATTAAAAATTCAAGCCCAAAGTGGTTTTATTTCATATTGAAGTGCCATACTTGTAGCTTCTTGGTGAATTCAGCACTGTTAAGTTGCATTTTCTAATAAACCCCTACAATTTAAAAGCAAGCAAAGAAGAACTGTACTAGACCAGTCTTTATAGCTATGGAATAACAGGTTTGTGGCTAAAGCACAAGGCTGGAAGGTGAAAACTGGGTGGTAAGCCTCAAACTGTATTGCCTTTATCATGACATTCCCAGAAATGACATAATACAAAGAATAATGTACCAAGACCCTAAAAATATGAGGTGAAATTCTGGCTCCACTTAGTCAAAGCCAAGATGACTCACTGATTTCTGCTCTGAGGTCTGACCTGCTGGATGATGTTAGATAAATCAGTCAGCTTTCTAGTCTTATTTCCCAGCCTACAAGATCTTATTTTCCAAGTTATAATAATGATCCCCATCTCATACGTAAAGTACTTTAGACCAATGGATAAAAAAGGCTATAAGAGCTAGGCAATATAAATCCTCCTTTAGGAGTGGCTGGATCTAAAAGCCATTTGGAAATGTTTCTCCAATGCAGCTATAATGCCAGGTGACACTAAAGATGCCCTAAGAGATGACAGATCTCCATGCAGCTAATTCTTGCTCCTCATAAATTCTCATAATGCAGAACAAATAGTTTGGAAACTATTTCAGTCCACCATTATTTATAAGAGAAGTGAGAATTCACGAAGTAGTTAGCCATGTTAATCTGAAATCAGGCAGAAGGGAGGGCAGATTTGCACCTTCTAGAGTCTAGACTAAATACAATCAGCCTGACTTGATAGCAACAAATGGCATTCTTTTCTGTTCTGTAAAAGAAATTTTTTTTTTTCTGATATCAGTTTCATTTAACATTTTGTTAACATAGATTATGCCTACACTGTACCTAAATATACCTTAGCTAACTTGAGTACTAGAAACAACCTAACCATAGTATTACAGAACTCCATGCTGCCACTGCTAATTTGCTTCTGCACCCTCTGCCATGCTGGTTGAATCTAGCCAACTAGACAGCCAAAAAGGAGTTATGAGGCCAGAAGGAGCACATGGAAGGAAGAATCACAACTGTGTTCTCCACTGAGAAGGGCACTGGCTAGGAAGGGAGTTCTGCTGCTCTGATCCTGATGTTGCTTATGCAGTTAATACTCGCTGGATAAAATGCATGAACAATGTTGGGGCCTGTGGCCGGAATCCACTTTCTAACTCCCTGGGCATATGCCCTAACCACTAGGCTCTTGTCATCAGTGGCTCCCTCCTTTTTAAAGCCTAATTAGGGGGTCCTCACTGAAAGAAGAGGAGAGAGAGAGAGAGAGAGAGAGAGAGAGAGAGAGAGAGAGAGAGAGAGAGATCTTCTTTCCTGGTGAATTAGGATCAGCAAAACGTGGCTGTTATCAGAATAGAAGAGCTTTGTGTCTATGAAGGTTAGATTACAATAGATCTATTATAGGAGCATACAGTATTTTCTCATATACAGCACATCCTGGAATACAAGATTCATTCTATTTTTGGAAGGCAGAATAAATATTTATTTTTCCAGTTATGGCTGCATAAAGCAGGAATGCAGAGTAATCTTTTACTGACTCACCCTCCATTTCCTGCTTAACTAAAGCTGAAATCTGGGGCATGTGTAGACGAAATGGGGGCCCTAAATCAAAGCGGTGGGTTTTTAAAAACACCGCTTCAATTTAGGGCCAGTTAAACCCCCGTGCCACGCACACACTTTACTGAGTTACCTGCCTCTCTGGAGGAGAGGGAAGGGTGAGCTGCTGGTGGGCGGAGCAGTTCCTGGGCTGCAAGCAGGGTGGGGGGAAGAAGGGCTGGTGCTTTCCTCCATGGCAGCGGTGGACCCCCCAAGGCAGCATCCACCCCCAGGCACCTGGCTCAGGTGGTCGCAGGGGGCACTGCAGCTGCAGAGGGAAGCACTGAGTCCCTGCGCAGCTCAGGCAGGCAGGCTCTGGGGGGAGGAGCAGGCTCACTGCTTTTCTTGGGCAGAGCCTGCCTTCCCAGGGTGCTACCAGGCTGCCTGCAGGACTTCATTTCCCCACCTGTCCCCCCAAGCTGCTCAGAGCCCAGTGCTTCGCTCCACGGCTGTAGGGGCAAACTCAGAGGAGTTTTTTTTTTCCTGCAAATCAAGTCATTTAAGGTGCATTATACCACCGAATTTCCTGCAGCAGCTGGAATTAATGCGCAATATACCACTGAGGCATGCAAACACTGACACATTTAAAGTGGTGCAGAAGCATTTTCACCCTTCATTTCATCTACACATGGCTCTAGGCGCTAATCTAGTCTACACATGACTGGTAGAGATGCTACATCTTGAAAAAAAGGAACACCATAAAGAAGAACAATGTGATCTCTAGTGCTTGTGTAAGTCTTCAACCGTATGGCATAAAATGGTATTTAAAGGTTTCCTTTTTGGGAATTGGCATACATGTATGTATGCATGAATGTATGTATTACAATGGTTCAGGATGAGCACCAGGGATTAACTAATTTCTAAAAGCCTGGGTCACTCACAGAGTGTTCTCAGCCTTCAGAAGCAGACAGGCTGTATAACAAACAAGGACACACAGTTTGAGAAACTGGGGGCATGTACCACATTGTTCCATAACATGAGATAGTGTGGCACCTGCTAACAAGGCCAACAAGGGGGGCCTGAAATTCCTGTTTTGGCAGGGGTGTGCATGTGATCAGCTTGAAACGTACTGATAAAACAGAATGTGAAGAATATGATGACCACAGAGAGACCAGTCAGCAACAGCCATGGATGGAGAGTCATTAGGAGGGAAGGAAAATACAAAAGCAGAAACTTGAGAATAGCAAAGGGTCCTCTTCCCTGAGAGGGGTCCCTGTCCCCTGGGAGGGATTCTTGGGGCCAACACGGACAGAGGGCACACCACCAGCCCATCTCATCCACCCCACTGGGGTGGGGGTAGGCCTCAGCATCCCACCTCTAGGCTGTTGACATATGACACCTAGGAGAGAGGTTCAGATTGAAGCTTGCATCCTGGCCAGATGTATCTCGACTCTGGTGACATCCCTAGGATTGGTAGATATATAGAAATGCTTGGTTGAGTGTTTTGTTTCTTTTCTGTTATCACTGTGTATCAATAAATTTGCCTATTATCAAATGGAAAGGTCATGGCTGGTCTTAGGGTTGGGTTGCCTCCCCTGCTTCCCCCTCCCCCCTGCTTTGAAACAAGGCACCTGGGTCCAAAATCCAGAGCTGACACACCCCATCCCCAATGTGGTATAACAGTTGTGGTTCCATTGCATTTAGGGATTTTACTTTTTGCTCTACAGAGCAAAGGGATAGGGTTTTTTTTTCCATATGCATTTCTTAAACAAAAGAAAATTTTCAAACCCAAACTCAAGTTTTGGAACTGAACTAGGACAAATTAACTGTCTACCATTATTTTCTCTTATACTGCAGCACAATGATGAAAACATGATTTTTCCTGTTTTGGTTACGTAGAGCAGGGGCAGAGTCTAATTTTCATCTCATTCATCCTCCCTTTCCTGCTTAGGGAAAAGCTACCATTTTAACCCTTTCACAGTAGAACTGCCAGCAGCTTTTAGGACAGTTTCTTTTAAGAAACTCCAATTCTCTCTTTTACACTTGTACAGGTCCTGACCCTCTCAGCTGGAGCCTGATTTGCTCTAGCTGATCCCTTAAGCTCTAGGCCCACTCAGTCTGGCCTCAGCACTGATAGCAGCAGCTCAGCTGTGAATTAAGCTCCATAGTAGGGCTCTGGTTTACAGGGTTTCCCAGACAAAAAAGGTTAAACCCCACTTCTCTCTCTACCTCTCTCTTTGAGGGAATTTGTCACTCCCTCATCTTCAAGGGATGAAAACATACAGGACATTTTAAGGCACCTGAAAAGTGACCTCCACCTCCCCTCAAAGTCGCTTTGGGCATTCATTATGAAACAAAAGGAAAAAATATCAACTGAAAGTTCCTCCCGTGTTTTGGGATGACAGACAATCTTTACTCTTCACTTTGCCCCTTGGCCTGCTCCCTAAACCACCCTCCAGCCACACCCCGCAATATAAAAGAGTAAGACTTTATTTCTGAGCTATTATGCAATCACCTCTATATACACTACGCAAACACAAATCAAGACAAGAATATTTTTTGAAATAATGTTAAAATATGTTACAGTAGATGTTTAACTTTTAATATATGATTTACTTTTATTCTGGTTCCAAGATAGCACCCCCCTGCCAGACCAACCTGATGGCCTTTTAATGACCAGGTAAATAAATCCCTGGATGATGGTGTCACCATGGACATAGTCTTTCTGGACTTTAAGAAGGCCTTTGACACTGTCTCTCACCCCATTCTCATTAATAAATTGAGTGACTGTGGCACTGATGCCTATACAGTTGGATGGGTCAGAAATTGGCTGATGAGGTGCACACAGAGAGTGGTGGTGGATGGGTCATATTCGACCTGATGGGATGTGAATAGTGGGGTCCCCCAGGGCTTGGTCCTGGGGCCTACACTGTTCAACATCTTCATCAGTGACTTGGACAAGGGGATGGAAAACATGTTGTCCAAGTTTGCCGATGACACCAAGATGTGGGGAGAGGTAGGCATGCTGGAAGGGAGAGAGAGGCTGCAATTAGATTTAGACAGACTACAGAAGTGGGTGGATGGTAATAGGATAGGCTTCAATGTGGATAAGTGCAGGGTGCTGCACCTGGAGAGAAGGAATCCACAGCACATATACAAGCTGTGGAGCTCCCCCTTTGAGAGCACAGAGGCAGAAAGGGATCTTGGAGTCATTATTGACTCCAAGATGAACATGAACCACCAATGACAGACTGCAGCCAGCAAAGCCAACCGCACTTTATCGTGCATCCAAAGATGCATCTCAAGCCGGTCGAGAGAGGTGATACTCCCCCTCATTGTGACATTGGTCCAGCCTCAATTGGTGTACTGCATCCAGTTCTGGGCACTGCACTTTAAGAAGAATGTAGCCTGCCTTGAGAGGGTTCAGAGGAGGGCCACCCACTTGGTTGGAGGGCAACAGGGCAGGCCCTATGTGGAAAGGCTGAGGGACCTGAACCTGTTTAGCCTCAGCAAACGAAGGCTGAGGGGGGATTTGGTGGCTGCCTACAAACTGATTAGGGGAGATCAGCAGCAAATAGGAAGGGTCCTATCCCCCCCAGCAGCACCTGGGGTGATGAGGAACAATGGCCAGAAGCTGCTGGAGAATAGGTTCAGGTTAGAGATTAGAAGGCACTATTTCACTGGCTAGGATCTGGAACCAACTTCCTAGGGAAGTGGTCTTTGCACCTACTTTGGGTAAATTCAAAAAAAGGTTGGATGAACACCTGTCTGGGGTCATGTGATCCCAGCATGTGCTCCAGCCAGTGGTGGGGGGTCAGACTAGATGATCTATTTAGGTCCCTTCTGACCCCTAACTACTATGAAACCCCCCAAAGAAGAGTACTTCTGGGTGCAAGGAGGGGGACTTCCAGTGGCAGAGGTCAGGGGTTATGGGAGAGATGATAAGATGGTAACCAGGGAGTGGGACACCTGTCAAAAGGGTGGGGCTACCCTTGCAGTCCTTGACAGCTCACCAGAACTCATTAAGCGGCCCTCCAGTCAAAACAGTTGCCCACCCCTAGGCGAGATACTCATAAAGAAATAATTCTCTGTATATGGATGCCCATATAGAAGTAGCCAGGGGCCCAACAAGTTTAATAGAACATGGAAAAAAAATCCTTATTTAGCTGGAGATAAATATAGAGGTATGGGGGGCAGAGGGTATTGCTTCCAGCTGATCTTTATAACAGGAGAAGTTCATCTTTCTCTGATACAGATTAAATTTCAACCAACTACTCATCAGACAAGTGACATGTTTGGCAAGATAGTTGGAATGCCAAGCAGCAAGGACCAATGAAATAGAGACAGGAGGTGGAGTGTCACCACCACATTGATAACACTGACTCCCAAAACATCGAATTGTCTTCTCTCACAACCTCACCTTCATTTTGATCAAAAAGAGCTATCCCTTCATACTTAGTCCTGATGCTTAGAAAAGCTGCAGGGAAGGTTATTCTGTGCACGCTTCTGCTCTTCTAAGTGGAGGGTCAGGAAACACAAACAAATACACTGTTGTTTAGACATTTTGCTTCCAAAAGGGACTGTTTTACCTATCAGATATCAGCTGGAACACTTTGTATTCTGAGCCCTTCCCTTTTGCCAGCTGTCTCTTCTTGCTTCCAATATGCCCTTAATTAGAGGTTTTGGAGGATGTAGGGCCTGCTATTTTAGTTTTGCTCTACTTGGGGTGGGAGGATGGGGGGCAGGTTCTTTTGTATGAGTGCAATCTCCAATTGCTCCTGTAGCCCAGGCATTAGTCACTTTACATTTTTGGACAGAGCGAAGAGGCTAGAACAGAAGATGAGGTTCTAACTCCTGTTTTAGTAACACTTTGCTCCTTTCTGCAGCAGTTAATCAGCTACTTGATCTCAATTGCTAGTGGCCTTATTTATGTCTTTCTTTGTATATATACAAAGTCACTGCCTTGCTTGGCTTTCCTCATTGTACAAATATCCCAAGCTTCCCTTATTAGGAAAATAAAGTATATTCTCTTTGAAACTCTCTTAATAATGAAATGGGATTGTCGCAGGGCACCTCGGTGCGCCTGCTCCTAGAGAGGGGAAAGCTACCAGAGGAGAAGCTCTGACAGTACATAAGGAGCCCCAGTGGAGATAATGAGCACAGCTGCAGGTTGCCAGGGCAACTGATAAGAGTCAGCTGGCCAGAAGGGGGCAGGGCTTGGCCCTTATAAAGCCCAGGGCTGAAGCCAGGCTGGCAGTTCCCTGCTAGCAGCCAGAGAGGCAGGAGTTCATGGGGCTAAGATGCAAGTACTGCTTGAGCAGGCTGAAGGATGGCGGCTCGGTGGCACAAGAGCTATGTTGTTGCAGCCAGGCGGCCTTAAGTTAAGTTACAGCCAGGAGGCTTGTGTTTTGTTTGCTTAGTGTTTGTATTACAACTGGAGGCTTGGGTGAGGCTGTAGGGGTTGGAGGAGGCCTCATAGGGACCCCAGAGGGGTGGGGCCCCGGCACCAGGGAAGGTGCAGTCTAGCGCCAAGGGGGTGCATTACCTTCATAGGTACCCCAGTGGTATGGGGACCCCAGCGCCAGTGAGGGTGCAGCGCCAGTGCAGGCGCAGCTTATAGTGAGGAGCGCAACCAGTGGGTTGTGGGCGGGGAACAGAGACCCCAGGTTGTGTGCGGGGTATGTAGACCCCAGCCCCAGAGCGGGGCAGCATTGAGAAGCCCAAGGTGGGCACGGCGAGCCCCGAAGAGGGGGAGCACCATAGAAGGAAGCCCAGGACAGGCGCAGCAGACGCCAGCAAGGGCATCACTTGCGGGGTGCATAGACCCCAGCCCCAGGGAGGGGCGATATTTAAGAAACCCAGGACAGGAGTAGCGAGTCCAGTAACAGGCTAGCGCTGCGGAAAACCCAGGACAAGGGCAAGGTGCTGCGGTTGTTCCCGGCAAAAGGGGATAGCAGTGCGGTGAGCCCGTACCAAAGAGGGTAGCAGGGTGGCGGGCCTAAAGGACCGGAGACTCGCTAGGGAGTTCTGTAGAGGGCTGGGTTATTTTAGAGAAGGCCCAGAGCGGGCTTGATGGGAGTCCCAGTGAGGAGCTATATATCAGAGGAGGAGACCCGGGGAGAGAGCAACGAGGGCGGGGTGCTGCAGTTGTCCCTGAGGAGAGGGGATAGCAGCGCGGTGAGCCCGAGGAGAGAGCCCGGAGGAGCCACGCGTAGCCCATAAGGCTAGGGTGCCCCAGGGCACCCATGGGTGCAGGATAAGACCCACAAGGGGTCCAGGCGTTTACGTGCCCAAGGAGACGCAAGGCAGCCTCCCGAACCTACTGAACATCAAAGACGTGGCGGGCGAGAAATAGAGGGTGCCCTTGGGCCGACTAGGCATGGAAAGAGGGCCTTAAGGAGACCACGGCCCTCCTAAAGGACCCCACTGTGACGGGGATTTTTTTAATTTTATTTATAGAAACAAAATAATATCACAAACATTTTCAAAGAATTTTGAAAGTCATACAACCTGTCATTCTCTGAGCTTCCCATCTGCCCATTAAGGAGAGAGATGCATTGAATAACATTTTCTATTTATTCTCTTTTTCCACCAGTACATCTAGACTTTGAAATGGGAAGCAGGCATGAGAACTTTGGGACTGAGGAGTGGACTCCAGAAGAGGAAACACTTTCAAGGCTTTCTTTCTGACAGTTAACAGCAAGGGAGTTGAACAAAGTAAATTTAAAGTACTACAAAATCTGCATTCATCATGGTGGTCTTAAAAGCTTTTTTTTTTTTTTTTTTTTTTTTTTTTTATTGTGATACAAGGGAAAATCTTTTGAGTTTTAATTAAAAGTTGTGCAAAATATTTTACTTGAAACTAAAATTACTTAAATTTTACCTTCTGAGCTGCAAATATTCACGTGCTTTACTTGTATAAAAAAACAAACATATCTATGTCATATGTAAAGTCTGTAGTCAATGTGGCTGCTTCAGGACAAGGCAGAAGGGGTAGTAAGGGAGGGGAGATGAGATGGTTAGTGATTTACAGAATAAGACCCAGGTTTAAAAAGGCACTTAGATGTGGGTTGCCTTATTTAAAATTTAGATGTCTATACTAATATTGCTGCTACTAATAACAAAAATATTATGTAACCTCAGTCTCCATGGATAAAAAAAGATTTTTAAAACTTGAGTGGGTGGGTTTTTTGGTTTTTTGGTTTGTTTTTTTTTGTTTTTGTTAGGGTTCACAACATCCATAATCCTGTGCAGAAATATATATAAGCAAGACAAAATAGAGTACATAATGGGTATGTCTACGATCCCACCCCTGCCTAAAGTTAGAAATACTTATTTTATTCCCTGAAGCACTGAATTTGTGATTTCTGCTAATGTTATATTGACAAATCCATCATCCCCTTATTCAGACAATCGCACAAATCCATGGCTTTGATTGCAGCTACAGGAAGCCCCAGTACCTTTTTTCCAGTAGTACTTGTACAGGAAATAGGAGATGTGGATTCAAACTGTATTTGAACCTGGATCTCCCAGAAAAGTGCCATAACCCAAAGAGTATTAGGAGTGGGCTACACAGAGTACACCTTATGTTAAAGTTGGCCTACTGCGCCGGAAACAGAAACACGTGGAACAAATAGGCTCCTGAAAAAAGGGGATATCAATCTCTAACGGGGTGTTGATAAAGACTCAATGGGCACATCCAGAACAAGTGCGGATATGTAGTATGTGGCTCCACAGACCTGTCTACAGCACCACATACGTAGGTGATCCCCGCACTGCTACTTGACAGCATAGAGGGCTTTTTTGGTCTCAAGATCTCCCAGGGGGTCAAAAAAAACCACCACCAAAAAATTGGGGCAGTGCACATGGTGGCAGCATATGCCACCTAAAGCCAGAGCCTGGCCAGCTGGAGCTACGCTCTGGCTGCCAGGCTTCCTAAAGCAGGAGTACCATGGCTACAGCTCCCAGAAGTCCCCAGAGCCTCAGCTAAGGTTGCTGAGGCCAGCACAGTTGCTGGCCCCAACCTTTCTTACCCCACCTGGGGTAATCTGCCATGCACCAGAGCATGCATGGTACAGGTGTTCCCCAGGGGCAAGTAGCAGCAGCAGAAGGTGTGCTGCTGCTACTTGTCCCTGGGGCAACATACTCCCACTCATCTGGATGTTCCACAGGAGGGAAAGATTTCCAAGCTAACAAAGAGGTGGTTAATATGGGAAGCCAGGGCTAGAACAAGCATTCTGAGCACATTCTGCACTTCTCAGACTGATAGGGGCCACAAGAAGCAGACTATAAATTAGAGCAATCTATTCCAGAGAGTGAATAGGTTTCCAACTTCACAAAGACGGGGAAAGTGCAAAGGTGATCATCTCTGTGCCTACCTCCATACCTATTCCAAACACAGGAATGAAAGAACTGGGAATCAGGGACACCATCTGTTATATAAACAAACGCCATTATGTATGCATCTAAATTAATCTTTAAAAAAAAAAATGTAAAGGGGCAAGGAAAAAGAAAGGTGCCTTCGGCTCTGAGAAAACATGACATTAGCCGCTAACTTAACTGAAATTGCTTATTACTAATTATGTTTTAGTATGTAAAATACTCCTTATACAAAACAGAATTCAATGGACAGAGTCAGGGTTCCAACTTCAAGTACTTCTATAAATCAACCAAACCCCATGAATTGCTGGAGTGGTAATGGGGAAACTGACATGAATTACTGTTTAACAGGGATATTGAATCCTTAAATGAACTGTACACTTACATTTTTAATGGCAGAAAGCTGTAGCCAGGCATAATAAAAATAATTGAAATGAGTTTTTGAATGCATTAATCTAGATGAGAAGTGCCTTAAAGAACAAGTGAAGCAGAAAAACAGTGAGAATGTATGTGGCATTCACTTGCAGGAATCATTTGCTCCTAATGTTCTTAGTTACCATTAGTAAAATAAGAAAGAATATGGAGAATAAAACATACAACCTAAAAATATTTTCTCTGATGAAAAGAAGCAGAAGGGCAATAGTGAATTGATAATAGGCAGTGTCAATACTCATTCTGTGCAACTGGCTGAATTGGCCTACTAGAGATTATGGGGTTCCATCTCACCAAATTTGGCCACCTAGCCAAATGGAGGGAATGAAAGTAAAAGTCAAGTGATCCCAGGAGCATTTGATCAAAGTAAACAACCACCACACAGACTTTATGGGATACAAAATGGATGCCTGTGCTAATTCCAGAAAGTTTTCAGTGGGAGAAATAATCCACCAAGGATCAGGAGAACAGCCAGGGAAGGGTTAGGGAAGAGGCCAAGGCTTTGTAGATAAGAAAACCTATCCAAAGTAGGAAACCAGGCAATAAAAGTAGGAGTAGTCAGTCTAATTGCTTAGAATTTATGGGCTTGCAAAATGTAGTAGGATGCAAGTTGTTTCTATTCTGCCATCTTTTGAGATGGAACAAACTCTCTTTGTCAAGAAAAGGAAGGCGCTAAAAGGTGGTCTGAAAGTCAGGATTCACAAATCAGATACTCTAGTTCCGGGGGGGCCATTTTGGTAAGAATGCTCTGAGCATAATGAAAGCAAGTCAATAGAATTGAAAGGAGCTTAGCATAAAACACAGCAATCATGATCATTCTTGCTCAAAAAAATTAGCTACTGCTGGTGGTAACACATTTTTCTTCCATAACACAGTATTTCCACACTAAGTGGGAACCCTCCTTATTGTGATCGGGTTCAGACCCATGTTATCCACATTCCAGGATAGTGTACTAACTGCAGATTCTTCCTGTTGAAATTCAACTACTACACAGAAAAGAATGCAGGTTTTATTAGGTCAGAAAGAGAGCAAACAAGAAGGTACTCTGTAGCTTAGTGAAAAAGCATTCCTCTGGGAGACTAGAGTTTTCATTCCCTCTTCCAAATACTTTTCTGTATTTTATCAATGACTTTAATGTAGCCATTCCCAAACTAGGGATCGTGACCCTTATAAATGAGCTTGTTTACCCCTGGGCACGTGTACACGAGATGGTAAATTCCGCAGTAAAGTTTTAGCATCTACATGACTGTATTAGGCTGCAGTAAACTAATAAATGCTGCCCTTTACTACTTGTAAACACAAGTAGTATCCTGTGGCAACATTATTTAGTGTGCCATAATGCATGTGTAGATACTGATAAGGCTGGTTGGAGCATGAGGGTGCTTCAGTGCCTGCTGGCTAGCCCTGCAATGGAGCACTCTGATGCCCCAGCCAACCCCTTTGCAGCACATTGAGCTGGGGTGGAGCAGCCCCAGTCTGGCAGGCTGACTCCCCTGAACCTCCTGCCAGCTGGGGCTGCTACAACCTGGCTCAATGTGCTGCAGTCCCAGGTTCATGTGTAAATACAATACCCAGGAGCAGTACACTTTGGCACAAACTGTGCCAGAGTTTATTGTTTTGCATTAATAGCACATATAGACATGTCCCCTGAAACATTCAGTTATCCTGAATAACCAGGAATAGCTCAAACCTGGAATTTGGGTTGTGAACCTTGGAGTGGAATCACAGCCCAAAAAGTTTGGGAGCACCTCATATCGCAAAATATCTGGTAATACAATAAGCGGTTCTAGGAAGAGTTTACCTAAGGGCTTGCCTATTTGGGAAAATTTGCTAATATAACATTACTGACTGTTATACTAATATAACTAATATTAGGTGTTTAGTGGTAACACAGTAATTTTAGGTGGCATCTGGAGCTCTTATCCCCTGGATTAGATCCATAATAAACACCTTTAAAGCACTCTTCATTTGTCTTAAAGTTACTCCTCTCCAGGACAGGTTCTCTCTAATCTGTGTCATTTTGTTCCTGTTCCATTAAGGAGTGGCCACTCCCTACAGCTATTCCACTCAAGCTGAAGTCCTCCAGCATCCCAGAATGCAGTTGCCCCTCCTGAGTGTGGGTGAGTGGGGATGCCAGGGTGCAATAGGGCTAGGCAGGACACTCACCCCCTGGAGACATCGGGCAGAGTGAGCACCACAGCCCTGGAGTGCACAGTGGCCACAGTGCTGCCTGGACTGGCACGCTGCTCTTGCTGGGGAGAGCAAGCACCGTAGCCCTGAAGCTTGCTTACTCTGTCTGGCAGAAGCAGTGAGCCAGTTTGGATTTTGCCTAGCAGGAACAGTGAGTGCTGCAGCTCTGGGTTCAGAATCCATCCTCCCTTGGCTCCCCCTGAAGCTGCACCCTCCACTGATAGGTGAAGCAGCAGCAAGAGCCCCAGGCCCCTGCCTGACAGCCCAGTTTGCACCCTCCTCATTCTGCCAGCTCTCAGGCCCCAAGCCAGGCAATGCAAGTGGCTACTGCAAGTGGAATGCAGAGCCACCAGCTTCCCCAAGGAAATTGCAGCAGCAGAAGCAGAGCCAACTCTCAAATTGGCTCTAATGGCTCACAGATATAAGAGGCAACCAGAGTGGAGGCTTTTTCCAAAAATCAGTTAAACTTTATTCTATTTTCTTTCTTTGCCACTAACATAAAACTCATAGAAAGCAATGTGTATTTTCACAAAGATAACACATCTCCCAGAGAAGAAAAATCCTAAATTGAGACTAGAGGGAACCAAAAACGGGGCGTGGGGGAAGAAAAAAAAAAGAAAAGAAATAGAGAGTCCAACACACGCAGTACTGCCCTCTATTCAAAGAAAATAAATCTTGATTGTTTGGTTAAAGTAATACCAAATCAGTTTCTTGCTTGATAAAGTGTGGCTGGGAATATGGTGGCTGGAGGAAAGGACAGAAAATAAAGTACATAGGAATCAACTATTTCACCTTGATGAAAATCTCAATACTGCTCCAGGGCTTACCCCCACACTGCTTCCCCAGGGCAGATCGAGAAACTTCCTGGGCTGCGGGGCTTCTTCTGCCCAGCAAAAGCAGTGAACTGGTCTTGCTTCTACCTCCTAGTCCTGCCCCTGCTCACCAAGCCTCTAATAGCAAGTCACAGCAGTGCAGGTAAAGGACAGTCAAGACAAGGTTTTTCACTTTAAGATGTGAATACTCCACTAAGCTGCTCAACACTAAGCCGATTAACATTTGTGCAGCTTACAGCATAAAGTGTAACAAAGTTCTTATACTAATTATAACTAATATTATAATGAATTCATTAACCATTGACTAAATTATAATGAATTTTATATTAATATAACAGTAGTGGATGTTCTTATTTGTGATAACATGAACTTTTGTTTATTCCATGTGTTTGTTCGAAATAAAAAGGCCTGTTATTTTAAAATAGCCTGTTACTTTAAATAAATAACAAATATCCCGTTATTCTAAAATATGTGTCCACAGGAAGAGCTATGTAAATAGAGTAGAAGCAATATAATAATGATGGTAAATTCTCCCCTTGTTAACAAGACATAATTCTAGTCCAACAAGCATATAAAAAGTGTAATAGCATAAGATACTCCCTTGTTGCATAGATTCCTCTTGTTAGCTGTAGTGATGGATCTAGGACAAGCACAAGTGCCTGACTTTAAATGTATTATGGAAGTAATGAGTAGAGCAGAAGACACAGGAGAAGAGAGAATGAATAAGAGGAGGACAATTCAGGACATATGTGCCACTACCTCTTTGGCATTCCTCTGTCAGTCTTCCAATACCTTTGAAAGGAATTAGAAGGCTGGAAATGTATTAACTGCTCTATGGTGGTGAATTGTTTAAGGATGAATGCAGTATCCCAGGTATAACTGAACTATGAACCTAAAGACACAGTGTGTTGATTCTCGGATCTTTGATCTGATGTCTTGTATATAATTTTGCAGTCCAGACTCGCAGTGACCTTTTCTGTAACAGTGATACAGGACTCCAGTCCTGTTACCCACAGAGGAATAAAGAACCAGAGAGTAGAAGGGAGTGTCCTTTTAAGAACTGGACTTTTGTTAAGTGAAACCTGCACAGAATAACTAAATAGATGGCAGCTGGAGGGAGCAAACTTGTTAGTTGATTGAGTAGAAACCCCTGGGCTTGCTTACAAAGACCGGAGACAGGTGATGGGAAGGGTGGAGTCAAGCATTAAATAAGCCCAGTTCTGGGGCTAGAGTGGATAGACTGGCCTTGACCCTTGGAAGGAGGAACTTCAGGACAGAGTAAGCTCTTATAAAGGAAAAACCACAGACTTGCAAAGATATCCAGAAAACTGGGCAGAAGCCAGAGGACTGGGGATAGGATTTTATAGCATTTAATGACCCACAGTGGGGTTTCAGTTTTACTTAGGAACTAGCTGGTTAGTGCCTTGTGCTTTTCCCATATGTTTGGATGTTATTATCGGGGTGGTTGGAGACCACTGGAGGAGAGAGGCAGTGCCTGGGAGACACTCTACGGTTAGGGCCCTGCAAGGGCTAGGACAAAAGGAGGCTGAGGTTGTGAGGACAAACCCTTTAAGGGTCAAATACCCAGTAGGCAAAGGCAGTAAAGCAGGAGTAGGGAAGTCAGGAACCCAGGAGGCTATGTGAACAGACAGGGCCAGAGGTCTCATTGAATGAAATTAAAGCAATACCCATGAGCCACGGGCATGCTGCTACAGTGCAGTTAGGGCCACACTCAGTGTTCAGGAGGCACAGCTATCAGTGAGGCACAGAAAGTGAGATAGAGAACCTAGGGTACCTTAGCACACATGGAGCCAGGGTGTTCAATACTGCAAGTTGAGTTTGCCTGAGCATAGACTTAATAGGCTCTGGGGATGGCATCTCCAACATGCATACAGATAACATGAAGGTGTGACTGATAAGACAGAGAAAGGGGGTTATCCTGGAAGACTGCAGTGGAATTGGACCAGTTCCACCACCAGATGGTGCTATGGCTGCCTAAGAGGGCAGTCCTATGACAATTACAAGGTAAATTCTGGTCAACGCTGATTGAATGAGAGAGATTTAGGACATAATCTTTTCATTTTGTGCACCCAAATGGCAGTTTTTCAGCTGCATAACTCCATTTTTTGGCACTTACGCACAGACTATCTAGAAGACGTGAATTATTCAGCTATGGAATAGCATTGTCAAAATGAAGTTTCTAAAAGCAGGCTAATCTTGGACCTATCTTTCTCTATTAATTACTTCAATAGAATATTTCAATACTAAGGTATTATGAACTTTTTTTTCCCTATTAAAGACAAAGAATAGAATCCTGTTAACTTTTGTGCATCTAAATTTCAATTTTCTAGCTAAGTAATTGGCACTTACTGTAGCAAGTAATTCTCGTGGCCTTTGGTTCTGTAAGCATCCACACATACATAGGACATGCACAGTAGGTAGCTATGTGGCTATGTATGCATGCCCACTCTAGATGAGTAAGTGCCTCTAAGGTATGGAAGTGTAGCCTGTTAAAACTGCATGATTAACAGGTGCATGGTCCAGTGAGATGGCTGCTGCAGGGCCCTGGGTTCTAAGCTGGATCCTTCCTTCTAGTAGGGCAGAAACTTCCCCATTGCACTGCCCTCTAGTTTTGGTTTGTTGAACCACTATGCCCCTCTCTTGGGTCATGATTCTGCCTCCTACCCTCTGAGGCCTGAGGTCTTCCACCCTAAATGGTTAAGGTGCTTCTCTCCCTTAAGCATGCCTGACCTTCACTCCTCTCTCTCCCAGAGCCAGGGTCTTACACCCCTAGGACTCAGGTGTTGCTCACTCAGCCTGCCTGGCCCTCACTTCAGGGTCTAACACCCCATAGGGGTCAGGTGCAGCTACTCTGTGTGCCTGCCCCCTCCCCTTAACCCTCTTCCTAACCCATCCAAAGGTGGGGGCTGAGATTTAGGCACCCCGACCCACCTTACACCAGGGAGGTGATCAGTCCTGGTATTTAAGTGGGACTGCCACACCACTGGCAGTCCCACAAAGCTTCCCTATCCCAGCAGGGTGCAGTTTTAGGTCATGGTCAGGACCACTGAGGCCTCCTCCTTCCTCATAGCCTCAGCCTTACCTCCAAGTTGCTTCTGGAGCTAGAGCTCAGCAGGGAGATATTTCTTTCCTGCTGGCTGATCTCAAACTACTCTCACTCTCTTGGGGCTGAGCCCTAAAATGGCTGCCCTCATCAGCCACCTGGCAGCTCCCTGTTCCAGCCCTTAAAGTGACAGACACCCAAAAGGGTGTTCTGTCACCCCATAATATTGTATATCTATACAGGGATGAGTCACAACACAGTTGTGTTTTTTGTTTTTTTTTTTCTGTATCTCTGCTGAAAGCTAACTATGTAGGTGTGGCTAGAGGAGTTGACAAATTCTCTGGATTGAATCCATATCAAGAGGAACTGCCACCTTGGCCCATTATAAGAGTTTTGTGGTTAGAGTATAGGCCTAAAAGTCACCTTAGCCAAATGCTTAGCATGAGTAACACCATTTTGTCTTGAGGTAACTAACTAAACACCAGTAAAAGCAAAGTAAGCTGGTCACAGTTTAGAGTGACCTCTGTACAAACCATTTCAGTGAAAAAGTCAAAAGAGGATGTGGTAACAGTCTGAGACAGCAAAATCCAGATGGCAGTCTAGCAGTCTAACAGGAATGACCATTGTGGAAAAAATGATTGGTGGATATTTATGACATCTGGAACATACAGAAAAGAACTATAAGGAGAGTATATAAAAACCTAAGGAAAAAGATGTGGTGGGGGGAGGAAGGAGGGGAAGAGTGACACCCAGGGAAAGAAGAAAAAACACCTACTCAAGCCCTAGAACAGTGACAGATGCCTGGCCAGCTGAAATCACTGTATCTATCAGAAGTCTTGTGTATGAATACTTTGTTTACTGCTGGGGCTTGCTTAAAAGTTGAATGTTGCATTTAAAGTCTTGCTTAAATATAGTTATTGCTTATATGTTCAATAAAGGCTCCCCAGGGAGTGACTAGGAATAACGGGTGAAACTAGTTGAGAGTGGATTTAGGTTAGATATTAGGAAGAAATTTTTCACAGTAAGGGTGGCCAGGATCTGGAATAGACTTCCAAGAGAGGTGGTGCTATCACCTAGCTTGGAGGTCTTCAAGAGGAGGCTAGATAGTCACCTGGCTGAGGTCATCTGACCTTGGTCCTCTTTCCTGCCAGGGGCAGGGGGTCGGACATGATGATCCATTGTGGTGCTTCCGATTCTACAATCTATGAATCTATGAATTAGGATTTCAACCCAGAATAGTCTGACCAATTAATTCATAACAAAAACAGGATGCGTTTCAATATGGACAAGTGCAGGGTGCTACACCTGGGCAGTAGTAACCGGCAGCACACTTATAAGATGGGAAACTCCCTTCTTGAGAGCATGGAGGCAGAAAGGGATCTTGGAGTCATTATTGACGCCAAGATGAACATGGGCCGACAATGCAAGGTCACGGTCGGCAGGGCTAACCGGACCTTATCGTGCATCCACAGGTGCATCTCAAGTAGGGCCAAGGAGGTGATCCTCCCCCTCTACGCAACACTGGTCAGGCCGCAGCTGGCGTACTGTGTCCAGTTCTGGGCACCCCACTTCAAGAGGGATGTGGACAACATTGAGAGGGTCCAGAGGAGGGCCACCCGCATGATCCAGGGACAGCAGGGCAGACCCTGCAATGAGAGGCTATGGGACCTGAACCTGTTCAGCTTCACAAGAGAAGGCTGATGGGGGACCTGGTGACCATCTATAAACTCACTAGGGTGGACCAGAAGGGTTTGGGGGAGACCTTGTTTCCCCTAGCGCCCCCCAGGATAACAAGGAATAACGGCCACAAGTTGTTGGAGAGTAGGTTTAGATTAGACATCCGTAGGAACTACTTCACAGTTAGGGTGGCTAGGATCTGGAACCAACTTCCAAGGGAAGTGGTGCTGGCTCCTACCCTGGGGGTCTTTAAGAAGCGGCTCGCTGCCTACCTGGCTGGGGTCACTTGAGCCCAGTTTCCTTCCTGCCCAGGCAGGGGGTCGGACTTGAAGATCTAAAAGGTCCCTTCCGACCCTACTTCTATGATTCTATGATTTCCATTCACCCCACCCGTTAACTAAATTTAGTACAACAGCATGCACCCAAGAGACATGATTTAGCTCCTCCTCTGCCTGAGTAGATTAAAATCTACATTCCCAATCTCCCAGTACTGTGCTATGAATTATTCCAATTCCAAGGGGGTACTCTTTACTCCTGTAGTTGAAGTTGTGTCATTGTGAAGAAAAAGCTGAAGATTCATAAAACCAGCAAGAGAGACAGAGAGCGAGCTTCATTCTACAGACTAATCGTTAGTCTCAGAAAGGGGAGACTCCCATGTGTATTTCTTTATTTAATTTTTTTAATGTGAAATATCAACTTGGAAGCACAGATTACAACCCAGGCCTCCCAGATGACTACCCTAAGCACTAGGATACAGTGGCCACAACTACATGAGGTGCTTACTGTGCAGTAACTCATTACTATTGTGCAGAAGCGTCATGTGGCATGAACCATGATGTAACACTACTGTGCAGTAGTAATAAGCTACTGCGCAGTCAGCATTCCCAAGAAGCCAAGCGGGGATGCAAGTTACTACACAGTGAATTAGTACTTGCGTACCCAAGTACTAAATGACTTTGCAGTAAAAACTGGATGACAAATGTATCCTGAATGGATCCTATATTCCCAGCGTGCCAATGGTTTCTACTCTAGAGGTGGGGAAAAAGAAGAGATTCAAGGACACCTTGAAGGCCAAGCTGGAAAAATATGATAGTAGTATTAATATCTGGGAGATTCAAGTACTGAATCATCCCCAATGGTGCTCTGAAGTATTACAAGGTATCAACCATTTTGAGCAAATTTGCCTCACTGTGTAGGTGAATAGGCGAGAGAGACAAAGGAAAAGAGCTTTGTTGTGGCATCCCCAGGATCCACTACTATTTGCCATGTGTGCAGTCAGACAAGCAAATCTCATATTAGCCTCTTCAGTCATCTCCAGACTCACCAATGACTATCCTATCAACTGGAAGACTGTCATCCCTATACTGAGGGATTGCTGATGCTGAAACTGTTTTCTACAAATGGCACAGACCCATTGGGAAGGGTAGGATATACCCATAGGGCACATCCAGATGAGCACACATGTGTGGCTTATGGTGCTGCAAACTGGTTTGCAGAACTGCAAACTGCAGACAGTGCACATGCAACTGTGCACTGTACTGTGCTAAAATTTGATACCAGGGTGCCCTCTTTAAAAAAAAAAAAAAAAAATGCTGCAAAAAGAGGTGTGGTGCATGTGGCAGCAGCATGCACCACCAGAAACAGAGCCTGGTCATTTAAAACCACACTCTGGCTACCTGCCAGGTTCCATGTGGCCAGATTGGTGCCACTGCTGCTGCCTCAGAAGACCCCCAGGACCCCAGGTAATGCTGCTGGAGCCAGCACAGGTGCTGGCCTCAGACTCTCCTACCACACCCGGGACAATTTATCATGTGGGGGTGTATGTATGCAGGGGTATGCCCTGAGGCACAAAGCAGTGGCACAAGTATGTGCTGCTATTTGTGCCAGGGCAGATGCACACCCCTGCATGTTAGGATGCACCCATAGGCCATGTCTAGATGAGTGTGGATGTTTGGTTCCCCAGGGACAAGAAGCAGCAACACATCTTTATCTTGGGGGAACACCTGTGCCAGATGCACTTTAGTGCATAGCAGGTTACTGTGGGTGAGGTAGGGAAGGCTGGGGCCAGCAACTGTGTGGGCCCCAGCAACCTTACCTGGCCCTGGGGGCTGGGGAAGCTTCAGCCTTGGCACTCCTGCAGCTGGGAACCTGGCCAGCAGCTGGAGCATGGCTCCAGCTGGCCAGACTGGTTTTGGGCAATGCGTGCTATCACCATGTGTGCCACCCTGCTTTTTTCTGCTGTTTTTTTTTTTTTACCCCAGGATCTTTCAGGGTCAAAATAAAAACCCCACACTGCAAGATAGCAGCATACAGGGTAACCAAAATGTGTGGTGTGTGGCGCCACAGACGGGTCTGCAGCAGGACATACCACATGGCTGTGCTCATCTGGATACAGCCATAGAGGCTATTCTGCATACTACCGATTTAAGATACTTTTCTAAGAGATGAGGAGATTCATAGATGTTAGGGTCTGAAGGAACCTCAATAGATCATCGAGTCCGACCCCCTGCATAGGCAGGAAAGAGCGTTGGGTCTAGATGACCCCAGCTAGATGCCTATCTAACCTCCTCTTGAAGACCCCCAGGGTAGGGGAGAGCACCACTTCCCTTGGGAGCCCATTCCAGACCTTGGCCACTCTAACTGTGAAGAAGTTCTTCCTAATGTCTAGTCTAAATCTGCTCTCTGCTAGCTTATGGCCATTATTTCTTGTAACCCCCAGGGGCACCTTGGTGAGTAAAACTATGTATGTATATATGTAACCCCTTCAGCAGAAGAGGGAACTAAAAATAGGCATCCAATTTTCTGGCCTGAAGTTCAATCCACGAGGGAACTATAAAAAGGGTATTGACACTACCATTTATGCACACACCTCTGTTTTAAAGGAAAACAACAGCTCCCACTGTATTCCATAGGGAGCTTGATCCTAATGGTTCACCTTAGGTTTTCCTACATGAGAGAGACTCTTATAGCATGTAACTAGAGGAATGCCAAACTTCTGGTTCCCTTTTGGATATAGGCTTCAGTATGAGCCAAGTTATACAGCACTTTCAATCTTCTACATCTCAGCTCATGTTCAGAGTAAAACTTTCAGGTGCACTGGGACTTTAAAAGGTCACACACTTTAGAATGTATGGAGTTTAGGCACGTGCAAGGTTAGGTGTTAGCTGAGCAAGAGAGTTTTCAGGATCACAGGTGGAATTTTGGCACCAAATTACAAAGCTAAGCAGTTCTTTCAGTCTAGCTTTAACTGCTTGATCATTTCTATTTGAGTCCATTATTTATTTGCAGAATAGCTCATAGTTCTTTGTAGTCCCTGTAAAGATTCTATTAAGCATCAATTATTACAGCTCAAAACTTGATTAAGCAGATTCACTGCATGTACTTGTAAAATATGTCTGCTTTTCCTTTGTCTTCTGAATTTGAATATCTAGAAACACTTTCAAGGGCATTTTTTTTTTCTTTACAAGCCCTGTATATCAATTTTGTTCTTGATTTACAGTATAGAAAAGTGTGGTGTATATACTATATTAAAATCAGAATATCAAAATACATTTTTGGGAGCACCCATACCAGGCACAAGGTTTTTAAATTTGAGGTTGATATGTTCTTAAAATAAGAACTTCCTCAGGCTATATCATATTAGAAGTTGTATGAGTCACATATTTATGGTCAAACTTGAACAAACTAGATACTTTAGGGGGAAAATATATATATTTATATTCACATGATAATCTAGCACAATGGTTCCAGTTATATACAATGTAAAACAATCTATATTAAAATACAATGTGAGTCCAATTAAACCAAGGATTAAAGCTGCGAATGCCTCAATACAATAGAATGACCATTAGTAAAATAATGAAGTAGCACCCTACACTAATTACCATAGGATCACTATACACTGAACTTAATCCTTATTTGTACATTCTGTTCCTTCTGTGTTTTTCTCAAATCATAACTTTATTTAAAAATACAATGGATATCTTTTAAACCATTAACCACACAGCTCAACCCATACCAAGTGTTTGGATATACAAGTCAATGCTGCAATACAAATGATAAAGAATTATAAATCAACACATGTTGACCAACTTCATCCTACAGAGCACTACCTAAAATTCCAAGGAATGGGCAAATAAGTCACATCTATACCCACACCACTGCTGCTCCATAACCTACTAAAATCTTGGCTGAAATCCCCAAACCATTCTGGGATTGAGTTTATGATTTCAAGTACATTAGAGTATCCTGGGGAAACTGATGTCCCCATCAAACACCTCATCACTCACTCCTAAGAAAAAACTCCTGAATTTGATGTACCCCACCACACTTGGTCTACACTGAATACCACCAAAGTCTAGATTTCCTTATCTCCCCCACTGAGATTCAGGATGGACTCAGGAGAGATTCTGACAGGCCTAGGGTTGGGGAGGACTGAGTTAGGGAACTTCTGGAGGGGCTGTACATAGTCAAATCAGCAGGTCCAGATGCTCTCCAACCCAGGGTGCTGAAGGAATTAGCAGGGGTTATCGAGGCGCCCCTGGCATGGCTTTATGAGCACTCGTGGTGCTCTGGGCAGGTGCCAGATGACTGGAAGAGTGCCAATGTGGTCCCCATTTTCAAAAAAGGGAGGAGGGAGGACCTGGGCAACTATAGGCCCATTAGTCTTACTTCAATCCTGGGGAAGCTCTTTGAGACGATTCATACTTTTATAGAAGGTAGGGTCAGAAGGGACCTGAGCAGATCATCAAGTCCAACCCCCTGCCATGGGCAGAAAAGAATTCTGGGGTCAAACGACCCCGGCTAGGTGATAATCTAGTCTCCTTTTGAAGACCCCCAGGGTAGGAGCCAGCACCACTTCCCTTGGAAGTTGGTTCCAGATCCTATCCACCCTGACTGTGAAGTAGTGCCTCCTGATGTCTAGCCTGAATCTACTCTCAGTCAATTTATGGCCGTTATTCCTCATTACTCCCGGTGGTGCTCGGGGGAACAGGGACTCTCCCATAGCCTGTTGATACCTTTTGGCCAGTTTGTACATAGCCACCAGATCACCTTCAGTCTTATCTTGTGGAGTCTGAACTGGTTCAGGTCCCATATCCTCTGCTCATAGGGCCTGCCCTGCTGCCCCCTGATCATGTGAGTGGCCCTCCTCTGGACTCTCTCGATGCTGGCCACATCCCTCCTGAAGTGTGGTGCCCAGAACTGGACACAGTACTCCAACTGCAGCCTGACCAGTGTCGCATCGAGAGGGAGGATCACCTCCTTGGACCTGCTCGTGATGCATCTGTGCATGCATGACAAGGTGCAGTTAGCCTTCCTGACTGCATCCCCACATTGGTGGCCCATTTTGGAATCAATAATGACACCAAGATCCTTTTCTGCCTCTGTGCTGACTAGAAGAGAGTTCCCCAGCCTGTAGGTACGCTGCTGGTTCTTTCTCCCTAGGTGCAGTACCTTGCACTTGTCAGTGTTGAATTCCATCCTGTTCTCATCTGCCCACCCATGTAACTTGTCTAGATCTAGTTGCAGCCTGTCCCACCCTTCTAGCATGCCCACTTCTCCCCGCATTTTAGTGTCATCCGCAAATTTGACCAAGGTGCTTTTCACCCCCTTGTCCAAGTCGCTGATGAAGATGTTGAACAGTGCAGGCCCAAGGACTGAACCCTGGGGGACCCCACTGCCCACATTCCTCCAGGTCGAGAAAGACCCATCCACCACCATTCTCTAGGTGTGACCCATCTGACTGTGTAGGCATTGACGCCACAGTCACCTAATTTCTTAATGAGAATGGGGTGAGAGATAGTGTCGAAGGCCTTCCTAAAGTCCAGAAAGACTATGTCCACTGTGACACCTGCATCCAAGGATTTTGTGACCTGGTCATAGAAGGCCACGAGATTGGTCTGACAGGACCTGCTTTGAATGAACCCATGTTGGTTGCCCCTAAGCATGATCTCCCCTGCTGGTCGCTCGCAGATGTGCTCCCTGATAATTTTCTCAAAGAGCTTCCCCAGGACTGAGGTAAGACTCATGGGACTGTAGTTTCCTGGGTCCTCCTTCCTCCCTTTTTTGAAAATGGGGACCACATTGGCCCTTTTCCAGTCCTCCAGTACCATGCCAAAGCACCATGAGTGCTCGTAAAGCTATACCAGGGGTCCTGCAATGACCTCTGCTAATTCCCTCAGCACTCTGGGGTGGAGATAGTCAAGACCTGCTGACTTGAACATGTCTAGACCCACCAGAAGTTCTCTGACTAGGTCCTCACTGACCTTGGGCCTGGCAGCACCTCCCTTGGGTCCATTGGGGATCCCAGTGGTGGGGATGCCCCGGTTCCTGCTCAAGAAAATGGAGGCAAAGAAATTGTTAAAGAGGTTAGCTTTGTCATCTGCTGGGACCACCAGATTTCCTATCTTATCCTGCAGAGGCCCTACATTATCCGGTACCTTCTTTTTACCCCCTATGTATTTAAAAGAGGACTTCTTATTGTCCTTGATCTGGGTTGCTAGTCCCAGTTCCATCTCTGCCTTAGGCTTCCTAATAGCTCCCCTGCAATCTCAGGCAATGGAGATATAATCTTCCTTCGTGATGGCGCCTCCCTTCCATTGGGTGTACACCTCATTTTTAGCTTTGAAATGTTTATGGGTGCTTTTGGTGAGCCATGGGGGCTTTTAAGCACTCCTGCCCCCTTTGATCCATGTGGGTATTGTCACCCTTTGGGCTTGGAGGGTCTTCTTCTTAAGGAACAACCACTGTTTTTGGACTCCCAACTCCCCTCCCCTCTGGGACCTCAGTGCCTCCCCAACTAGTCTCCTTACCTCATTGAAATCCATCCTCCTGAAGTCTAAGGCTGATGCTTTGCTGCAGTCCTTTGACACCCTGCCCTGGATGGTGAATTCCAGTAGGCAATGATCTCTATCACCCAGGTGGTTGAGAACCTGCAGTCCACTCACCAGGTTGTCTCCCATGGCCAGGACCAGGGCCAACAAGGGACTGTGCACCTCCTGGGTTAGGTGGAGGTCCTGTAACTCAGCTAGCAACCTATGTGAGCAGTCAGAACTGGCTGACTGCTCTTCCCAGCAGATGTCTGGATAGTTTAGGTCACCCATGATAACCATGTCTCTTGACTTAACTGCCTCTGCAAGCTGACCTGAGAATTCCCAGTCCAGCTCTTCCCCCTGGTTGGGTGGCCTGTAGTAAACCTCTACCGTTAAGTCCCTTTCCCCATGACCCCCTTGTATACGGACCCAGAGTACTTCAATCTGCCCCTCCTCTGACCTAGTGCTGTTTGTTGAGGATATGTATTGCTCTTTGACATAGAGCGTCACACCCCCACTGTTCCTCTCTGTTCTATCCCTCCTGTACAGCCTGTAGCCCATGATGTTTATTGCCCAGTCATGCGTTGGATCCCACCAAGTTTTAGTGAGCTCCACTATGTCCGGGTTAGTGTTATCTAGCAGGAGGGCAAGTTCCTCCTGCTTGTTCCCCATACTATGAGCTGTAGTGTAGAAGCAACTAAGGGCTTCTGAAGGTGCATGCACCGGCCCCCTAATCCCAGGACTATCTGGGCCCCTGTCTCTTACCTGGGTATTTCTTGTGCTCATCGCCTGTCTTGGCTAGGCTGTTCTTGTAAGTGGCTCTTTGTTCGGTGTTCTGTGGCTCCTTCCATCCTCAACTTCCCCTTCTCCCAATGAGCCTAGTTTGAAGCCCGCTGGAGGAGATTGGCTAACCTGAGAAAGAGCACACACTTAACTTTGGGGGAGAGGTGGAGCCCATCCCACCCAAGCATGTCTCTTGTCCTGAAGTATGGGTCATGGTCCAAAAAGCTGAAGCCTGCCTCGAGACACCATTTCCAAAGTCGCAGATTGACCTCCCTGATGCAGGACTCATGGCATTGTCCGTGTCTGCTGACTGGAAGGACAGATGAGAAGACCAGAAGATTATCCAGGAGCACTTCTTGGAAGGACTGCTGTGGGGAGATGATGCTCAGGGGCAACCAGCATGGGTTCATTAGGGGCAGGTCCTGTCAGACCAACCTGATTGTCTTCTACAAGCAGCTCACAGAATCTTTGGAAGCAGGTGTCACAGTGAATGTAGTCTTTCTGGACTTCAGGAAGGCCTTTGACACGGTCTCCCACCCCATTATCATTAAAAAGCTAGGCAACTGTGGCATTGATGCCTACACAGTCATATGGGTTGCAACTTGGTTGAGGAGCTGCACCTAGAGAGTGGTGGTGGACGGGTCATATTAGACCTGGAGGGATGTGAGCCGTGGAGTCCCCCAGGGCTTGGTCCTTGGGGCCACACTGTTTAATCTCTTTATTAGCAACTTGGACAGGGGGGTGAAAAGCACCCTGTTCAAATTCACTGATGACACCAAGCTCTAGGGTGAGGTGGGCACACTAGAAGGGAGGGACAGGGTACAGCTGGACCTGGACAGGTTATAGGTGTGGGTGAATGAGAATAGGATGGGATTCAATACTGACAAGTACAGGATACTGCACTTGGGCAGTAAGAACCAACAGCATACCTATAGACTAGGGAACTCCCTTCTCAAAAGCACAGTGGCAGAAAGATCTTGGAGTCATTATCGATTCCAAAATGAACATGGGCCACCAATGTGAGGACGCAGTCAGTAAGGCCAACCGCACCTTGTTGTGCAGCCACAGATGCATCACAAGCTGGGCCAAGGCAGTGATCCTCCCCCTCTATGCGACACTGGTCAGGCCACAGTTGGAGTATTGCATCCAGTTCTTGGCACCGCACTTTAGGAGAGATGTGGCCAGCATCAAGAGGGTCCAGAGAAGGGCCACTTGCATGAACTGGGGACAGCAGGGCAGACCCTATGAGGAGAGGCTACAGGACCTGAAGCTGTTCAGCCTTCACAAGAAAAGACTGAGAGGGGACCTGGTGGCCATCTACAAACTTACCAGCAGGGAATGGGAGAGACCCTGTTTGTCCTTGCACCTCCTGGGGTAACAAGGAATAACGGTCATAAGTTGTTTGAGAGTAGGTTCAGGCTGGACATTAGAAGGTACTACTTCATAGTCAGGGCAGCTAGGATCTGGAATTAACTCCCAAGGGAAGTGGTGCTGGCTCCTACCTTGGGGGTCTTTAAGAGGAGGCTTGACAATTACCTAGCTGGGGTCATATGAGCCCAGTATTCTCTCCTGCCCAGGGCAGGGGATCGGACTTGATGATCTACTTAGGTCCCTTCCGACCCTACATCTATGAATCTCCATCTGTAAACTATCAAAAATAGCCCAAAACGTGATTACAGTTAGAGACTATAGACCACTGTTGTTTATACCACTGCTGACTTTTTCATGGGTTTACCTAACATCCAGGCAACTACAGAAACAACCCATTAACTTACCAGCTTGGTATTCTCATATAGGGCGCTGATCAACTGTCACATAAAGGAATGGATAGTACTGATGCCAAGTAGAGAAATGGAAAACATAACATCAAGCAGCAACTGCCAGGGTTTCTATGAGGGATCTTATTCTGGAAGCACAACATTTTTTGTATTTCTAAACCAGATACTGCAGTACTTAGTTTTTTTTAAAGACTTTTAAACTTTTTTGTTTCCCATCCCTTATTAGAGTGAGAAAACACTTTCAACCTATCTCTAATCATAATAGATATGAACAAGGAGTCTTACTAGGGCTACCAAGAGCATCCAGATGATCAGACTTCTGAATAGTTAAGCTCTTCACTCTACAACCTTTCTTCTAGTGTTTATATGTATATAATTATATATGCATATATTAAAGTTATATAAGTTAATATATGTAATTATATGCACATCTCACATGGTATATAAATAATATATTTTCTTAGCTTCTATATTTATGAATCCAGCAGCATTCTGAATATTCCACTGGTATGGAATTGTTGTACAATGAGTCTTTACAGTTCTTGATACTGCATAGGTATGCCTATACTGCAAATTTATAGTGCCAAATGAAACACACTGCTGTGCTCTACACTGGCTATTTCCTTCAGTAATTCCAATTAGGCCCCCCACAGCACTGTACATTTTTTCTTCCATTTATGCCTACAGCCACTGTAACCTATGCTTATCTTTTCTTTTCACAATGCCTTATAGTCATACCATCCTCCCCATGCCAATCCAAGCTTCTAACTTGCAGGCTTTCTTATTTTAGAAGGCAGGGTAGCTTTGCAGCTTTATAGACTAAATCAGAGATGTATAGCATAAATTTAGGTAAGGGCTTACTTCATCAGATTTTGTACTTGCACTGTGGGAAGCAGAGCTGCTAAACAGAAGGCAGTGATTAGAATACAAAGGGTAGTGAAAAAGAGGCAAGACAAAGGAAGCAATATGGGTAGGAGAATATTCCCACCAAGGACTGCCTGAGACCAAGACAGCCTTCAAGGACACTTCATCCCACTCCTCCTTGGCAACACTTGGACCCCGAGGGTGTGACTAAGGGTAACCCTGTTAAGGGTACTACTGAAAGGGCTGCCTAGTGATGGGGAAGCAGGTTGTTCCAAGGCACCCCAGTTACATCCTGCAGGTAGCCTCTGGCATGTACTTCCCAAGGGGTGCAAGACACTCTCCCAGTGTGATGGATCTGAAGGTGCCACCTCGTGAGGCCCTGCATATGCTAGAATGCTGCTCCAGTCCTGGGCCCTGCTTCTTCTGTCCCATGGTAAGTGTGAACTCTGAATCTTTTACTGGGCATATGGCAAACCTGTCACTGAAAGTATTTTTAGGTGCTTCAACCAAGGCTGTCACAGGGTGAAGTCACAGCTGTGTCAATAAAATAAAGCTTTGCAGTTGAAAAGGGACACACCCTCTACCCCCAGCCGTGAGACTCTCTTGCCAAAGACCCCATGCATAACTAGGACACAGTAGTTTCCAACACATATGTAAAATATTTACAAGAAATCCTTTTATGCTCTTTTTCTTTTTAATTACAAGTCCAAGCAATGCACAGCAATAAATGAGGAGTGGTCAATCTGGAGTCTGTATGCCAATGGCTGCTACTCAGAAAAGGGCATGATGGAATGGAAGCAGAGTGGCCTCAAGCCTCTGGCCACATGCAGTGAAGTAGCAGGACACTTCTGTGCAAGGAGGTGTCACTACCAAGACCAAAGGTAAGATTTCTCTGGCCCTGCAGCTTTTGCCAAATAAAGGGCTTTACTTTATAAAATTGCAGGACCAGTGAAGGGTGATTAATTTGACTTTCAGCTGTGACACCTCCTTTTACAACAGTGTTTTGCTGCTGTTCTGCTCCATGGGGGCAGAGGCTCAAGCTCCCCACTGCCGTTCTTGAGCAGTGGGTACAAATTATCAGGTATGTCTGTGGGGGGAGGGCAGCGGGGGAGAATGATTCAAGTAGCACTCCGGCAGAGGAGGGACGTACATTCTGGCGCACCTGCCAAAAAGATTGGCCACCACAGCTCCTGGAGAATCATTTTTCTCCTTCTGCAAGAATAACAACACAATGACTTTCTTCTTATCTCTGATAGCTAATTGTGATAAACACAGAAATCAGATCTCTTATTCACTATTTCTTAACACAACATGGGCATTTTAAGTTGTACTTTTTCAACTAAGCTTTCCTCATAAGTGATGCAACCAATAAAATGCAGAGTACAGAATATTTAGATAGCACTTATTTGTATTCATAATCATAAGTTTTATACAAGGAACCTGCTTCTGACTTGATGAGTAACTGTTAGAATAGGAACACCCACTCTTTGACCTTTAGGTCTAATTACAAAAACTCAAATATAGACTATCAAATACATGCAATAGGCATATTGTTGAATTAATTTTATGATATCAGGAGTTATTCAGGTCGTATTTTCAAACAACAATTCATTTTGAGAAAACTCAAATCTGTCCTGGACAATTCATGAAAGACAGAAGAGGCAGAATATATTTAAAACTCATTTTCATTATCTCCAACCAAAAGGTGAATTTACACAGTTTTGTTAAAGAAATAAATGCTCGAATATGGCATACATTTTAAATATCATTGTCAGAAAATAGCTGAAGGAATGGTTAAATGTTTTTCTTCTTCCATAAAAGCAACAGAAAGGGATACTATCTGCTGAAAATCATTCATTTCCTGCACAGAATAGGCCTAAAAGCTGCATTATACAGTGAGGCCCAAAATGTATAAACAGTAGTATAATTTGGGGTGGGTAAGCAGGGCATGAGCCCCAGGTGGTGACTTAGAGGTGTTGGAATGGTGGCCCCCCATGCTGTGTTCAGACAAGCAGGGGTGTGCAGTTTGTAGTACCACAACTGCACGCAGGTAACATTAAAATGTGCCCTGTGCTGTAGGGCCAACATTTACCAGAAAATCCTGGTAGCAAAAAAAACACGCCAGGAAAAATGCAGCATGGCACATGCAACAGGACCGTGCACCCAAAGACACAGGTGTAGTCCTCCTGGGAGATGCTCTAGCTATGAGCCAGGGTGTATCCACTCCTTCAGTTGTGCCCCAGCTCCTCCAGCACACTGGGAGCTTAGAGAACCTAGGCATGAGCAGCTTGCCCAAAGAAGGACAATGTATCCCTCCACAAAGTGCCCATACAGGGGCTTGTAGTACAGCAAAAAGCATCACAAATGTGTGCTGCTATTATTTTTGCAACTGCAAGCACACACCTCTGCACATTGGGATGTGGCCCAGGGGTATTGCCCACAGAGCAAATCTTATTAACTACACCACTAAGCATATGAGTATAAGCTGACATGAAATGAGCACAACAAGAATTAGAGGGGCCCTGATACTGGATTAATAAATGAAAGCTGCTGTGTGGCCCCCAATTTATTTGTGCCCAGGAACAAAAGTGAGGTTTAGTCCCTCATTTGCATTTGTAACTTGTGCTCCCATTGGATAAATTACATTCTTTTATTTATACTTTACATAACTTTACTGTAGCAGGAACCACAGTATGCCATTAGCTACACATGTCTGTTCTGCCCTGCATTCTACAGCCACATCCCATCCTGCTTCTCTTTATCTCTGCAGAATATCCTGTGGCCTGTTAGGAGGGAAGTAGATGTGATCTGAATCTTCTCAAACTATCAGGGAATTTACCCTGGGACTCCAACACCCTGTTCACGTTCTCCAACTACTGAACTATTATAAATAAGGGGCTTAGCAGTTCCTCCTCCAGCTTCTCTATTTTAAAGAAACAAGCACCCTTTGCTCATTGGATGAAAATGACAGCCGGGTAGATGCAAGACATACTGTTTCCTTTTCCTTTTCTGAAGATTAAACAGATTAGAAAGAAAGGGCAAAAGGATTTTAAAGACATCATTTTATCCTGTTTAGAAAGGCGGGATTCAGACTGTGATCCTATGCTGATTTAAAAGGGTCCAGCTCCAGTGATTTCAACTGAGCAATGCCAGTTTACACCAATGTTAGGCACAAACATTCAAAAAGTCTAAGGTGGAATTGATTTAAGTTGCACGGTTTTCTGTAAGTGACATAGGTAAATCAGTAAGCAGTACATACATTCACCCTTTGGTTGGGGGTGGGAAAGGCAAATCTTAGACTGGGTTCTGCCATTTTTAAACTAGTCTGTGTGCTGAACTTCTGTTAGGGGTATAAACCAGTTTTGTGTGCCAAACCTCTGTTTGATTATGGGTATAGACAGGTTTCTGATCATTTATACCTGTAAAATTGTAATGTCTGTACCTGGCCAAAAGGAAGAAATTCTGACCTTCATTCTGTAGTATAAATTACCTCGTATCTATGTTTTACATATTATAATCCCAGTACAGTGTGTTAAAAATGTCACAAGTTATACTCAGATGACTTCATAATTTAAGTAACAGGGCAATTAATTTATTTAAGATCCAGGTATATCAGGTCAAGTCAGATGTGCTGTACAGTTATGAATATTCATTCCTACATAGCTTTCTCACCTCCAGATAAAAATGTCTATTACCAACTTTTAAAATTACTCAGGCAATCAGTAATAGCCATTATCTATTATTAAAATAAAATTCACCAAGTCATAACCAGAGGCACAATCCATGGTTATTTTTCAAGGAACAAGTTGAAAATATATTTCCAATGGATGACAGAAATCCTGGCAGCAATTTCATCTCATGGTTATTTCAGTACAGTATCCTGAGATGATAGAGAGTTTTATAATTAATGGCAGTTATGCTGGACATGCTCTGATAAGAAATGATGGGCTTGCCATTTACAAACATCAAATTTTATGAGCTGGAAATGAAATGCAGTCATAACAGGCCAACAGACCAAGAAGTGATATGAGCTGTAATTTCACGATAGCATATCTGGTGCTGGCAAAGCAAAAATAATTCGTATGGGAGCAGGATACTACAGTGGGATTGGCTAATAGATGGTTAAAAAATCTTTAGGAATAGCTCACTCAGTTTAAAATATTAACTCTTTATTAAGAACAACAAAAAAAGGTTTGGGGCTTTACTTTTAGCCATTAGTAAATCTGTGCACATTATCTTCCCTTAAATTCTAAAAAATGCCTTCATGACCCTAAATAGTAGAAGAAAGAAAACATTGTATAATATATTGGTACCTTTTTCAAGAAATTCTACTGTTTACTCACTAGCCAGATATTAAATAACAGAAAGGTTATAACTGAATAAACAGAACTTTACATACATCTGGTTTTGAGTTAAATTCTTCATATCCACTGAAAAACACAATATATATATATATATTTTTTTTTTTTTTATAATATTGGAAAGTATATTGGAAAAAAAATGGAGTTTCTTCCCAGAAAAAAAGATGTTGAAGCATGATGCCCCTAAAATACAGGATATTTAGTGAGAATGAGACAAGAAAGAAAACATCAGAAATATTATATAGCATCATTACATTTTAAGTGGAGGCATAGAGGAATCATATATAGGGACAAAATATATATCCTCAGTGTTAGTGGACAAAAAGTTATGAAATACAGCATTGTAATTTCAGCTTGAGCAAACTGTGAAAAATTTATCTCCCCAAGGTCACCATATTTCGCGTCTGTCAAAGTCATTCTGAAGATTAATGGTATCACACTACACAACCAAAGATACAAGTAACGCCACAAAGAATGGGCTTAGAAAAACCTAGGTCTTCTCAGTAAGCACACACTTCACAGGCCTGCTGTTCTGCTCTTTCGCTTTGATTTTTGTTGTTGCTACTGTTAAGTTATTTTGATTGTTGTTCTTGTTGTGTGTTTACTGTAAATATCACAATACAATTCAGTACACAGTTTGGCAGATGAAATTGTGACTGAGCAGATGTATTTTGAATGCACTCTGCTTACCCCATATGGGGAAGCAGCTAGAAAAGGTGCCCTAAACATAAGTCTCTCATTTCACCTGGCTGGAAAACAGTGTCCTGTGGGACCATTCTATCTGTGATCCATATCAAGTGCTAAAGTTTGCAACCAGGAATGTCCGCACCCTAATGAACCCTAGCAGTGACTAACCAGAGCAGAGGGCAGCACTTGTGGAAAGATAAGTCACATAATTCAATACAGACATTGCTGCACTTAGTGAGTGCATCAACATATGCAAGCATGCGCGCTTGCAGCAGCTCAAATTGAAGCAGTGCAAATTTGAGCCGAGGCTTTTTGCTTCAGTGCATGTGCCCCTCTGGTCCAGCTGCCAGTGGACTGCGGTTGCAGGGTTGGCCTGTGTGCAGCACTACTGCCATGTGTGCCCCCTGCCCGGCCATCTGGGCAGCTATTGCCCGGAAGATGTTCTGGGTGTGGCAGCCTGTTTGAACTGTCAGAGCATGTCCTCCTGACCCCATTTGGCCAGGAAGTCAGCCACAGACAGCTGGGTCCAAGGTACCAGCTCTGAGCAAGCAGGGTCCTGCCACTGGCCTCCCTAACAGGAATTCTGGTGTTCCCTATTGGAAAACTGAAAAACCCCTGATAAAAAAAATCCCAAAGTCACTCTGTAAAATACCCCCAAATCCATGTACCTCCAAAAGTAAAACAAAAGATCACTATAAAGAGAGACAGAGACAGCGGTCAGTTGGACAATGTTTTATTGATATATCTTACAGTGTTAAAGCAAGTCTCTTATTGTAATAATAAAGTGAACTCTAAATACATATTTCATGAATTCATGAATGCATATTTTGCTGCCCTCCCACAAGACAATGGCCCCCAGACAAGGGGCTTGGCCCCCACACAAGGGCCAAATGGCCCCTGCAGGGGCTACCACCCCCCCACAAGGACCACATGCCCCACCCTAGCCCCCCCCCGGCCCCAGCCCCTGCCAGCTGCTGCAGCCCCCCCCTGTTCCCCCAGACCCCCCAGTGGCTGCCCCCACCCAGCCCCACACCCCAACTTGCACCCCCAGGGCCCCAAGGCTACCCTCACAACCCCAGGCATCATCAGTTAAAAAAAAAAAAAAAATGAAAAAGAACAGGGAAAAACAATGGGGAAAAAAAAGCCTCTGCTTACCTTAGAAGCAGGGGTGGGGGGGCTCCAGGTCCTCCTCACAGAGCCCCCCACCCCCCCAGGCAACACAGGGCAGTAGGGGGGCAGGAGGGCCCGGGCTGGGGCTACTGGGGTTGTCAGCCTGCTCGGCAGTGTGCGGGCAGGGCCCCAGTCAGCCAGACAGCAGCTCGAACTGCTGGTAAGTAACAAGGGTTTCTTTGAATTGTGTGGGGGGGGGGGGGAGAGGGAGGGAAGGATCAGAGCCAGCCGGGTTCCCCCCCATAGTCACCTCCCCCCTCCTCCAGCCCCCTGACCCCTCACTCACTATATCCAGGGGTCTAGTTTTCCCCCCACACTGCAAACTTGCAAACATTTTTTCATTCACGCACGTGCCTGTTGTCCCGCCTCAAAGGGGTTTGAGGTGGGGCAAGAGGCATGCGTGCGCTCATCTGGATGTGTCCAGTAAGACCAGATGGTGAGGAGAGCAGCAGTTCACAGAGAATGCTGGTAGCTACAACCTTTTTTGGAAAAGATCAGACAAGAAAGACTGATGCACCCACATCATTGGTTTTGCTATCCATGACTCAGATAATAGAATGTCCAGTTGGCATCAACGAGCATCTCATGACCCTTTGTCTTGAACTGGCTGAGACACAACATACATCAGTCATCAGTGTGTATCCCCTGACTCTTATTTATCATGACAAACAAAAGTATTCCATTCTAAACTCAGTCAAGTCCTTTCATCTGTCCCCAAAGAAGATAACATAATTTCTCTTGGTGATTTAAATGCTAGTGGGCAGGCACTTTGAGAAATGGGAAGGAACACTCAGAAAGGAAGGGGTGCAAAAAGGCAATTCAAATGGATTTCTTCTTCTGAGCAAGTATTTAGAACATGCTCTCATCATCACAAACTCCTTATTCCACCAGATCAACTAATATAAAACATTATGGATGAACCTGCCACTCAAAACATTAGCATGTGTTTGGCTATTGCAAAAGTCATATCACCAAACCTAGGACCAAAGATGACTGCTAGATGGATCATTGTTTGATACATTCCAAATCATGTCCATTTGTATTGTCCCCCCACAGAAAAATGTAAACAAAATCAAAACAATATACTTTTACAAAAATGTACATTTAAATTACATTTACAAAAATGTAAACAAAATCAAACAAAGATGAGATTCACTATTGAGTCCCTAAAAGTTCTTGCAAACAACCATCATGTCCAGCATTGTTATAGTGAGAAACTCTCTGACCTCCTTAATGATCTTGTCATCGTGGATGACATCCATGAAGCATGTGAAGAATCTCTAGGCTTCTCCACAAGGAAATATCAGGAATGGTCCCATGAGACTAATAGAGAAATTCATGCTCTCATTGACAGAAAAAGGAAAGCCTACAAAGTTTGACAAAATGACATCAGCACCAAACAGAAGCAGAACACTTATTGCTACATTAAAACTGGGACTCAGAAGAAAGTTTGAGAGCAAAACAATAAGAGGTAGCAAAACAAAGAAAAAGACATTCAAGATTTTGCTAACCGCCATGACATGCCTAGTTTCTTAAGAACAACCAAAGTTATATACATAAGCCAGATCCACCAGTTATATATAGGCCAAATTCTCTTTCTGAGGTCCAAGAATGAAACACCATTCTTTAAAGACAGCTGCACCATCAGTGCATGATGGAGGGAACATTTTCAAGAACTTCTTAACCAAGATCTTAATGCCAAAGACAATACCATCAAAGTTACTCCACAGCACCCTTAAGGACAACCTTGCACATCCACCAACTTATCAAGAGGTCTTGAAAGCAATTAAGCAGGTCAAGAATAGGAAAGCATGCAACTGTTATGGAATTTATAAGCAAGATGGAAAAAAAAAAATCTTTCACCAACTATACATTGTTATAAAATCTTCAAACAAGACATGTCAGAATCATTACCATATTCAAGAAAGGAGATAGATTATATTGCAGCAATTAATGCAGTCCTGTCCATAACTGGGAAAATCCTCACCTGCATCCTCCTCAAGAGACTCACTTTCCTCACTGAGGAGATTCTACCAGTCCCAGTGTGGTTTCAGACCACTCAGAGGTACAATAGATATGATTTTCATTTCTGGACAGCTGCAGAAGTGTCACAAGCAACTTAACCTTTAATTCAAAGACACCCTGGAAGATTCTGATGAGATTTAGAAGCCGTCAAAATTTGTTACTATTATCATACTACTTCATGAAATATAACAGCAACCATCCTAAGCAATGGCTTAGAAACAGATCTGTTCACTATTAGAACTAGAGTCAATCAACAATATGTGATTGCACCAACACTCCATTATATCACAGCTATTTTGCATTTCATTGTGGACAGACTTTCATTTGGGTCAGCATCCAGTATTGCATCTCTCTTCAACATCATCTATGCTCTAAATCCAGATTAAACTTAAATGACCATATTCACACCAGATAAGATTTACCAGTGCTGTCTTTGGACATCTCCAAATTTGTGTCTTCAGCGATCATGACATCAGGATCCAAAACCAACTTCTTATCTAACAGGCTGTTTTAATCCCCACCCTATTGTATGGGTGTGAAACTTGGACGACATATCAGAAACGCCTGAAAGATTTGGAATGTTACTATCTTCTGAAAATCTTCCAAATCAATGGAAAAACAGGAGAAGGATTCTGGCTCAAGCAGACACTGCTGGCATTGAAGATACGGTTGTATGGCAGCAGCTGTATTGGACAGGCTATGTCCTAAGAATGCCTGACAACCAGCTCCCAAAACATGTCCTATACTCCCAAATTACCAATGGTCACCACTTCAGAGGTGGAAAAAAGAAGAGATTCAAAAACACCTTGAAGGCCGAGCTGAAGAAATGCAATATTAACATTGCATTGATTTGCCCCAGTGGAGTCGTTATATATGACAAGGCATTGATAATTTTCAACAAACTTAACTCACTATGGAGTCAGATACATGAGAGAGACAAAGGGAATTAGCTGTGACCTGATGTCATCAGCTACTGCTTGGCTTTGTGCATTTGTATTCACTAAATAAATAATAAATATAAAGTCAGCATATAGCTCACATCCTCCCCCATCTACTCCTTCCTCCTGGACCTATTTGCCATGTCTGCAGTCTAACATGCAGATGTCCGATTAGCCTCCTCAGTCGTTGATGAACTCACTAGTGATTTCCCTATTTACTGGTGGTAGGAGGGGCAGGAAGCTGCTGCAGCTCCAACTCTGATTCTAGGTTGGGGATGGAGACGGTGTCACAGCAGCTAATGCCCTCTCTCCTCCTTATACTAAAATCTAAGCCAAAGGGATTTAATCCCCCATGTTAAACGGGAAGAAAAAAAATCATCTTGGATTCAAGCAAATACGGTATTACACGTGAAGCACAAGAAAATTAGCAGCAGTATGTGATAGGCTATAAACAATTTTTTTGTTTTTTTTGAAAATACCACTCTTCCTCTCTTTTCTGGAGTAAATGTAGTGCTGGCAAAAAAATATTGGCAAAATGCTCCTGAGAGTCAACTAGCTAAGGCTGGAAATAACTTTAAATGAGCATGAATATAATTCCAGGAATATATTTTATTTTTATTAGGAAATCCTGCCTAACCTTAAATGTCCTGCTTAAGGTCTTCCTTCATACTTTTATATTAGAATAAAAATACAAACAGAAAAGTCTTTTTAGTGAAAGAGAAAAGCCTCTGCCTAATGTTTTATGCATAGTATCTTCCTTGCTGCTTTGTGTGGCTTGGTGCTGCTGACATGATGATATCTCAGGAGAGGGCTTGACAGCAATCCAACATAAGCAGAATTTCTATTCAGCTAAAGTTATGGTACTTTAGCTGAATAGAAATTCTGCTTAAAAGCATGAAGTTACTCACCCTGAGTAACTTCATGCTTTTTACTAGCATTAGATCCTGCAGAACAGTTCCAGCAATACAACTGGAGCTGGAAATTTCACACCTGTTTCCCCATTCCATCTTCCACCAAGACTCCAAGCCTAAGTCTATCAGGCCACATCAGAAATTCAAAATGGGCAGCTTGTTGACTGAAAATAAAGTATATACGATGAAGGGGTTGAATGGACTACAATTGTAAATCATTTTTCCATTTATGAACTACAAAATCATTCCCAAAGTTGAATGTTACTAAAATTATGTTAAATTATATATTTAACATTATATTTGCATTAATATACAAATTAATTACAAATTAGTATGTAATAATTTATGTTTAATGTAGTTAATGTAAGCAAAAATCCTGTAGATTGCTCCTAGATGACATGTTTTCCTATTTCTTTAAGTTTCTGAAGATTACATAAATCTGGTGACAGTGCATCTGTAATAGTAACTTTTTAGATGAAGTATTAAAATTATTGAGCAAAAAGTGAAGAACTGTTATGAAAATGCAGCTCCCTTAATTACAGCTTTGAGATTGTATTGTATCACTTTTTCAATGTTGATATTGGAACATCCTAGTTTTATTCTTGAACATTTTAAATTTATGGTGCTCTAATGGTATCTTCTACACTATACAATTATCATTGACAAAATAATCATATTTTCACAATAAGAAATTAAACCTATATAAATGCATTAGCTGGGATAGGCTTGTTGCACCAGCATGAGAATATAGCCAATTCAGCCAAAACATTTTAGGCCATACTTCATGCAGAGACAGAAATCATCTGGACACACCTTGATGAACACAGGCACTCTCATGAATACCCACAGTGCAAGTAGTGTGTCAGGAAATATGCCATAGTAATATTATGCCAAAGTTACTAAGAGATGGAGATATTTTTTTTTTTTTTTTTTTTAGCATCTAATGTTAGTAAAAAAGGATGAAGTTACTGGGGAAGAGATATCATGATTTTAATAGAAATTCAGTTTATGTTGCATTGCTGTCAAACCCTGTCCTGAGATATCATCACACTAGTGGCACCAAGCTACATAAACAGCAGGGTAGATACTGTGCATAAAACTTCTCTTAGTAAGAATTACCGTGAGATGTTATGAATTACTAATACACTAGTAGTCCATATATAAATTAAAAACACTCAATGGATCATGCAAGACCACACCAAGACATTCACTATTGTGGTGACTGTATGAGTTAATTAAGGTTTTTAGGCTTAAGGTGTGACTGCTCCAAACTCAAGCTAGCAGCACAAGCACCAATCAACATTTGAGCAGCAGCTCAAAGTACAATGTGTAACAAGGCTCCAATTGTGCTAAAAAATAATTTTTAGAAAAAATATCTCATCTGGATTAGAAGTTCAAGATATCAAGTGGCAGAAAAGTTATCCTATCTTTAGACAAATTATTCTGTTAATTATCCCTCCTTCCTGTTAAAAGTAAAATAAGCAAAAGCAACAAATACTTTTTATCTTGAATTTATCTAACTTTAGCTTTCAGATAGTCAATGTTGTTATGCCTTTGTAAATTAAGTTACATGGGTGTCTACCAGCAGAAATTCTCGCTTTGGGTATTTACCAACCACAACAAAGTAAATTCTGGAATCTCATTGTTCTCTGTTGGTAAAATAAAATATATGGTTTTTTTTTAGTCTTTTGTTATACGAGATATTTTTCAGAACTTGTTTTAAATAAAAGACTTCATTGGCATCAGAACAATTAGATGAGAAATTAGGAGATAGTTTCTAATGATTTAGCAAAGTTCTAGAATAGATTTCCAATAAAAGTATTTGGAATGAGCCCTAAATCCATCCAAATGAAAACTGATAAATTTATGAACAAAATAATATTATGTGGTTGCCTGCAATAGCAAATTGGGCTCTTTGATCCAGAAAATCCATCTAGACTTGTATTTTTATGACTGAACAAATTCTGCCCCATCAAGACAGGTGAAATTACCTCTTAATTGTTGCAAGGAAATTCACTGACTAGAATTACCTTGAAGCAACATGTTTGAAAGTGGATGTTTTTCAAGCAAAACATCCATTTTTCATGAACATTATCAAGCTGGCAACTAGGTTAGTCAGCAGCCACATAATTTTGAATTATGGTGATATATACTCAGCATTTTCTAGTGAAATGTATACATTAAACTTTACACTGGTGAAGATAAGCTAGAAATAAGTTGACCATAAAAGCTTAGAATTGCCTAAGTAAAGTTATCTCCAGACATATTGTAGCATGAACTGAACTAATGTAGCTGATGTTAACATAGAGTGTAATATTAGTGAAATGTAACCATATTAGTCTTGTCCTGTAAGCAACTTGAAAACTCCATTTTGTCTCCTTCTGCTCGACATAAGTGAATGAACTCTGTATAGGCTTTATGTACGAGTGTGTATAAAAGGGTGAATGGTGAGAGAATGGCATAGAGATGGGAGAAGAAGATTTAACTGTTTATGTAAGCAACAAGGTGCCAAATGTATGCTACCAGTTAGTAAACTAATTAATGAATGGCTGAAGAACCCCTTTTAGGCTTAGGGCACAAAGAAGATAATAAGGAGAAGGACTGCACGCATCCTGCCAGACGGGCAGCAAGAACGCTCCAAGGCTGAGATAAGCTGAAGACAAAAGAAAAACAACTGCAAAAAACGAAACTGGGTATGGGAAAACCCCAAAGCACTGAAACAAAAATGCCAATCCCTATAAAAGAACACTTTGAAAATACCAAGTTGGGCGAGTCTCTTTCTCTACTGCTGTTTCGTTGGAGCACAGATGCATCTGTTTACCCCACTCCAGCTGTTATTTTCAAATCTGCTATCTTCAAATCATCATCATCTACTCAATAAGCCCAGGTTGGCGGATGGAATGGTTGTTTTGTGTATGTGTATGCCTGTGTGTAATGATGTTTGAGATGATTTGTGTGTGTTTGTATTAATGGTGTGTCTGAACCTCTATGTCTAACTCATGTAATCAATAAATGCGGCACCTTGCCTATCCCGCTTTATAAAGTCTCGCTCATGATTTCAGCAATTGGCAATTTGAGTAATAATATGAGCATAGACAGCAACATATCTGACCTGGTTGCCAGAAAAACAGGTCCCTTTTTTGATCCTTGCTCTCTCACTTTTGCTTTCCATGTGTTATTTTCTGTCCATCCTGCCTCCTATGCTTTCACTTTGGTGGAACCAAGAAAATCCTTCCCCTTACTATTGTAGTCCACAGTCACTCTGTGCTTCAGCAGTGTGAGGTCCTGGCCCTAGTGAGATGCTACTTTGAGGACCACGATGCTGTCATGGGCATCACATTGGACCACTTGCACATGGCAAAACATGATACTGCTTTAGCCACAGCATTGTAGGCTCAGTATCAGATGCTACATTGATGCTGCTGGATACTACTTGTGAGCTTAGACTGGGTAGATGTAGTTTATGCTTGAAACCTGGAATGACAAGCAGTGGTGGCAGAACTTTAGGATGTCCTGTGACATAGCCATGGATATTTGGGTCAAATTGTCCCCCTTGCTGCAATTCAGTGACATCAGACTTTGGTGCCCCATGTCGATTGAGAGACGTGGTTCTGCTGATTTGTAAGTTGGCACACACACCAACACCTTCTGTTCTATTACCAACCAGTTCAGTGTGGCAAAAACAATGGCAATGACAACTGCATAAACTGTGAAACACCAGACTTGAGGAGCTGAGGTCCTAGTGCATTTGGTTTAGGGTCCCACAAGAGGTCATCGGAAAGTTTGAACAAATCGGATTCCTGAGCTGTGCAGAGGCCATCAACGGCACCAACATTTCCATTTGATGTGCCTTTCAACACATCTTGTATTACATAAATCATGACAAGAGTTTTGTTTAGTTATACTCTAGGTAGTTATTGACCATCAAGGGTACTTCACTAACACCAAGGTTGGCTTGGTGGGCCAGGTGCTTGAAACTCATATTCAGGAACTCTGGTTTCCCAGAGATAGAATGGGAGAGTGCACCCACTATGGATTTGGGTGGAATGACCATTCTCCCTTCATTATTGGGACCCAGCATATCCACTCCTCCCTGACTCATGAAGCTATATACCAGCAAGCTGATCCCCAGAAAGGAGATTTTCAATTACCAGGCAAGAAGCTGTTGAATATGATGAATAATGGTGGAGTGCACCTTTGGGTGTCTAGAGGTGCATTGGAGTTCCCTGGGGTCTGCCTTGAATGGAGACTGGGGGAGATTCCCAGCTCCATGACCACCATCTGTATCCTTCACAATATATGCAAAGCTAGGGGTGAATCCTTCCTGAAAACTGGGACAGCTCCAGGTGACCCTCATCAGCAGAAGTCCTTGGTACTTTGGATGGTGTCTGGGATGGAGCAGCATTCCCAGCTGACTGTCCCTGAACAGAACCACCATCAGGGTATCCTGATTAGGAAGATCTTGGGTGACTTATATTCAGCATATGATATGATAACCCCCAAGTCCTTATATACAATACTGCAGACTTAGCCAGTTATTCCCCAGTCTGTATTTTTGCATTCAATTATTCCATCCCAAGTGCAGGTTTTTGTACCTGTCCTGGTTGAATTTGATCCGGTTGATTGTTTACCATTTCTCCAGTCTAAGTCATTTTGGATCCTAGGCCTACCCTCTGGAGTATCTGCAACCTCACCCAACACGGTGTCCTCTGCAAATCATCCAAATCATTAAGATATTATTATGGTCCACCAGGCCAGCCAGCCTAGTGGGAAGAGCTGGGCATGGAGCTGAGAGTTGCAGGGGTAAGGGTCAGAAGTCATAAGTCAAGAACCAAAATGCCAAGCCAGGGTCAAGATCCAAGAATCACAAACATAGTTACCAAATCTGAAGGGAAATCCATAGAGCAAAGTCCAAAAGAAAGCCAAACTGGGGTCAGATGTCAGGAACCAGGAAAATCTTCAGGGAGAATCCAGAGGCTGAAATCCAGGACCAAGCCAAAGGTAGGGCTAGGAACCAAGAAAGTCAAAAATGTTGCTAGGGCAGGAGCTACTAAGAGACTGAAGGCCAGTGTGTTGTGCAACAAGGCTCAGGTGCTGAAGGAGTTCTTAAATGCAGAGCCAGAACCGATAAGAGGGAAGGAGCCTAAGAATCAGCTTGCCTTGATTAGTAGTAACTGGGTCAGTGCCCTTAACAAGGGCTGCAGGGCAGGAGCCTGCCTGAGCCTTACATATGACCCAGGCTGCAGTGTAGGAGCCTAATAGATAGTAAATAATGATAGACCCAGAACAGACCCCCAAGGAACCCTACTTGACATCTCCTTCCAACTAGACATTGGTCCATATAAAACCAGTTTTCTATACACCTTACAGTGCTGTCATTCAGTCTGTATTCCTTTAGCTTGCTAATGAGACTATCTTGGAAGACAGTGTCAAAAGACTGGCTTAAGTCATGTCATCCACAATTGGGCTGTAGTTCCCTGGATCCTCTTTCTACCCTTTCCTAAAGTTGGGTACTATAATTGCCCTTTTCCAGTCACCCAGGACCTCAGCCGGTCTCCACAATTTCTCAAAAAGGACAACCACAATGGTTCTGAAAAATTTCCTTAGCCGATTCTTTTGGTTCCCAATAGTACACCCCCTGCAGCCTTGCTGACTTGAATGGATCTAGCTTCTAAATAATCCCTAACCTGAATTGCCATTACTGTAGACTGTTTGTCTCTTTCCCAGTCTTTGCTGCCAACTGCACTCATCATCTGGTGGCTGCCACTGTTTGTGAAGACTGAAATAAAAAAGACATTAAATACATAAGCCTTTTCTGCATTATCTATAGGCAGATTGCCTTCCACAATCTGTAATGGACCTCTGGTTTCTTTGAGCTTCCTCTTATTTTTGACATATTTGTAGAATGTCTATTTATTGCCTTTTATGCCCCTTGCCAGCTGCATTGTCTTAGCCTTTCTATTTTCTTCCCTGAATGCCCATGCAATACTCTTATACTGTTCCCTAGTAGTACAAATCAAGCTTCTACTTTAATAGGGTTCCTTTTTAAGTTTCAGTTTATTGAAGGGATTTCTTTTTAGCCATGCTGGCCTCCTTTTGCACTTCCCAGTCTTGCTCCTGTGTCCTTAAAGTCAACTTTTCTGAACTGTTTTTTCCCTTGTAATGTATAACCATCTGGACATAAGTACCCAGTGCTATGTGGATCCCATAGAATAATCACTGGATAGAGATGAAGAAATTATAAAAATTAAAAAATGAAAATATACCACCTCTATACCATTCTTGAAATTTAGAGTCCAGATCTGAAGGAAATTTTTAATGATACTGAATTGATTTCATAACCTGAGTCAATGAGAAAGTAACAAAGTGCCAAATAAAAGTTAACTTGCAAACCTGATAGAGAATGCATTACATTCAACAGCTTGTTTAAATCTATGCCAACCATTCAGTTCATCCAGTTAAGGTTATTGGCCACAAAAATCCTTGTTTCTAATTTATATAAGCACATATAACCCTCCAAAATGTGTTTGCTCATTTTCTTGCACTATCCTGGCCACATCAACACGTTCATTAATGCATAATAGTTACTGTGCATTAAGTTTAGAACTTGGTTAACTAAGTACTAAATCAATATGCAATAACCATAGTTACTGTGCAGTAGTGCCGGCGTATGGTTTTTTTGTGATGCTTACCGTGTAGTAGCCCAATAACACTGCACAGGAGTGCATTAGCATGTTGGTTTTTTTAATGGCATGCTACTGCACAGTGTTATTAGGTTACTGCACAGTAACCATCTCATGCAGATGCATGCCCTTTGTGCAAATTCTTAACCTTTTTAATGTTGTTTTTTCTGGTTTTATGTATGTTTTATGATTCCAGTGTAGTGGTAATTTTCTACCAAACAGACTCAATGAAGGAAAACATTTTGCTTAGAATCCAGTCCATCTTTGCTTTATAGTTATGGATAATATATTTTTTGTGAAAAAATAAAACAGAACCTGAAGCTGTAAACAAAAAACAAAATTTGCAAAAGTAAAGAGTAATTTTTATTTATTTATTTTTTTTTTAGACAGGAAATGTTGATCTCAAACATATATGAAATCTGAAGGGAAAGAGAATCTGAATAAATCCCCAAAAGACTATGACAGAATGACACTGGTTTGTTGCAGAGGTTATTAAAGAAAAGAAAATAATTAAAATTAACCTTGTTGAGGACAAAATGTAGATTAAAGAAAATAAAGTGCCAGGCTTGCCTTGTCATTTGCCTGAAATAACTTTCTAAAATTGCAACCTGAAGCTCTGGAGGTTTGGAACTGGAGTTGACATTAGAAATGTGTAAATAATGCTTTGCATTTGATTTCTCATGACAGGCAAAGCAATGAGTTTGGGAATTAAAGAAAAATAATTTTCTTTTCCTCAAAATAAAGCGGGGGGACAGTACTGAGTACTTAGAAATACTGTAAGCCTTAGAGACACACTTGTTCCTCTTTCGGAAGCAGTCCCATAGCTAGGGTGCCACAAACTCTTGTGTTCACTCAGAATCTGATCCAGGGTATCTGTGTGTACCCTTAGTGACACCTAATTGAGTGATGGACCAGACATTCTGGATGGTAGAGGCTAAGATCCAGAATAACATGGATAGACAGGTAAAATGGTCCATAAATCAACCAGATCAAATTCAACAAGGACAATAATATGTATGCACAAATACAGACTTGAGAGTGACTGACTAGGCTGCAATACTGCAGAAAAAGACATGGGGGTAACAGTAAGCCATAAGCTGAATATGAGCCACCAGTATAGTCTTGTTGTAAAAATTGCCAACAACATCCTGAGTTGTATTAACAGGAGTGTCACTTGCAGGTCTAGGGGAGTTACTCTTCTACTCTATTCAGCACTGCTGAGGCCTCATAGAGTACCGTGTCCATGTTTGGAAGAAGTGGTACAAAATTTATTAGACACCAGAGAAGTAACATTTATGAGGAAAAGCTGAAAGAGATAGGATTATTTAGCCTGGAGGAGAGAAGACTGAGGTGGGATTCAATAACAGTCTTAAAGCATCTGAAGGGCAATTATAGAAAGGATGGAGAGATAGTTCTGTTCCCTATAGCCATACCAAAAAGTAAGAGCAATGGTCTCAAACTGCAGCAAAGGAAATTGAGGTTGGAGCTTGGGAAGAACTTTCTGAATATAAAGGTAGTCAAGCATTGGAGCAGGCTACCTAGAGAAATTATAGATTCTCCATCCTGAGGAATTTTCAAAAGCAGGTTGAACAGACACTTACCTGTAAAGGTTTAGTCAGGGAAGATCCTGCCTTGAGCAGGAAGCTGTGCTAAGTGCCCCTTCCAGTCCTATTTTCTTAATAATGCAGGGTATTTTAGAGGAAAAAAAGAAAACAAGTCAGTAGTTCACCTGGTAGTATAGGTGAACAGGAATGGCGAAAAGGATTGGGATCATTTAATGATGTACAATGAGAAGATCAGTGTGGCAAAGTAGGACTCCCCGCCTAGCCACAGTGCTAGATTCCCCACTTGCCATTGGGCATGCCACTCACCTGACTCTTCTGCCACGCCTTGTTCTTAATGAATAGTTGTTAATTAAGGCAGGAGGCTGCCCATTTTATGCCCCAATGACAGGAGGTGCCATCTGCAGCTCCAAACCTACCCTACACCACAGCCCATGCCTTGCAGATGTTATAGTGCTCCCGACCTATAGCCGAACCAAACTTAGGCCATACCGTCAGGCCTCAGTCATACACACATTCATACCGCCCTCCTTTCACTAAGGCCTCTCACACTTCATCCTCTCTCACAGGGTCTCTTTCATACATCAATGACTCATCCTGCCTTGCTCCCTCTTCGAGTGGGTCCCTTAGGCCATAGGCTTAGCTAGTCCATCCCTTGGGTGGCAGAAGTACCATCTTTTGGGCATCTCCCATGACCCTCACGGGGGTACTGGCCAGGCAATTACCCAACCAGGTTTAAGCTTAGGCTCTAGCCCCTTTCGGGGGCAACTCTATATGCATAAAAATACTGGGCACTCAACCCTCTGGTTTTCCTTCCCACCCCTGCCACTGGGGCTCTTCATCTATGCCCCTTTCTGGGGCCACCCTTCACCAGGGCATTCTTATCCCCTCACTTGGAGCTCCAGATTTCTGCCCCCTGTCCCCCCCACTCAGGGCTCCACACCACCCCCTTCATTTGCGGCCACAGGACTTCCCTCCCTGGTAGACTCAGGTGGCCACAGCCATGCCTGGCCTCCAGTCTCCCTCCTCAGGGTCTTGCACCCCACAGGGCTCAAAATACGTAGGAGAGACCAAACAACAACTGCGCACCAGAATGAACACACACCGGAAATCTATCAAAGACAGAAACACCCAATTACCGGTGAGCGTACATTTCTCACAGGAGGGCCACTCTCTCTCCAATCTCTCAGTCCTGATCCTCAAGGGAAACTTACACAACACTTCCCAGAGACGAGCCTATGAGCTCCATTTCATCAACCTCCTGGACAATAGAGATCATGGACTAAATATAGACATTGGATTTTTGATACATTATAATCTGCCTGGCAACTGACTCCCCAGTCCAGCCCCTGGCTTCTTTACTTTTCATTCCATCCAGGAAGAGCACACACCAACTGCTGACATTTCCTTAGCCTGATGAAGGGTTTTTGAACTCGAAAGCTTGCTTAATAACTTTTCTCCAACTATTTGGGTTGGTCTAATAAAAGATATCAAATTCACCCAAGGAACCTTGTCTGCCTAGTCCCAAAATAAAGCATTCATTCTATTTGATGGCATTTCAAGCATTAAATTAATATTCTTGAAGTAGATTCATCAAGTCCCTAACCTGTAATTGGGATTCAGGCCATGGTGCCAATTAGACAGCGAAAAGGAATCAGCCAATGGAGAAAGAAAGCTTTTCATTTGAATCCAATCAGGTAGCACAAACACACTCCAAACAGACTTTCTGTGGCTGATAGATATGGTTCTTCTGAAGGCAAAGAGAATAAGAAGCTAAGACCTAATGAACATGATACTGCAGTGTGTCTGTGTATGATTTGGAGAGGAGGAGAGTGGGTTAGCCTTGCAAACTCTGACTGGCAACATAGTTTAATATCAATCCTATTAATCAAAGCTTGGCAAAAGTAGTCAAAAAGCTTTCTGTAGCTTATTTAAATTGTCTCTTTATGTGAGTGGTGAAGAATATCTGAGTTTATTCAATACAGAAGAAAAAAGCATACAAATAACGGGCAGAATGGTGCTAATTATTATGGGTGTGCAAAATGGGCTGTATTCATTTTGGATTAGGCCTGAATCAGGAACAGTGACTCAATTCAGTGATTCAGATTACTGTCCATGATTTGATTCGGCTGAATCCGAATCTGGAGATTCGATGCTGATTTGGAGAATCAGCAATTTGGCCAGAGAGACAGCTTTAAATGTTTTTTATACATACCTCAGGGTACCAGGCACAGCTCATGAATACTGTGATACTGGGCAGATGGAGCATTTCACAGGAGTTCAGGAGGCCCCCTGCATGCTTGGCGGCAAACCTGGAAGTGGACTGGAAGTACTTCCAATCCACTTCTGGGTCTGCTGGGGAGCATGCACCGCCCCCTCCCCCCCGAAGTGGACCAGAAGTGCTTCTGGTCCACTTCTGGGCCACTGCTGAGTGCACTGGAGAGCCTCCTGTGCTCCTGTGGGATGCTCCATCTGCCCCAGAATCTCAGCATTCATGAGTTGCCTGGTACCTTGAGGTATGTAGAAAAAACATTTAAAGCTGTGTCTACATCTGAATCACCAAATCTTTCCTAATGTCTCTGAATTGATTTGGAGAGTTCCAATTTGATTTGGTGAGATTAAAGGGTCTCCTAATTTGATTCGGATTTGGAGAGTTGGCCACGGAATAGGGCCGATTCTCTGCTGAATCAAATCAGGGTCTGAAGCTTCGCACAGCCCTACTGTTGCAGGCCACTTAGATGCCTGCTCCTAAAAGAGCAGAAACTGCCCGGGAAGAGCCCAAAGAGCCAGACAGGAGCCCAGGTGCAGGTTGCCATGGCAACCAGCTAATGAGGAAATTAGCCTGCACCTGCACCTGGTCAGCTGGCCGGAAGGGCCCTGGGCCCATATAAACCCCAGAATGGGGATTAGGAGGCAGTTCTCTGCTAGCAGCCAAGGGAGAAGGAGCTCTCCTACAGCAAATTAAGGGAAGAGGCCTGACTAAGTTCTGCTTCAGGTAATATAAAGAGGCTGAGCACACCTTATATAACTTGTGTTATGTTATAGCCTAGGGGCTTATGTTTTGTTTGCCATTTTATAAGACCAGTGGTTTGGTTGAGACTATTTGGTGAAGGAGGACGCCTCGTTTGGGGGCCCAAGGCTGCGTGGGGACCCTGGTGCCAGAGAGGGTGCGGCCTTTGGGGTGCACAGACCTTGGCACCAGAAAGGGTGTGGCACTTTGCAGGGCGCAGAGACAGGGGCTGTGGAGAGCCCAGCAAGGACAAAATGCCAAATTATAATGAGGCCTAGGCAACACAATGCTAGTACCATCTGCAAGGCTTGGGGCATGGTAAAGGGGCAGTTGGAGCCACGTATATAGCCCATAAGGCTAGGGTGCCCTGAAACGCCCATTCTAAAATGGGACCCACAAGGGATCCAAGAACCCACGGGGGTTCAGAGAGTCTATCAAACTATGTCCAAGAGGACATGCAGGCAGCCTCCCTATTTTTATAAGTACATCGAGATGTGGTGGGTGAGAACTGAGGGTGCCCACTGGGCCCAAATTGATATGGTCAAGGGGTTGTAGGAAAACACGGCCACCCTTGAGCACCCCGTCCCATGACGCCTACTATCTATTAGTGTGTGTAGCTCAGACAGACTACTACAGGGCTGTAAGAAGGCTACCATTTTGTATTGTTCATTATCAAGAACATTATTGAAAACACATATTTCCCCATATAACAAAGTCATGATGCAGTCTAAGAGCTCTGAGTTAATCTGTTACCCTCTTGTAGCTTTACAAAATTATTGGTAAATGTATTGCTATTACTTGAACTAAAATAGCAAATAAAAACTCTATCCAATGGTTGAGGGGTGCAAACAGAGAGCACAAAAATAGTCTTTATCAATTCGTTTACACATTCTGGTGAATATTTATGGAAAATATTCTCAGTATTTGCACAGCACTGAAATTGGCCGTCTAAAATATTTATCTGACATTATTCACTCTGGTTCTACCTTAGTAAGAAGTCTAAAAGCTTTCTTTGAAAAAGAAGTTGATACCTTGTTAAAAAACCTGATGAAGATCTCTGAGCACCTATAACCAAAGGAAAAGCATTTCAGTGTGTTCATCTTTCAGACTATTTCATTTTTCAGCCTGTTGACAAGGGAGTACGTATTCCCTGGAATGTTACTTAGAAACAGTATTTCCTAGAATTATTCTGACATTGGTCTCAGAAGTCTGACAAAACTGATCTGAACCGGGTCCCATCAAGTCAATGTAAAAGGCAAATAGACACCATAGTTTAATAGGATAAAACCCTGGTGCTAAATAAACCAGACCTTATAGACAGATAAGCGCATTGCCCCATATTAAGTACCCATGAAGTATCTGAATGAACATTTTACCTTGGAACAATCTCAGCTAATTTGAGTTTCTTACCACTTAAGCTTTGTGTGTAAACGACTGTTCTGCACTTGACTCGTATCTCAAACTAATCAGCCCTGAATGTAACCCACTGTCTATGTCTAGCCTTAGATTTTAAAGCCAGAAGAGACTATTCTGATCAGCACAACTGACATCTAGCACAAGACAGGCAACATATTTTCACTTAGCTAGTAGACTATCACTTTGCTGTGTTTCTTTTGGGCGGTCCCATCAGAAATGAAAGCAACATAGTTTACTAAAGTGTTTCAATACCATGTCATTTTTGGTAGTATTTCTAAAATGTGATTTTTTCCCCCCCCCCCCCCCCTAATTGTAGCAATAATCCATGGACATCTGTCTACAAGAGCTGAGGTAATAATTTATTCCTTTTAAATAACAGCGATTACATATGAAGTAACAACAGTAATTTACTCAACTTGCTACAGGTTAAATAGAATTTAAATTGGCCATACAATACATGTTCATAATATGTGTTTGCTTGTAACAACGGCTGTCAGGCCATTACAAAGAAGCTTATGTATACTGTTTTAAATCTACAGTTAATGTGGAATTCCAGGCTTTAAAAGCAAAATGTGGCTTTGAACATTGCCCAAAATAACTGATGTCCATGATTCTATATAAAGAGCTCTATTTTAAGCGGCTAGAATAGACTGTAAATGCAGTATAATGGCCTGGTCCTTCTTCTCAAAACTCCCATAGGAATTGAGAGGAATACTAAGGGGCGAATAATGAAGGATTAGGCTACAAGTATTTGCTATTTTGCTTAAGAAAGTTGTACTCTACTCTCCCTGCTCCTGCTTATATCCTATAAAGTTCATGAACTAAAGCAGTATCTTAGACATGTGAACATAATGTTTAGAGAGAGGGGAAAAACATTGAAATGTACAAGACAATGGAGTTGAGAAAATTAATGGAGTTCACTGCAGTGAGAACTTCAGTATATTGGCTGCCACAGAAAGAGTAGTATGTAAGCAGGGAAGGTTCAAAAGAATAGGTATTAAGGCACATGGGTCTTGTGGAGGAGGGAGTCTTACTGACTGTCTAAATGTGCAATTAATGCAACTGAATGTACTCCAGCTTCACTTGAGTCAGAGTAAACTAATCCCAATATCACCATCTACATGTGCATTTAAGCACAGTAATTTATTGCTCTGCCAGATTCCACTTGTATCTGATGGAACTATCTGGCAATGCAGTAAATTACTCTACTGCGTCCTAATTGCCATGCATGTGTAGACAGTGATGCTTTACCATGCAGCAAATTAGTCTGTAGATGGGCCTGCTGTGTTGCTAATGACGACTCACCTACTTTGCAATGATAGGTTGACCTAGCATATCTCATAAACCTCTGTCATATGAGAGTATCTGATGAAATAGGTTTTGGCCTACAAAAGCTCATACATCTTTGAATTGATGAGTAGTCTCTAAGATGCCATCCTGTACTAATTTCTGCCTGACTTCAGATTTAACACCATTAACCACCTCTGTGGTTATGTCACTGAAAGTAATGGAATTGCCTTTCAGTGGACCGTGACTGTTTAAAGATGTATCAATTTTTTTAATCGTTTAGAGAGTGCCTGCTAAATCTAATTGAAGGCTAGAAGCATCAGGTTGAAACCTCACGTGCCCCAAACTTCTGTTTTTAGATCTGGACTTGTAAACATTCTATACACCTGTGTATGAAGCTGTTCTGTTTATGATCTAAGATCCTTGGATTGAAAAGCTTTAGGAAAGTTCTGGGGGAGAAATAACCAGCAAGTGTCATAAACAGTTTAGGTAATTTTCAATGCAATGATAAGAATGAAATTTAGCCTAACAGAAAGGGACAGTGGAGCACTGTATAAGTTATTTATTGATTTATTTTTATCTGTTAGTTTTTCTTGTGACTTAGATGTAGTAGGGGCTCCTCCTTCTTGAGGAAGGAATCAAAGTTTTGGCTTTGAAAAGACAGTCATCACAAAACCATACTCTATTTATTATAAACAGGAACAATTATAGTTTCCCTTTTTTCTTTTCTTCCATCTTTCATTTTTTCTTCTGTGCTGCTCATGGCACAGCCTGAGACCCAACCCTGACCAGCCCCAGAGCCAGTGTGCAGAATTGGTCCCAGCATGGGTGCCACATGCAGCTTGCACCCCAGGCCAATCCCATGAGCACACTAAACTGGCTCCACATGTTACATTTGACACACAGAGTTGGCTTTTAAGACGCATGGGCCAGATAATGCAGCTGCATGTGCTGGATCCAGCCTGAAGGCTGTATGTTTAACACTCCTGCTTTAAAGAACAACAACAGCAAGTGTTAGGGATATTAAAAAAATCAATAGGGTAGCTATAGGCCAATTAGCCTATCTTCTATCCCAGAGAAAATCCTGGAAAAATTCATTAAGGAGTCTATATGCAATAGGCTTCCAAAAAGAAGGATTCTGAATGACAACCAGCATGGCTTTATTCTGGGCAGGTCTTTCCTTACCAACCTCACCTCCTTTTACGATTAGGTAACTCGCCACCTGGATAAGAGAAAAGAGGTTGACATTGTATACCATGACTTCTAAAAAGCCTTGTATCCTATGATGTTCTCATGACAAAATTGGAGGATTGTGGGTTTAACTGCAAGACAGTTAGGTGGGTATGAAGCTGGCTGTGGGGTAGGACCCAGAGTCCTCATGAATGGGTCTGTGTTGTCCTGGCAAGAAGTAGCTAGTGGTATCTCAGTGCTTGGTTCAGTACTTTTTAACAGTTTTATCAATGATTTGGATGTGGGGATGAAGAGCTCACTGTCCAAGTTCAAGGATGACGCCAAGTTATCGGAAAGCGTGGTCAAACTTGAAGATTGGGTGCAGATACAGGCAGGCCTAGACAGGCTAGCAACCTGGGCAGGTTGGAACCAGATGTGAAGTTCAACACTGAAAAATTTAAAGTGCTCCACCTGGGGAAGAACAACCTATTACACACCTACAGGCTTCAGGGCACCAAACTGACTAGCACCACGAACAAAAGGGACTTGCGGGAAATAACATACCACAGTATGAATATGAGCTGGCTGTGCAATGCTGTAGCCAGCAGGGCAAATAATACTTTGTCATGCATCAATCGATGCATCTCCAGCAAAACCAAGGAGGTGATTCTTCCGCTGTACTCAGAACTGGTGAGACCACAGCTGGAGTACTGCATCCAGTTCTGGGCACTGCACTTTAACAAGGATGTGGTAAAGTTTGAGACAGTCCAGAGAAAGGCCACATGATCAGAGACTTGTATGGCAAGCCATACATGGAAGGGCTGAGGGATCTGGGACTCTTCAGCCTGAAAAAGAGAAGGCTCAGAGGGAACTTGGTAGCACCATACCACTACATCAGGGAAATACATCAAGGGCTTGGTGAACTACTGTTCACCATGGCACCCTTGGGGAAAACCAGGAGTAATGGCCAAAAACTCCTGGAAGACCGTTTTAGGTTCAACATTAGGGAAAAAAAAAAAAAAAACTTCTTCAGAGTTAGTGTCCAGACTGTGGAATAAGCTCCCTCCAGAGGTGGTGCAATTGCCTACCCTGGAAATCTTCTAGAGAAGACTGGACAGTTACGTTGCTGGAGTCACCTGACCCCATAGCCTTTTCTGCCTGGTGCAGGGGGCTAGACCTGATGATCTTCTGAGGTCCCTTCCAGCCTTACCCTCTACGAATCTATGAATTAGTGATAATTAGCACCCTGTATGGGTATGTTTAATAGCCAGTTAAATAGACCCTCGTGGACATGGTTTGAGGCATGCACTTGAAGGAGCAAGCATTTGTCTTTTTAGTTTACTTGGGCATAGGGAACAATTTTAGGCTCTCAGACTTTGAACTGCGTTCTGAATGACAGGGGATGGTTCAGGAAGCCCTGGGAGAAAGAAAGCAGCTGTTGTCTATGACCTAACCTATTGAGCAGAGAAGTGGGAGCTTCATCTTTAGGACTTAGGGCAGGGAGGAGGTAAAACTATAATTCTAATATAAGAATAAACAATTAAAAGCAAATATATCTATCTGTATTTCCATATATGGTGTCAGATTTCTTACATTTGCTCATGTTTATAATAACTCCTTTTGTTATCTTTTATAACTTACTATTGTCAGTGGTCAGTGTGATTTCAGAGTATTTACCCTTGTAGACAGGCCTTTTCCATGCAAGTGTGGGATCTAAAATTTCTCAGGAAGGGAGTGGACAAAGGCATGATTCTTCTAGCAGACAAAATCCCCTCTGCTAAAAGCTGGCAAGACCTGAGTGAGGTGGGTAAGCCTGAAGTGCCATGAGTGTGGGAGGTGATCCTTGGAGCATCCTAATCTGTTCTTAGTGGCTAAGCAGCAAATAGAATGGAAGGGTTTGGGGCTGGATGGCATCCATGAAAGTGTGAGAACATCTCAAGAGTGTGTCTGAAAGATATGGCATCTGAACAAATCTGGCGTCGGTGTCCATCACAGGACCTTTATAGTGTTAAGAAGAAACTTAAGTGTTCATGAGTGATTCAGCTTAGGTGGACAACATATATAGAGTTGTTGGTATTTTTTGCCCAGTAAAACTAGGCTGAAGCATAGCAACTGTTTGTAGACAAATGACAGGACAGTAATGATGTTTAGACTTCATCAGTTTCAGTTTGATTTGAGCTAGTGAACTGGTTGGTGATAAACTATTTTATTACTAAAACTGAGATTGCTATAAATGGTTTAACAGCACTGTATTCAGGCTACAGAAACTAACATTGAAGTAACAAAGACACAGTTTGATAAAAGTCAGAATGAGAATTTGAACTTCATTGGTGGATAGGAAACAGCCTTGTATTAGAGTTAGAATGCAAAAACAAACCAAAAAAAACAGCAAAATTTGGATGTAAATTGAATTGGAGGACCTGCAGAGAAATCCAAATAGAAGACAAAAGTTAGAATATGGCTCTGAGTGACAGGCAGTATGGTGGTGTTTTCCATAGTAATCAAGAAGTAAATGGAGGGAAAATCTTGGCCAGGGACTGTAATGGGGGTTAAGAACTCTGTTTAACCAAACTAAGCTTCAGCCAATGAGACATTCATGGAAAAAAATGTCAGAGGTGGGTCAACATTTTAGTGCATGGAGATGACCATTCTCCAATACAGACCTTATTAGCAAAGAGGTGACAGCTGAATTTGTGTTTGCAAGGGAGATTACCTGAAGATATAGTAGGAGGACCTGGGGGGGGGGGGAGGGGAATGGAATGCCCATATAGAGATCAGAGGACGGTGGAGGGATAAGGAAAATAATCTAAAACACATTTTGAACAAACAATTAAGGGGAGAGGAGGAGAACAAGAGCGGGTCAAGGGGAATGAGGATTGAGTTCTGAGATTTGACTTTGAAGAGATCACTAGAAATTTTGGTGAGAAAAGTTAGTGCAGTCCATGGAGTGAAAGATTCACTGGAGAAGGAATGGAAGGAAAAAAAAAAACTTCACTAGTTGTAGGTAGCTCTATGAGCTTTGAAATGAAAGGGAGAAGGAATGTAGGGCAGAAACTAGAGATATTTGAGTGGTAAAGGGTGTACAAGAAGGCACACTGAGTGGGGGGGGGAAATCAAATGACAGCATATTTGTATCATCTTGGATGATATCAGCATGATTGTGTGGAGAAAAAAGATGGAGAGGTAATAAGAGGAAAGGGTTTGAGAAGGAAACAAAGGTAAAGAAGCATCTGACTATATATGGAATTTTAGTTGAGTTAGCACTGTTCAGCTAAGAAGGCGGAAGGTCTGAATTTTTTTTACACAAATTTTGGGTTCCTCACATGCTTATGGCAATAACACTATGTACATGTTATAAATATAGTGCTATACTGTACTGCCTAACCAATTACAAACAGTAATGGACAAAACTATCTTCATACTTTTTAATAGCTTAGGTTTTCAGAATGTGCGTAAGGAGAGAGATCAATGCATAGAAGCGTTGCATTGGCTTCGTCTGGGATTTGTGACAGTCCGCTGTAGGAATTGTTTGCTAGAGCAATAACGTTTGGTAGCTTGCTGACCTTTTTAGTAGTCTGTATTTGCATTGCCTGACCATTTCATTTATTCCAAACATGTTAGTTGGGCATTCGCTGTTTTACTTGAGGTTTTCGACAACAGGATATTCTTTGTTTCTTACAAAAGCCTCATTTGTGACTGTAAAAGTATGTTAACTTAGGCTGAGGCAGTCAATCAAAACTTAGCATTCCAGAAAGGTCAGAATTCTGCTATTATGCACAGAATATATTTAGCATTCGTATTCCGAGTTTAGTTGCTTGAGTGACAAGGGCAATAAACTATACAAAAAAGAGACACAGCAAATGTAGCTATTTTTAACACTGACTTGTGTACCCACTATTGTGGAAACTGTACCAGTATGCTCTTACATCTCAGCCTTAGAGTGCAGGCTGAATGCTTAGGAAAAATCATGTATGGAGAAAGGTGAAGAAATCTTATTCCAAAGGCCAGTGAGAGGTCCCAGCAAAGAGAAAAGATTCCCACAGAGACGGATATCTAGCCAGCCTACACTCTGGGGTCTGTACAACACAGAGTGCCACGTGTTCAGTGTAGCTCCATTATACACTGATTCAGCTGCACAAAACTCTTCACTTAGTACCTTATTACATGATAATTCTAGGTGGCTTCCAGAGCTCTCAACACCGGGATTGACTGTATATTAATACCTCTAGATGGCTTAAAGCATTAATTATTTTGTTTAGAGTTACCACTCCAGGGCAGGATTATCTCTGATCCACATAACTGTATTCCTGTTCAATTTAGGTGTGGCCACTTCCCACAGCCTTTCTGCCAAAGTTGAAGTCCTCCAGCACCCCAGGATGCAGCAGTTCCTCCCAGACCCTTCTGTTCTGTGGGCTCTCATACCCCTGGGCTGATTCTGCTAGCAGTATTCCCCATCTGACTTCTTTGTTTTTGTTTTTCAGTTTATGATGAAGGCAGTACATGTAATTCTTCTGGTGAAGGGCAAGGACTCTCCACACAGGAGATGGAGGGAACTAGGAAAAGGAGAAAGAAACAGGGTATTGTCTTCCTGCTGCTTCTTTTCTCCCTCCCAAGGCAATTGGCCTTTAGGTTAATGACAGATCTCCCTTTGAGCTATGACAGATACATTGCAAACAAGTGAGCATCCTTAGCACAAGGAAGTGGTCTCGGGCAGCAAATTCTTATGCCTAGAAATCATGTTAAGAGCTGAACTCTGTGGGAGATGCCATGCAAGGCCCAATGCCATGCATTTGCAGAGCTGATGCTGTCTTTGATTACAGGCAAATTAAAGCACAGCCCCTTTATAAAGGCATTGATGCAGCCTGGAGGGCCCAGGCAGAGGTGGAAAGAGCAGTCTTAGTAGGTGTATCTGTAGACAGGGTAACCCCAGGGCTCAGGCTGGGCTGGAATCAGGGAAGACACAGGGCCAGAAAGTGGGGGGGGATTCAAGCCCCAGCACTGGACAGGGTCTTCCTTCACCACCCTTGCTCTCTGTAGTTTGGGGTTTTTCTATGGAAACCAGACACTGGGATTTGCCAGGTGCCAGGCATAGAATAGGTTCCCAGGAAGTTCTGATCATGCTCCTTCGTGGAAAGTGAACTCCTCGCACAACCCCACACTGAGCCCCTCAGCCTTTCTTGGAAGACCCTTTTTTCCCCCCCTGACCCCTTTCCTTCTCCAGTCTAGAATGCTGCTGCTGTGGCAGGCAAGGGATGAGTGAAATGTGGAGAAGTAGAGCTGGAAGGGACCTCCCTGCTCACCAGTTTGCTAGAGGCAAGTCACAGCTGTGCACATAAGGGGCCAATCGGAGAAGGTTTCTAGACCAAAGGTGTGACTTTCCTATGCTCCAAGCTAGCACTCGGCCAATCAATATTTGTGCAGCTTACAACATAATGTGTAACAAGGCCCCCTAGTTATCTGATAGGCTGGATTTGCCCTCCCCCAAGGTTTCTTCAGGTTTACCTTCTGAGAGATGTTTTCTTCAGCTAAAATATCTTCATTAGATCAATAATGTAGTCACTTGCTGGTGAGAAATGTAGCCTTCTCAGGGAATTAATTGTATAATACCAAGGGACAAGTGTGATGAAGAGCTTGCGCCAGTTAAGATCATATATATGTAGTGAAAAAGTAAAAGAGCACAAGGGAGAAGCTTGACCCCTTAAGGGTCAAACATAAAATAAATGTAAGTATATTTTCTCCAAAATATGGGATAACATTATATTTTGTAATTAACCTATTACTGTATTTAACCAAATCTAAGCTGAATTTAAGATGATTCCCCCAAGAATTAGATTCTCTACATGGAAGATTTATAAATGTTATCATTTTTCATATATAAAACCTAATGATTGAACTGTCATCTTAAATTGATTCCCTCCAGTGTTGCAATGGGGAAAACAGTGGGCAGGAGGGTAGGAGTAAAGTAGGTGGGCAAGTCATGTGGGGAGGCAGTAGAGGGGCAAGCAGTGCGGTTAGGCAGTGGGGGAGGTAGGTGGTGGGAGGATGAATGGTCAGGAAGGCAGTGGGGGACCTGGTAGAGGGGGAAGGTGGGGGCACAAGCAGCTTGACCCCTGCCTCTCATCTCCTGCTTCCTGTCCTCCCCATAAGTTGCCCCCCATGCCTACTCCTATAAACCTCTGCTCCTCTCTTCAGCCTTAGGCTCCTCATACCTCCTTCTTCCCATCTTCCTCCTTCTGCAACCTCTGTCTCCCAGCCTGCCCGTCTTCCCCCATTCCCCACCACGTATTCTTTCTCTGTTCTGGCAGGCCCCAGCCCGCTCCATCCTGAGCCAAAGAGAATGGCCCCAACCTGGTTTGGTAGCATTGGTAGTGGTGTGGCAGCTCTGGCTATGGCTCTAATGTCCAGCCAGAGCTGCCACCACTGCTGAACTGTGTCCAGTGAGGAAGAGGACAGACAGGGGCAAAGACTGTGTGGGTGGAGACGGGGAAAGAGGAGGCAGGGGAGTTGTAGCTCAGTTAGGGAAGGATATGTGGGGACAGAAGAGGTGGCGGGAAGAGGCATGTAGGGGCTTCCACCTTGCTCTAGGTTGGGGCTGGAGCTGGAGTCACAGCAGCTGCCTGCCCCACATTTGCCTTATAGAGGCATCTTGGATTTCACTATGTTATATAGGGGGGGAACTCTTCTTAGATTCAAATAAATACAGTATATTTTCTCACAACAAGGATAATCATGAGGAACGTGCCTGAATATCATCATAAAGATCCATCATAGTGTATTCTACATCTGCTCTTGATTTCCATCTATGGCACGTCTATATGCTATACATGGCCACACTTGGTGACATTCATATGTCCTTAACCAAAGTTCAATAATTACATAGGTACTTATAAGTCATGAGTACATGACTACAAATTCACTACTCATGTCACAAACACAACTGAAATTGGCTTGACATCTAAGCCTTAGAGGGTCCACAATTCTGAAGGTTATTTAGTTTAATTGCTAGACAAACACACATGCAGGGTTTGTAGCAAAACTAGCAGTAAGGCTAACATGACATTTTAATCAGGAATCTGACCTTTCTAGAGCTATGCTACTTTTTGCTGGAGTAGGGCAGAGAAATGCAGTCTGTTTTTTGCCTCCACCCAGAAGCCTTAATTGCTTTTCTTCAAAAGACTGCTGTAGGCCTGCATCAAAAGAATAGAGATTGGAGTTCTTCCTTTGATCTTCTCCCTCCAGATTCCTGGTAAATTCAGCTTCTGTAGTCACCTGTTCACTCCTGATGGACACCTTTGTTTCAGAATCACATTTGCCTTCAGACGTAGTGCTTAATTTAATTCTTTTATCTTTTTTTTTTTTCCTCCTCCTTTTGGTAGTATACTGTTTGAGAAATATTATTAATCTGTTTGTCATCCTAGTTTTTAAAAATATTTTTAAAGTTCCACACAGACACACCACAGTGTATGGGGGATAAAAATCTGTAAATGTTTGATTTGGGGGGGGGGGGGAACATATTCCTGCCACACAGTCCGGTGTATTCCATGTTGCAAGGGTGCACTGCCCAAGCATGCACTGTACTGGGTTTGTTTGTGTTTTTTTTTTTGTTTTTTTTTTTTTTTTTTTCCATGGGTTGTTTTTTTTGACCAAAAATTGAAGGGAAAAAAAACTGCCACAGTGCATGCTTGAGCAGTGCACACTACTGAAAAGTGGAGCTGGGCTGCCCAGAGCTGTGCTGCAGCTGCCAGAGAGGCTCTACACAGAAGAATTGCCTCAGCTGCAGCCCCAATGCTGGCCCCAGCCTCCCCAACCATACCTGGGGCAGCCTGCTGTGCACGAAAGCACATATGGCACAAGTGTTCCCTGGGGACAAGTAGTTGCGGCACAAGGTGTGCCATTGCTGCTTGTCCCTGTGGAACCAAATGTCCACACATGTCTAGATGTCCCCATAGAGTGCTAATACAGGCAGGATATTGCACCTCTCTTGTATCATCTCTCTTTCTTTAGAGTAGGTATAGACATAAAGATATAAGAGAAGGAAATTCTGTGCAGAACCCCACAAATGTAGTGTTACATAACTCAGGGGCAGGCAGTTATTTTGGGTGGAGGGCTGCTTACCCAGTTTTGGCAAGCTGTCAAGGGCCACATGGGTTGCCCCACCTCTTGACAGGTCCCCCGCCCCCTGGTCACCATCTTGGGAACAGTGCCCCAATGTTTTGGGACCAATGTCCCAGGGCTAACACCGGTGGGGCCCAGAGCGGGGCACAGGCTGGCAGGGGTCTGTGGAGCCAGGTTGGGCTGCACCAGCAGGGATAGGGGAGAGCTGGCTTGGTTCCATAGAGCCCCTGTTGGCTGGGACCCTGTACTCCTGCCACCCTGCTCTGGGCCCCACCAGCGCTAGCCCCAGGATACTGGTGTGGGCCCCATACACCCACCCACTCACTCCCAGTGCCCCCCAGCCCCGTGGTATGGGGGGGGGGGCAGCGTGCAGCCCTGAACCTCTGCTCCGCAGCAGGGAACAAGCTGGTGCTGAGTGCAGGGGAAAAGTGGCCCCTCCCCCACCCTGTGGCTGGTGCTCCCTGCTGCAGCTGCTTGCAACCCATGCGGGGCTGTCCTGAGCAGGCATAGGCAGCCCTATAGGGGCTGTGAGCAGCTGCAGTGTGGGACGCTTACCACAGGGTGGGTGAGGGGCCACTTTTCCTGCGCTCAGCACCAGCTTGTAACCCGCCCTCACTGCCAGCTTGGGCCCCATGCTGGCTCCAGGCTCACCTGTTGGGGTTGCACTGTGGTAGCAGCAGCTGCGGGCCTCCCGGCTTGCCATGCTGGGCAGTGTTTGTTACTGCTGCCTCTGGGCTGCCCAGCATGCGAGCTTCCCCTGGGTCCCACTGCCCCTGGTTCATGTCATTTTTGATAGGAACCAAAGAGAGAGAAATATTAATTTTCTAAATTTTTTTTAGGGGCCCCACAGGCTGCATAGAATGGCTTCAGCCCACGGTCCAAATTTGAGCACCCCTGACTTATCTGTTGCCTTCTCCTGCCTCTTCACTTTCCAGTCAGGTCCTTTACCACAGTAGCAGTTACATAAAATATGCCATGACATATCTGCTGCCTCCTTCCCCCAGAGGATACTGAATTCAGGACTGCTGTAGAAAATGGAAGTACATGGCTTGTCTTTACCTCTCTCTTAAAGAACTTTGAGTGTATAGGGAATGACAGTTGAAACCTCAGGAAAGCTGTGGCATCTCTGTTGTTCTATATATATGCATACCTCTAGTTGTGGGGTGTGTGTGTGCGTGTGTATATATATATGCAACTGTGCCCACTAGAATGTATAGATTTGTTTCACAAAATAGAAAATGGGGATGACAGCATTGCAAAAGGAGTTCTGGAGCTTGAGAAGCAGAAGGTGTGAAGAGGGGATGGAACTTCAGGCTTGGCAATTGAACTATTTTACAAAGGCAGGGTTTAAAACAAAAGGAGCTTGTCTACATGAGATGCTTAACTGCACAGTAGCATAGTTTACTGCATAGTAAGCACACACGTCTACACACGCAAATGTTGACTACGCAGCAAAAATACTTACTTGTGAGTAAATTTATTAGCTGCAAATGCAGGTAGAAAGTTTGCTCATGACTAGTTACTGCACAGTTACACACATGTAGATGTGACCCAGAAGCAAGTTTGCTCCCGAGTCAGCCCTGCCATTAGGAGGCAAGCCTAAGACTAGCCCCATGGCTATTTGCTGGGAGCCTCTCCTGCCCCAGGGCTGGGTTACCTGTATGGCAGTCCCTGCCTCAGGCCTTTAAAAGCCCGCGGACACTCAGAGCCCTGGGGCACACCAGCAGGAAGCCTGAAGCAACCCCAGGCCTGTGTGTCACCCCGAGCAGGCCAGAGGCCAGCTGCCCTAGCCTGCCTGCACCCTGGTGCCACTGCCTGGCACTGCTTCTGCGCAGCTGCCAAGCTCATACTGTCCAAGCCTGCAGGGTGCTATGGGCTGCTTCAGGTTCCAGCCAGGCCCAGCTGAAGGCAGCTTCTGGCTGCCAGGGCCAGCTCCACCTGCCCCCAGGCTCTGGTCATCACCAGTGATCCTGGTTTTCTCTGATTTTTAAAAAAAATCCCCACTTTTCAGTTATAAAAAGTAACCCTAAATCCACATTTTGCCATGATTAAAATGAAATGCCACTACAGATAGATAAATAGATTATATCTATATATGTATATATCTAGATCTATATAGATATCTATCTATAAGTGGTGTTTAATATAAATCACAGAAAAATGTGGATTTGGGGGTAGAAGCTGGAGCAGCCATAGCATGGGGAGGCAAAGGCTGTCAGGAGAGCACTTCTGCATGCTGTCCCTATGCTGCACATGCTGCTTATGGCCAGAGAAGTGGCTGGCCAGAAAGCAGAGTGCGGGGCTGCCAGATGCTAGCAGTTGCAGCTGGAGCCTGGAGCTTCCCCATTTGGCAGCAAGGGCCCATTGCAGAGCCCCAGGAAGTGTGAGAAGATTGGCAACATATGTACTCCCGCTTCTCTGCACATGTAGATGCTTGCTGGGGACTCTTTACTCACAAGTAATTTACTTGCGAGTAAATTGGTGCCACATCAAATGCACATGTAGACACACTCAAGGTGAATTAATTTGCCAGTGTTCACCTAGCAGACAAACCAGGAATAGAACCCATTATTCTAGGGTCCTAGTCTAGTATTCAAAGCAGCTGGCTATGCCTCTGCTTCAGGGACTAGTATTACACTTGCTGGCATTCTCTTGAACTAGATTTTTCATGCATGGTTAGTACTTCATTTTCTTCATATTTCTGGGTGTCTAAAAGAAGATCCTAGGATCTGGACTTTCAGAAGTGCTGAACTTCCACAGATGAAGTCAATGAAAACTATGCCTTGAACAGACACAACATTACATAATATTAAGTACTCAAAATAATCCAGTTTTAGGGACTCGTTGCACCTTACAGTGTGAGCTGCACCAATGTTGGTTGATGTTAGTGGCAGCTAAAATTTAGAACAATCACACTTCCAGTGAACAGAGGCTTGGAGGACTGAAAAGCAAGGATCTCCTCACTCTCCCATTCCCAACTTCTCTCCTTCCCGCTGGGGCTCCTCCCTCTGCCCATCTCCCCCCATCGACTTGTTGCCCCCACTGTCTACCCTGGGAGGAGACAGGGAAGGGTTAACCTGCCTGTTCAGCCACCTCTGCTGTGCTGCTGTTCTTCTGGCTGAGCCCAGCCCAGACAGCAGAAAGGACAAAGGTTGTGGCCAGACAGGCACATTAACCCTTCCCTGCCTGCTCCTCTGGGAAAGCCAGTGCAGGCAGTCACAGGGAAGCGTGGAAGGGAGGGTGGGCAGTAAGTGGGGCTCTGGGGTTTTGGGGGGGGGAGGGCAGGGAGCCCAATTCAGACCAGAGGGGGGAAAGGGGATAGTGGGATATTTACACTAAGGTGTAGCCTACTCTAAAGTCTAACCTTCATGTAACACAAGCTGGGTAACATGAATCAGAGATAATCCTGTCATGGAGTGGCATAACTTTGAGCCAAGTAAAGAGCACTTCAAACTCATTTTAGGTGTTAATGTGTAGAAATTCAAGGTGTTAAGAGCTCCAGGAGCCACCCAAAATTACCATGTAATAAGGCCTTTAGACCCAAATTAGTCCCACTTCATATATCTTGACCTCTCTGCTTCAGTTCTCATCTGCAAAATGGATAACTTCACTTTCCTTCCTTACCTCATGGCCACATGGTAAAGAGAGTTAATGTTCCTGAAACACTCTAGAGATGCTACCAGATTTACTTGAATATAAGTTGACCCCTCCTGCCAGTCAGCATGAAGAAAAAGGCCAATCTGTGTATTCACATACAAAATGGAGGGTGGATCAGGTAGCTGCTGTGTCTTGGACTCTGGCCCTAAATCCAAATCCAATTGTTCCTGTATAATATGTATTATATTTCTAATCTGTGCTATATGACGCAGAATTGCCAACCAAAAGAATTAGAAAAGCATTCATTCCCCAGGGTTGGCTTAAAAATCATGAAATTTTTCTTGTAAATGATAAACTTGAAATTCTTTTATATTTGTTAGGGTTTGGGTCATACTTCATAACTTTCCTTCTGCTAGAACCTTATCTTTCCTTTTTTAATTAAAGCTTAGCATCTCACAATTCCAGGTGCTTGATCTCTAATGGAAAAACAACCCAAATTTCATGAGACTCATACTAAAAGCCATTGTTATAAAAAACCTTTATTATGTTAACACTGACAGCAGTTTCTGATGGGGGGGGGCTTATTAAATAGAGGTAAGTGAATTACAAGCGATTCATATGACTTCTTTTCATGCCCTATTCCCTTACAAATGCAATTTTGCAATAAGTAAATATGCCAGTAGGTGGCACTTAAGAATATCTAACTTTGCTTATGGGTTTTGTAGAATCAAAGAAGTTTGCAGCTTGTGCACTTCAAATTGCTGCTTTTGTGCAGGTTTATGCATCCATTTTTAGCTGTGGAAAGGGATAATACAACATATTTCATGTACTTAGTTTTGCTGTTCCCCACTGTGAACACCAATGCCAGGACTATTCATCCTGCTGTACTGTGCAATGGATGCAGTGGCATACATGTATACTTGAATTATTTGTTTCTGAGTCTGCTGTATCTTCTGGGACCTTGAGAATTAAAAAAGCGGTCATGCTATAAATCCTGGTGAGAAGACGGTTTGTTGCTGTTTACTAAAAATATAAACTTAATTTTTGGGGGGCAGGGAGGGGAGGGGACTTACTGATGCCTATTCTATATGTTCTATAAATCTGAGTATCTCAGGTTTATAGAAGTATGCCATAATACCTGAGATACTCTATGCTTTCATCTGCTCCTTTAAGATATGTTGAGCCTGCTCCTTTCCAAAATCCCTTTCTTTCCTTTCCACTTATTTCAAAGTAAGCTGATTTATGTGAGGGAGGTTGAAGCTATAGTTTCCTGATGTTTAAAGAGTTTTAAAAAAAAATCTATATTCCAAAAGGTGAATCAATTCAAGTAATAATGAAAGATGTGCAGCAAAAGTAGTTCTTCCTTTTAGGCAGTTGGTTAATCACAAATAGATAGGTGAATCTGTAAATCCATAAGCAATTTTCTCTGTATTTTTTTTTTTTTACAATAAATTGCTCTTCTGTGTGCTGCAAGTTGGTTATTTCATTTAACTGATTTTGAATTACCTCAGAGTACTTTTAGAAAAACAGTTTTATAAAAAAACCTTCAATGTTTTCATCTTGGGATGGCCTATGGATGTTGCATATTTCTGCAAGTCAAGAAAATATAAATGGCTATGTTTTAAATCTTTACAGCTGTATACACTTGGTCATATTTTCAAGGAGAATGACCAGAAATAACTTGGCTTTTGCAGCCTAATATGAGATCGTCTCTTAAATATAATCTTCCCTGATTCTTCATTCTAAAACCTTAGAAAACTGTAATGTTGTCTTGTCATAAACTTCTCAAACTTTGTTAAAGGATTGTTTGGGAATTCTGGAGCACTTTAGTTTGAAGTCTGATAACCCACTAACAGGTAAAGGGACGTTGAATCTTCAGTAATGTGACTAAGAAACATTTTGAATAAAGAGCATCTTTAAAGTCAGTACAGTTCAAATAATCCCTTCCTTTCTCAGTTATTCAAATTTATCCCTGTTAATTTTTTCCACTGTTTCTTCTGATATCACATAGTCTTTCAAACTCAACAAGACTCAATTTTTAGGCATCTTTCAGGCTTCCTTTTGGGGAGAATATGAAATATAAAAAGAGGTCTCTGATTTGTCAAAGTAGCTAAAAATATGCCGAGTATTTTCTTAAAAAAATAAGCTCATCCACAAATCTTATTGTAGACTTCAAAAGTGCTTCTACTTCAGTACTAAGAACTTTTTCTGATGTCATAGTCTGTTGTGGGATTGGACATTCTTACCTACTCCATTATTAATTTAGGTTTTACCAGGCATTGGCAAGATTTGAAGTATAACTGTTTATTATTCTAAAAGTGACCTGAACAACTGTTTCAAATATACAGAAAAGCAGTAGCAACAACAGCAATAATAATCCATCTTAATCCCAAATGAATTCCAAGTGGAAGGATTTTCATGCAAATTCACTTGCAAAAAGGAAAGGGTTTTTGTTTTTTTACATCTTCCACAGTTTGGGATATTCTGTATTCCCTGCAGGGCTAATGGTATTACTAATTGCTGTACCAGATACTGTTGCTCCTAGATTTTCATTTATTTCCTATTATGGTTATATTTTCAATAATATTTATTTAAAAAAAAAAAAAACCAAGACACAAAAAAAACAAAGTTTGCCACCCATCCCAAAATATATACTCACTGTTCATAGCTACATTTCATGTAGGAGCAGACTAAGGTTTAAGGGCCTCTCTACATGTGCAGGTAAAATTGAAATAGATTCTGATGCACAATCCACACAATCACATTTGTTGCTATGCCACATGTGCACGGCAGGGAGCTCTACTGTAGGATTGCAAGTTAGAGCCCATTGTGCTATGTTGGTGCAGGGGAACCCCAGGATCACAATCCCAGGCTCCCCCTGCACCAGCAAATAAAAACTCCTGTGGTTGGGAGCCTCCCCAGGTGACAGGGCTCACAGCCATGGGGACTAACTAGGCATCCCTGTGGCTAGAAGACTGCAGCTGATGAGATCTCCTAGTCCCAGAGGCACTCCACAGACCCCTATGGCTGGGGAACTGTAGCTGATACAGTCTCCCAGCTGTGAGGGCATTGCACTTACCTTCATCAACTGATGGGGCTCCTAGCCATGAGGGAGAGGGGGAGGCTGGGAGCCAGAATCAGCTCAACTGGGAGCCTTCTCAATTGGGCGCTCTGATCAGCTGATGGAAATGTCAGTCACATGGGCCCCTGGCCACATGTTCAATTAATGGCATGATAGGAAGCAGATACAAATTTATTACACATATTTTATGAAATAACTTTGCAATTTATTCCTCCTTTTTAACATGTCATTAATTGGTTGAATGTGTGGCTGGGTGACCCCTTAAGATGTGATTAACTGGTTAATCATGTTGTAAGTGTAATAAATAGATGGGGCCTAAGCAATATAAAACTATGTCTAGGCTATAGCTTCTGAAGTAATTTCAGAATATGCCTGTATTTAAAAAAAAAAAAAAAATGATTTCATAGCTTCACGGTTTCAAAGAATAGCATGATACCATTATAAATGATGTAGTATCACCTGAGTCTTCAGATAGGCATCTCAATGGCTAAGTCAGTAGACCCTTACCAGAAGTATTGTTTCAGGCTATGTACTATAAATCTGGTAGATGAGGGAGCAGCTGTCAATAGAGACCCAAAAGAGGACAATGTGCATAACAAGAGGAAAGTGAATTTCTTAGGATACTCATGATGTATGGAAATCACTAAAGCAAGAATGGGGGAGGTCTACAAAGTATGGTGCTGATTTTTGAGAGGTGTTCAGCAGCCAAAACTACAGCTGACATGAACAATGGCTTTAGTGTTTCAGACCTCTGAAAATCAGAATATGCAAGATTTATTTATACAGTATAAAATATGTGGCGTCTTATATGTTGTTTTTATGTATATAGTGCCTTGCTGTTGCTTGAAGGTGATTTTTGTTCTTCTGACACTTTCAGTGACCACCTAACTTTTGGCACTTTTAGTATTCTGATTTATTTGTTTGTAAATACAAAGCATCTCATCTAACTACCCCTGAAATTGGTCAATAGGCTTCTACTGACTTCAAAACCAATTGATTCATGACTATAGAACATAGTGCTAAAGTAATGGAGCCTTGTAACTTGTGGCTATCACTTTCTAATCAGGTCCTTTACCACAGTAGCAGTTACATAAAATATTGTGCATTAATGCTTAGTGCTGTTTTAACTACATGCTGTTGATCAGATAGCTAATGAAGAATGTTTCTGATAGTAAAATTCTCATTGCATTTTTTCTTATATAGTTATAATATAGCTTATTACAGTGTTGTTAATTGATATCCCTAATTCTTTATTTAGAATTATTTTTCTCAGAGGCAGTTTTCTTAGGCTTATATCAGCCCTTCATCCCAAGTGCAAGGTGGCCCACTTTCAATACCAAAAATGGGCTGTCAGGGAAGAGGTTTGCAAGGTTTCCAAGAGGAAGGTGATGGGGAGCTCCCTCATAGTTGTTAGGGGCTGGAAGGGACCTTGCAGATCATTGGCTCCATCCCTACTGCACTTGGGCAGGAAAGACTGCTGGGATCAGATGACCCCAGCAAGCTGGGCATCAAGATGCCTTTTGAAGATCAACAAGGTGGATGACTGTACCACTTTGTGGGGGCTATGTTCCAAAGTTTTGGCCCTCGACTTGTAAAGAAGTTTTTCCTTACGTCTAGCCTACAGCAATCCTCAATCAGCTAAAGGAACAGTGTTCCAGGTGAGGCTTGAACTCACAACCTCAACATGGCTCTGCTGTACTGCTGTATAAGTACCATGGACTAACCAATTGCACCACTGGAGCTGTTGATCAGAGCTGTTTCCACCTGGCTTCTATTCTGGGAAGTTGGGAACTTTGTGCCTAGCAACCTTTCCTGGTTTTCATGTGGGTGCTGCAGGGCAAGGCGCTTTAAGATGCTGGGGTATTGGAGGTATCTGCCTGATCCTAGGATATCAGTGTGCATATTTTGATGTCCATGGTCTGGATACTGATGCTGACAATTAGCTGATTGTCAGCACTGACATATGCATTCAATTTTTGGCACAACACGCACAAGCCACAAAGATGTTCTACGCATTTTGTAGAATATCTTTGTGATTGGTTTGCTACTTTATAGTGTGATAAATCAGCTGCACATGTAACACGTTATTTTTTACGGTGTGATTTAATAAATTAATTTTACCTTAACTGTAATGTGTTCCAGGGACCTTAGACATCAAAGTGTGTTTTAGAATCTGTGTGTGATCCTATTGACTCTTGCTTGACTTCCTGAAAAATAAAACAAATAATCCATCTATTTTTGTAATGTGCCTTAATTTTAAGCTTTAAAAATGTGAAAAATAATCTTTTGCATGACTTTTCAGAAAGTGACATAGGGTAGATTAGGATTGCATTTAAACATCTAAGTAATATTTGAATGGAATAAGGTTTCATAAAAAATGGTATGGATTGCAGCGCCACTTTCCTTGACTTTTGACTGTTAAGAAGCATTTATTCCAGGGAGGGTGACAAATTGGGGCCAGTAGAGATTATGTACAGGTTGGCCTGAAGATCTGGGCCTCATGGACAAGGCCTGGGCTCATGGCCTTCAAGGTCTGCCCGTACACACTAGACAAAAAACAAAGACAAAGAACAAAAGGAGTATTTGCATATATACATATATACAATTCTGCCAGTGGGGACACCCTGGGAGGCCTCAGGGCATTAGGGGTCGGCCCTCATGAACAAAGCCCAAGGTCTCAGCTCGCTGGATGTGCTGGATGTAGGCCTGCACTAGCAGGCGGAAGAGCTGCAGGGCATCGTCCATCCCGGTCCTGGTGAGCTGGTTTCACCGACTCTTCAGGATGGCCATCTTGACCTGACCCACCAGGAAGTTGACCAGGCTGACTGCAGCCCACTTGGCCGCCTGGTACGGGAAGGTGTCCTCTGAGAAGTCCTGGCCCAGTGTCAGCAGCAGCGCTTCAAGGGCGGCAAAGAGCGGCTGCAGCTGGGGCCAGTCAAGGAAGGCATGAAAAATGTCCTCTTCTATCACTCCACACATCACACTTAAAAAGATACTGTTTTCCTTTTAATAATGATACATCCACAGTCTTTCCATTAAAGAAGATGCTACAAACAGTGTAGATACTACTATAAATTTGTTATTATGGAAATTACTGGAGATTACAATTTAGAAAAGCACTAAATTTGATGTTTTATGTGTTATAATCTGCTTCTTGTAATATTGTACTTTAACAGTCAGCAGTGGATGTAATAGTACAAGTGGGGAGAATATGAAGGTTGTTTGAATGGTAGCTGGATCTGAACATTATTTCAGTCTGAAAAATCTACAATTAAATTATAGAAAAATGCTTCTAGTGATGGAGAGATTAAAGATTGATTTCGTCTAATGGGTACTCTTTCTTAGTCTCCTTGGAGGAATCATTTTATTCCATATTACCTATTTCTTATAATATGGACTCAGACTTGATTTAATGCTTATGAGCAAATGAGTTTGGTGATATAATTCCTGTCTCTACTTAAGTACTAAATCACTGCAAAGTCTTGCAAAGAGATAGTCTCTATAGAAGATTACCCATAAGAAAATCAGGGAAGGTGCAAATCCTAGGTTTCATAGAAAAGCGGAAAATGCTTGTATTTTTCCTGTGTTTTTTAATATACTTTGGTATCCCTGCTTTAAAGTCACCCTACTATACTTTACATTCTGTAAAGTGACTGTTTACTCTGACTCTACACTGTTGCTCATGATTATGGGCTAGTCAGTTGCTAGGATGATGCCTCTTCCAATTCTTCCTTTTCTCTGCTTTCTCTCCCTTCTCCCTGGCCCACCCCCACCACTTCTTTCTTCTTTCCTACCTTCCCTGTGTTTTGTATGTATTGTTTCATTATGTCCTTTAAAAATGTATCTTTTTTTGCCTCCTAACCCTTTCTTGGTGTATGCTTTTCTTACTGTCTCCTAGTCCAGCCAAAGCACAAGCAATTATGGAAAGATTGAAAATTGTGGAAAAATTGTGCTATGATTCAAAAGAACACATGGATGACTTCTTTAGGGAGCATTCACTTGCAGACACAGCTAAGCTATTTTGCCTTTCAGGGAAGGTGTGTGCAGAGGAAGAGTAAATCCCACTCCTGAGCTTGCTGTCTGGGTTTGTGAAAGTTGGCAAATGGTTACCTGTTTCCTCCCCTAGAATGCCCTATAGTAGCAGAGCCAACTGATTTTTCTCTCATGGCTTGTGTGGCACTGAATTTGTATGAGCACTATTCACTATGCTGCTGCTCCTCCTGCATGCTTCAAATTCTCATCGTCACCTGAGTCCCTGTTGCTCAGCTTACACAGGTGACAAGGAAGGAGATGAACAAGCCAATACATCACAACTACATGTGGCCAATAGAGCTGTAAATTATCTGTTCTGATGGATAATTACCTTCTAGACAGCATTCAGAAGTTTTTATCTTTCATTTAGTAGGGCCCCAGATGTCCTAGGTCTTAGTCTTATGTAGCTTGGGTGTGCACAGGGTATGTACCCCGTCCTCCCACTTCTCCAAATTGAAGGGGGTTGTCAGCAGGCAGAGGTGCTGTGGGAGGGAACTGTCCACCACACTTAGTTTTCCCTAAGTTCCCTATAGAGTCAGGCCAGGACCCCACTGTTTAACTATATACAGATTTGTTAATATACCGGTAACAATATTTACAAACTCATGAGAGAAAAAGGGTAAATGTATACAATATTCACTAAGTACTGTTATGCTGTACAATCAAAGGCCCCAGGGGTCTTCCACCTCAAGGGCAAGGGTTCCTATGCAGGTAAGCAGCTGTCTGCAACAGGCAAGTACAACAAAGGCAGAATAACAACAGGTATCAACAGGTAAGATCAGGCAAAAGCAGAAACAATAAGTAGATACAGATAAACCTCAAATAGATGATGAAACCCAGGTCGCATTAAAGGATAACAATATATGTATATATGTATAACTATTTACAAAATATGAAATGCCAGTCCCATCCCCTGAACCCCTTTCACATGGCTGAGATCACTAGATGTTCCCCTAGGGTGCCAAGCCCTGGCACCACTCATAGTGGGGAGTAGGGGGAGGGTCCCAGTATCTCCTCAGCTCCAGATGGGCCTCCCCCCATCTCAGGGCTTCCTCCTCTGTGGGTACCCATTCCCCAGGTACTTATGAATCCAGGAAAGCAGACTGGGAGGGGCTCCCAGGGCCACAGGGTGCCTTGTTGGGGTCAACCAGGGCCCTGCCCTATGCCCTTTGTTGGGGCTTGGGCCATCTCATGTGGGTCCTGAAACCCAGGCTCCACCTTCTAGCCTTCATTGGGGCTTGGGCCACCTCATGCAGGTCCCAAAACCCAGGCTCCATGGGACATCCGTCATGCCATGTTGGTACCTCCTGGGTGCCCAGCCTCATGCCAGGGAGGGGTAGCAAACCCAAGCAGCTTGGCACTGCTCCCAAGGTTTGGGATGCTGTGCACTGCTGTGTGCACTGAGCCCTCAGCCACATGCCGAGGGTAGCAGACTCAAGCTGTCCAGTGTGGCTCCTAGAATCTAGTGGTCCCATGCACCACTCTGTGCACTAAATGTTCAGGGATCCGAGCTGCCTCCTGCAGCTCCCAGGGTCTGCCCCTTGCACCGCTCCGTGCACCACTGTGGCTGTAGCCAAAGCTGCTTGCTGCTCCAGTCCCACCAAGGGCTTCTTCCAGGGCTCTTCTGGGCTACTGCTTCCACCCGTTAGGCAGCTCTCCCCAGCTCTTCTTAGTCCTGCCTGCTTTTTTGTCCTCCCAATAGATCTGCCACATGGTGGGCACATAGCGTTTTTTTTTTTGGACGCAGATCCTCTGGAGTAAAGGTTTGCCTGCAGAACGCAGGCTTCAATCAGGTCTGGGAGGCCTTTGCCCCCCCCCCCCCAACTCCATGTAAGGGGTGGGGCCAGCCCTGCCCTTACCTGATTGGTGGATGGGCTTCACCAATCAAAATGAAGATTTTCTGAGCCCATTTGAGCTGGGATTCATTGGTGAATCCTCCACACTTATACAGTGTAGCCTCTGTCCTATCACCACCTTTGTAATCTGCAAAGGTGGTGATATGTGGAAAAAAAAGCAATACCCTGGTGGCTGCATCTGTACTGGGAGCAGCTCCTCCAGACAGCTGTGTATACTGGCTGTAGCCTGAGCCAGGGCTGGAGCTGGGATTGGCTTATGGGTAATATTTTGCCCACCCCTGATTGAGACTCAGGTGTTCAACTAGAATGAGTGTACATACATTCTCAACCACTGCATATGCTCAGTCTATTTGAGCACACTTGTATGCCCACACTGCAGGGGAAACAGAATCTCTATTTGCATATAAGGGCCAAAGGTACCACCTACGCAGCTAAACAACTGCCATTTTAGACACACAAACAGAAAGAAAATTCCACCCGAAGAGCATCACAGCAATTTGTATTATAATTGCTAATGTATGTCTGCAGGCACAATATTAGTCAAGGGGAATTATTTTTGTTCCCCCTTTGGGTTCTGTGTAACATCTAAGACCTGGTCTACATTAGGTGTAACAATGTACTACACTCATAAAGCTTTCTACCATGCATATTATTTATACTAGTGGCACTATGCTCCAGCTGGCATATTATTCCAGCACATATTGTCTTTCTGCCTTCCTCCAGCAAAATAAACTATACTGGCAAGACGGCAATTTTGCTAGTGTAATTGCATCTATGTGTATTTGTCAGTATAACTGTGGGTAAGGGGTTAAATTCTTTATCCTTTTGACTGGCATACCAATGCCATCAAAACTTTATAGTTTTGACAAAGACCTCATTGGCCAGATGCAATCTGGGGGTTTAAGAGAATTGTAGAATATTAGTAACCAGCGGATCAGAAGAGAAGCAGCTCTCTACCAAGGATTTATTTTGCTCTTTGAAGATAGTGATGGTTGCCCTCTATAATCATAAGAACAGTTATAAGTAAATGGTTGCAACACTACTATCCTTTGTAACCTCTTATGGTCTAGAAGATTTTTCTTCCACTCCCTTAAGCTATCATTCTGCTTCTTTGAAATTCCTCAGGGTTTTTCTCTTTCCCTTTTGCTTTAAATCACTGCACACTTCATATCAGGATTGACTTGATCCTGAGAGAAGGATTCATTTTACTTTTTTCAGCAACATATATTATTTATATTACATTTAAATTGTCCATAAATACTTTATTATTTTTGCTGTAACCATAAACAAAGTTAAACTCTTAGAAGTTTGTGAAAGTAGAAGAGGGACTATTTAGGCAATTTAGCAGAATGGAAGCTGTGCCCTTAATTCACACAGCAATAATACTGATGGTATTTGAGTGAGGACTGCACATTGCTTGGCTAGCCAAATGACCTCAGTTCATGTTAAATATTCCAGAAGCCACGTCATTCCTCACACAGCAAAAACTCCATGCTCCAGATGGAAGCCATTGGAGTTCTCAGTGCCTCTGTAGTTCTCACTGTTTTGTCTTAACATAATTTTGCCTTTTCTCATAATCCTTCCAGAAATTAAGTTTAATTGTGTGTGTGTGTGTGTGTGGTCTTTCAAGGCTGGTGGGGGCCATTTTTTACCTATATAGGGGTCTTTATCTGAATTAACTTTTCAGGCTCTGGACTTAAGTGGTGTTTTGTAGGGCTGTGCGAAGCTTCGGTCTCAATCAGGGAGCGGTGGCTGCATGGTGGGGGCTCTGCCAGGAGGCCTCAGAGTCCCCACATCCCCTGCTACAGCTGGTGAGTGTGGGGCTTTTTTATTTCTTTTTTTGAGTGCTGGGACAAGGCTGGGGCTGGACAGGGGATGAGGTCAGGCTGGGCAACCATAGGGGTTTCTCCTGTGGCTCCCCCCACCCAGGGAGAGGAAGGCACAGCTGGAGGAGCTGCAGGAGAACCTGCAGCCACCTGGCTGTACCTACCTCTCTCCCGCCAATCTGAATATCCGAATCAGCGCCGAATTAGCACCAAATCTCCAATTCTGATTTGGCCAAATTGAATGGAGACAGTGTTTTGAATCACCAAACCAAATCACTGTCCTCTAAACTGGCCGAATCTGAATCAAAATTGAATACTTCCCTATTCGCGCAGGCCTAGTGTCTTGTGTCTGTCTAGATATAATCACAGGATCTGCTCTCAAGGTACTACTGATGCTAAAGCCCTTTAGGACATTTTGGGTTTACACAAAATTCTTTACAGTGCATTAGACTAATCTACTGTGCAGTAAAATATCACTATCTACATACCTGTGTGCAGAACTTATTGAACAGTAAATTAGGCTAATGCACCACTTGCTAGTACCAACCAATACAGTCACTAGAATCTAGATTAACAGTGCATTAGCTACTGCACAGTAGCACATATGTAGATGCTGACATTCAAGGGGCCCACTGCTGTCTGGCTAAGCCCCAACATGGGGGGAGTTGTGCCAGCTACAGGAGCAGCTGTCTCCCTGCCATGTGAGGATGTAGAAGTGGACCCTACAGTACTTTGATGTACATTTAGATGTGCATTAATTGTACATGTAGATGTGCCCTTTAAGAATCAGCAAGCTCACTGTTAATTTATGATGTAATTACCTGCAGGACTGAGAGGCAGCAACAATATGGAGAGGAGTTACTGTTTCTCACTCACTGCCTATACATGTAGAACCCATTGAAAAAAAGAAAGCTGAAAGCTGTTTTCCTCTTATTGGCTAGGTGCAGATATTCAAAAAGCTTGAGGTAGAATTTAAGTTACATGATTTTCTCTAAGTGCCATAGTTTAGACTGGTAGCGAACAGAAGACACATTCGTCCTTTGATGCAGGGAAGCAACTCTTAGAGCAGGTTCTGCCATTTTTAAACAGGTCTGTGTGTGCTGAAGTTCTGTTTTGTTATGGGTATAGACCAGTTTCTGATTACTTATACCAGTAAAAGTGTAATGTCTGTCTGTACTTGGCCACTGACAGGAACTAATAGAGCTGATTTGAATATTTCATTTTACTTAGTTTTCTGTGTGCAGAACAATCTGGACTTTTGTGAATGTATCTGTTATTGATAATTATTAGCCAGATAGACTGGATAATTAATATTCAGCCTATAGATTATATGCAAGCTGTTGGCTTCTTTTATTTATTCTTTGAGATACATGCAATTCACAGGGTAATTTTTATTTTCTGATTGGGTTCCTGACATAGCCATTGCCCAAACATTTACATTAACAAGAGCTTCTCTGTAAATATTTGCAAATAGAAAATTAAAGGGTCATGGAGATATAGATGTTATTCTTGTATAGTTCTGTTAATTATTTATTGAGACAGAAATGTGCCTAATCAAGATTTTTGCTTTTCTTTTTTTTTTTTTTTTTGGAGGCTGCAGGTGATTGCCCTTGTCAGCATTCAATATTGTTTCTCTCTCATCTAATTTTTTTTGATTGAAGATACTGCAGTGACATGAGGAAGGTAAAATGCACTGACTGCCTGAGAGAAGTTCATCAGAAAAAGAGATAATAGAGATTCAATTTCCTTGACTTTTTGCTTTAAATGTAAGCATCTCTACAATTGAATTTGAGAAGAGTTTAGGCAATTTAGCAGATTGCCTAATTCCTTTTGGTGAAGCGGGATGTACACATGGGCATTTCAACTTTTGCTTATGGTTTTTAGGTTAGGGCCTTTTTCAGGTAGCAAAAACTGTGGTTCAGTTGAAAATTAAGTTTCACTAAAGTAGAAGAAACGTTTGATTTAATTAAGCAGAAAAAGTTTTGTTTCTTGTGCCTCATTTTTTTGAATTTTAAATCATTGTCAAAGGGTTGAGGATAAAGCCAAGAAACAATGTACATTGATGTGCTCTCTATTTTCTGCACATTCTCATTACCTTAAAACTTCCTTTGATCAAGTGTTGTATTCTATTCTCTAAGAGACCAATTTCAACTGTGCTAAGTCCACAATGGTATGATTCTATTTTGAAAGTAATATGTTATGGTGGACAGAATATAAATAAAGCACCATGAAGTTTTACTGATTTTTTTTGTTTCTCACTTTTCAGAGTGTCTAAATAGACTGGGTAACACACAATTATCTAGTGGGTGGTACTAGTAATAGAGTATTAACAGCATGTGGAAAATTCCACAATTTATTGAAGAGCAGACATGTAGAGGCTTTCTAGCTCTGAAAAGAAATAAAAATAAAATGTTAATACAGTGCTGTTTCCACTATTGAGAAACCTGTGTTTCATCTCCTACATTGATTAGCAACCATATAATTTAAGAGAGACAGATGTGGAGCTAAAGCCTGCTATCTGACGCACTGAGGTTTTAGCAGAGGATTGCTATCAATATGCATTGCTAGTTTTAGACTTCTATGAAATAAATACAATTCAACTTTTTGACTTGCTGTGACTGGACTTGAGGAGATTCATTGTAGTCTATGGTTGAGGACAGAGAACTTGCAGGAAGTGGCATCTTAATCTCCAAGTGATGGAATTCATAATCTATGCCACATAAATTAGAAGTGGAAAATGTCTATATATTCTATTTTCTTGCACATTACATACCCCCTATAAGACACTCATCTTGTTTTTGGGGAAACAGGATTAACAAAAAATATTTAGGACTGCACAGAGCAGGGACAGAACCTAATTGTAACCCTCCCTTTCTTACTTAACCAAAAGCTGAAATCATAATTGCTGCTGAGAACTGGGTCTCCATGAATGGATTTATGATTTTGAAAAGAGCTGAAAGAGTCTCTAGATATGAGAAATAGGAGCAGATACACCAGGAACACCTAGCAAGGAACAAAATTGACCAGAGAATGGTTAGCTTGATTAATAGAACATTAAGACCATTAAAAAGGAACTACAAACATTAACACCCGTGGAGTGAAGAACAGTGAGCTATTAAGTCAATTGAATCCCTCAGAGACATGCCACCTAAATAGAAATGCATTTGCTGCAGCTGGATGGAGCAGGAAGCAAAGTGGGGTGGTTCTATTCTGGGCAGAAAATCAATTTCCGTGCACAAAGTATATCCCAATTTTTGAGGGACAGGGGGCTTATTTTTAGGGATAAATCTGTGTGTACTATTCAAGTAAATATAATGTTTTTAATTCAGTTTGGGCAGAAGCATTTCCCTATTAACTACACTTCCTAATTGAGCATTTGTTCATCATGCTAAAGAAACAATTGCATTTTACTTATACATTTAAAAAGCAAGGAAAAATAGGAAACCTATTTCCTTTAAGCTATTTACTTTCTCCAACAATTTAAAAAGACTTTCTTTACCTAAAATACAAAAAAAAAAAAAGAAATCTTTAACATCTAAGCATAAACCTGGTAGAGTGCCAGTTCAGGATTTATCTGTGATCCATTTTCATGGTTCACTGATGTAGACAGAACTAGAAAGCCATAAAATAATATATTTCAAGACCTAAGTAGATGTGATATTAAATTATGACAAGTGTACAATGCATCTGGAAATATATTAAATCTGAAATCTGATTTAAAAAAATCAGATTTAGCAAAGTTAACGTTTGATAAGAATGGATAAAGAAGCTTTTTTAACGGTAGGTTAGCCCCTTTCAAGCCCACAAAATTAGGCATATATCAAAGTATCCAAAAGTGAGACAAACAGAATCTAATTAATTTTGAAATCCATGCATCTATAAGCAAAATTATTAATAATTATAAAATAAAAGCAGTAAACTGCATTATGAAAAGCTTATGTTAGACTGGTCTTATGAGGGGATCTGGAGTTAGAAAGGTAACAGCTAATTTCTCAGTTATTTATGCTTTATTGCTTCAGGAGGGCAACCATCTCCTAAATTAATTTTCAGCCAGATATGATGGGTCAGTTTGTGTAACATTGTAACAAAATTGACTCCAATTAATGATTTTATCTTCTGGTCTTATTGAAAAAAGTCTGTCTGTACCAGCTCTTTTTATTTATGTACTTATTTACTTAAATGTACTTAGTTTGTATTTCACCTACAGTCATATTTATGTTCTCAGGGCAAAACTGAGGATATTGATAACTCGAACAGAGTGCCTAGAGAAAATATGGAACCTTCATCATTGGAGGTGTTCAAGAAGAAGTTGAACGCAAATTGCTCAGGAAGGATATAGGATTAGCTATGCCTATGCTCCACTGTGGATATTTCCCATGCTTCTGAGCTTTACTGGTTGCCTCACAGGACCAGGAGGGATTTTCTCCACCTCTTCTAGCTATGTTGGGGAAGGCGGGGGAATTCAGCTTCCCTGGAGGCATTGGGTGTTGACTGCAGCCATGGCTGGGGAATTTGACTGGGGTGCCAATGCTCCTGTTGAGACTTAAACCCAGAGGTTCCTGGTTAGGGGGCCTTGCCCTTCCTGTAAGGGTCAAACTGTTTGCCAAATTTGGGATAAGAAAGGAATTTTATCCCAAGGTCAGAGTGGTATAGGCTGTAGAGAGTTTTCAGTTCCTCAGTAGTGAGTGGAGTGGCTCTTTTCCTTGGATCTCTCAAGCATATTTTAACAACCCATGAAGCAGGAGGACACTGGTCACTGTGGTCCCTCTGTTTTACTTGTGGCAAAGTAGAGTGTTATGTCTCGGGATTGTGTCAAGATTGACTGTTTAGTTCTATTAATAGATTAGATGATAATTTTTTATATTATAGGTTGGATAAGGTGGTCCTGCCTCTAATGGGGGTTTGGACTAAATGAACTCTAGAGGTCCCTTCCAGCCCTACTTTTCTATGATTCTATGAACAATTATTGACCTCCTTTTGATTGTGTATGTGCACATTTTCCAATTATACACTGAACCTGGAATGAACTCCAGGGCATTCGACATCTGTCCCCACATTTTGTGATAACTCTTGTAGGGGAAACCAAAATACAGGTAGGACTGAAGGTGATATGGAGGCAGGGCTTGGGAGTAAGCAAATAGCAGCAAAAATCAATGCATTTTTTTTTTTGCATTAAAACTCAGATTCTTCCTCTGCAGCATGGAGATCAACCTCTGAAGTGGAGCCGGGAGCTTCAACATATGGGACAGTTGTCTAAAGAAGCAATGACTAGTAAAACATGTTGTGAAATGGCCTCAGGGAGCCTTGAGGTAGTGTGGAGGCATAAGGTCTGCTGAAGGAATGCCTGTGTCTCCAGCAGATCTCTGTGAATCCACAAGCTTAAAGTACCTAAAACTTGGCCTTTTCTGGCCAGTTGGGAAGGCAAAAATACCACCATAGTACGAATGAAAGAGTGCTGGGGAACCTTTGCAAAATTAAGCTTGGAGAATTTCAGTTTGTGGGAATAACTTATGTAAAGGAACATGAGCCCTAGAAAATGTTGACCCCTGTCCTTAATGGTCCAGAGTACTTTTCAGTGATTAAGTCCTTAAGCTCTTTTGCTTCAGAATTGTATTTTAAGCTATTTGTTTTCTCTAATTCATTTAACTAGCTCTGAACATAACCATTTTTGTTTCACAATTCATCTGAAAATTATCATTTGGTTTAGAGAGAGCATCAAGCTAGAATTTAGGTCAATTTGGACACTTTCAGAATCACTCAGTATATTTGCAACCCATTCAACTAACCAGCCAAAATTCTAAGCAAGCTTCACTCATGATCATCTGGTATCCCATGATCACCTCTTGGCAAAATTGGCTAACTGGGGCCTTGGCCTCACCACAATTCATTGGCTGGGGAATTGGCTCTGTGGTAGGACCCAGAGGGTGGTAGTTGATGGAAGTCAATCATCGTGGTGCGCTGTGACCAGTGGGGTCCCTCAAGGCTGTGTCCTAGGGCCTATACTATTTAACATCTTCATTAATGACGTAGACATTGGTATCAGAAGTAGACTGGCCAAGTTTACCGACAACACCAAACTCTGGGGTAAAGCATCCACACCTGAGGACAGGAGGGTGATCCAGGTAGACCTTGAAAGGCTCAGGAAATGGGCAGACAAGAACCTGATGGTGTTTAACACTGAAAACTACAAGGTTCTCCACCTTGGAAGGAAAACCCCGCAGCATGCTTATAGGCTTGGCAGTGCTACGCTGGCTAGCAATATGGACGAAAGGGTCTTGGGGTCATGATTGACCAGAAGATGAACATGAGCCTTCAATGTGATGCTGCAGCTAATAAAGTGACCAAAACGCTGGCTTGCATCCTTGCAAAGTGACCAAAATCCTGGCTTGCAAAACACTGGCTTTGCTTTTCAAGCAAATCCCAGGATGTCATTCTCCTGTTGTACTCAGCCTTGGTGAGGTTGCAGCTGGACTACTGCATCCAGTTTTGGGCTCCTCAATTCAAAAAGGATGTGGAGAAGCTTGAGAGAGTGCAGAGGAGAGCCACATGCATGATCAAAGGTCAGGAAAAGAGACCTCATGATGAGAGGCTGAGAGCCATGGGACTCTTTAGCCTGGAAAAGAGCAGGCTAAGGGGTGATCTGGTGGCCACCTACAAGTTTATCAGGGGTGTTCACCAGGGCCTGGAGGAACATCTGTTCGCTAGAGTGCCCCAAGGGATGACAAGGTTGAATGGTCCTCCATGACCATTTCAGGCTGGCCATAAGGAAGAACTTCTTTACTGTCTAGCCCCCAAGGTTTGGAATAGACTTCTGCCGGAGGTGGTTGAAGCACTTACTTTGAACACCTTCAAGAGACATCTGGATGCTTATCTTGCTGGGATCCTATGATCCCTACTGACTTCCTGCTCCTGGGGCAGGGGGCTGGACTCGATGATCTTCTGAGGTCCCTTCCAGGCCAGCCCTAGTGTCTATGAATAAGCTTTATTTTAAAAATCCAATAAAGCATGGAGAAAATGTAAGTCAAATGGCAAGAACTTAAAAAGAAACTGAAAAGGTTAATAAGCACATCATTTGACTTTTTTCCTGTCTCTCTGCTATTTCTATGAAAGTTTATGGTTTTCCTTGAGAAAATTGCTTCACTGGTATTTCAAGGAAAGGAATACTAGCAGCACAGCATCTATTAGTACACTCACTCTGATAGTAACAAGGTCATTCAGGCATGACCTAAAAGCGGGAAAATATTTTGTTTTATGGATTTTTATATATATACATATGTATATATGCATGTGTATGTATAAAATTATATATTTTAGGTACCTGGTATTTGACTGAATGGCTCAGAGAAGGAAGTTAAAGGACTTTTCATTTCACAGTCAATAGAATGAAAGCTTCAATCTGATCAGTGTTTGGTGGTGTATGTAAAGAGAATATGGTAATTTCTCTGCAGATGGTAGACTGCTCTCCATAACACATCAGCTATGTATATGATTGTTGCTAATTAGCATACATATTGATAGCCTCAGTAGGTCAGGGGATGAGTAAGCATGAGAACTAAAACTACTTTATCCTATGATTAGTAATATGAACACAACTTAATCTACTGAGATGTTGCAGTGATGCTTCCTCTGCTGTATTTGTTCTATGGATAGAATTATTAGGTACAATCTTATATCTAGATTGACCTAATCAGGGTTAGGTTGATCTAAATGGCCACCTCTGCAGAGGTTCACAGGGTTTAAAGTGGGCCAAATTAGTTCACCCAAGTAGGTGAACTAACTTAGATCAGGAATGGGTTAGCCTGATCTGTCAATGTTCACAGTGTAGTCCCGGGTCTCGGAAAGCCCAGCCACTTGCTCCAACCCTGCATCTCTGTTCTTCCTGACTGAGATACTTTGAGCCCCATGTCCACCCCTGGATGGACAAGCCACCCTACAGACCCACCAGCCCCACTTCTGTCATCATGCCAAGCTTCCCACAGACCCACTAGGCCTCCCTAAGTAACTTACGTTAGGTTCCCATCATGGCTCCTGGCACTGGAAAACATTTGCAAATTTAGCTTCTGATGTACTATCACACAACTTAGAATAAGCCTCATGATTGTAGACTTGGTGCAGAGAACATCTGCATATACTTATCATGACTGACTAAGTATAGCCCATGGCAACCCTGTGGACAGTTCAGCTACTTGGATACTAGTTGGAGGCTGCTGCTGCTGAGACGAACTTTCATTTTCCTTTCCCCTTTTTTTCACATATGATCAAGGAGAAAAGGAAGAATGGGATCTTTTCTAAAAAGATGGGAAGATCAACTTTAGGATATAAAGATGGAGCAGAGACAGTAAGGAGAAAGAAAGGGAAGAGGAGACACAGTATAGATCAGTGGTTCCCAACTTGGGGTTCACTACTCCATTTGAGGTCACAATGCCCACCCGCCAGATTTGTGTGCAGGGTGGGAGCAGATTAGGCTGTCCACTGTGGGCTTGGAGTGCCTCACCCTGCTGCCCTCCCCCTGGGGTTTCCATGGCAAAGAGGGACAGAGAGGCTTGGTGTCACTGCTGGGAACCTGATGCCAGTTGCACTGCCATGGCAAGGTGCCCCCTGTCCACCCTGCAGCAGCATGGGGCACAACTCCACACCGCTGCTGCTGCTGCATCTGGGCAAGCAGAGGACACATCACCATGGTGGCATGGTTGGCATGAGGCTCCTGGCAGGGCACCAAGCCGCCCTGACCTTCCTCACCGTGTCCTGCCCACTGGACCACAAAGGCCACCAGAGGGATGGTAGCAGAATGGGGAGCCCTGAGTGTGCAGCTGGCAGCCTGCATCCTCCCCTATCCTAACAATCTGTGTTTTCAGCCATGCCACCCACAGGGGGAAAACTGGGGTGGGCTCCATGCTCTGCTCTGACCACAGGAGCCACTGCTTCCCATGTGTGGCAGCCAGGGCTCGGGCACTGCTGCAGGGTGGGTGAGGAAGCTGTGGGCCCTAATTCCCATAGCCCTGGCAGTTGGAGCCTTCTTTTGGTAGGGCTTGGGGGTAGGGGGCTGCAGGTCATGAGTGAGGGGCACCAGCATGGAGGAAGGATAGGGGGCTGTGTGGGGAGTCAGGGTCACTTGGGGTGTGGGTTGGGAGTGAGGGGCCATGCTAAGGAAATGGGGCCATGCTGGGGAAATGGAGTTAAAAGTGGAGTTATACTGAGGAAAAGGTTGGAAAGCATTGGTAGATTGAATATTTGGGAGAGCCAGAGTAATGTAATAAGCATTAGAAAAAGAAAGAAAAATCAAAGCCTACAAAATCGAAAAACAAAAGAAAATATGGTTGAAAGAGAGGTGTCCATGCAAGATCAATGTTCTCTATAGAGCTGGTGAACTATTTGGGCAACGTATCAATGAAAAAAAGATAAAGTTAGTGGTCTTGTGGAGGAGACAAGGAAAGAACTGTCCAGGTGACCCGATAGTCATCATGCTGCATGTTGGAAATCCCGTCCTTAGGTACCTATATCTTTCAGTTTAAGATACAGGGAACTTCCATGTCAAACCAAAGGGTTCAGGGTTTGTTAATTTCATTCCCAGAGCTGAGGATTTGAATTTAGACATGGGAACACATAGACACAAGATAAGAAGTTCCCCAGAAATATGTTTATCTCACAACCATTGCACATCCTTCTATGAATTTTCCTTTCTTCCATAAGTGTTACTAAAGCATCAGAAAGAACTAAATTAATTTTCTACTAAGGGTCATTTTCCAATAAGCTCATTATTGTGGGCTGGCTGGTTAAAGGGATGATGGATACAGAGCTTGTTGGCAGAAGAAGAGGAGTGTAGTTACCCCCAAACATTATCCTGACTTTGATGTGTTGTTTCCAGGACATAGACACTGGTTGAGAGATTATTTTGAATCGTTACATTATAATGGTGTCTTTCTGAAGGAATTAATTATATGCAAGTAGAGCAGTGATAATATGTGACAGTCGTGGCTGCTGATTTGCGCTCCATTACATCTTGTTTACAGCAATGAACATGAATTGTCTTTGTGCCAGTTATTCTGTGAGGCATGAAATGCTGGCCTTGGCAGTGGGAATATCCTGCATTCTTTTAAATAAAACTCAACACCCTTGAGCATCCTGAAGTTTTGTAGTCTTTGACAAATCCGAGAGTCCCCCAGTGCTAGTAATAGGAAACCTGGCTGCTCCTTCTCTTTACCTTTTGTCTACGGTTGTGGGTCACAGAAATTTTTGTTTTCTGTTTATAAAATTAATTACAATCTTGTAGAAAAAAACAGTTGGTAGGGCTTTAAAGAAAGAATCACATTTCAATTTATTCCCTCAAGTGGAACTTACCCACTGCATAAGAGCAGTCATTGTCATTTATTTCCAGTTTTCAAACTTTTTTCCATTTGCACTGTGGGATTGAAATTGTCCATACAGTTGTTCAGCATTCATGGTAGACTGGTGTTCTTACTCTCAAAATTGTAAATGGGTAAAAGAAAACCACAGCTAGCAGTTCTTAGATAGCAGAAGAGTATGACAACTCCCACAACATGGTTTAGCCCAGTAACCTGAATAACCACCTCCCTAGGAAGCAGAAGGCCCAGGTTTAAGGACCTCACACACAGGACATGTGATGTGATAGTGCCTGGGGTTGTGGGGGTAGCCATGGGGCCCTGGGGGTGCAGGTTGGGGGGTGAGGCTGGGTGGGGCAGCCACTGGGGGCCTGCGGGAGTGGGGGCTGGGGTTTGGTGGGACAGCCATTGGGGGGCTGGGGTGGGGCATGTGGGCCTTGCAGGGGGGGTGGTAGCCCCTGTGGGGGGCATTTGGCCCCTGTTGGGGGGGCAAAACCCCTTGTGTAAGGGCCAAACCCCTTGTGTGGGGGCTGAACTCCCTGTTGGGGGGCTGAACCCCTTGTGTGGGGGCCAAACCCTTTGTATGGGGTCCAAATCCCCTGTTCGCTGGCCAAACCCCTTGTGAGGGTTGAACCCCCCATTGGGGGTCCGTGCCTCTTGTGTAGGGGCCGAATCTCCTGTTGGGGAGCTGTAACCTCTATGTGGGGGCCATCACCCCTGTGGGAGGGCAGCAGAATATGTATTAATGAATTCATGAAACATGTACTTAGCGTTCACTTGATTATTATAATAAGAGACTTGCTTTAACACTGTAAGATATATCAATAAAACGTTGTCCAACTGATCGCTGTCTCTGTCTCTCTTTATAGTGGTCTTTTGTTTTATTTGTGGAGGAACATGGATTTGCAGGTATTTTACAGAGTGACTTTGGGATTTTTTTATCAGGGATTTTTCAGTTTTCCAATAAGGAACACCAGAATTCCTGTTAGGGAGGCCAGTGGCAAGACCCGGTGCTCAGAACTGGCACCTTGGGCCCAGCTGGCTGTGGCTGACCTCCTGGCCAAATGGGGCCAGGAGAACATGCTTTAAAGCAGAGAACCACACCTGGAACATCTTCCAGGTGATAGCTGCCAAGATGGCCGGGCAGGGGGCACACATGGCAGTAGTGCTGCACAGAGGCCAACCCTGCAGCCACAGTCCACTGGCAGCTGGCCCAGAGGGGCAGATGCCTCTACTGGCTGTGCAGTCCCCATCCGGGTCTGGCAGGTGCGCAGCAGGTCACAGCCAGGCAGCAGCCCCCACTGCCAGAATGCTGCAGTGGGTAAAGGGTGCAGGGAACTCTCAGGGCTGCTTCATCAGTCCAGCTGGAACAAGGGGTAGTGTCCCCAGGTACCAGTTGGCTGGGCCCCAGAAGCTCCTGAGAACTAGTAGCCCTGAGCTACTTGCCAGGGTGACTTTTTATATTGCTGGGGCCAGGACAGGGCAGCTCTTTATACTGCTGGGGACAACACAGATGCTGGCCCCAGGCTCTAGCTCCCCCTGGCTGCAGATCTGGGAGGAACCAGGCAGAGTTATTGTGCCCCAAGTGGCACAATTTGCTCCACAACGAAGTGCATGTCCGAGCATGTGTGCTGAAGCAAAAAGCCCTGGCTCAAATTTTCACTGCTTCTATTTGACCTGTTGCAAGTGCACATGCTTGCATGTGTGGACATGCGCACACAGTGAGTTTTGAGTTTAATACTCAGTGGGCACATCTACACATGCTGCTATGACTATGTTGTTACTGCACCATGATTTAGTACTTCCTTTCAAAAGTAACAGCCCATACTGAGCCATACATGTGGCACAGTTATTTTTAGAAGCTACTTCACTGTAGTGGTTTGCTATACTAGGGGAGTGTATCACTAAAGCAGCATAGTGTCATGTGTAGATGCGCTGAATTCTACCAAAAACTTCCTTGGTCAAATCACAATCTCTTTTTGTTTGGTCTTTTATCTCTTAAATAGAGGATATTTCTTTTGTCAACTTCAGTTGTAAGTTTTTTGGGGCTAATTGTCTCCTACCCTGTGTATTGATTTAACACCTAACACCAATTGGGTCCTCTAGATGTTACCATAATGTAAATAATAATATTAAAAATAATGTATTTATAAGTCTGTGCACCTTTCTGAAGTATTGTGTTACTGAGAGTGTGACTCTCCAGAATCATTGTTTAGTGTAGGAAACTGAGAGTAAAAAGAGAAGGCTATTCACCACAACACTGGGATTATTATTGGAGAGCTTTACATTAGGAATTTTCCAACACATTTAGGGAAACCTGAAATAAGGAGCTGATTAAGGCATCAGGTCTGCAATCTGTACCTGATGGTATGAGGGAGTCTAGCTTGAGCAATGAATCAGGCCAGGCAGGAGTGCAACAGCAGCAGGAACAGATTATTATGTGTTAGCAACCCTGCTAGTTATATCATTGGCTGGCTGTCAGTTGCAACTGGAAAGAAATAGATCAAAAAGCAGGAGTGAGGAAAATATAAAGTTCTCCTCTGAAAGTGTTTGGACATGAGGTACTTTCTGGCTTGGGCAGGTGGTCAGTTTTTGGGAGTCTTAATATTTTGAAGTACACTATTTACTTATTTTTACCACCAGCCAGGGAAAGTTGATGTCTAATGGCTAGAACATTCATCAAAGATTACCATAATGTAGCATTAGAATTCAGTGTTTTTGTGCTCACAAATTTTAGGAGATTTACATGATATGCCTGGGACACCTGCCATCTTCCTACAAGATGCACATCAGAGTCCACTTTGTTTTATGATCTCACAGAGTCCCTGCCATTTAGCAAGCAATTTTCTCTCAGATGGGAGCAACAGCAGGCTGATAGACCTGGAGTCGTGCATTTTTATTACAATATTGTTTTTGAATCTGTTAACAGCCATGAGATTTTCCCAGGTCAAAGCCCCCAGTAGCTCCATCCATTCCCATAGCTTGAGAATATAATGGATGACATTTTGAGACTTTATGTCCTCCTCTACCAGATCTCATGAAGGAGGCCCAATGTACCTCAGGGTTACTTCCATATAGAAGCTCAAAGTGAGAGAACCCCCTTGAGGATGGGGATACTAGTAATAAACAGCAAGTATGGAATTGAGTGCATTCTACTTTCAAGGTTCTCCTGCTACAAACTTTCTGAACATCTTGTTTAAAGCATGGTTACATCTCTCCAACAGACCATTTGTCTGGGGGTAGTAGATAGAGGTCCTGACCAGGTGGACTTTTAACAGAGTTCATACTTCTTATAATAGCCACAACATCAAGACCATGCCCTAATCTGAAAGTATTTCCTGTGGGAGAAACACACGTGGGAATATTTACCAATTCTATGGTAAAACATTTTAATAAAACTGTTTGGGATGGTGCATTACAGATTGCTACCACCTCTGGGTACCAGGTAGCATAAACAATGAACACAAGGATCAAATGGCACCCAGTTGTGCTTGGCTTCAAGGGTCCCTGGATTTGCTTGTGGCTGGGGCTGCCCACATTCTCCACCACCTGTAAATGGCTTGCCTAGCTTGCTGGCTCCTGCAGTTTGGTTCACTCCATGAGACGCTTCTCATCCAGTCCTCCCAAACAAAGCAGCCTTTTAAACAAACAAGAACAATCTAATTCTTTTGTCTTGTCCTGGACATGAGGAGGCAAACCCCTTTCACTTTTCCCTTAGAACAGCCACCTGTCCCCTCCTTGCAGCCCTCCCCCCTCCTCCCTGGAGACCGTCGGGCCACTTTTCTGTTCCTAGTTTGATCCCATATCCAGGCAGAATATAACTGGGCAATGTCCACTTGCTCCTTGGACTCATTCAGGGGCTATAGGGCACTGTCAGATGTGCTCAGCTGTCCCTGAGTATGCTAGTCCTTAACCTTTGACTGTCACTCCCATTCCCATTTTCATTATTATTTGTCCCTAAAGATCAGAAACATGTCATTAGTGGTCCCTGTTACCTAAAGGGAGCTTATAGTTTACTTAATGGATATTGGCACTGGATTTATGGCCCAGATACCTTGTTCCAGGTGGACCCAAGCCCTCAGACTGACCATGACCTCTCCCACTTGATAATAAGCAAATCTTATTGATGCACAGTGATAGCAGACAAGAGTAATTCAGGCAAGGCAAACAAAATAGTCCCCCTCCCCTGATTTTATATCCATCAGTCCTAGGGTTGTCACAGAGGAAAGGTACATCTGGTCAGTACGTGAGCTTCATCCAGTGTTCTTTCTTGAATGTCAGCAGTCTTGAAGGTCGAGGGCTGAGGCCCACCTCCCACAGTTGGGTGGGCAAGAAGGGATAGTGGTGATCCCACTATCCATGGTGGCCTCAGGATTTCCCACTGGGACCATTTGCTGCTCTGAACTGTCTCCTTTTGAATCCTTTCCCCTCCTGATAACTCTTCATTTCCAGGTACTGTTGATTGTTTCCCCTGTGGTTGTCATACTGTCTATGTTCTGTCCTGTCAGCATATTCCATTCTTCCAACAAACCCATCACATGCACAAATCTTAATTTGGTCATTTACTGATGTCTTAATCTGGGCATGCCTGGTCTCCTAATTTGGTCCATCTACCACAACCAAAAATCCCAAGGTCTCTGCAGCTGCTTACTATGATAATGCCACCTTATGTCATGTTATGAGTTATCAGGGAACAGTATGGTACATGTCTTCAATTTTATAGCCTGTTCTTCTGCTGGCTTCAGACACTGTGGGCCTTGAAGGAAATTTTGTCACAAACAGGCTTTTAGAAACCAATTAACCCTTGCCATTCCACTTGACCATTATTTTAATGCAATATCTACTTTACCTACAAGCCAATTCCCAAAAGCAAATATCTAAATATAATTTTGTAATCATCAGTGGGTCTAGGGCCATGATTCCCTTTGACATGTTGAAAGTCCTGTCCCCTTGTTGCAGCACACCATTTCACTCGCAGCTTGCTTCCTCCTCTCCTCTTTTTACTCTTTAGGGAACTTTTTAAAGCTCCCAGCAGGTCACTCCCTGCTTATTTTAACACTCAGAAGTTGGGCTTTCTCAAAAGAGCTGACTGTTCTTTCTTAAAGGGGTAGACTGCTCTGTTACAAAGCTCTTCCACTGTGCAGCCTGAGAAGAGAATTCTTTCTTTGTGGCCCTCAGAGATTTTCCTAGAATTCAGTTCTGTTATTTGAGATATCTGCTAGAGAGTTTGAGCCTAAATGTAAATATCAATTACGTCTTAATAGAACCTGATAAAACTTGATCGCTTAGTAATGCACCTTAATTCTGTTGAGTAAACAATGGAAATATGAAATTGAATGATCTGTGGAACAACCTTTCTTTTTCCTGGGTCAGAGGGAATGTTTTTCCTAAATACAGAGTTCACTGGCAAAAGGTTGCTACCTAACAACCTTTAAAGAGTTTTTTTGGGGTCAGGAAACCTTGCTTTTCTTTTTACTTGCTTCTGAATGACTATGTGAGAATAACCAACTCTGTGTCAGTCATCATTTTTGTCAACAGGACAAAATGTCATTTACTCATACAGTATACAGTAGGTGGGATATGTTAATTATGTAACCATTTGCTATGCTGACTTGAAAGGGATCCTGGTTTTCTCTGTAAATCCTCAATTTTTGGATTAAAAAAAGGAATCCAAAATCCACATTGTTCCACAATTAAAATGAAACACCACTATATAGATAGATAGATAGATAGATAGATAGATAGATAGATAGATAGATCTATCTATATAGTGGTGTCTCATTTTAATCATGGAACAATGTGGATTTTGGGTTACCTTTTTAAAACAAAAATTGGGGATGTTTATATAGCTATATCTATATAATAGATGGATCTATATCTATATAGATCTATATCTCTCTATATATCTATACCTATATTTATATCTATCTATCTATAGATATATCTATCTATATCTATATAGATATTTATATCTGTCTATATCTATTTGTATCTATATCTATCTAGCTATCTGTGTAGCTATCTATCTAGATATAGATAGATAGATAGATAGATAGATAGATAGATAGATAGATCTATATAAATAAGGTAACCCAAAATCCACATTGTTCCACAACTAAAATGAGACACCACTATAAATATAGATAGATAAATATATAGATACATCTATCTACATGTATTTAGATATACATGTATTTATATATCTATCTATATCTAGATAGAAAGATAGATAGATAGATATTCCTGGCATTTCATTTCCATCCAAGAAAATGGTGGATTTGTATTTGGCGTTTTTAAATCCAAAACTTAAGGATATTTTTTAACAGAGAAAATCAGGACCCCTGCTCATGATGTAGGTGCCTCATTCATTATGACGTTCCCTTTGCTCCTTATATTCCCAGGTATATTTTATACTAAACACCCAATGCCTTTGTGGCTTGCTAAGATTTCAGAATCCTTGTAGGTGGAAGGTCAAAGCCCCAGTGCAAACAAAGTAAGGATGAGTTTTCAATACAGTATGGATACAGCTCTGAAAATAGTCTTTACAAACCAAACTGTACCATATCAAGAGAGGATTACACTAAGCTGCTTCTAAGATGTTATGGTCTTTAACTCTACAGTTAGCCTGGGATTTTTTAAAAGAGTTTGAAGAAGATAGGCTTCCAAATCCCACTGCACTTTACAACTAAGGTTTAAACTGATTTACATGTGCATATGATTAGGGGTTTGCACTGGTTAGCTAGATCCATGTTAAATACATTTCTTTAAATGGATGGAACTTTCTTAAATAGCAAATATGGCTTACAATAAACACTTTTCATCAAGCTTCTCTTCTCTTCTCTTCTCTTCTCTTCTCTTCTCTTCTCTTCTCTTCTCTTCTCTTCTCTTAAACTATTACTTTCAGACATTTATACATTTAATCAGGACTGCACCAGAGAGCACCACAGTTACTACATACTCTACCCCAGTGGAGGCCAACCTTCTTTGGCTTGCAAATGAAGCCCTATACCTTCCCCAAGTGCCACTCCAATGCAGTTTCCCTGCCTGATCTACTGTTCTACTTCCTGCTCCCTGCTCTGCACCCTCTGTCTGTTCTGATGCTATGTGCTCTGTGCCCTTCGCTCACTGTCCAATCTGATATTCTGCTTTCTGCTCCCTGTGTTTCTTGCTTCTTCTCTTTTCTAACACATGAAACACACAGCAGCTGCCTATGCCATTTGTGGCATTTGTACCCCAGGCTGGCCACCCATGCTCTACCCATTGCACCTGCATTACATCCAGAAATAGAAGTGAAGTAGCTGGCTTAGCATTGTGGTGCATAATTCATAAAATCATAGAGAAGTAGGAAATCATAAAGAAGAAGGGACCTCCAGAGATCATCTAATTCAGTTGTTATCAATCTTTTTCTGACCGGGACCCATTTGCAAAGGTCCATGGCCTGTCCCAGCCCACACCCCCTTGGCCCTGCTGGTGCATGACCTACAATCCCCTGCCCTCCTTGGGCCATGCTGAGGCCCCTCACTCCCAAACCTAAGTGCCCTTCTCCCTGCAGCTCTGCCAAATGCCCCCTCAGCTGCCTCCATCCCACTCAGGTTGAAGCGCAGTGACTACAGTGGATCTGGCTCATGTAGGAGACAGCAAAGCGAGTCTAGCCGGGAATAGGCTGGAGGGAAGGGGGGGGGGGGGGGGGCTGCTGCGCCATGCCAGGAAGCCTGGTCACGGCCCCTCTCAACCCCTGAGCAGTGTCTCCTGACTGCCTTGCCCCTGCAAGCACAGATACCAGCCCTGCTGCTGCCAGCCCGGCCACACAGCTCTCTCCCTCACACCTTTCCTTGATGGAAAGGGCAGGTGCCTTTCCACTAACCCTCTGCCTTGCTGCAGTCTTGTCATCTGATCACATTTTTCCAGTATTGATTGCCCAAGCAGGTCCTTGCAGGCTGGATTGCTGCTAGCCTGCAAGGGGAGACCTGCACTTTCCTGCACTCTTGTGATGTGTTTGTGACCCTTTCAAATTATCTCACACCACACTTTTGGGTCGTGACCCATGGGTTGAGAAATTCTGATCCAGTTTAAACCCCTGGCTTGAGGCAGAATCAGCCATATCCAAACAATGTTATCAAAATCTATTGTCTAACCTTTTGATAAAACTATATATTCAACCATGAATCAGCCATAAGAAATAACACCCTAATCTGCTCCAGATAAAGCAGGGGGACAATGGTGGCTAATGTACTGCTGCTGCAGAAGTTGTTAAAATATGTTCTAGAGATCCAAGGAATGGGGCCATGACCCCCCACTACAGAGGAAGGCAAAAAACCCCAAACAACTCCACAGCCTGTACCAATTGATCCATGGGTTAAAATTCCTTCTTGATCCCAAATATGGCAATCAGTCTGACTTTGAGCAGAGGAGTCTTTCCATTCTAGGCAAGTTTTTCTTCTACTCAAACACTGAAGCATCACTAAGCAGACACCCAGGCCGTGTCAAGACGAGTGTGGCTATGTAGTTTGTGATGCTGCAGACATGTCTGTGATGCCACATACCACACATTCAGCTGTTCTGCACCCTATAGAAGTAGCAGTGCGTGGGGTGGGGATTGGTGTTGACCCCAGGAGATCCCAGCGTCAAAAAATCTACACACACACAAAAACACCCAAAATAGAGTGGCACATGTGGGGGCAGTGTCCAGTGACCAAACCTGGAGCCTGGCCAACTGGAGCCATGCTCTGGCTGCTGGCCAGGCTGTGAGTAGCAGAATCACCACTGTTGCAGCCCCAGGACCCCAGGAAACTGGTATAGACGTGCTCTTGAAGGTAAGGTGGCAAATGGTTACCTTAAGAATGAAAACCTCGAAAAAACCCAGTAACTTGGAGAAGGTACATAAGAGGGCTTATGTCTCTGCTCTGATTATTTGTTTGTTTTTAAAGTGATGATTGCCTAATATAAAAATGCATGAACAGTCCTGAAAGCAGGAACCAGAATCTAGTTTTCTCTTCTAGTTGAGCATCCTAATAAAAATCTATTCTCCCCCTTCTATATTCTGTCTGGCACTATGAATCTGATTCTTTCAGCACAGTGATTTATGATTCTTTCAGCACAGCTTCAAAAGATGGGGAAACATCCTTTACACAATTTAGCCTTAATTTGGCACTTGTAGCATTCTCCTGAGAAGCAAGAGGTAATAGTTGCAATTTCCTAAGCCTTAAGAGAACGTAGAAACATGGGTTTCTTATTTCCTCAGTGAGTACTCTATAAATACTACAGCTATTTGTTATATATGATCAGAGCAACCTTCATTTTATATAGTCTACTTAGTCTTGTCTAAGTTTTTGCATTTGTTTGTGTAAATACGTATCATATTAATGCATTTTCTCACATAACATACATAACTTTTCCCCCTAAATCAAGCTTGTAAAGTTGGGGTGCATGTCTTAAGTAGGGAAACTGATTTTCTTCACTAGAATTGAAACTTGAAGACACTGGATGCACCTACATGTGTATTTTACTGTCAAGTAGACTAATTAGCTCCACAGTAAAGTGTTGCCATCTATACGTGTGCTTGTATTAGGGAGCAGTAAATTAACTGCACTGTAAGGTAGTACTGTCCAGAATACTCCGAAGACAGATTGTGACAGAGTACAGAACTGTGCTCAAATACACATGTGGATAGTGACCAGGGATCCAAATTGCAACCAGTCAGCCCAGCCACACTCCTGGCTGTTTTCTATCCACACGATGCTGCATTTGCAGCACCCTCATGTCCCAGCCAGTCCCTCCACTGCCCAATGCTGCCACCCAGATCCTGGGACTCTCCATGCCCTCTGCCAGTCCATCACTGTGCCACCTTGGCTCAAATCACTACTGTCCTGGGCACATGCATAGATGTTGTGCACGGAAGCAGTTTATTCCACGTCTAACAGTTTTAGAGTTTATTTCTGCTCATTAATTAAATGTGTAGAGAGACCCACTGTTTTGCAAAATGGCTCCCAATTTCTGTCTCAGCAGGCAAGCAAGGGGGACAGACTCCAGTGTTAACTCTTTCACAGATGCTCAGCTTACTGGCCGAGAAAGAAGCTGGCAGCCATTTTTTGACACAGTTTCTCCATGAAAAAAGCAGATCTTTTGTATTTCTACATTCTGCCTTCCAAAAACAAGGCACATGTCTTATTTGGGTGTGCGCATTACACAAGAAAATATGAAGTATGTCAGATATGTTATGGCTATAAAACTTTTTAACCATTATTTCTCGTCAATGTAGAATTCAGTGCATGGTTTTAACATTAATTAAATTTTCATTCTGAACAGATATTTTTGATCAGTACATCTGAATAATTTCCAGGACAAAATGGGCAATGTTGTCATTGCTTTGTCATGTGGCAGGGAAGTAGAATATCTTTTGCATTGAAACATATTTCTATTGGACAGGAAATGCAATAAAGTTAATTCCTGAACTCTCTTGGGTGCTTGTATCTTGTTGCATTCATTACATTTTAAGCAGGTGTATATAGGGGTAATTAGTCAGAGAGAAAATGTAATCAATAATGATTTATGAATATCTCAAATGTGTAATGCCTCTTGTTTGGGTAGAATAAATTGTTATTTGTTTATTTTAATCTCAACAATGAATTTTTAGTTCTTTGTGTGTTCATAAAAGTAATAGGCCAATTTCCCAAGGCCTGAATATTTATAACTGTGATTTTCTCTGAAACACACAGATCCTTACAGACATTGAGGGCTGCCCTTTCCTTTCTCTTCAGTTTGAAGGGAATTAATCCAGATCCATTTCTAATGGTAGAGTAGCACATTTGCCTGTGACGAGTGGACAGTTAGGGATAGTTCACTGCTTACATCTCAGCTGTTACTCTGTTACTCAGCTTGTGTGACCCCTTGGCACAAACAAAGAACCGCAGTAGTGTGAAAACAGCATAGCCTGATATACTGAGCATCACCTTGGGAGTAAGAAACTTCTAACTATTTTGATTGCCCTTCTCTTTACCTTTTCAACTTCTGTTGCATCTGTTGTGAATTAACTAAAAACTGAACACAATATTCTGCATGAGGGTGCATCGTCCTTTTACATTGTTATCTTGTATTGACTGCATAATAACTTGATTTAGTTGTCTAAGACTTGCAAGGCTTCCTTTATTCTGATTTTGTGACAACACCAGTTGACATTAGGGCCATGTCCACATGAGTGTGTATGTTTGTTTCCCCAGGGACAAGAAGCAGTGGCACACCTTGTGCCACTGTACTTGTCCCCAGGGAATGCCTGTGCCATGCATGCTTTGGTGCATGGCAGGTTACTCTGGGAGGGGCAGGGGAGGTTGGACAGGCTCTGGTTTTGGGTGGCTCATGCTGCTGCCACGTGCGCTGCCCTGTGTTTTTTTCCTGCACAGGTTTTTTTGACCCCAGGATCTTCCAGGGTCAACCCCCCACCTCATGCTGCATGTGGAACATCTGAATGTGCAGTATGTGACACTGCAGACAGGTGTCCAGTGCTACATACCTCATGGCCACACTCATCTGGAGGCAGCCTGGCAGTCGAAATGTCTGTCAGATTTATCACCACTTCTGACTGCTTTTACTAAAGGGAGGAAGAAAAGAGAATTAGTGTTTAGGAGTTCAGGAGATAATTTAAGATTACTATCTTAAAGCTGGAGAATGCTTTAGTATTCTAAGATGTAATCAAAATAATTCAGTTTTATTGTGCATTTCTATAGTTTATATTTTTGCCCTCTTCCCCAATTCTCTTAATCTTGTTACATCAAACACACAAAAATACTTAGTTTGTTTTGCTGTCTATCCCCAACCCTTAATTTGGATGTGAAAGATGTATGCCACCTAAAGCCCTGGGATCCTAGTACATCAATTTATCTCCCAATATTCATAACAGTTGGCACTAAAATGGCAGATCCAAAGCACAAATGGCAAAGACAGTGAATTCCCACATTCACCCTCAAAACAAATCCAGTGTGTCCACCAAATAAATACTTTGTAAAGTTTGCAATGTCTGAAGAGTTTTCATCCTATCTGTGAGATGGTTTGTGTCCTCATTCTCTATCTAAGGGACTACATAGGGAACTCCCTATATAGCTCTTAAAGATCCTAGTATTCTCATCCTCTAATGCACACCCTTTAATCATTTCTGAACAAATAAACCTTAGATATTATAGTCTTTTGTTTTTGCAGGATAGAAGGAAAAGAAACTCCCTTGGCCATTTTCTAGACAGCTTACCAAATTCCGTAGGGGGTTTCCAGGTTTATTCTCTAGATAGCTTCTTCCCAGGTCTTAATAAAATGTCTTCTTGAGATAATCCCTAGTTTGTCCCCACCTTACCCAGCCTGGGTGTAGTTCTGTCTCTATCCTTCCTGCTCTGGTCCCTGTTTCCAACACTGTTAGTGCTCTATGCCCATGGAATCTTTAATGCAAAATGTATAAACTGTATTGAGAAGCAGGGACTCAAACACATTACTTTTTTTCTCTTTTTAGACCTTTGACTCTTCAGTTCCTCTGTGCACAGTGACCCACTTTAACAGGAGAGGTGAAAAGTGACCCAGGTATTTTAAAGTTGGTGGTTAAGACATTCTTGTTGAAAGTGGCAGGTGTAAGTTTGAATCCCTCAGGGCATAGAAGAGAAGGAGAAAGCATAGATCTCTCTCTTCCTACTAAGCAGTCTAAACAGTAGGATACAATGTAAAATGGAGAAGGGCACCACCACCTCCACCTTTGGAAGTGGATGTAGCTTCAGGACTCAGAACAGCAGCAGTAGAGTATTCAGTCTGTATGTTCCTTACTGTAGCCAGTTTTTCTGGCAAGGGCAGGGATCAGCATTCCCTGCCCAAGCCCTGCCCATGTGTGTCCATTGGCACATTTAAGGCATGGAAGATAGCCCATGAGGTTGCTCAAGGACTGTTCTAAGCAGCTGCTCTCAGGCATGCCAAAGACAACGGGCATGAAAGGATTGTTCCTGGTGAACTGTTGGGTCTGGAGTGAACTTGTGGACATGGGCAAGAGAGTGTGCTTAATGCCATCCTCAGCAGAGTCTTCTGCTGTAACAGTACAGACAACCCCTACAGGAGCATAGGAACAGGCTTAGCTGTGAAGCCCAAATGGCCTTAAATGGTTGATAGATGCCTAATGCTCAGCTATGATAAATAGCAGCACTGCAGTGATTGAGAATATTTTTACACAATGCATATTTTTAATACAATGAGTAGTTAATTTGTGGAATTCATTTCTATAGGAGGTGATAGAGGCAGATAGCATATTCAGGTTTTAAAAGGGAGTAGATAAATTCACGGATGATAGAGCTATTAATAGCTATTGAACAAAATGGTTGGATATGCATCTGTTGAAATCTCTAACCCAATAGGGGTGGATGCCGAGGGTGTGGGGGGGCAGGGGGCAGTAATAGATAGGGGATAGTTCATTCTCAATCTATGTGTTTCAGTGCTGTCCTCTAGCATCCACTTCTGCCACTGTCAGAGAGAATTCTGGGCTAGATGGACCATTGGTCTGACCCAGTAAGCCACTTCTTATGATCTTATATTTCAGTATCCAAACTCTATGCTCCTAACTAGGTATTCTAACAAAAAACATTAGAGACTTGGAAGGAATAAGGTGACTAAGGGGTTGAAAGTTCAAGTATTTACATGTGTTCTGGTTTAAGGTAGAGTTAAGCTGAGAGCAGAAGGCTCCACCTCAATTGCTTTTGAGCAACTGGCAGTAGGCAAGTAGAAGTATGAGTGGGGACAGGCAAAATCTATAATGGCCACTGGTACTCTGCAGCTTGATGCATAATAGATACAGTGAACTACACTTTTTAATCCCTACTGAAGTAAGAGGTGGGAATGTTCTGAAATTGCCCTAAAAATTCAGATAGTGTACACCATTTGCTTCCTACTTTAAAATGACAGTGATACAGAATGACAATAGCAAATGACTTATTAGTCTCTCTTATGTAGAGCAAGTATAACCCTAAAGGTATACAAAATGTACACTACTGCTAGTAATGTTGCATCTTGATGAAAGGTATGCTGCAAATAAGATAGGGGAAATGCTTGCAATATCAGGTTTTCTCTCATGGGGTTTGTCCCATTCCATAAACATGGCTAGCAGCTTGAATTAGAGTCCTAGGACCATAGGAAAATGGGTCAGGAAGGCACTTAAGGATAGCATCTAGTTCAATTCCTGACCGAGAGAAGATCATCCCTTTCTAAAGCAACCTCAAATGTTGATCCAACCTACCCTTAAACATTTCTGGTGACCAGGATTCCAGTCTTACCAGGTAATCTGTCCCAGAACTTAACCACACTCTTAGTTAGAAAGTTTTTTTTCCTAATATCTAATCTAAACGGCTTTATGGCAATATCAATCTGTAACTCCTTGCTCCTGTTCTCTGTGGATATAGAGAACAGATGATTCATATCCTCTTTATAAGAACCCTTTTATGTTTGAAGACTTAATAAATCACCCTCTCTCTTCTCTCTTTCAGACTAAGTAATCCCAGTACTTTAAGGCTTTAATCATATATCATTTTTCTAGGCATCTTATCATTTTTGTTGCTCTTCTCTGGAGTTCTACCATTTCTCTATATCTTTCTTGAAGCGTAGTGCCTCAAAATGGACACCACACCCCAGGTGAATACTGACTAGAGTGGAAGAATTGTTTTTTGTAACTTCCATGTGACACTCCTGTTAATGCATCCAAGTATGCTATTAGCTTATTTTACCCCCTTCCTGGCAATATTTCACTGAGCAGGGAGAAAGGTAGTTAACCATGTTAGTCTGAAGTCAGGCAGAAGGCAGGGTAGACTTGCTTCTTGTACACTAAATTATATGTATACACACACACACACACACACACACACACACACACATAACATTTATTATATACAGCTTTCATGAATCCAAGATGTTTCATAGTAGGTAGGGTCAGAAGGGATCTGAGCAGATCATCAAGTCCAACCACCTGTCATGGGCAGGAAAGAATGCTGGGGTCAAACGGCCCCAGCTAGGTGATTATCTAGTCTCCTTTTGAAGACCTCCAGGGTAGGAGCGAGCACCACTTTCCTTGGAAGTTGGTTCCAGATCCTAGCCACCCTGACTATGAAGTAGTGCCTCCTGATATCTAGCTTGAATCTACTCTCGGTCAACTTATGGCTGTCATTCCTCGTTACTCCCAGTAGTGCTCGGAGGAACAGGGACTCTCCCATAGCCTGCGGGTCCCCCTTGGCCAGTTTGTAGATGGCCATCAGCTCCCCTCTCAGGTCTAGGTTCCTTAGCCTCTTCTCGTAGGGCCTGCCCTGCTGACCCCTGATCATGCGAGTGGCCCTCCACTGGACCCTCTCGATGCTGGCCTCATCCCTCCAGAAGTGTGGTGCCCAGAACTCGACTCAGTACTCCAGCTGTGGTCTGACCAGTGTTGAATACACGGGGAAGGTTTAACCTCCTTGGACCTGCTCGTGATGTATCTGTGGATGCATGACAAGGTGTGGTTAGCCTTCCTGACTGTGTCCTCACATTGGTGGCCCAATAATGACATCAAGATCCTTTTCTGCCTCTGTGCTGACTAAAAGGGAGTTCCCCAGCCTGTAGGTATGCTGCTGGTTCTTCCTCCCCAGGTACAGTACCTTGCATTTGTCAGTATTGAGTCCCATCCTGTTCTCAGCCACCCATCCCTGTAACCTGTCCAGATCCAGTTGCAACCTGTCCCTCTCCTCCAGTGTGCCCACTTCTCCCCACATTTTAGTGTCATCTACGAATTTGAACAAGGTGCTTTTCACCCCCTCGTCCAAGTCATTGATGAAGATGTTGAACAGTGTGGGCCCAAGGACTGAGCTCTGGGGAACCCCACTGCCCACATCCCTCCAGGTCAAAAAATACCCATCCACCACCACTCTCTGGGTGCGGCCTTCCAGCCAATTTGTGATCCATCTGACTGTGTAGGCATCAATGCCACACTCGCCTAATTTCTTAATGAGAATGGGGTGAGAGACAGTGTCGAAGGCCTTCCTAAAGTCCAGAAAGACTACGTCCACCACAACACCTGCATCCAAGTATTTTGTGACCTGGTTGTAGAAGGCCACCAGTTTGGTCTGACAAGACTTGCCTCAAATGATCCCATGTTGGTTGCCCCTAAGCATGATGTCCCCTACTGGTCCCTTGCAGATGTGCTCCTGGATAGTTTTCTCAAAGAACTTCCCCAGGATTGGGCCTGTAGTTTCCTGGGTCCTCCTTCCTTCCTTTTTTGAAAATGGGGACCACATTGGCCCTTTTCCAGTCCTCTGGCACCTCGCCAGAGCACCATGAATGCTTGTAGAGCTGTGCCAGGGGTCCCACAATGACCTCTGATAATTCCCTCAGCACTCTGGGGTGGAGATCATCAGAACCTGCTGATTTGAACACATTTAGACCCGCCAGAAGTTTCCTGACTAGGTCCTCACTGACCCTGGGCCTGACAGCACCTCCCCTGGGTTAATTCACAAATCAATGTTCATTCACAAATCAAATTGCAATCCTTGATAACTGCCAGGTCCTTTCTACAATTCTCTGGTCTAGTCAGTCATTCCTCATTTTATATGAATATATTTCATTGTTCCTTCCTAAGTGTAGTAATGGGCCTTACTGAATTTCATTTTATTTCAAAGAATTTTTCAACTTTATCAAAATCATTTTGAATCCAACTCCTTTCTTCTGTTGTGTCTGCTACCTGGTCTACCTTGGTGTTGTCTAACATCTTTATTAAGGGTATACTAAATTCCATCCTGGAAATCATTAATGAAGATATTGATTAGTACTAGACCCAGGACCGAATCCTACAGAACTCTACTCAATACCTTTTCCAGGTGTGACACAGAATCAGTGGTGACTGCTCTTTAAATAAAATCCAGTCAGTTAAGCTCCACCCTTATGCTAATCTCATCAAGACTATATTTGTTTAGCTTGCTTATGAGAAAATTTTGGAAAGCTAAAAGACTAAAAGGAAAGGAGGGGAAAATAAAATAAAATAAAATAAAAGCACCAGAAAAGAGTTCATAGCTATTAGAAAGAGAATACACAATGCCCTTCATGTTAGGACTATAGAAACAGCATCTTAAAAAGAAAACAACATAACCAGGATTGAGCAAATTGATAGGAAGACCATACAACATAAAAATGTTCCATTTAGAGCTTTTATATATAAAGAGAGGGACTGAGAAATATCACTTCAATGAACCCTACAAGACCTGCCTTTCATGAGCTATGGACTTTGTACATTTTTCAAACTTTTCAGGAGGTTTGTTAAGTTCATTATATGATATCCTGTGTATATATATATATGACTTCATAGATATGTCCTAATTGTCCTTTAAACTCAAAACTACTTTAAAGCTTTTTTTATCAAAATGTTTCACTCCAGATAGTTTCAGAAAACTAGATTTCACAGGATATCTTTATAGCAAAAATAAATCTGGGAAATGTTCTCTACTTCTATAAATCATTACAAAATATCCCTACATTTGTCTTGGGGAAAAAACCTTTTAAAATGGAAAGTAATGATTTTTGGACATCCTGTAGCTCCAAGAACAATTTCACTGAAGCGTGTAGCTCTTCTCCTGAGAATGTAATACGTGAGGTTTTTGATTTATTCAGAGGATTTTGATTGTTATTTCATTCCCAGTGACTTTTCATATTTGAGGTGTCTTGCCCATTCTCCTTTTGGCTTCAAGTTTAGTTTAAAGTACAATAAATGTATGTTTACTTCAGCTCAGATAGTAGACATGTTGAGATACATCTGTTTCAAGCATTCAAAGGGAAAAGTTTATTGAATAAAATTATTTTTCTTCAATAATACTGCAACATTAATACTTTCTTTGCAATTCATTTACAGTAATGTGTACCTAGCATTAATATATTAATTAATTAATATATAATATATACATTTGAAAGGGCCTGATTTTTCAGTCCACTGAAGCCAATAGCAAAGCTTGCCTAGTCTTCAGTGATGGAAGAGTAGGTTCTTATCAACTAAAACTCTGAGTTGGGCAAATACTTTACTTTTCTGTAACTGGATGTTAATCTGACACACTGAAAAAAAATTAGGGATACAATTTCAGCAGCCTTGTTCAAATATAATGTCAAATGTAATATACAAAATAATAATAACAATTGAACATAGGAAGTATCCTCCAAGGACAGCTAAAGTATTTAAATGTGACCCCCTTAAAATACTGAAATTCAAACAGTGGAAAACAAATGAGGAATTACAATCAAGTAACAAGGACTTAAATTAAGTAATGAATAGAAAATGATCAATATATAGATGTTAAACAGAGCCAAATGTGATCTTAAGCAACAGCGACTCTGAAATAAATAATAAAAAGCCTTTTTCAATTGTTTAAAGTTGGAGAGAGAGACTGAGGCAAGAACAAGTTAGGGCAAGTGATTTCAACATTCATGAAGCTTCTACAGTTCAGTCACAATTGGCTTTTGAATGATAAGGAGGGTAGGTAATAGTAAAAGGCAGAAATTCTTAAACATCGCTAAGCGCCTACAGTATTTAGGGATTTAAAAGCATGTAGCAGATATTTCAAATCAACTTGACATTTCAAAGAATACAAGGCAGAAAAAATATGGTATTTGTTGCTCAGACTGAGGAGCAAATATTTTACTTCATACTGAGCAAACCACCTGCTGCACTGGTGCGACTGCAAAGGGCATCTCAATAATTTACCCTTGTGTTCAGTGGGGCATAAATTGCTCCTACAACAATATCATTGTATAGGTTGTCCAGCCTGCTGTTCTCCATGAAAAGTACGTAGTTCAAAACAGAACCAAGATCCTTAACCTCATGTATTATTTCTGAACAAATGTTTTTGGCAAGTGGGAACATGAGAATGTATTTTTGCACTATTATTTAGGGCTTATATTACTAACTGCTTGAAGGTGACCAGGGAAGTTCTATCTCTTAGGTCAACAGAACTGGACAAGAGTGGAGTGGAACTCATTGCACTCATTGGCCCTGTCCCCAGGATCAGGAACATGCAGTTTGCAGCACGTCAGAGCCTTTTGAGGCACCACAAAATGCATGTGAAGCATGTTAGTCTGTTAACCATTATGTATATTTGCAGCATGGTAGCAAAATTAGACCCTGGGAAATCCCAGTATCTAAAAAGTACACCAAAAAAGAGGCATCGTTCACGTGACAGCAGCATGCACCATCTGAAACTGGAGCCTGGCCAGCTGGAGCCATTGTCTGGCTGCCGGCCAAGCTCCATGAACTCAGATTGCCACTGCTGCAGACCTGGGAGGCTCCCAGGATCCCAGGTAATGCTGCTGGGGCCAGCCCAGGTGCTGGCCTCAACCACCCTACCCTATCCAGGGCAATTTGCTGCATGCCAGAGTAATGCAGGGGTAAGCCCAGGGCCAAGTAGCAGTGGCACAAATATGTTCCTCTGCTATTTGTCTTTGGGGAAACAAGCATTCCCACTCATGGGGATGCACCCATTTAACCAATAGAAGAGCTTATGCTTCTATATATTCTTTCTGGGAACTTTCAAATATCTCAGTTTAGCACAGCCTAGACTAACCGAAAAAGTCTTTCCTATTTGCACAATTCACTTTCCAATTGAATTGCTAATTGAATGCACCAAAACTACTGAGGCCTAGATAGTGAGAACATATTCGGACTTTATGTGTCATAAGTGTGTGCTCTTGTGGAAACTTCTGTCCTTGACAAGTACATTTCTGATATAAAGAGAGAAAATGTATCACTAAATTAGATAAAGGATATGCAGTTCTGGTAAATAAAGCAATGGGAACTAAATGATTTGCAAAGTGAAGAATTCCAGATTTATACAGAATATGTCTTTTGGTATCTCAGATAAAGAAATCCACCTTCCTATGAAATTCAATTATTTAAAATAATTTTCTGTTTCTGTCAAATCACAAAGTCTGTGGTTTATCCTTAGTTCATTTGGTTCTTATCACCCAGCACAACAATAGAGGCCATTACCTCATCCACTAAAAAACTATGGTTAAGCATTTACTTTTTTGTTTGTTTTTAGATGAGGGATTTGTTTGGAAATATATAACAAGAGGGAAAGGAATGTGGAAAATTGTGTTTTGTCCAGATTGAGGAAAAAAATCAACACTTCTCTCAGACTGTAGTTACTTGAAATTATCTCCCTTGATCGTCTTAGATTACAAAAAGGAAAAAAAAAAGGTATGAAAAAATTAAGGTTAGTGAATATCTACTCTCATAATGAGAACATTTAATTATTTAAAAACATATTCCCTTTTGTTTAGTGTTTTTTTTTTCCTTTTCAATTAATGCTATGGAATAAGATAAGCTGAGCTTTTTACTATTAAGATTACTTTAAAGAGGTAGAATGTCTTGATTGTAGCATTCCCATTATGTGAAAATGTGAAACTGCCACAGACCATTAACTTAAATGTATACCTCTAATAACCTGCACTTAGCATTTGTAATCTTAACCACCTAAACCATCTTGCTTCTTTAAAGAAACATTGTCTCTTAAATGATTAAACCTCCTTTTAAGTAGATAAAGTAACAGCTTTATCACTGTATAGTGGAAAGCTGTTATAAAAGCATTTATGCCCCAATAAGAACTGGGACATAATGTAAACAGCCAGGGAGGAAGTACACAGTGTTCTGCTAACTGATCTCCAGGGGTTTTCTGTCTGCTGCTGCAGGAAAATGCGGATTTTCACATTTGAAGGAGAAAAACACAGATTCATTAAAGGTGAAAACTGAAAGAAACCAAAGGTTTCCCCTTGCAGGCTGGCAACCTTCCAGGCAGTGAGGAATTGCTTGAGCCTGGGGGTGGAGGAGGACGATTGGAGACAGGGGGTACCATGTGCGTGTGTGTGTGCACATGCACATAAGTGTAGCTAGCATACAGCCAGGCAGGGTGGTGGGAGCGGCCCCGGCAGCTGGATGTATGTAAGTCTATGGGAAGGGCTGGGGCTTGGGGACTGTTCAGGGGGCTCTGTGTATGTGTGTGTGTGGGGTGGGGGAGTCCTCCCCACCAGGCCACAACCCCTGTCCCAGACCCAACCTCAGACCCAGCCGACTGCGTGGGGACAGCATGTGGTGCTCCAGCTACTTCCTGTGGTTCCACATGAGGTACGCTGCATGCACCTCATGTTGGAGGCTGTCCCTGCCATGTCCCCAAATCCTGTAGTCTGCATAGGGCCAGGCAGATTTGGGGACAGCTGGGGGTCCACTATGGCAGATCTGTGGGGGGCAGGGGGCTACGGATTGGTAGTGAGGGGCCCTGGCAGGTCTGGGAGGGCTGCAGCTTGGGAATGAGGGGTACCAGAGGGTGAGGCACTGTGGGTCGGGAGTGCGGGGCACTGGCAGGGATGAGGGCTGTGGGTTGGGAATGCAGGGCACCAGCATGGCTGGGGGGAGGGAGTCAGGGGACTGTGGGTGGAATGAGGGGCACCAGCAGGGCCAGAGGGCTGTGGGTTGGGAGCGAGGGACACCATGGAGGTGAGGGACTATGGGTCGAGAGTCTGGGGCACTAGGAGGGGGCTGTGGTTTGGGAACGAGGGGCGCTAGCATGGCCCAAAGGGACTGAGTTGGGAGGGGCCGAGGAACTGAGTTGGGAGTGAGGTGTACTGGAAGGCTCAGAGGGCCATGGATAGGGACTGAGGGGCACCAGCAGGGCTCAGGGACTGTGGTTTGGTAGTGAGGGGCAATGTCATGAACAGGGGCAGGGCACCAGCATATCAGGGTTGCCGAAAACCACAAAAACAATGTGGGGACAGCTGCAGCTAGACCCACATCCTGGTGAGTAAAGGGGGCAGGGGAAGCTCTGATTTTCCATGATAAAAAAAAAAAAATCAAACATCAAAATATATAGGTATTTAGAATTTATTTTATTATATTTATCAAGGCACTGGCAGGCTTCCAAAGTGCTGTAAAATTGCAAATATATTAAAAATGCAGTGTTAAATTGATACCTATGTATATAGTGGCATTTCATTTTAATCATAGAAGAACATGGATTTTGGGTTTAAAATCAGAGAATTTACAATTTTTAAACAGAGAAAACCAGGACCCTGCAGATCGCCATGATCAGTTCCAGACCATTTTGCTTTGAATAGGGAAATGGATAGTATTGATGAAAACCAGTGGCAGTTCAAAGTTAATATGGAACATATAGGCATGTAAGGCCAGTATGAGCTCTCATAAATCCAGTAAAAAGTTGAGAAGTTTTTAACCTATTCAAAATTGTGTTTGGGGATATTTCAACCCCTTTCCAGGAGTTAAAGATAACTGAAAGGATTTGGAGCCACTTTTCCCCATACTTTTTTCAGCTATGCTGAGTCCAAAATTGGTGAAATTGAGAATGTTCAGGCTCCTATTTTGCCTGTTTTATTTCCCAGTATTTTTTATTTAATACAGCTGAAGCTTTTGCACCATGTATTAATTTTAGCTTTTGGGTGGCCAGTCTGGGCAAAGCAACTTATAAATGTGGTTTTTTTGGTGTCCAGATTCTCATGAAGGTCACTCTGACTGAGCAAATATTGTGACGATAATGTCCTGCAGAGAGAAATCCCTGTTCTATGTGCAGTAAATTTCAGTCTTCTCAGATAGTAGGTGGTGTTATGGTAAGAGAAACTTAAATGAGATTATACATGGGCATTTCTTCTGTTTAATCCTATGTATTAATTTGGTCAGAGTTTTGTGTGTGTAATCATAGGCTTTAAACTTCATGTTTTAAAAAGTTTTAGTAACTGTCACAAACATGTATCTTACTAAAAATGTTAGATAAAGATCCTGTGTTTTTTCAGTATTGTAGGATATGGGCAGGGGGTGGGGCAGGCGGGGGGAAGCCTTTTGAAACCTGTCAGTGATGACACATTTTGTCAGTTTGATATCTGTGTCCAACAATCAAAGTCCCATTGGATGAAGGTAAAAGTCACTTAACTGACAATATTCCTGAGTGCCTGAATACTGGCATCTCCTCTTTCAAGGTTCATCTTTGAGGATTCTCGCTAGAAAACAGCAGTTGAAAAGATTATCTTACGGCAGTACTAAATAATAGAGTGTTCTGCAGCATTCAAAGGTCTGGATCTCCCTCTGGAACTAATGACATTTGTACAGCAAGTTAGACTGCTTCAACAAAAGAGGCTGGTGGAAATGTGAAGTTGATGGATTTCTGACAGAATGTTAACCCTGACTTGTCATTTTTTTTCCTGGAAGGTGACCAGAAAAGGAGTGTAGATAGTGTAGTAGATTCTTCCTTAATACATCTATATGGAGACATAGAATCACATTCCCAACTGTTTCAAATTGGTGTGGCTGCACTGACTTCAATCATTTAAATCAGGTAAGGTCTCAGTGTTGAAGCTTTAGGGAGAGGAAATTAATGTAGAGTTCTTTTCTGTAGGTTTAATGTAGGTTTATTACACCAGTTAAATATGTTTGAGGGCACTACTATAAATATTGAGGGTGCTCTTTTTATTACTTGGGGTGGCACCATTACGATATTTGAGATAGGTGCTCAGCCTGTTCCAGTACAGATACCTGAACCATTTTCCTTGGAGTCTTAGAACAGTAGAGACTCCCTATGCCTAAAGAAGGGTGATTGCACCTGAAAGCTTGCAAATAACTTTTTTCCACCTACTCAGTTGGTCTAGTAAAAAATATCAAATCTACTCAAAAAACCTTGCCTACCTATGAGCCATTTGAAAGTTTCTCCATTATTACTAAAATAAATATGACTAGTTTAGGTACTGAGCATGGCCCTAATCCTTATTGTGTATAATTCTTCAGCAGGTTTAGTAAATGTCCCTTGTTATTGGCAGCAATCCCTCAATTTTAGGGTGATCTCTACTATGGCTCATTGGTGGGTCTTGAGATGACTTAAGAGGCCAATCTTCTAGCCACAAATCTGTCTGGTGAAGTTGAAGGTCTTTCTGCAAGGATGAGTAGGCTGCAGGCTGGGATTCCTCTTCTTTTTCTTACTCCACTCACTCTTATGTCATGTATAGCATAGTGTTGCAGAGTCCCTCAGATACAATGGGGAGTGGATAAATATAGACTATGTAAAAATACTCACAGGAAGGCAGTAGGTGCACAGGGCTGTGAGTAAAGGAAATTCCTATGATACTCAGGAGAAGTTCTGATTGTACAAAATGCCTTGTTGTATGGACTTGATGGTGGAAGGGAAATGTGAGTTGAAAGAAGAGGCAGAAGAGAAAAAGTGCTTACTTCACCTAGGTAAGGAAATGCATACAATTTGGGATTAAGAAAGTACCCAAAGTGGAATTTGGGGAATGAGATGGGGAAAATAAGGAAAATTCAAATAATGAAATGAAGTGGAGGGACAGCACTCATAGGCAGGAATGAAGAAAGTGTCAAATTATGGGGAAGCCAGATACATAAATGCATTTATTTATAAATATCATCTTTAGCTATAGCCATCTGTTTAACTGGTACGTTAAAGGGGGCTGTTTTCCAAATAAGAAATAATTATGAATGGAAAAAATTAGGAGAAAAAAAACCCAGATAAATATCAATGAAAATTGGAATCAACTTAAGGATATTTTATATACTTACCCAAAAGCTTAATTTCCTTAGTTATAAAAAAGACATAGAGTAAAAAAAAAAATCTTCTAGCTGAGCATTAGAAGATTAGTAAATAAAAGCATTAGTAAAAAAATCTTCTAGCTGAATTAGACAATCCTCCAAGCCCAAAGGATGGTAATCCCAGCATGGATCAAATGGAGCAAGAGTGCTTAAAAGTCCCCATGGCTCACCAAAAGCATGCAGGAACATCTCAAAGCTAAGAAGGAGGCAAACACACAATGGAAGGGAGGGGCCATCACCAGGGAGGACTATACTTCTGTTGCTTGGGATTGTAGGGGGACTGTTAGGAAGGCCAAGGCAGAGATGGAACTGGGACTAGCAACCCGAATCAAGGATAACAAGAAATCCTTTTTTAAATACATAGCGGGTAAAAATAAGTTTCCACGTAAAGTCAGGCCTCTGCAGGACACGCTTGGAAATCTGGTGGTCTCACCAGACGACAAAGCTAACCTATTTAACAATTTCTGTGCCTCTATTTTTCTGAGCAGGGACCAGGTCATCCCCCCCGAAAAAAGCATCTATAATTCTCGGGATTAATTTCTAATCTATACAAGATAGCAGCTTTAACCACCTCGTAATCTTGAGCCTTGTCTCTGGGGAGCACCCTGTACATTGCTTGGACCTTTCCCATGACAAGGGCGCCAAGGTGGCTGGCCCAGTACCCCTTGTCCAGGCCTGTCAGAATTGCGTGCCGCTCGAAGGCCTCGATATACGCCTCCGGGTCATTGCCGTTCATCATTTTTGGCATCTTGAAGGCTGTCAGGCGTGTCATAGCCAATCGTGTTGGTGCTCCCATATTTGTTGCTGCGCATCTAAAATCTGCATCAGCATCTGCAGGTTTTGGCCCAACATGTTGGGAGGGTTCATGGCCACTGGTTGCATCGTGAGTTGTTCATCTGAGCCTGGGTTTTTGCGTAGATTCCCAGTCAGTGCACCACTTTGTGCCCATCTGGCCTTGAACATCTGGTCACATGCAACTCTGGCCCGGATGTTCGATGGTGTTCACCTTACCGTCCCCTGTGGTCCGGTGAGAAGGTGTTTGCTTCCAGTGTGGTCTTCCCCAATCTGACCTGCCACGACTTCGAATATTCTTTCAGTGGAGGGTCCGACCACTTGGAGTCTCCCAACAGCGGAATGTTCATCTGGCAGTATACTGCGAGGCTCCACCTCCCCTGTACCTCGCCTTTACACCAAGCCTTGATGGGTCATGGTTGTCCTCCTGGCCAGGTTCCTAACTGTTGAGCTCCTGATTACTTTTGTAGGGGGGTAGTCTACCCTGCTAAAGCTAAGCAGCCTGAGGTATCCTGCCCTGGTTGCAAGACCGCCACCTTTTCCCTAAGGCTAGCAAACCAACCCTGGGGTATAAGTAACAATAAGGCTCCAAAAGAGCTCTGACCCTCAGCCCTTCTGTACCCACCTCCGTTCGACTAGGAGTTCGCGCGCCGCTTTCGCCCGGACTCGAGATCTTGCACCCCCGAGCTTCGTTGGTATGCCCCAGGGTTTACCCCAGCTGGTATTCAGGGGGACCCCAGAACTCGCCTGCCATGACTTTGATGACTCTCTCAGTGGGGGGGTCTTCCCTTGGGGTATCCCCTGGTGCCGGCACGCCTCTTCGCGGGTACTCTCGGGGCTCCGTCCTCCCCTACACCCCGGCCATACGCCACCTCAGGTCTTCCTGTCCTGGCCTCTAACCCGTCCTCGTCTCGTCCTCTCTCGGCTCGGTCACCCTAGCCACTACCGGAGGTCTTCGGACCAGGTATGCCCCTCCCAGTGGGGGGTGCTGCCCTGATCCCTCCTTCCTTGGGATGCAGACGTCCTCTCTGCTTCCCCAGTAGTCCCGGCCGCAGTTACCCGCGCCGTCGGCTCCGTAATACAGGCTACAGCTGGCCCCACTCTCGGGATAGCTGTTACGCCTCCTGCTGCCTTGGGTGTCGGGTTCCCCGCTGGCTGCTGCCCCACCTCTGGGGCTGACTTCTCCCCTTGTCTCCTCACTTCTGGGTGCTCCGCTGCGCTGCTCGCAGCCTGCTCTGCCTCTACCCGGCGGCGTCCCACACTCTGCAGGTGGCGGCTGATCCCCTGCTCACTGGGGCTCCGCGCTCCAGCTCTCTCCCTTCAGCCGCCCCGCTGCTTTGGCGGGGCCGCCTTTTGTTCCTCCCGGCCGGCGTGCCCCGCAGCCGGATAAATGCCTGGCTGATGACCCGCGCCAGCAGCGCCGGTGCGTGGATTTTTTTCGGGTCTTCCGGCCCTGCGGGAGGTAAGCAGACCCCTTGGCCGCCGCGGGGGTCTCCCAGTGCCCCCGCTCCCCTGGGACACCTTCCAAAAGGGGGAAACATAAAACACAAAGAAAACCAATATTACACTCTGAGGGACCCAACTGTTTCGTTGCCGGGCCCCCTCTGCCTAGTTGCCAACCACCCGCCCTTTGGCACAATGGATTTAGGTTAGGCCCTGTATGTGGCCGGGGTAGCCTGTGGACTCCACTATGACTCTTCTCTCCTGTCACCCAGCCTTTTGTTTCTTCGGGCCACCTGTGGTCCTCTGGTGGATGCCTGTCCCCTCGTTACTCAATGGACCGGCGCCACGCCGCTGATGGCCGTGCTTTGCAGCCCCTCATGCTGCCCTTGCCTCCTGTCTCCCACCTGATGCTCCTCTCCAGCTTCCCCGGTGCCCTCGAGGGTCCCACCTGGTCTGGTGCAGGTAGTTGTGTTGGCCTTTCCAGCCCCTCTGTTACAGCCACTGGCGTTGGGGTCTTTCTGTGCCCCTCTGCTCCTGTACCTGGATTCCCGGATGTGAGGAGCTGCCTCAGGCTCTTGGCTCCACTTGCTGCAGCCACCAGTCTCTGGCTTGCAGTTCATGCTGGAGAGTTCTTACCTACTGGGGTAAGCAGCCTCCGGCTCTTCTCGCTCCCATGGGAGCTTTGGAGAGACACCTCCTGCTGGTGCTCCTGCTGGCACCAATCTGCCTCCTTCCTCTTCACCGGAGGCCCGTTTTATTTCCACCAGCTGGCGATTGCTGCTGACATCACCGGCTGACCACAGTTGTATAAAGGTGCAGCTGACGATCTGCATGGGTCCCTCCTCGAGTTTCGGCTTCACCGCGGATCACAATGCAGGTAAGTGTTTCCCTTTACCCTTGTTTTTTCCTTCCTTCCCCTCTGTGGGTTCCTGTCCCCAGGGTTCCCCCTTTGTATTTTGGGGTCCTCCCTTCTGCTTTTCCCTGTGACACGGCCATAAGTTGACTGAAAGTAGATTTTGGCTAGTTATCAGAAGGCACTACTTCACAGTCAGGGTGGGTATATGTGTGTGTGTATATATATATATATATATATATATATATATATATATATACACACACACATATAAAAAACACCTGAAACAGGATTAGGAAAGTGTTATCATGTTTATATATAGCAGTGGTGAAACCTATGCTGCAAAACTATGTCCAGTTGTGTTGACCACAATTTTAAAAGGATGTTGGAAACACGTAGAAGATTTATTGAAAAGTCAGAAGAATAATTCAAGGTCTGGAAAACATGCCTTACACAGAAAGACTAAAGGGGCTCAATCAATTTAGTCTACTGGACAGCAAATTAAGAGGTGACTTGATTACAGTTTATAAATTACCTACACAAGGGAAAACTGTCTGAGTCTTTAATCTAGCAGATAACAAGATCCTGTGGCTAGAAATTAAAGTTAGCAAAGTTCAAACTAGAAACAAAGCATGCATTTGTAATGGTGAGTATAATCCATCACTGGAACAGATGATCCAGGTCTGAAGTAAATTCTCCATCACCCAGAATTTTTAAATCAGGATTGCTTATCCTCTGACATATATCTTCTAATTCAAACTTCCATAGGCTGCAGCTTCCAGATCATCTCATTTATTCCCCTTACTTCTTGTATTTGGATATGTACATAACTCGCATATTGTATTTCAACCTGCTAACCTTTTGCACCACTTTGTGGTGTCCTGTGGCTCTCTGGCCGTGCCCCAGAATTGAGCTTCTTCCAGTCTTTTCACCTTGTAGATTGTTTGCTCTGTTGTTGGATGTTTTTGTTCACCATCACCATGGAGCCTAAATTAAAGCCCTCTTTACTAGGTTGGCCACAAGATACCCAAATACGTTGTTTACACCTGCCCCTGCCTCTGTCCCTGCCCACCTCCCTGCCCAAACCAGCCACAGTCCCTGGGCCCCATGTTCCCCCCTAACAGCATGCAGGGAGGTGGGAGACAGTGCAAATCTTTATTGAGAAGCCCATGCCCTCACAACTAGGTGGGCACAAGCCTCTCACATACTGAGGAACATATCAGTGCTGACAGTGATGTCCTCCTCAGCAGCTGGGGACAGAGATGTGTAGTGCAGCAACACGTAGCCCTCCAGGAAGTGGTGGAGGTTGCAGAGCAGACTGAACTTGCCCCCCACACTGTTGTAGCTCAGGGACATGTACCAGGTATGCAGGTGTTCCTGGGGCACCATGGCCATCCTCACCATCAGGGTATAGTGGGTTGGGCACCCTTTGGTCTGTACAAACAGCTCCTTGCACACCACCCAGGGGATGCACAGCAGGGGCAAACTCAGAGTGCAGTGGTGGCATGGTGGGGGCTGGCCTTGGGCACCTCCCCAGGGAAGACCCCTATTGGGAGGGTGGGGTATTTTCTCATCCCAGTCATTTGGGAGCCCGGCACCCCCTGAGTCCAGGCACCATGGGCTGGGCACCAGTGTGGCAGAGTGGTTGGCCTGCAGGAGGATGGAGGGGAAAGTGGGGTCTAGGTTTATGGCAGCAGGTGCTTCCAGGAGCCTAGCTTGTCCCACCCAGCAGCACGCTGCCCCAGGGGAGCAAGTGGGGATGGGGGGCTTTGCCAGAGACCTCCTGAGCCTGGGCTTGCCTGGTCAACTTACCATGGTCCTTCAGTAACCATGCACACCTGATGCCTGATCTGAGGCTAGGCAGCACATGGGCCCCAGTATAGAGCATCTTATCTCTAAAAGGTTGTGAACTCACACAAACAGGTTCTTTCCAATGGTTCTACAGAACCTGCAGCTGCATATATCAGAGATACTGTGCTTGGCAGCCAAGATGCAGCCTCAGGGGGACAGAGCCTTGTATATATATATATGTGTGTGTGTGTGTATTAACACACATACCAACCACCTACACATACACACAAGTGAGTTCTTAAGTTGGGTGTTGTGATGTGCATGTATGTATGTATGTATGTGCTTGGTGTACTTGGGATACCTGGGGAAAGGTTAAGGTAAGAAAGTAGAAGTGTAGGTAGTTAAAGTTGTTGAGACGGAAAGTCACCGGGACCAGGATTAGAAATGGTATACTAGAGGGGCCTGGGCTGAAGAACTGAGGCTCGGGGGTGACTCTAGGTTAATTGATCTTAATTGATTAAAAGACAACATCCAAAGCCTATAGAACAGGGGAGTGATGCTGCCACAGAGGTTGGGCCTGGAGCCAGAGCTATGAGGGAGCTGAAAAGGTAGGTGGGAAGAGGGAAAATGGGACTAAGGGAAAGTGTCAGTGTTAAAGAGGGGCTCTGGGTGTAGGGAGCCAGAGGATGGCTCTGGGGCAGCTAGAGAAGTTGCAGGGAGTGGCAGTAGGTGCTGGGAGCTGGAGAAAGGCTCCAGCTGCTGGAGAAAACTGCAGGACAGCCATGAGGAGCTAGGAAGCTATGGCCGGGGCGGGGGGGGGGGGAGGGGGATGACTATAGAAGGTGTGGGGGAAGCCTGAAAACAGAGAGATGGACAGCAGAAAATCACAGGAAAAGCAGCAAGAGAGACTGAAAGGTGGCAGGGGCAACAGGAAAGCAGAGAAAGAAAGCAGAAAGTCACAGGGAAATGGCAGTAGGAATTGAGAGGAGATCAGGAAACTAGTGGAGAGGGGTGGGGGCTGGAGCTGAGAGAGAGAGAGAGAATGAGGCTGGAATTTAAGATAAGGAAGGGACTGGGATTCAGTAAAACATGACCCAACTCAGTGTTGCAAATGACAGTGGTTTTATTGAACAGGGGAGATGGTGGCACAATGTCTTATTGGTTCCCTTCCACCCACCCACACAATGGCATCAGGCGTTAGAGAGGCTTGATGCAGGGGCTGAAGTCAACTGAAGTCCAGGAGGACAGAGAGAGACAGAAAGTACAAATTGTAGGAGGAGGTGTGTTTATAACTACCTATCCAGGCTGGAAAGGGGTACTTGTCCAGTAGGTGTTGTCCAGAGTGGGGTTGCCGGCAGGGCCTCTGGGTGGATAGGTGGTATGGCATGGTGCTGGTCCAGATGGAGAGGGCATCCCACTGGGTCTGTCTTCACTGCCCCTTTTTATAGGGGCAGCCCTTGTGTGACCCTAGTGACAGAAGGCATGCCCAGGCAAGGGTCAGCCCCTGGTGTGCTGAGCATGTGTGCTTCATGCAGGGATGTGCAGTTTTGGGTGTCTGTGATGGTGGGGTACAATGGTAGAGTTGCTAGTTCTGCAGGGTCTTTTGTCTTTCAAATGCTGGGTTCTTTGTCTCTGTTCCTGGGTGAGGTCCGTGGTTCCTGGATGAATCAATGCGAGCTGATGGCCCAGTTGTTACAGGCCATTCAGTAGAGGCCTGCTACCATTGTATTTCAATCATTCCCAATCATTCTCATTCATCTGGGAATCAATTTACATGGGAGGGGTACATGACTCATACAATTGCAACATGGGATGCCCAGGCAGAGGACACAAGATGGAGGCTTGATATATATAATGGAAACTTGACATGACTTTGGTTCACTTATAAACACAGGCCTAAACCATACAATATCCATATGAAAAAATAAAAATCAATACGAAAATGATAATAATACAATATACAACAGTAAGAATCAATACAAACCTAATAATAATACAATATACAACAGTAGATATCCCAAACCAAAAACTTGCTACCAAAATAAACATGTTTAAAGCTTATCCTAAGTCTGAGCTCACTTACACTTATCTATAGGGAATAGAGAGGGAGAGAAAAAGTCAGAAATGGTTGGGGAAAGGGAGGGAATGCATTTTAAAATAAATTAAAAAAAAAGAAAAACTGGGGGTTTTGCTACACCCACGCCAGGTTCGGCAGCACCTAGCTCCCGACCTGGGCCCAGCCCAGTCTCTTGCCCTGGCTCCCCATGGGCATGGAAACAGAACTGCCTGCAGTGGGGCCAGGACCACATGCCAGCCCTGCTTTGCCTGGATACTGGCTGCCCATGGATACGTTGCGAGCTGCCCATGCTAGGGGAGAATCCACTGCTGTCACCCTTGGACAAATTCTCTGTCTGCCATATTCACCATGGTGTGTGAGCACCAGCAGGGGAATGGCCAGAGGCTGGGGTGCTGGCCATCTGTCCCTGGGCTCTTCCCCATAGGTGGCCAAACCCCACAGCCCCACCACCCTGGGATGGCACACAAAGCACTTTGTACATTGTATCATGGGAAAGGTTTGATATTGTTGGTTTGTAGGATGAATGGTGGAGGGGCTCTGTTTGTTGGAGGAGGAGGGATGGGGGCTCTGTTTGGGTGAAAAGGGTCAGGGCACTCTTTATTGTGGGGGAGGGGAAAGGGGGGATTTGTTTATTGGGGAAAGAGTGAGTGCAGGAGGATCTGGTTTATGTGAGGGTAATAAAAACTTGTTCTTCTGAGAAGTGTCCGCAGTGAACATGGTGCTGAGGGTGGGCAGCAGGGCAGGTGGGCTAGAGTGGGAAGTGCTGGAGGAGGTGGTTAGACAGTGGCTCCACACCCAGTGCCCTGGTCCCCGCTGGCAGGGGTGTGGCTGTCCTGGGGCCTCAGCAGGGAAGGCCGCCACTACTGCCACAGGTGGTGCTCCTGCTGAAAGGTGTCCAACAAAGGTCATAGACAACTTGGAAGGAAGTAATCACAATATGATAGAATTCCTGATTCTGAGACAGGTAAAGCATGAGATCAGTAAAACTAGGATGCTACATTTAAAAACGGTGGATCTCACCCAGCTCAAAGAATTAATAGGCATGCTGCCATGGGAAGACAGACTGGAGAATAAAGGTGCCAAGGAGGGTTGGGAGCTTATAAAGGGCACAGTATTGGAAGCCCTAAAAGAAACTGGAAGCACACAAAGATTGGCAAGAGACCAATGTAGCTGCACAAGGAGCTTCTAGGATGCCTCAAATGCAGAAGGAAAGCATACAGAAAATGGAAAAAAAATGGGCAGATAGTCAAGGAAGCTTACAAAACATAGCAAGAACCTGTTAGGACAAAAACAGGACAAATATAAAGAATGAGCTGCACCTGGTGAGGGAGGTTAAAGACAAGAACAGAAAAGAAAGACCAAGGAAGCTATAGGTGCACTGTTGACTAAATAGGGGAGCCCTTAACAGAAGATGCAAACAAGGTAGAGCTACTCAACAGCTATTCTGCCTCAGTCTTCCCAAAAAAGCTGAAATAAGATATCTAATTGGGATTATTGGGACAAGAAGGAATACAAGATGAAGGATTAAATAAGAAAAGATACAGTCAGATACCTTTATAGGGGTATGACTGAATTCAAGTCAGCAGGGCCTGATGAACTTCATCCAAGGGTGCTGAAAAACAGTAAGCCATGTAAGGAGAGATTGAAGGAGCTAGTCATGTTCAGCTTGCAGAAAAGGTGCTTAAGAATGAAGATGATAGCAGTCTTCATACACTTGGGAGTGAAAGAGTGAAAATACCTTTGCTCTCTTGCTGTAGAGAGTTGGATATGGACTAATAGCTTGAAGTTGCAGAAAAATAGGTTTAGACTAGGTATCAGGAACAGCTTCTTCACTGTAGAACATTGAGACCATGGAATAGACTGCTTAGGGAAGCTGTGAACTCAAGAAGAAACTAGACAGCTGCTGGTCAGGGATGATCGAGGCATAACTTTGCCTATGTTCTACTATGGGTATTTTCCTTCCTTCTCTGCTTTGTTGCTTGTCAGATGGGACTAGGGAGAGAATTCTGCCCCCACCTCTCCCACCTATTACTAAATGTGTCAGGGTTTTTTTTTTAAGCCTTCCTCAGAGGCACTGAGTTGTCTGCAGCCAAGGCTGAGGATTTTTATTGAGGTGTGCCAGTACTCCCGCTGGAACTTAAAGCTAGAGGTTACTGGCTATAGACAGTCTTTCCCCTTTGTTCAGGGTCAGACCAGTCACCATATTTGAGGTCAGAAAGGAATTTTATCTTATGGTCAGATCGGTACAGGCTATGGAGATATTTTGCCTTCCTTTATAAATGGGGGAGAGTTTCTCTTCCTGGAATCTCTTTAGTAAATACAGTGCCTATGCATAGCAGGTGCACAGGGTTGCACGTGCACCCCCGAGAATGCCGGTACACCCCCGACTTGCCATGCTCGCTGCTTAGGTGACAGGTAGGGGCAAGCAGGAACCAGTGGTGTTATGGAAGTAAATTAATTAATAGATTAGGATTACATTACCCCTCTTACACAGCTAATGTGGAATAGAATTTGTCCCTAAATGTCTAATTACCTATGATAGAAAATAGTCTTAAAACTTTTCAGTCTCTCTGAATCATGCCCCTATGATAGCATACATTTACAAGTTTTACTTGTTCTATCTTAAGCCTTATGGAATGAAAGTAATCTCTTCCCATAAAACAAACATATTTGAGAGTCTTACTTAGAAATTTAAAAGGGTTTGTTATGTCCTAATGAATATTTTCATTTCCCTTTGCAAAATAATGATCTCTAATTTATTTCAGTTGCAGTAGGAACTGGTGCAAAATTAAGAACAAATTAATGATTCTATAGTGATCAGCAATAAAACTTATTAATCCTTTTACCTAATTTAGGTACATTCTTTCTCTCTGTTATAGTGCCTTATGTTACTCTGACGCCTGCTCAGTGTATTTTATATTAATATACTAGGCAGAAGTAATGGGATGAATCTTTGTAGGAAGTGAACAGAATTAACAATATAAACTTTGATTTATAATACTTTTCTTTAAATGGCTAGTCCAATTTAACAATTTTCTGTAATACTGTGTGTCTTCAAGTGAAAAAAAATCCCTAATCTTTTTGGAAGATGAAAGGTTTTGTTCATTTCATCTCTTCCATTCATGATCATCAGACCTTCTCTTGACATTTAGAAAATTAGAATTTCTCACCAACAAACAGTTTCAGAGCAATTGCCTTTCACATCTTAATAGAGATGGTCCGTCTGAAATCATGCTATAACTAGAATGATATACATTGTCAAGTAAATAATGATTCTTCCAGCAAAAGCACCCATTTCAGACTGCCATTTGCTTTCTTATATGCACATGAATTTTAGTGTGTCACAAATACAAACAGTTAAAGGCAAATTATTGATCTCTACAAAAGATGTATCAAACAACTAGACCCCGCAAACAACAGGATTTACCACACTGGAACACTCTTGATACCCACCCAGGGGCAGATCCATGTGGGGTTCAGTGGTGTCACTGCATCCCCTTTCAGAGTGGATCACCCTATGAGAGCCTTTGGGATTTTTTTTAATGTTCCCAAAAGCAGGTGAAAATTCCTTCTCCTTTCCCTTCATGTTCAGAGGCACATCTGCTCCCCTTCCCTCCCCTCCCTTCCTGCCCCTTCCCACCCCCACCACCTGCTGCAAATGGTTTCCCTCTATCCTGGGAGTGGAGGAGGCTACACAAACACTCCTACCTGCTCCAGCTGAGTTGTGAGGGAACTGAGCTTATCTGAGGACACTGGCAGTGGCAGTAACAGTGGAAGCAGCAATGGGTGATGGTGGGGTGGCCCCTCCATGTGCCTGCTCCCAGGGAATTGGACAGGGTGGGGAAACCCACCTCCACTAATCATCGCTGCTGCTGCTGCTGTTGCTATCTTAGCTAAGCCCATCCTCCTCAGAGCCCAGTTGGAATAGGCAGGAGCAACTCTAAAGCTTTCCCTGCCCCCAGGGCAGCAGGGAAAGCACCAGTGGGAGATGGGGAGATAGTGAAAAGAGAAGTGGGGACATGCCTCTGTGTGTGAAGTGGAGTGAGGAGGATTCTTACCTGAGTTGGAGACTTTAAAAAGTCCCTGGAGCTCCCATGGCATGGCTTGTTCATGTTCATGGGTGCTAGAAGGGGAAGGGCTGGGAGTTTGGGGTGCAGTCACCCCTCTAGTACAGATTTCTGATCCCCCACAGCCCCTTTGACAAATCCTGGATCTGCCCCTGTGCTCACCTCACTGACCTAAAGATTGCCAGCAAGAACATTCCAGGAGAGAAACATATCACATCTTTGAATAAGTGGTCTAATGGCCTGCACAAACATGCTACAATACACAAGGAAAAACACTGTGCACACACGCATGTTTGTGACATATCCTCTCACACTGAAACATAGAAGAATGGTCATCAAACAACTACAACCTATGCTTGAAGAGGGCCACACCTGCTGTGTCTGCTAAGGGCCTGATCCTTTTGATAATGGGGTGCCCACCCCTCTTCCCAAGCCAGGTGGGCATAGTGCCAGCAATGCCCTATCAGCCCCAGAGGCCAATGGCCTGATCCTGAGCACCCCTTTTACAAAATCCTGGACCCACAGTTGGCTCTACTTCTTTCTCAAACCTGAGGAAGAACATTTTGTAGCTCAAAACTAGTCTAACATTTCTCCCACCTATTTAGTTTGTTCAAAAATATATAACCAAATAAATCTTGTTTCTCACTTATTCCCTGGACCAGAGGTCAGCAACCTTTAAAGCTTTGGTCCAGACTGACCCTTTTTGGGTTACAAGTGGGTCAGCAGTTGAGTAGGATGGCAATAGGACCCATCTGCCTTTGCCACTTTTCCCCACTGCCATCATGGGGGAAGCACCCACCACTGCTGCTTTTCACTGTGTCAGAACATAGAAAGCACCTGCCAGGGAAAAGCAATAGCAGTGGACACTTTCCCTGAGGCTGTTCCTGCTATTTTCCCCTGTGCAGGCACAAGGAAAGAACCTACTTCTGGCACTGGAAAAGTGCCCGCCACTGCCACTTTCCCCATGCCCACCAACACAGCTTTTCCCTGCTCTGGCACGGGGAAAGTGACTGCTGCTGAAGCCCCATGTCTCCAGGCCAGATAAAAAGGCTCCATGGGTTGCATCCAGCCTGCAGAATGTAAGTTGGTAACCTGTTCCCTGGCTCACTAAGTGTAAATATTAATTTAATAAAAAAATATATATATTAAAATGTTTAAATTATTTTATTGAAAGAGCTGGTTCTAATTTACAAACTTACCTCTCTGTAGTTTAAACACACCATTACTCTTAAAATATTATGATAACCATTGAGTTGTCTGGCATTCTGCCTTGAAAGTTTAAGGATTCTTCTCAGCACGGGAGTATTTTGCTATGATGGAGCCTGAAACACAGGGATTTACAGTGACTAGTTTGATTCAGGGAAGAATTGCTTGAAACTAATGCTGGTTCTAAGATAAGTATTTGCTTCTGTTCACATCCAGATCATATTGGGTGCCTGAGTATGTTGGTTGCTCTGATCTGGCTATATTTGAACTGATAAAAAGACTGAATATATATTAGGCAAGATGAGAGTTATTTAGTCTGATAGCTGAAGCTGATCAAACAAGAGCCAGACTGGCTGAATGAGTTCCAGATTAATTTGGCCTTGCCCAGATAGTAGGTTGGTTGGGGATGGGACCAAAGTTGGAGTCCAGTGGGAGGTGAGGGTGAGGAGTAGGGCCAGGCTACAGGTTATTTGAATTTCTTTTTAGTATTGATATCTATTAAATTCTGTCACCACTCTTCTCCTAAGAATATTAACAGTAACAGAGAAGATGAAACACAGACAAGTGACATATATTCTGTTTTTCGTTCTTTCTTCCATCATGCCCTATGAATCTCTGTCTCAGCTTAGTCCCTCTTCTTACTCAGTATTTCCTATTCTTCCTTGTTCTCTTTCTTAGTCTCTGCCCCCATCTCTTTCTTGAATCTGCATTAATTCAACTTACTTATTGTCAATATCCCTACAGAACAAATGAAAGGAAGGAATACATCTTCAGAATGCTAATGGGATCCATGCCAACCATCTTTTAAATATAAAATGCTGATTTTTTTTCTTGCTTAAATCTGGCAAGTGACAAAAATTGAATCTAAGCTAGTGAAAGGCTTAGATATTTAAATAATGCTAATAATATGAACATATTTTAATATTATTTAAATAACATTAATGTGTGGTGTTGTTAATCATTTTCCTTGGAAAATTCCCAGAGTTTCTTTGTGCAGCAAAATGCGGGGGGGTGGGGGAGTGGTAAGGGAATGATAGGTTGCCTTTTCCTATTGATAGCTGGCAGCATTCCCCTTTTCTGCTAGTAAATCAGAGGCAGTTGCTCAGTGAGAGAGTCCCTGAGGCTTGGAGTGAGAGGTAAAGCACTAACAAGAAATGCAAATAACCCCTCCTCTGTTTCTGCTCCAATCCCCAGCTAGATTCTGACTCAGAAGAGGGCAGAAGAAAAACAATATCTGCTTAAGTGTGTGGGGCAGCCCCACTGTGACCTTCTTCTCTGTGCACAGTCCTCTGCAGGGTGTCCTTATCCACATCCCATTGACTCCTGTAAGAGTTAGAAGGAGAGAAGGAGTATTATGTCCTGTAACTACTATCATCCTTTTTGCATTGCTGATGTTTGGCTGTATACAGCATTTAGCATATCAAATACTGTGATGTCTGTTGCATTTGTGAAATATTTAACTCTCAATAATGTATTTAAACACACACACACACACACACACACACACACGTTTAGCCAGCCATTGCAGTGGAAAAGAAAATTGAAGAGAGCTATGGCTTGAGAGTATCTGGAAGACTGTATGAGGGACTTGTCCTTTAAAAGGGTGTTTTGGGGGTTCATTCCATTTTTTTTTTACTACTTTTACTTGGATTAACTGATCTTCCTATATATCTGTTCAGAGGGTTAGAGAGATTCTTAGAAGCAGTTTGTAAAAACTGTTGTTTGGTTCAGTTGTTTCCTTTCTAAAGCCAGTCAGCATGGCTGAGCTCAAGATGCAAATGAAAATTACATTCTGGATGAACTGGAGCCAGCTATTAGCTAAACAACACCCTTCACTTCAATAGTTAATCTATTTATTTCATTGCCTAACCTTTACCCACCTCCTACTTCTTTGTAACAATTATAATTTGTTTTACAGATATAATTTTCTTTCAAATCACAGTTCAGACAAGGTGACATATTTCCTGAATAACAAAACTTACAATATCTTGGTGCTGAAGACATAGTTGTAATTCTAAGTCAGCTCTTCTGATTGTTCAGAATCAACCTTAAGTGTGAGGCTCTGAATCTTAAACTAGCTTTTTGAGATGTTAATCAATAGGGCCTTTTGTTATGTCTTCTGTTAAACTCACATGTTGACAGAGGACTATCAGGCAAGGCACAAAGCACACTACCACATGAAGCATGGAAAGGAATTGGAATAAGTGCTATAATGCAAAAGCAACTGAAGAGGGATTTGACCCCAAACCATTTGTGAGCATATGTGGCTAAGGTATTCTGGCATGTCATCAGAAAATTCCCCCTTTCCAATAGTTTGATCTTCCCTTTTTCAGTTGTGATGCATTGTAGCTTATTGGATCTAAGTTCTCACGACTGCAGGACAGTTGCCTATTTTTTGCTTCAGTCACAATTTTGAAAGGAGAATGTTACACCTGGAGGAAACATTTATCTGGCAGGTTGAACAGCTACGTTTGTGTTTATTTGTGTGAGAAGTAAGCTCATGAGATGGATTAGTGGACAAGCTAGACAATTAAAACTACATATTTTCAGTTGGATGGCACCAACCCAAATGTGGAAGATATTTCTGTGTACATTTGCAAATTAAGTGTATTTTCAGTTTGCAAAATCACTTTACTGTTTGTTCTTCATTTGGGGATTGGGGAATATTTATACATATTTATAAAACAACAACAGTTCTAGAAAGCCAAGAGAAAGTGAGGAGCAAGCAAAACAAGATTGGTGACTGTGACCAGGGGATGAAGCCAAAAGTGAAAACATTTTTTGGCTAACACTTGTTCAACTTCAGTGGAAGGATAGACCACCACACACTTACCTCAGCTTTTCTTGTTGGCCCTTTATCTTTTTTATATCTTATCTCTTCTATTCAATCTTAGATGCCAAGAAAAAAAACATGTTTCAACTATACTATCAATCATTTATATACTGGCTAGTAGTGATATGCAAATATTTTTAGAATAGGAGATTTTCTAATCCATTTCCAAAAATGGTGTCATTTTATAAAAGAACATGGGGAATGACACATGTCTTCCACTGATATTTCGATTAGCAGTCTGTGGGACTTCAGCTCCCAACATCCCAAAGAACGCGGGAAAGAGGAACCTCAGGAAACCATTCTGGGGCACTGGGAGAGAACTAGATGGCCCTGTAAGGGGCAGTTGTGTTCCCCACCTTTCAGCAGGAGCATAGGCAGTGACAGAGGAGTGGCAAAAGTGGTGGGCACCACAACAGCCATGTTTTAGAAGCATGTACTTGCTGTACATACGCAGGCATGTTGCAGCTTCCGGTATAACCAAAAGCCAGGTGTTGGCTGGCAAGGAGAGCTGGTGCAGTAGGGAGAACGGCGGCAGCAGGAGCAGGGTGGACATGAGATTATGAGCCCAGCATCCTGTGTGATCTTCTCATGCTGGAGAGGGAGAATACGTGGAGTCTGGACAGTTGGAGGAATACCCGGCAGCTGTTGCCCAAAGCTTCAAGCAGCTCATGGGGACCCACTAAGGTCAGGAACAGCTGACGGGAAGAGCTGAGTGAGGAGGGAGACTCCACAATACTTAATTGCAATACTTAATTGGATCTCAAATGTGAGTTAAGGAGCCTGGGGGCTCCATGTGCTTTACTTTATTTATTATAATTTCTTTACCAAGTTGAGTGAATTATTGGACCATGGTGAATGACCATGTCCGGGCTGGACTGAAATATTGTTGAATGTGATTTAAGGCATAGCAGTGAGTCACAAAAACCCTGGAGGCTTTAAGAGACTCTACTGGGTAATTTTGGAGGGCCTGACCAATCAGGTGCATGGAAATTTTCTTTTTTTTTTTTTGGCTTAAGAACAATTTTCACTTTGGGAACACCAGGTTGGCATATGGACAGGGTAAAGTGGAGGCATGAGTCCCATGAGAGTAACGCATGGACCCACACATATAGCCCCAGAAAAATTGGGAGCCTTCTGCTTATTTAATAATATCAAGACTTGGCGGTCAAGGACCAAAGGGCGGCTCACTAGACATGGGTACATGTTCAGTCCAAGCTGTCAACACATAAGGTCAAGTATGTAGAGAGCTCTGGCTCTGATGATTGGAGGTATCGAATGTACCTGCAGCATCAGATATACAGTCCTAGACTATGCAACAGGATTCCATTTAAAGTTGCATGATGTAGCCTTGGGTTTACTTAATGCAGGTCTGTTTCCACATGGGAATATCCGGATTTTTAGGCTAGGGACAGGCATTCAAAAAGTCTGAGCCTCAATTGATTCAATCTTTGCAGTTTAGTCTAGCTTGAAAAACTTGAACTAATTTGGAGGTGGATAGACCTTCCCTTTCCATTCCAGAAATGCAGGCACATGCCTGCAGTGGCTCAGGCTAGAAGTCGTGGGGTACCAGAGTAGCCTTCCCTTCCCTTCGACAGTGCTGAGCTGAGTGGGGTCATGGCCAGGCCCCAGCAGGATGCTCTGATTAGGGAGGCGTTCCCCCCCTTGTTGGTCAGCGAGGGAGCCAGCAGGGATTTACATGGCATTGAGTTACACAGCAGGGAGTTACACAGGGAGCATTTAGCACCCCATTAGTAAAACAAGAGGTTCTTTAATTACTTCAAGCTCTTCTTAAATAACTATTTCCAAGGAAGGAATGGAGGGAAATTACCAGCTATCTGTTGCTTAGTTCCAAAGAGTCCTAAGCTGACACTGTCCTGTCTGCCTTTCTCCTGTCTCCCACAGCATGGATCGTAGCCAGCATGTGGTATGCTTGCTAATGCTGAGAGATGTCTTTGTAAGGTAGAAGGGATGGGGAAATCCCTGCTTGAGCAGGGAGTGGTGAGCAGAAGAGGGGGAGAAGGAGGAAGAAAGGCAGACTACTGTATGTGCAACCTTAGCCAGAGCTGTAGCCAGGGAGCAGAGAGGAGGAACCAGCCCAGCTCTCTGGAGCAGAGAGCCCCACCCAGTTCAGAGACCAAGCCAGGTTGCTGGGGGACTATGATTTCACTTAAACCAGGAAGAGGTCTGGGACAGACATTGTATAACCTGGTTTGACCCAAATCAATTCAGTCTGGTACTGCATTCAACCAGGTTTATCTCAAACCAATTTCAGCCATTTTCAAACTGGTTTATGTGCACTGAACTTACGTTCTGTTACTGGTTTAAATCAGTTTCTGATCACTTAAACCAGTTTATGTGTAACGTCTATCCCTGGTCTTAAAGACAAATGCAGATGTGTTCTAATAAAACGCAAGTCTTAAAGTTTATCAATTTGGAAGTTGAGACTACCCTTGTCTTACCTCACATACATCATTCATATGTGCTTCATTTTACTTCCATATTTTGGCCGTATTAAATTCTATTGATACATTTAACCAATAGAATCAACCTTGCAGTAGTTCCAGAGGTTTGTCATATCCCAATTATCCAATTTAATCATAGACACCTATTAAAGCTGTACCTCTGAATGTCAGTGAACCTACCAACTATTAATGTATCATCACTAATAATGTATCACCTTTTGCTATACAACACTGTGAAAAATAGTTTTCTGTTAAATTCCTTTAAAGGTAGGGCAGTTTCTGGAGCCATTCATTTCCAAAAAGATGTATGCTTTCATGAACCATTACTGATAGACAGCTGCTTACTTTGTACTTGCATTTGTGCACTTGCATTTAAGTAAGTTTTCACTCCACAAACTCCAAGACAGGAGCAATTCAGACATTGTGCATGATGCCATCAATATCTTTCTGGATCCTGAGAGACAGTTCCCTCCCACCCCTCTCTGCGCCGCCCCCCCCCCCCCCGGCCCCTCCTGCCAAATAGGCTACATGTGAAAGGTACATCAAAGCTTGCACCATTTACTTGTAAAATTCTAAAAATCTCTTGTAGTGTCCAGAAATCATAAAAATCATATTCCTTGGCCATGACCATTTTTTTTAAATATTGTAATTTGATATAACACTACTATAAGTACTTTACTGAAACTTATCCCAGAGCCACATTCTGTTAATATGGGTTATAGTAACATAGTCTGGGTCTGTAATATTTATGCATTTATTTTATTTCTGTCAATTCAACAGGACCAGAGGTATGGATAAAGTTTATCTTAGATGTCTAGACTATTCTCTATTCATTTACCTTGTGTGCATCTTAGGTCTGTAGAGGAACCACCTTAGGTCTAGAACATAGGTTATAGTGCAACAGAGCTAATTGACTGATTTCTGTTTGAAAGGAGGTCTGCACATGGAGGGAAGCCTCTATATGTAGATTCAATGTATATAATATGGGCTAATGTAATTTTTTTCCAGGTGGAGTATGCTGGGAATATTCATGTATAGGTGAAATAATATAAAGAATGCACAAGAATTTAGCGTGTTTTTATTAGAACTGTTTATATCAGTGGTGCTCACTCTTCTGGCCCTGTGAGCCAGATAAGTAGAATGAGGATGGTGCATGGCTGCTGGATGTGGCTGTGCTCTGGTTTGACCCTACTCACCAAAACTGGTCAAGGAGTGCCCTAGATGCTGGCCCTAACATTAATTGATGATATAGCTCATGGGGCCATATCGCCCAGCACTTTTGGGCTCTGCACAGGTCCAGAGCTTTGGCAGCAGGGGAGTGGATGCCACCACTCTGCTACTGCTACATTCCTGGACCTGTGGAGATCCCTGAGTGCCATATGGTGCCACTCTACTCGCTGGATATGGCCTGCAGGCCAGAGATTGAGCACCACTTGTCTAAATACTATCAGAGTATGTAAGTTGCCCTTTAAGACCTGTAAGGCAGGGAAATAAAGATTTAGATGTTACTGAATGTTACCTTAATTTGAAATCAACACATCAGTTTTGACTGTACTGTTTTTCTCCAGGCTAATGTTATTTTTCTTCAACTGCCAAATACTCTCTGCTGTGTTAAATCTGTGCAGATGTTAGGAAAACCACATGCATGTGGGTCACAAAATACTCAAATTAGATTTGACTGTGACATCAAATTATCTGAGGATTACCATAGATGACAAGTCAATAGTTTCCCTTGTCACAAAAATATAGGCTTTGTTTCTTATCACTGCAGGATGACATGATGCCAGGAGAGTCATTGGCTACTGTGTGTGTGGGAGGAAAGTCTGTTTTCAAGGACAGTTTGTTTTGACTATGCAGGTGCTATGAAAATGACTCATAAATTACTCATTGTGTGGTCTACTGTCAACATATCTGGCAGTGCAAGGGACCTAATAGTGATTTATTGAGAAAGATATATCAGCCAATTTAATTTTGTTAATATAATTACAATTTATTGTATAAATACTGTTGCAAATATATATGTAAGAAAAGAAATATCTGTTTATTTTATTATCTTTTCTTTGAAATCAGAGATGAATAAGGGGTTAAGGGAGGTAAAATGGATAGCCTTTTTCAGACAAGGTTCCTTGGGTGAATTTGATATCTTTTATTAGACCAACCGAAATAGTTGGAGAATAGTTATTAAGCAAGCTTTCGAGTTCAAAAACCCTTTGTCAGGCTAAGGAAGTGTCAGCAGTTGGTGTGTGCTCTTCCTGGATGGAATGAAAAGTAAAGAAGCCAGGGGCTGGGCTGGGGAGTAATTTGCCAGGCAGATTATAATGTATCAAAAATCCAATGTCTATGTTTAGTCCATGATCTCTAGTATCCAGGAGGTTGATGAAATGGAGCTCATAGGCTCGTCTCTGGGAAGTGTTGTGTAAGTTTCCCTTGAGGATCAGGACTGAGAGATTGGAGAGAGAGTGGCCCTCCTGTGAGAAATGTGTCCCCACCGGTAATTGGGTATTTCTGTCTTTGATAGATTTCCAGTGTGCGTTCATTCTGGTGCGCAGTTGTTGTTTGGTCTCCTACGTATTTTCCATCAGGGCATTTGGTGCATTGGATGAGGTATATTACATTTCTGGAGGTGCAGCTGTAAGATCTGTCTCTGTCTAGTATGTGTTGCAATTTTTTGAGGATTTTCCATACAGGTTCAAGGGAGGGGTGATATGTCATAACCAGCAGTGTGAGATTTGTGGGGGGTTTTCTTCTGTACTGCAGCAGTTCTTCACGTGGTATCCAGGTGGCTCTTTCAAATGTGCGATCTACCTCTCTGGAGGAGTGTCCTTGCTGGGTGAAAGCCTTTTAAAATTGGTGAGGTGGCAATCCCGGGTGTTCTCTTCAGTACAAATGCGGTGGTATCTGAGGGTTTGGCTGTATATCACAGCTTTTTTGGTGTGTTTAGGGTGATTGCTGGTTCTGTGCAGATATGTATGTTGGTCTGTGGGTTTCTTGTATACTGTGGTCTGTATTTTACCCTTCTGGATACTGATCATTGTGTCTAAAAAGGAGGTGTTGGTGCTGGAGTATTCTAAAGAAAGTCGGATGGAGGGATGGTGATTGTTGAATGTCTGATGGAACTCAATTAGAGATTGTAGGTTTTCAGTCCAAATGATGAAGATGTCATTGATGTATCTTAAGTATAGCAAGGGTTTGATGGTGCACTTCTTGAGGAAGTCTTCTTCCAGGTGGGTCCTAAAAAGGTTGGCATACTGTGGGGCCATTTTATTGCCCATAGCTGTTCCCATCATCTGGAGGAAGTGTTGATTATTAAAAGTGAAATTGTTGTGTGTGAGGATGAAGTGTATAAGGTCAGTAATATCTTTGGGCCTGTATTGAGTTGTAATCTTGTTCCTGTAGATATGTAAGGCAGGCCTGGATGCCATCCTGGTGTGGGATGTTGGTATATAGGCTGGTAACGTCCATGGTGGCTAGGAGTGTGTTGCTGAGAAGGTGGTCTATGTTTTTAAGTTTCCATAGAAAGTCTGTAGTGTCTTGTACAAAACTTGCTCTGTGGGTGACAAGCAGTTTTAGGATTGATTCAACGAAACCTGATATTTCCTCAGTAAGGTCCCATGGTTGGATATGATAGGTCTGCCAGGATTCCCTTGTTTGTGGATTTTAGGGAGCATGTAAAAAGTCCCCGGGTTAGGTAGCAGGGGGATCAAGGTCTGTAGTTTTTCTTGTAGTCTTGATGGAAATGATTTGATGGTATTGTTGAGTTTTTTGGTGAAAAGGGGAGTAGGATCTTCTTGTAGTTCTTTGTAGTAGGTGGTGTCAGAAAGCTGTCTCTTGGCTTCCTTTATGTAATCCTCACGGTTTAGGATGACTATGGCTCCTCCTTTATCTGCTGGTTTTATTACTATTTGGTAGTTAGATCTTAGAGATTCTATGGCCTTTTTCTCTGGTAGAGAGAGGTTGTTGTGGTGGCGCATGTTGCTGATTATTTCATTGTTCATTCTTTCCCTGAAGCAGTCAATGTAGCGGTCAAGGTTAGGGTTTCGTCCACTGTGAGGTGTCCAATCTAATTTTTGGGGGGCTTTTTGGCATTGATCCTTTCCTGAATGTTGTCAGAGGATGAGTTGTTGTTGGGAGTGGGTTCAGTTTGGTCGTGGAAATATTCTTTGAGGCGCAGACATCAGAAGAATTCTTCTAGTTCTCCACATTGAAGTATTTTATTAGGATATTTTTTTGGACAGAAATTTAGGCCTTTAGAAAGGACAGATTTTTCAGTTTTGGTGAGTGTGTGTGTGGAGAGATTGATAATATTTGTGGGTTGGTTGCTGCTTTCAGTTTCATCAAGTCTGAGGCTGGAATGTTGTAAGGTGTTGGTGTTGTTCCTCTGATGGTTGTTTTGTGGCTGGGGAGCTTGCTCTTGGAGTAATTTGTTCCATTTCTTCTTTTTATGTAGGATGAATACTGTAGAAATTTTTTCATAGTCTCTTTGTATCCACTGTATATTGTCAGGGAACAGGCATGGATTTCTGTCTTTTAAGTTGTTGTAGTATATGGTGATTTCCTTCCTGAGTTGGTCTGTTTTGGAGTAGAGTAGTTGAAGTAGATGATTTCTAATTTTCTCTGAAGTTCTTCTGCATAGCTGTGAAGCATATTTGGAGTTGTGTGTAGTAGTCAGGGGATTGTAGCTGTTTAGTCCTCGGGGAATGATGTTGTGTTTCTTGCAAAGGCTTAGAAAATATATGTCGCTGTTGAGTTTGGCTTCTTTCTTTTTCATGTTGTACAGTTTCCATTTAGCCTTTTTCAGGTATTTGTTTGCCTTTGGAAGCAAAGTAGTTTAATTTCATGAGACTAAATTGGGCTAAAAAGTTGAGATTTTTTTCCTTCATTAAAGTCAAAATCAGTAATAATATTTACAGCTATTTTTCTTTTGCTAGCCTCAAGAAACGAACATGAAACACACCAAACCACTCTGAATGACTGAGTTGCACAATAGCACAAAACTCGTATATGTGAAGAAGTAGACCCAGCATCCTAATGGGACAGTTACAAAAAATAGTTTCTATTGATTTTTAGTCATTAGTATGCTAAATCTAAAAGTATAAGGAGTATGGGATTTGAATAGCAATATGATTAAGAAACTTTTAACATCCTCCCCCTGCCCCACCCCTTGCCACTCCCTAAATTTAATATTTCATCATAATAGTCAGGGGTTAGATGAATTAGACCGCTTGGTTATACCGTGTGGGAGAAGCAAGCATAAAAAACATATTTAAAAGTTCTGCATAATTAGAATTGCAGTTAATCTAAACTGTACTTTAAGGCCTGAGTGTCAGCAGTGGATTATAATAGCTATGAATCTTAAAATAAAAAAGCAATAATGTGAAAATGAGAGTTATGCCTGAAAAATATTTAGGATGTGTACAATAGTTATAAGATGGATGGAACTGGCTTCTACTTTGTTAGATGAAAAAACTTGTATAGTTAGATAGTCTTATGATGAAGTCTGTATAACAATAGCAATATAATGACCCTTTAGCCATACTGAAGGTCAAATCCTAAATTAATGGAAAGTCAAGGGAATGAACCTGATATATAGCAAAAGAGAATTTTGGGCAGAATAAATTATTGAGCTTTATAAACATATTCTGATTTTATTTTTACACTCTTCTTACTGTTCTTATTGTCACCCTGTTGCATATCTTGCTTCCTCCCCCCTCCCCAGCCCCCCATGTCCCCACTTCTCTTAATGGTAGTCAGTACTATTTTAAATAGGGATATGTTTTTGTTCACATTTGGGTACGGATTCCAATATTACTTTAATCTTATAATTAACACATTTTTCTAATGGACTTATTTAATAGGCTCCCTTGGAAGCAGGAGAATGTGGTTAAAAGCAGCAGTGGGCTGATAGAATTGATTATTTCTAATGTTTTAATAGCTTGGCATAGTGAAAAGCTTCATTATATAAATTTAACTTTTTTCCCCTGATCTTACACACATTTCTAATGTTTACAGTTCTGTTCATGCCCTCCTTTATTAGGCAAGCAGACGAACAGAGCCAATCAAAGCCATCCCCAATGACAGAAACAAACCAAGAAATGCTGCAAAGCACACAATAGGGGATACAAAATGTGTTTTAAAATAATTTCCAGTGTATGCAACCTTCTTAATTTGTTCAAAATGCTAAAAATACAACAGTAATGATGAAAGATGTTTCTGGGAAACTGGCTAGCATTTTTGTTTTAAAAAGTTTATGTCAATGGAGGGAATATGTCTAACGGACCTAAGCTAGTTTTGTTTTCTATTTAACTCAAATATTCTGTTGAAGATAGATTTTACATTCTCTTTGGAATGGTGCGTCAGTAATGTCAGGATATCTTCAAACTGGCAGGATTTTGAGGCGATATAACGTTTTAGAGATGACTTCAGTCCAGGGAGAGGATTTGCACCCCCCCCTTGAGCTGCTTTGTATTCCATAGATTTTCTTTTTTGAGGGCTTTCTATTGCTATATACGGGCATTTATATACATGCTTGCACTGCAGCACTGGGTGCTTTTAAAAGGACCCGGCACTGTGGTGCATGCATTTGTATAAATGGTGAAATGCACATCAGCAATGAGAAAATGGTGGCGGCACACTTGAACTAAAACACATTGGAGGTGTTTTAGTTCAAAAGTGCATCACTGCCATTTTCTCAGTGCTGACGCATATTTCACCATTTACACAAATTATGAGACGCAGCACCGGGCATCTCAGCTTGCGTGCGGAGCAGACTCGATTAATTAAGTCTGCTCTGACAATTGGAGATCCGGTGTATTGGAGCAGACAAATGTATGTGTATAATTGTTCTATATTTCTTCTGTGACAAGAAAAAAAAAATAGATATCTCAGTCTTCCCAGAACACCAAGCCACCGTTCTGAAGACAGACTACATTCTCTCAAAGAACACATTCATGTTCTGGGTGGCAATGAAGATTGGTAGGGACACAGTCTGCAGTCATTTTTTCAATCCAGCTGTTAAACTGGCTGAAAATAACAAATTTCATATACATATGTGCAGCAATGCTCTGGCTTTCAAAACTGGTATTTGCATATATGGAGATAACAGAGATGTCACATAGAACAAGTACAATAGTGGGGTATATACTTACTCATTGAGGACTGTATAAACTGTGACTTAGGAAAAAATACATATAAATACACCTGAGGTTTTATATTACCCCACCATTGTTGAATATTCGCAAAATAGATAGTCAAATGCATGAGTATTTCACATCCCTTCAACTCAAAACAATCTTTAAACATAAAATCAAAGCAAACATTTCATTATTGCATAAATCAATCACATAATCCCATAATGATGTGCATATAGAATAATTTTATTCTTGGAATTGAAAAGAGCCTTTAATTACTGACATCTCAAAACATCTCTATTATTTCTTATCAACTTGGGTAGGAAAACTACCCCACAATGAGGTAAAATGGCTGTCCAAGGTCACACAACATGCCAGTGGCAAAGGGGTATCAGTTCTAGGAGAGATCCAGTTTCCTGTTTTCTCAGAGGTCCAGAGGTCTGCTTTAGATCTTGAACTTCACAACACACTGGTTATATTCCAGTGGCTCATCAATTCACACTCTTCTCTGGCCTATTACTTAAATGATCAATAAGAATAAATTAAAAAATAAAGACATTATAGCCCAGAGGACAACAGTACTCAAAAGCAAGATGCTGTATTAATATGGGTTAAAATTTAAATGCACACATGATTGTACATGTTGTTTCAACCATTTGATCTGGTTGTTGGTTTTGTTTGTCTTTTGTTTTATCAGTGAAAGATTATTTTAACTAGAGCTGACTAAAGAATGATATTCCATTCCAAGTAACTTTCCAAGGTTCAAATTCAAGAATGGACTTAGCAGAAGGGCAGTTTTGTGGCCCAGATCTAACTACAGGTAGTAGAGACTCTCTGTCAGGGTATGTCTACCCTTCAGTCACTATAGTGACTATCACTCATGTAGACATACATGTGGTAGTATTTAACCAGTCAGTGTGGGTACTACTGGAATTATAGTTATATTAGCCTGAAGCTCTGTACAGCCTACAAATCCATTTGAAAATCTCAGAAAATAGTTGGCTTATTAGCTCTTTCTGAGCTTCATGCTGAGCTCCAGCTGCTCAGAAAACATTGCTAGGAATAACCAAACTATCAGGGCTGTAAAATGCAACACATGCCCTGGGCCAGATCAGAACTTCAGGGGCTCCTCCTTGGTCAGATCCACGGGGTCAGCAGCAACTGCAATGAATCCTTGTTCAGTCAGCAATTCAGATCCAAGGGCTGCATTCAGGTGGCAGCATGAGGCATGGGCAGTGGTACCACAAGAATGTGTTTGAGTAATGGCACAGATCTGGGAGCTGTGGCAGCATAGGACCATATTTGGTCATCAGTATGGGTCCAGGGGCCTGCTGCTGATAGCCATGTCCATCAAGCTCTAGAAACCCCGAACTCTGTTGGAGACCATACCTTTCAACTTCTGGTAGCCTGTTGGACTACCAGCAAGCCGGATAGAATGGATTCAGTCTGCATGCTAGATGCTTGATGCTCCCGGTTAAAAAAAGTTAGCTGCTGTCACTGTAAATATATCCTTAGAGCACATATTTAGCTGACCATTTTGCCACTGATCTACCAATACCAAAGCTCCTTTAACAGGAATAAACCTCCAGCAAAAGTACAGACAGTCAAAAAACCTGAGGCTGAATAAATTCAATCTTCGCAGGTTAGGTTAAATTGTGTAGGTTTAAGCAATAAGCAAGTGGGCAGACATTCACTTTTGATTCCAGAAATGTAGCCACATGCCTGCAGTGGCCCAGGCCAGAAGCTAAGGGGTGCTAGAGCATGCCTGTCTGCTCAACTGAAGCAGACAGCTTGGACCAAGGCTAGCCCACCCACCCTGCAAGGAGGGGTTAACCTGAATTTGGAGGGGACTTGGGAAGGAAGTTCAATAAAATTATTTAACCTAAATCAGTTAAGTCTGATACTAATTCCATATATTACTATCTTAAACCAGTTTTGGCCATTTTGAAAGTGGTTGATGTGCACTGAACTTCCATTGTGTTATAGATTTGAACCAGTTTCCGATCATTTATTTTGGTTTATGTGTAATTTTGGTCCCTAGCCCTAGTGTCTAGTGAAATGGCTTTGAGGCTTTAATATATGGAGAATTAGGCTTCATGTGAATACGGAATTCTGGAACACTAAAGCCTCTTGAGATTGATTCAGCAGTTTCTCTGACAAATAAGTAATTCTTTTTTTTCAAAAAGAAATGGGCTCAGAGAAATGATAGTCAGCTGAAAACAGTGAACAAGACATTTCAGAGTTTAATTTTTATCTTCAAATCATATTTTCTGTTAGACCAATATGTGTTTTAAAATTTACATTTGATGCAAGAGGGCATTAGGGGAGAAAAGCTCTCTTAGTGATGTTCAGTATTATTTGATCACAGTTTAAACAGTGATTAAATAAGAGTACTTTACTGTATACAAAGAGAATATTTTGGCATTCTCCCTGCTTTAAAGAAAGAAGAATACTTTGAATATAAGTGTGACTGCAGAAAAGATTGCAAATACAACGTCGGTTTGTATCACTAGAGGAGTGAAATTTAAATCAAAGGAATCTTTAAGTTGTTTGGAAAAGACAGTGGTAGAAGATGAGCCAGAGTTTATAGGATGAACATACTGCATTTTCTCTTTTTACTCTGGGAAATGTAACACTGACATTTATCTCTCTATGTTCATACTAATCATCAGGAAGTTGTAGAAGGAGTCAAGCTCATTCAATGAACAATATAAAATATATTTATATTTTCTTTATAATCTTTACACGCCATAATATACATATTAAAATGTGAACAAAACATTGAAGAAAAAAATCACAGAACTTGTGAATTTGCCTTTCAGATACATGCTGTATTAAATTAAAATAAATGACCCATATATGCATATATCTAGTTGTAAAAATAAAATAAGTAGTGGGGGGGTGGGGTCTTGAACCCTTAAGAACTTTTATTCATTGTTTATGCTTTGCTATTTAAAGCAATGTAATGAACTCTCCATTCTGCAATACTTATTGTAATCCTAAAGTTCACTTCGGAATAAATGCATTATTAACAGTAGTTAAGAAAATTTCCACAAGTACTTCTTTGTTTCTTTATCCCTTATAGCTCTGTTCAGTGTGCTAAATTAGAAGTTAGCAAAGTGTAAGATTTAAAGCTGCCCTCTTATCTTTGTACCCATATGTTTTGTGCACAGCTGTAAAATCGATCTGGGTCTTTTAATTGCTTTTGAAAAGTGCTTAACACATACTGCAGGCAAGGGAAGAGATGCATACTTTGAAAAGTAAGGCACCACTTTATACTTATGATTATTGTATTATAACAGCAATTAAAACCGTATCTATTAAATTTAAGGCTAGGAAACAATGAACATGGGAAGTAGGAACACAGCATGTATGGATGTGAAGCTTCCTTTAAGCTATTTAGCTCAGGTAATAATTACAGTGAAGATGCAGTGGTACAAGTTTTAATGTGGGTTATACAAGTCTACCTGAGTTTTTTGTTTTGGTTTGTTTTGTTTTTTTCCTAAGGGTATGTCAACACTGCTCATTGCTGTGACTACAGCTTTGTGCAGACATATCTATTTAATTTTAAACCAGAAGCTGGATAAAATATACAGGTATTTAATTTACAATAAGGTCCATGTTGCTGAAGCTAGGAAGGAATTAACACTTTGAAAAATAAAACATTTTTATACACATAATTATTATGTTATATTAATTATAAAAGTGATTACTTTGGCATTGATAGTAAATAATATAACATACCTACGTTGATGTTTGAATTCTAATGGCCAAATGCATTTATTTTTTATAGGAAGATACTGCAGTTTGTTGAAAAGGAAGAAATCTTCTCTGCAGACTGGGGAATGGCACGTAGGTATGATCCTTTCAGTGAACTTGGACTGAATTTTAAGCTAATAGTAGAACAGGCAAAATGTGGTTAATAATGTGTCAGATGGAGCTTCATCTGTTGAGAATTCATATTTAATACATAAAATTATTGGTAAATATGGGCCCTGTCTTTATAAATTTAGAAGCAAGGGAAATATTGACATCTGACTTTGAAGTTTAGCCAAGAGAGACAGTGATCTTGAGGAATAAAGGTGATAAGAATGCTAATTTAGGCTAAGACATCAAGAGCTATTTACATGTTAATTGAACCAACATCAGCAAAGGCCTTGAATGCTATGTGCACAACTCAAAGCTCTCATATAAGGAGGAACGGGTCTGTCTCTCATAAGTACCCAAGTGGAGAGTGTCCCAGGGACGCCGGGGTTAGAAGGGTACCCCGGGGCCGGACCAGGGGGGAAGTAACCATTTACTTACCCCACGCAGAGGCCGGGACAAGCAGGGACATGCGCGCGACGAGACCGCCAGCGCGGTTTGTAAGCCGCGCTTATATACAGTTGGGGCTGGGCGACGCCGGCAGGAGACGCCGCCCGGCAGAGATAAAAGGCAGCCCCAGAAGTGGGGCCGGAAGAGAGGCGGGGGAAGCCCGCAGGGAACCCCGAGAGAGGGACCCGTGCCAGCAAGGCACATGCATCCGGCCCGACGGGGCCAGCCGAGGCAGCAGCATTAACTGCAGCAGCTCCTGGGAGAGCGGCGCTGATAGCATCACTGGCAGCAGCAGAGAGAGCCGCCACGTTAAAGGAGCCGGGGGAAAGAGCTGCGGCTAAAGTATTGAGGAGTGCGCTCTTAAAGGAGCCGCAGATAAAAAGGAAGAGGACGTCGGCAGAACGACGGGAGGAGGAACTGGCTACTGTCGTAGCAGGAGTGCGGGTGGTGGAACCGGTGAGGTAACCGAGCGCGGACCCCGTGAGAGAAGCGACAGATGGGCCAGTGGGGAGCCAGCAGTGGACTCGGCGAGGGAGAGAACGCCAGGAACAAGACTCCCAGAGAGAGGGAGCCACAAGCCCAGGGAGTAGGCACCCGGAGAAGTCAGTGGCCTTAAGCCTCCTGAGAGGCCGGTAGCCAGGGGGAGCTCATCGGTCGGGGCTTAGGCACCCGGGTCAGAGCCTGGGCTAGGCGTGATAGAAGTTGGAGTTTTAGTATTTGCTTTCTTTTGGGGGCTAGCTCATGGCTGCAGTGTTGCGGAGGCCCCGGGACCATTCGGGCTAGGGGCGGCCGAGAAACCAGGAGGGGTGAGACCCCTAGGCAAATTTTAGCCTGGGTAGTTTGGATCCCCAAAATAAGGACCACCGGGAGATTCAGGACCGGAAACGCGGCGGGGCCGCCTGAGGAAGGCCACTAGAAGACCAGCAGCAGCAGGTGGCGATTGGCCGGGGTGTAGGGGAGGTCGGAGCCCCGTGAGTGCCCGCCGAAGGCGCAACGACCCCAGGAGGCAGCATTAATGGAGATCCCCACCACTGTGTTTACATTCAAAGTCGTGGCGGGCGAGGTTAGGGGGCCTCCCGTCACCACCCGAGGCACCTCCCGGGGCCCTCTCGTGAGCTCGTGGCCAGTGAGAATGGCCACCTGGGCTAGAGCAGCCCAGGAGCGCCTGGTCGAGCGGAGGCGGGCACAACCTGGTACATTGGCCGGGAACATGGAGGACCCCAACTTGGATCCCTATGCCAACATGCAACCCGCAGCTACAGGCCCCGTCGATGTCCTGGGGCAGAACCTACAGGTTCTAGCTCAGATCCTGGACTCCCAACAACAGATCATGGGCAGGCAACTAGATTGGTTTCAACATGGCCTAGCCTCCTTCAAGATGCCCAAAATGACCAAAGATGATGACCCAGAAGCTTACATCGAAGCCTTTGAGCGGCACGCCCTTATGACAGGGCTCGGTCAGAGCTATTGGGCTAGCCAGTTGAGAGCCCTGGTCGTCGGCAAGGCCCAGGCCGCTTATCGGGCCCTCTCAAGAGAGGATGCCCGGGACTACAAGCTAGTGAAGCAAGCCATCCTATACAGGCTGGAAATAAACCCGGAGCACTACTGTCGCCTATTCCGGGCCAAAAAGGGGTCTGACGAGAGACGACCCAGAGTGTTATTACAACTATTGAGGGACCTGTTAGATAAATGCCGGACAGGACCGAGAAGCCCTGGCAGATCAAATCGTGCTCGAACAGTTCCAAAACGACCTGGAAGAACAGACACAACATTGGGTCCGGCAGCACACCCCACGCACCTGCGGTGAAGCCCTAAAGCTGGCGGAGGCGTTCACGGTCTCGGAGGCCAGCTACCCTCGAGAGAGACGGAGCCCAGGGTACTCCCCGGGGAGCCCCAAAGAGCTGGAGCACTGGAGGCTGCCGAGTTGGGGGGCTACCAGGGAAACCGTGTGCTTCCGGTGTGGGCATAACGGCCATTTTTCTAGAGAATGCCCAAACCAAGCGGTGGAGTGCTGGATCCCTACCGACAGGTCGAGAACCTCAACCAAAGAACGGAGGGGTCTGGAATTGGGCAAACCAATGGACTGTAGCTATGCGATCGGGGAGGAGAATGCAGCCTGGAGTTGCCCAGTCGTGAAGGCCTGGGTGGAGGGTCGCTCTGTGCAAGCGACCCTGGATTCAGGGTGTGCCCAGTCGCTAGTGAGGTCAGATCTGGTAGGGCCACAGGGCTGGCAGGGGGCACGCCCCGTGAGGATAGCTTGTCTCCATGGGGAGTCCCGACTAGTCGAGCGCCAGTGGGTTTGCCTCAGGGTGATGGAACATCAAGAAGAACTCCTAGTTGGGGTTGTACCGCGATTAGCGTGTGAGATGTTATTAGGGCGAGACTGGGCTCCCGTGTACGATGTCTTGGACAGGGTAAGGGACACTGAGGTAACCCGTAGAAAGATCCGAGACTGCGAAGGTTGGCTGGGTGACACGCAGGAGGATGAGGAATCGGCGGGCGAGCTAGACCTCAACAACTTCACCAGCTGTCTACAGTTTCAGGAGGCTCAAACAGAGGACCCAGAGATCCGAGAGTTGCAGGAGCACGCCCGGGGCCCCCAAGATGTCCCAGCCCCGCTGCCGGGAGGCCCCCCCTTCTTCGAGGTAAGGAACCGCCTCCTTTACCGCGTGCAAGGGGAGCGGTGGGGGGAGGCCTTACACTCCCAATTAGTGGTACCCACCCGATTCTGCCAAACCATCTGGCAGTTAGCACACGCGAGCCCCACGGGTGGGCATCTTGGACGGGACAAGACCCTTGCGAGAATAAGCTGGTGGTTCTTTTGGCCCGGGATGGGGGAGGAAGTGGCCCGCCAGTGTGCAGCTTGCCCCAAGTGCCAGAAGACGAAAGCCGAGCGTCCAGCACGGGCACCCCTCCAGCCTATGCCCGTCATAGACACCCCATTCTTGCGGGTAGCCCTAGATGTCATCGGACCTCTTCCCCGTAGTAGCTCAGGGCACCAGTACATATTGGTGATGGTGGATTACGCCACCCGGTACCCAGAGGCCATCCCCTTGCAAGTGGTGACCGCCCCGCGTATTGCGGAGGAGTTAGTAAAATGGATCTCCAGGATGGGGATCCCGCATGAAATATTAACAGACCAGGGGAGGAATTTCATGTCTGGAGTCTTGAGAGCTGTGTGCCGAACGTTACAAATAAAACAACTCCGCACCTCAGTCTACCACCCCCAGACTAATGGCATAGTGGAGCGCCTTAACGGGACAATAAAATGGGTGTTGCGGCGCTGCATTCAGGGGGACCCCCAAAAGTGGGATCTCCTCCTCCCGCTAGTATTGTTTACCCTAAGGGACACCCCTCAGGACTCGATGAAGTTCTCGCCGTTCGAACTGGTGTTAGGGCACCGGCCACGAGGTCTGTTGCAGGTCTTGAGAGAAGATTGGGAACAGGAAGGAAGCTCCTCTCAAGAGCCGCAGATGTACCAGAGAGAGTTTCAGCAGAGGATTAAGGTGTCCCAGGACCTCGCTCGTGAAAACATGAGGGAAGCCCAAGCCCGACAAAAGGAGAGGTATGACAGCTGCATGCGAGAACGGGAATTTGAACCCGGCCAAAGGGTTCTAGTGTTGCTCCCGACATCCACCAGTAAGCTCCTGACCCAATGGCAGGGGCCATTCGAAATTCTCCGAGTTGGACCGGTAGATTACAAGGTCCATAGGCCCGGCCACCATTGGGAAAAGCAAATCTACCACATGAACCTCCTGCGAGAGTGGAAGGAGCCCGAAGGGTGGGTGGCCATTTCTGAAGCAGATAACGAGGACCTCGGACCCCAGGGTTTGGGGAGAGGAGCCAGGCCCACCAAGGGGGGGCCCTTGGTCCGGATTGGAGAGGAGGTGGGCCCCGTACAAAGGCAAGAGGCCCAAAATTTGGCAGAGGAATTCCGAGACGTATTCTGTGAGGAACCCGGGTGGGTTCAGGATGCCTTTCATGCTATAAAGACCCCCCCCCCACCCCGGAGCAATAGTGAGGGAGAGGTGGCGACCCATCCCACACCACCTCTTGGAAGCCGTTCATAAAGAGGTAGACTCAATGCTGAGGTTAGGCATCATTCGGCCATCGAGAAGCCCCTGGAGGAGTCCATTAGTGCCAGTGCGTAAGCCTGATGGGTCATTAAGACTCTGCGTAGACTATAGACGATTGAATACCTTGGCGACATTCGACGCATTCCCGATGCCCCATGTGGAAGAGCTGGTTGAGAGAATAGGGGATGCCCAGTATATCTCAACCCTCGACCTCGCAAAGGGGTATTGGCAGATCCCGGTGGCCAAAGAAGATCAGCCAAAGACGGCATTTGGCACCCCATGGGCGCTGTACGAGTTTGTCAGGATGCCCTTTGGGTTACATGGTGCAGCCGTGACGTTTCAGCACCTGATGGATCGGATACTGGCCCCACATGCCAAGTATGCCGCAGCCTATATAGACGATATCGTCATATATACCCGGACATGGGTACAGCACAAAAAAGCCCTTTGAGCCATCCTGACGGAATTGAGACGGGCGGGGCTAACAGCCAACCCTCAAAAATGTGCCCTAGCCCAGAAGGAAACTAAATACCTGGGGTTTCTGGTTGGCAGAGGCATGATCAGACCGTTAGCTGATAAAGTGGAGGTTATCCTCAATTTTACGCCCCCGCAAAACTGTCGCCAGCTTCGATCATTCCTGGGGCTCACCAATTATTATAGGCGGTTTGTACCCCACTTCTCAGTATTGTCCGCGCCTTTATCAGAGGCACTCAGAGGGCGGAAAACAGGTGTAGTCAGGTGGACGGAAGAAATGACGCGGAGTTTCAGAAAGCTGAAACAAGCCCTCTGCGAGGAAGTGGTAATACACACTCCTGACTTCAGAAAACCCTTCGTTTTACAGACGGACGCCTTGGGGACCGCGTTGGGGGCCGTCTTAACCCAGGAGGACAGGGCCAGTGAAAGGCCCATGGCGTACGCCAGTTGCAAGCTGCTGCCAGCGGAGAGAAGGTACTCCACCATAGAACGGGAATGCTTAGCCATACAGTGGGCGGTAGACTACTTCAGGTATTACCTGATGGGCAGAGAATTCAAATTGGTAACGGATCATGCTCCACTAAGGTGGCTGAGCACGGCCAGGACCGATAATGCCCGAATAACACGGTGGGCCCTGGCACTCCAACCTTATAAGTTTTGCATAGTACACCAACCGGGGAAGGTTAATGCAGTGGCGGATTTCCTATCCAGGTGAGACGGGGAAGACCAGACCGGGAGCCGAGATGACCAGCCAAATGGACAGACCAGCCTGACAGGTACGACCCGAGCTGGGTCCGAAGAAGCGCCCCAAGGCATCTTGAGGGGGGGGTTGTGTCCCAGGGACGCCGGGCTTAGAAGGGTACCCCGGGGCCGGACCAGGGGGGAAGTAACCACTTACCTACCCCACGCAGAGGCCGGGACAAGCAGGGACATGCGCGCGACGAGACTGCCAGCGCAGTTTGTAAGCCGCGCTTATATACAGCTGGGGCCGGGTGACGCCGGCGGGAGACGCCGCCCGGCAGAGATAAAAGGCGGCCCCAGAAGCGGGGCCGGAAGAGAGGCGGGGGAAGCCCTCAGGGAACCCTGAGAGCGGGACCCGTGCCACCAAGGCACATGCATCTGGCTCGACGGGGCCTGCCGAGGCAGCAGCGTTAACTGCAGCAGCTGCTGGGAGAGCGGCGCTGATAGCATCACTGGCAGCGGCAGAGAGAGCCACCGCGTTAAAGGAGCCAGGGGAAAGAGCTGCGGCTATAGTATTGAGGAGTGCACTCTTAAAGGAGCCACAGATAAAAAGGAAGAGGACGTCGGCAGAACGACGGGAGGAGGAACTGGCTACTGTCGTAGCAGAAGTGCGGGTGGTGGAACCAGTGAGGTAACCGAGTGCGGACTCCACGAGAGAAGTGACAGACAGACCGGCGGGAAGCCGGCAGTGGACTCGGCGAGGGAGAGAACGCCAGGAACAAGACTCCCAGAGAGAGGGAGCCACAAGCCCAGGGAGTAGGCACCCGGAGAAGTTGGTGGCCTTAAGCCTCCTGAGAGGCCGGTAGCCAGGGGGAGCTCATCGGTCGGGGCTTAGGCACCCGGGTCAGAGCCTGGGCTAGGTGTGATAGAAGTTGGAGTTTTAGTATTTGCTTTCTTTTGGGGGCTAGCTCGTGGCTGCAGTGTTGCGGAGGCCCCGGGACCATTTGGGCTAGGGGCGGCCGAGAAACCAGGAGGGGTGAGACCCCTAGGCATATTTTAGCCTGGGTAGTTTGGATCCCCAAAATAAGGACCACCGGGAGATTCAGGACCGGAAACGCGGCGGGGCCGCCTGAGGAAGGCCACTAGAAGACCAGCAGCAGCAGGTGGCGATTGGCTGGGGTGTAGGGGAGGTCGGAGCCCCGTGAGTGCCCGCCGAAGGCGCAACGACCCCAGGAGGCAGCATTAATGGAGACCCCCCACCACTGAGGTTACATTCAAAGTCGTGGCAGGCGAGGTTAGGGGGCCTCCTGTCACCACCCGAGGCACCTCCTGGGGCCCTCTCGTGAGCTCGTGGCCAGTGAGAACGGCCACCCGGGCTAGAGCAGCCCAGGAGTGCCTGGTCGAGCTGAGGCGGGCACAGAGAGCTATACAATATTCAATATATGAGATACAACCAGGCAAGTAATAGGATCAGAGACAGAGAAAAAAAGAGTTCCATAGTGAAAAAAATGGAGATAGACCTAAAGGCTAGGGACAGAAGTTACCTGTTTCAGTGATCAGAAAATGGTTTACACCTGTAACAGAACAGAAGCTCAGTGAACATAAACCAATTTCAAAATGCCTGAAACTGATTTAAAATGCCTGAAACTGATTTAAGATAAACCGGGCTGAATGTAGTATCAGATTTAACTGATTTATTTATGAAACTTCTGTCCCAGACCCTTTACTGGTTCAAGTTAAATCAGAGCCCCCCAGCATCCCAGCATGCCTCTTAGCCCCGGGCTTGGCTGGGCTGGGCTGTCTGCTCCAGAGAACAGGGCTGGTCCCATCCCTCTGCTTCCTACCTGGGGCAGTAAGGGCTGGCTCACTGGCTGTCTCACTGCTGCCCCCTACCCCCACCCCCGAGGCTTTAGTCAGTTACAGGTAGTTTTCCTGCTTAAAGCCTTTGTCATGTGTTCTATATTGGGCCTATTCCTTTCTCTTCCAAGGTTTCTCAACCAAAAAAAAAAGGTGGGGGTGGAGAGGGCTTTTTAAAAAACCTTCACAAAATCCACATTTCCATTCCAATGGAAATTTGAACATTTCAGCATTTATTGTCATCCTCAACAGCAAATGATATGCTGCAGAGATTAAAATCATGAACAATAACTCAGTTTCATTAATTATTTTCAAAAGCAGCTAGCACATTCAATACTATAGTAGAAACATCACAAAACATGCATATTTTTAAGTTATGTAACCCACCTACTAAAACTTCTTTCTAATACAAACGTGGGATCTATTTCACCCCAGTGTATTTTTATGTAAATATCTGTATCTTTGCCAAGGATAAACTTGGAACTTGGTCCCGGGATTTTAAAAAACAAAACAAGGAAAATATGATGATAGTACCAATGTTCTAGTTTGTGAATAATCCTTCTTCTACTCTAGTACTTATTCTGAGAAGTCATGCATGATCTTTATGGTGTGTCGGTTTCCACAAGGAATTATAATTACTTTTTGTATGAATAAACACTGAAATGTTTAATTGATATCCAAAATATCTGAACCTTTCTGATATCCAAAATATAGGGTATCATGAAAAAGAACCTTGTTTGTGGTACTTAGGTGCCTGCAACATGTCATGATTGGCAGCTAGAAAAAAAAAGGGAAAAAAAAGTTAACTGATTTTCAAGAATGTCTAAGTAAGGGTTTTCGTTTTGTTTTTCTTTTTCCTCTCCTAGAAATACACAAAAGATGGTAGGACAGCATCTTTCCATAAACTCCACAAGGGTAGACACATAAGCCTATTGGAGTCTAGAAGTAGTGCAGTAGGATCTTCCAATACATATCTCCTTGCAGGATCCCACACTAAATGTTTAAAATTATTCTTTCAAGTTTAGTTTCATGTTCAAAGGTTTCCAGGGATAGCTGGAAAGTGAGAAATCTTAGAGAACACAGGGGAAATGTTAAATGATCACAATGAAATAAGGAAACCTTGTGATGTAAAATGTTCACGTTTACTTGATTGGTCTTCACGGTGTTATTAAAATGCCAAACCATTCTTCAATGGCTCTTATGTTGTATTACATATTTCAAAATTATGTGGAACTAAAGTCTTATAAGAAATTGTATATATATCTTTCCTTTTGAAATGTAACATATATTTTTTTTCATTAGAATTTCCCCTGCCTTCTTAATTCCCATATTTCTTCAAAATAAACTTTTATTTATTTATTTATTTATTTTTAGGAAGTGACGTATATGAGCCAGGAGATTCTTAAATTTTTTAAATTAAAAATAAAAAAAAAACTAAAGAAACCCAGGAATTTTTTTTAAATATATATTTCTTTATTAAGATTTTAAGCATTAAAACAAATCTATATTAATACATAATCCTGGAAAGCATGATCATTGCAAGTGTTTTGAATGATATTGTGAGGATTGTGGACTAAGGGATAAATTCAAATTGACCTCCAAGAGACCTAAACAGATAATGAATGACAGCCATTTATCAGCAAGTGACGGTGGATATTGCAACTATTCTATGACTGGCGGTGCATTTTCTCTTGTGGCTGTAGAGACTGATGCTAGACTTGCAGGTCCTTCCACAGTGGTCAAAGGTATACATAACATTAGGGACTCCTGTACTGACAAGCTGTTTCCTTTTGTCACATTTCTGTTGCAATTCAAGTAACCGTTTCTCTTTGTGATGTTGGACTCCTTGATTGAGAAAGGAGCACCACGTTGACCTGTCTCCTGCTAAGGTCTCCCAAAGGCTTGGGTCAGTTCCAGAAACCTTCATATCCTGCTTGCAGTGTCTTTAAAGTGCAGTTTTGGGCACCCTACTCTTCTTTCCCCACCTGCAAATTACCCATAAAGGATGTCCTGCAGGATGTGCCCATCTTCCATCCTGCAGAGATGGCCAGGTCAGCATAGGCACCACTGTTTAAATAGTGCAGGGATGGCTGGCAGGTTGGCTTTGGTGATGACCTCTGTGTTGGTAATGCTGTCTTGCTACTTGATGTCAAGGATGCACCATAAGCAGCATAGGTGGAACCTATTCAGCTTCTTTTCTTGATATGCATATGATGACCATATCTCTCTGCTATAATTAAGGACAATGAGGACACAGGCTTTGTACACAAGCAGCTTAGTTTTAATTGTGAGTTTTGTACTGTTCCAGATTCATTTGGAGAGCTTACTGAAAGTAGCAGCAGCCTTTCCAATGTGCATATTTAGCTCTTCATCCAGTGATAAGTTGTTTCTTATTGTGGATCCAAGGTAACAGAACTGTTTCATTGCTTTGAGAGGTTTGTTTTCAAGGCTGATAGATGGTGACTGGTGAACAAGAGACTCCAAGAGACCTACGCATACCTAGACAGAATTTAGAAGCCTAAGTCACAAGGAGTGGTATTATAACTGCTTGGTCACCATAAAACCACTGAGTAGTCTGCATTTTCTCAAGTAAATGTCTGATACTGATAATATGTATGCGCATGGCTCAAAATAGAGTATGTCAGCCAAAGAAAAGTGGGGGACCCTTAGTTCCCCTCTCCCTAGTCCCATCCATACTCTTCCCCTGGTATCAAAATTGCTGGTTATGCCTCTGTCAAAATAAAATGAGTATGGTGCCTTCCTTTTGCCCAACAGCTAAATGGAAAGATCAGGAAGTAGAAAATGTGGGTTCTAGGCCCTCCTCATCTTAGAGGGTTCACATCACCCATGTCAGAAAGTGCCACCTTATAATATGCTTCATCAGACAGGGCCTCTTCCTTTAGAAGCGGAATTATTGGCCTGTAAGGAGTGCATTATTCAGGGCAGGGGGACAGGAAAGAAACAATAGGCAGGGTGACTCTGTGGTCCAGTGAGATTAACATTCATCATTTAAAAAATACAGTTTTTTACTTTATAGTATCTCATACAATGGATTTAACTCAACTAAAATACAGTAAGACATAAATATTCCCATAAATTAACAAAATATAATGATTGTCTAAGTAAGTATTCTTTAACATTAAGTATGAATTTATAAGACAAATATAGTCAATAACAGTAAAGAAAAATCTTTTAGTGATTACCACTAAATACTAAATCTTGAAATACCATTCTTTTTTTCCCCTTTTTTTCCCCTCTCTAGGTACTTAAATAATAGATTCTATATCTTTTTGATATATACTAAGTTGGTTAAAGAGGAAGCTGGGGAAACTGGTGATGCATATATCTGCATAGAAAGGAAACAGAAACAGTGAAGGATCTGTTTTCAGAGAGCTGAGAGAGATAGCTATGCATGCCCTAGGGAAGGGCAGAATTCATGTCTCAAGATGTTGTAAACCTGAATATTGTTTAGAGGCTATGGATTTCCTTCCTGAAGACTCTTATTCATTTTTTTCTGTTGCAGTAATCATGAGTTTCCCTCTCTATATGCATTTAGATATAGATAAAAATGCACAGATGTGCACATGCATTTTATTTATTTATCTATATATATCTAATTATATATAGCAGGAGAATAGCACAAACATAAAAGAGGGAGCAAAACTAAGAGGAAATGTGGATTTGAATGTTCATTCTGGGTTTGGAAAACCAAGTCCAGAATGTGAATGAATTGAAGTTTCAAAACAATCCAAGATAAGTAATTTGAAGCTGAATGTGATAAATCTAGTGGTGCACAGCCATGTGGCTAAGCTGACTCCCCAGAAACCTCAACTGCACTATAAATACCTTGAGGACTGGGAAAAAGGAATCATTCAATTTTTATTTTTTTTTTGGTGGGAATGTAAGAAACAATTAATTTTATTGTGAGCAGCACAATGTCAGATTGCAGAATGGCATCCTAGTCTTCCATCCCAGAGATTTCTCGCTTGATCATAGGGGCATACCATTTACATCTACCAAAATTTTTAGATGTAACAGAATATTTTTTAACCCATATCCCACAGACAATCGTCTGAAGGTTCACAGTAATATTCTCTGGAGGTCTGTGGCTCAAGGCGATCAGTGTATTTTTCAAGTTGTAAAAAACTGTATTCTAATGCGTCATCAAGTTTTCCTTTTTAGAGGAAAACACGAAGTCCACTCACTCCTTGAATGAAGGAAATAGGATGACAATGATCTTGGTGTTATCTCTAAGCCCCTTCTTTTTCAGTAAAAAGTAATGTGGGAATATTGACATGCTTCTGGATAATCAATTAATAGAGTCAGGTAAGTGTCTGAGTTGGAGAAACAAGTGAGAGAATTCAAGATGAAGAAAATGGAACTGGAAATAAAAAAGCTAATTTTCTGGAAAACACAGAGCAGTATCTAGAATCTGGACATAAATAAATTGCTGAGATATAGAGCTATGGTTGGAGGGAAATACAATAGTTGTGAAGGAGAGAGTAGAATTTCGAAAGATAGCAGAGAGAGGGTGACTATGATCTTCAAAAACAGAAAAAGTTATAGATGGAAATGTTTATGGAGTGAAAAATAAAAGACAAACATTTAGAAAGACTTCAAAAATGCAAATTTTAATAAGCTCAGGACACTAGTAGAGAATGCCCTGAGAGACCAAGGACGACAGGTAAAGGGAGCACGAGAAGAATGGTCATTCCTTAAGGATACAATCCTTAAGGCTAACAGAAAATCCATTCCCTTACGGAGAAAAGTAGCAGAAGCATCAAAAAACTCTCTTGGCTAAGCAGGGAAGTTGCAGCCCTCCTACAGAAAAAGAAAGAGGTGTACAAACCATTGAAACTTGGGACAGACTCTAAGGAAGACTACTTGACAATGGCCCACACTTGTAGAAAACAGATTAGGCAAGCTAAGGCAGAAAGTGAACTAAAACTAGCTACAAGAATCAAGGACAACAAGAAGTCCTTCTTTAGCTACATAGGGAGTAAAAGGAAAACTAATGGGAGTGTGGGGACACTGTTCAATGCCTCAGGATACCTGGTCACTACCACTCAGGAAAAAACAGAACTCATAAATGACTACTTTGCCTTGGTTTTTCACAAGACCAAGGGGAACAACATACCAGGTAGAGCACAGAATGAGCAGGGTGGGATTGACACCATTCCCACCATTGCCATAGAACTGGTGTACTATCAGTTAAAGAAATTAGATGTATATAAATCAGCAGGACTGGATGAACTCCACCCAAGAGCCCTGCAGGAGCTGGCTGAAGTAATCACAGGGCCCCTGGCAAAGATCTTTCAAAAATCTTGGGCCTCTGAAGAAATCCCAGAGAACTGGAAGAGGGCCAATGTTGTGCCATCTTCAAGAAGGGGAAGCGTGAAGACCCGGGAAACTACAGGCCAATTAGCTTAACTTCTATTCCAGGGAAATTCCTAGAAACATTCATCAAAGAGGCTATATATGAAAAACTTGTAGAATGCATGATACTGAATAACAGCCAGCATGGCTTCATCATGGGCAGGTCTTGTCTGACCAACCTCATTTATTTCTATAATCAGGTGACTCGTCACTTGGATGAGAGAAAAGCAGTTGACATCATATATCTCAACTTCCAGAAAGCCTTTGACCTGGTATCCCATGAGGTACTCATCAGAAAACTGGAAGATACCAGGCTCAACTTCAGGACTGTCAAGTGACTGTGGAACTGGTTGCAGGGTAGGACACAGAGAGTCCAAAATAATGAATTGGTGTCATCCTGGGAAGATGTGGGCAGCGGCGTACCCCAGGGGTTGGTACTTGGCTCAGTGCTGTTCAATATCTTCACCAATGACTTGGATGAGGGGGTGAAAAGTCCATTGGCCAAGTTCGCAGACAACACCAAGATATGGGGTTGTGTGGACACACTCACAGATAGGCTGTGGAAACAAGCAGACCTAGATAGGCTGGCATGTTGGGCAGAATAGAACCAGATGAGGTTCAACATAGAGAAATGCAAAGTGCTGCACCTGGGAAGGAAGAACCTCCAGCACACCTACAGGCTGGGCATCGCTAACCTGACCAGCACTACAAATGAAAGGGATCTGAGGATAACAATAGACCCCAGCATGAATATGAGCCAGCAATTCAATGCTGTAGCTGCTAGGGCCAATAAAAGTCCAGCATGCATCAATCGATGCATCTCCAGTAAATCCAAAGAAGTGATTCTCTCACTTTACTCAACATTGGTGTAGCTGAAGCTGGAGTACTGCATTCAGTTTTGAGCGCCGCACTTCAACAAGGACATGCTAAAGCTCGAGACGGTCCAGAGAAGGGTCACCCACATGATTGCATGGCAAGCCATATGAGGAGAGGCTGAGGGATCTTGGACTCTTCAGCATAAATAAAAAAAGGCTGAGAGGGGAACTGATTGCTGCTTACCGCTATATCAGAGGCATACATCAGGGGCTTGGTGAACAACTGTTCACCAAGGCACCCTGGGGGAAAACTAGAAACAACAGCCACAAACTCCTGGAAGATAGTTTCAGGCTGAAAATTAGGAAAAGCTTCTTTACAACCAGGGTGTCCAGACTATGGAACAAGCTCCCCCCAGAGGTGGTGCAATCATCTACCCTAGAGGTCTTCAAGAGAAGATTGGATGGTTACCTTGCTGGGGTTAGACCCCAGATTTCTTTCCTGCTCATGCAGGGGGCTGGACCAAATGATCCTTCAGGGTCCCTTTCAGCCCTATTATTCTATGATTGTAAAGCTTCAGGAGATGAATATTGCTTAGGATGAGAAGATAAGAAACCAAGTTAGCAGTTGGCAGATAGTAAGAGATTGATCCAGCAATTAACTTAAAAATATGTGTGTTTAGACTATTGACTTCAGTGGGACTAATATGCCCTTAAAATTACACATATGCTGACCTGACCCCTGAAAAATTGAAGGAAAGAAAGAGAAAACTATAGATGACAAAAACGAGGTAGAGGGCAAGTGCCTTAAAATGGGCTAAGAGTGAAATTAACTTCAGCTGTCTTAGCTGAAGATATTTGAGGCCAAAAGAACGGCAAGCTAAAGGAAATCTGAATCTGTGGCCAAAAGCAATGGGCACTTCCCTTCAAGGGTTGGGTGCCTGGGTTCTACCCTTTACTGCTACCATCAATAGTGTTTATGCTTTTTGTATTAAGTAATCATTAGATAAAACATCCCTGACTCTCATTGGTGGCCATGTACTTTTGGTGACTTATAACATGATCCTATTCCACTCAGAAAGATGTGCAACAATATAACACAAGTGTCAGCATGCTCAAAAAGGTAAAATGTGTTGGACCACATGGTTTCATATGAAATCTGCAAAAATGGCCAAAAATCCTACTTTCACTATTAACATGAGTTATATAAATACTACTCACCAGATAATGCAATGGCATATGTTTAACTCCATGTATAAATTAAAATAGTCACTTAAATAATGCAAGTATTCCATACAGAATTCCATACAACAGAGAAAATCCTGCAAGCATGGTATAGTATGCAAAGGCCTAATTATAAGAATACACACACACCCTCATTTGAATTCAACTCCCTTAAAGTTAAGGTAGATGATCAATTGGGATGCCCTTTAAAGAAACAGCAGCAGGGGGGTCTCTTGGAGTACCTGATTTCCCTTTTAAGTTTTTTAAATTTAAATGTTTAGAGTGTATCAGTAGGTGGTTTATTGACAATGACAGTGTCTGGTCTAAAATATATCAATTAAGATCATGATTACCTTCATGATTATGAAGATTTATGACAAGGTTCTTGAGAAATGTGGTTTAACAGGGTAAAAATAATAAAGTTAAGTGTTCAGGAGTTAGGGAAGGAGAGTATCAATATTTATTTTTTTTTAATTAATCCTTGAGAATTAAGGGGATGCTGTGTAATAATCTCTAAAGAATAATATTGATTTGGTTGGAAAGAACAGGCCATTAGCAAATTTATCTTCTGAGGAGGCTATTACACATTTGATAAGAGGAAGATTTATACCTTAGTGCTAACCTGAAACTTTGAATGTAAGCAACTATAGGAGCCTACATTTCTAGGAGAGTGAACCTGTGAGGGGCACTGTTTCACTGTGTTTGAACATATACTACCCATGTCTCATCCCAGGCTCCTTTGTTGAAGAGTCAGCTGCTCACCAGTAAAAAGCAGGCCATCTAGCCCTGCCTTTCAGTACTTCTTAAGTCCTTTTGAGCCTTATGAGCATTAAAGCAGGTCTCATAGTGATAACAAAGGTTAAGGCAATCATCTCTTTCCCTTTGCAGATAAGTACTTGAAAACTGCTTTTGCAGTCTCTCTTTTCTGTGCCACACAGAGAGGAGATTTCTGCAGCTTGCAATTTTTTTTTCTTAGTTTAAACAGCATTTATCAAATGGGAACACATGTATACAGTAGGTAAGCAAACATTTGCCACACTTTGAAGAAGGGTTAGTTTCTCCCTTGTTTTGGTGCCAGCATGCTTCAACAAAACTAGCTTTTATATTTTTTTCTTAAATATATCAATAGAAAGCTTGATGAAGGAGCTTAATCATTCCAGTTCCCATTGAAGCATAAAACAAACAATTTCTTAGTCACACTCTTGTGTGCTAAATCACCATCCCCTGCAGAGGGGAAGATGTAATTGTGGGCAAATTTTTAATGACACAAGCAGCCCTATGGTATATCTATTGGTAATTATGTGGCAGCAACATAAGGCATATTGAGTTTGTTACAATGATTAAGATGCAATTTTGAGTTAAGCAAAAGTTTAGTAAACCTTCTTATCAGCAAATCTTAACAGCTAGCTATGTACAAAAGGGAAAATAGAAAGCTTACACCAGGGGTGGTCAACCTGCAGCATAAATGCCATAAGTAGCGCAGGAGACTGTGTGGGTCAGGTGGCAGATCAGGGAGGAAACAGGACATCAACAGATGGATTAAGAGACAGATGGTAGAGCAGGAGATCAGGCAAGGTGCAGAAAGCAGAGCAGTCGATCAGGCAGGGAACGGGAAGGGCACCCTCAGAGAGGGCACAGAGTTTAATTTGTAGTACACCTGCCAAAAAAGATTGGCCTCACTAAACCAACCACCAACTTTGCTGTGTTGAGATTGGAATCTGGTGAAACTTTCACATTTCTCTATTTCTAGGAATGATGTATTTGTCTTTTCACTTATCTATGCCCATGTTTTCTTAGTAGATTGTTGATACCATGTGTGCACTCATGTTCTCTACTGATGTCTTCTCAGGTCCATGTTTCATTCACTACCCCAATTTGTTCCACTCTAGTTTCCAACTAAACCTTCAAAGTATGTCTGATTTCCGAAATCTGAAAACCAAAATTACCAGTTTTTATCTTGAGCACTATTGTGAAATGACAACTTTTTTCATGGGGTTAACTAAACTTCAATTATGTGTAAGGTTAAGAAGTAGTAGACAACATGTGTCCCCTTTGGATACCATATATCCACTCTATCCTGTGCTCCAAACTTGAATCTTCCTTGCAAACATTATAAAATTCCATCTAGCCCAGTTATCTGGAAAATGGAGAACGATTCAGAGCAGTCAGGACATTAGATTGCATTGATTTCACTTCCCAGATAACTATTTATACTGATGTACTTACACCAGTATTTTCAGTCACTGGGGTACCTTGAGATCCTTTCAAGGGGAATGTGGGGTTCTGCACAGTGTTAGCACTGTTAAGCGTGCAAACATGATTCACAAGATAAATCCAGAGTTTTCACATAGGAATCTATAGTGTTAAAAACATTTTGACCTGTTGTGATCTTTCTGAGTTATTTGAAACATGTGGTTACATAATAGGGGAATCAAAACAACATGAACAATTGGATCTCTTGGGTGCATTTTAACAAACTTTGCAGCAGAAAGACAGTAATCACTGTTGTCCCTCTGGCTTACCTGTGGCAGATTAGGATGCTATGTCTTGTACTTATGCAACAAAATGGACTGTAGTTTTAGTAATAGCTTAGATGAGGATTTTTATCAGACAGTTTGAATAGGATACCTCAGGCAGGGGATTGGGATAGATAATCTCTGGAGACCCCTTCCAGCCCCACTTTTCTATGATTCTTTGTGCCCCTCTACACATGCAGTTAAAGGTGTGTTGGGATCTAATGCGCAATCCACACAACCGCACCTTCTGCCATACCACATGGGGCTCCCAGCCATAGGGAAGACCCTGTTACACATACAAATTAAAACTTTATAGCAACCAGCTATACAGTTAGTACACATTTTTGAGGTCTAAATTTCTAGCTGGTTGGAGCTTTTAATGGTGTGATAGCTACTTTGTACATGTAGCTAGTCTCAGGTTAATTGTGCAAGTAACCAGTTAATTGTGCAATACCTGTAATGTATAGGGGGCCTAGGATTGTAATTGTTTAGCTTTAACAAATCTTTCATTATTGTTTTCTATTGGATGGCTAAGAAAATGGTTTCTTTCCATTCTCTGTCTGTCTCTGTCTCTGTCACACACACACACACACACACACACACATACATTGGCTTAGTTAAATGTGCAACTTATTTTAATATTAACTTGTCACATCATAGACAGGAGATATCTAACTTCTCTAATTCAGATGGGTTGATATAGCCATGTGTAGGGATCCAGGTTACCATGAAACTTAGTCCTACTTCTAAAATTAAATACATTGAGTGTTCTGGGTATTTTAGAGGGATGTTTATAGCACATGTGTATGCTTCTGGTTTGGGTAGAGAAGTGGGAAAAGTTTTAACATTGTTTTTCACAGTACTTGGAAATTCGTTCATTGCACTAAGCACCAATTATTGGCATCCTCATTCATTTTTAAATAAGTTTTTCCTGCTCAGTCATGCTCCCATAGAATATTAGTTGATATTTGACTACATCAAGGCTAAGTAATGATTGAGGTGCTGTCACTCAATGTTTAAAAGTTTTACCAGCAGAACTATGTTGCTTAGGACCGTGGAAGGAGTTATGCAAAAACAAAACAAAAAAATCATCCCTCCTTTACCCTTAAACCAACATAGCAATGCTAGAAAAGCCCTAATGCAGTTAAGTGGCAAAAAAGTCCTTTAGCTATTATGGCTTACCCCATTCAGGAAACTTGTTTAAGCGCTATCAGCCAAACAATTCCTTTGCTGTATGAGCTGTATCTCCATTAGCAGAATTTTCTGGTGTAGGTGTAGTGGCAAAGCTTCTCAAGTACAGATAAGCCTTGTTTAAAAACAAGAGTCAGGTCTTTGCCCTAAATAAGAAAATCCTCAATTAATTATGTTAATGTCTTAGTTATCACTGTGAATCTTTTGGCATATGCAGACATACAAAACCAATGGAAAATATTAACACCTTTATAGTAAGCATCAAAATATATTTTTAAACAGGAAAATCTAGTAACACTACTTACTAACCAAATGATATATTGCTAATTATTGTGAAATTAATTGATAGCTATCAAATTAATCAAATACTTCAAAATATCCCCATGTAAAATTATAAAAAAAAGACAGATATAATTTTTCACCTTTCTTTCCTGTTTTGATTACCTCAATCCCAGTTCCTTTGGCTGTTCTTGTCCACGTATTCTGTCTACTGCATCTAGTTCCCTGTGATTTAAAAAGCTTTCAGAGTTGCTTCAACCAAAGCCCTCACTGTATTTCCTAGAAAAATATATGATGACAAATTTTACTTAAAAACAAAGTTAGCTTATTTGTTCTGGACTTTTTCAGAACTCCAGTGATCTTCTATCTTTGACATTTTGTTCTCTTTCCCCCTTCCTTTGTGTTGCGTGGAGTTTGGTGTCACAGAACTCAGAGTAAGCATCAGAGACTTATAGAAAAAAAAAAAAGAGTGCACCAGAAAATGCAATGGAATTACATATAAAGATCACATTGATCTTCTGTCTTTCATTATCAGTTCTCTGATGTTGAATGTCACATATATGATGAGATGAAGGGCAAAACTGAAAATGGAATGACTGAGCTATGGTAGGAGCCATTGAAACTAAAAGAGATAAAAACAGTAGAAGTAATGTATGGCTTTTATGTCATTAAATTATAGTTGCTTTAAATCATTTTTTTCTTGAACTGGTTTTGTTAGCTAGGTATTAGGGTTCTTACAGGGAGACTGGCTCTAGAACTATTTATGTATTTTACTCAATACTCTGGAAGCCAGGACAACATTTCCTACTTGGCTACAGCATCACACTCCTGTCTACTTGCCCTCTTACTGTGTGACTCTAGTTTGCAAAACTAATGTGCATAAATTTCCTTAAATTCCCATTGTTTAAGCTTTTTTGTCTATCTCTAATGGGCATACTTGATGTGTACCCTAGTGGCAGACAATACGGAAGTAAATTAATGGCTATATAACTGGCATGAAACTGCAGATTATATTTTTTCTGGTACACTGGGTCGCACTTCAACAGAGTTATTGTATGAAAACTACCCCCTGCATAATATGCATGGAGAAGGTTGCTGAGCATATCATTTGGAGACTAGGTGGATCAGCAAGAAAGTGTTGTAGGGCTAACATGAGGGGAAGATGATAAGGAGCCAGTCCTATCGCAAACATAGGATGCCATGAACAGGTGTGTCAAACACTGTCAAGAAAATAAATGTTACTATCTTTACATACTTGTACATGGAGACTAGGTATGGAATAATAGAAAATGGACCTCAGGAGGTCCTCTAGTCCAACTCCTGCTCAAGACAGGATCATCCCTGTCTTTTGTTTGTCTAACCTGTTCTTAAAACTTTCAGGAGTAACTCTCACTTATAACTACCAGGTAATAACTAAGAAGTGGAATTTCTCCTGAATACATATGGATCAGCTTGCTAACTGACAAAGGCAGAAGGGGTGTCCCATAAGAATTTGTTTCAGACTATTAAATCAAACCAGAGAAAAGATGCATTGTTCCTTAATCAACTTGCTATAATGTATGGAAATATATAATGGGATCTTCAGTTGAATCCTTACACAAACCGAACACATATTAAACATCATTCAATTCAGAAAAAAAGTATTTTTTTTTCTATTATTAGAGTCACCCATCTTTAAGATGAATAAACTCAAACTGGAACAGGTGGCAAGAAAGTCCCTATGATGATCTGGGAATTGAAAACCTATTATTCAAGAGGAGACTAGAAAAGCTTGGCTTATTCAGTCTAGCAAAAGGAAGGCTGAGAGTGTATGAGATTGGTGTCCATAAATAGAGTAGGGCACAGTGATGCATTATTATCATCATCATCGCCAGTCCCTCACAGTCAAGGATGCTTGTCTTCCTTGATTGCTTTATCTGTGGGTCTGAAGATGGCTAGGAAGGCCAATCCAGGATTGACAGGTTCTACTGCAACTCAGGCACATGTTTCCAGGCAGGGTGGGTGACTATGGATTGTTGATTTGGTCTGTGACATGCTGTTTCTGTCACTCCCACTGTTTCAACTCCTGTCGTTATCATGAGGTTTCAGAGTACTAAGATCTTTGAAGATATGCTTCTTCCATTTGGGGCTGTCCTGGGTGATAGCCTCCCAGCACTTGATGTCAATATTCCTTTTTTTTCAAATTGGCCTTCACAATGTCCTTGAAGTGCTTTCTCTGGTCTTCTGTTGACTGTACACCTTGACTGAGCTGGGAGCATAAAATTTGCTTTGGGAATCTAGAGTCAAACACCTGGATGGTGTGGCCTGCCCAGAAAAGTTGATGTGGGATGATCATTGCCTCCATGTGCATAGTGTTTCCTTGTGAGAGGACACCATCATTGGTGTGTCTGTATTCCCACTGGCTTCAAAGGATCTTCTATAGACAGCACTGATGGTACTTCTCTAGTGACTTGAGGTGTCTTCTGTATGTTGCCCATGTCTCAACTCTGCACAGTAAGGTAGGGACCACAACTGCTTGATAAATCATGAGCTTGGTTTTGAATCTGATGTCACGATCTTTGAACACCCTTTTCCTCCAACATCCAAAGGTTGCACTTGCACATCTGTGGTGATGTTGGATTTCTTCGTGGATGTCAGCTTTCTGTGAGAGATGGCTTTTTAGGTTCTCCAGAGTCTCATCAAAAATCTCAATTACCAGAGCTGAAGATGTATTATTAAGAGCTTGTTGATGGAAAACCTTAGTTTTCTGAATGTTAAACATCAGTCCCATTTTCTTGTATGCATTCCTTGGTAAAGGTTGATGATTCCCGGAAGAGTTGCTTCTGAGTAAGCACACACTACAGCATGATCAGCATCCTGGAGTTTGATGAACGAGACTGACGTGGTCTTGGTTTTGATTTAGAGTTGGCTAAGATTAAACAGTTTACCATGCATTTGATAATTTAGCTCCACTCCAACTGTAAGCTTGTTGGTGGTCAGAGGTAATATCACGGTAAGGAATATTGAGAAGAGTGTTGGAATGATAATGCAGCTTTGCTTAACTCAAGTCTTAACCTCAAAGGGATTTGTGATACATCTGTCACTGTGAACCACCACTCACATACTATCATGTAGCAGGCCTTTTTCTTCTTGTGTCTCTAGACTACATTTGATCATTTTGTTACACATGCTTGTATGCATTTATTGTACTTTTGTATACATGACTTCAAGCAGCAAGCATTGCAGGAGGTGTTGCATAGCCTAAGGATCTGTGCCATAGCCACAGGTGGTTGAGCCAATGATGTAGCCCCACTTCATCATTAGTTCCTTGGAACATCTGACTCTGGAATGTAGGTGGTTGAGACATCACCACCTTTACGATGGTTCATCAGCCCCTGGTGGCTGGAATGTATATTTTTTTTGGTGTCAGGTATTTTCTTCAGCCTCTTGTCACACATCTGAAGTCATGTTTCCTTGAGTGTGGCATTGAGAGGTTGGGTACTAGTGAGGGATGGAACAGGTTAAGAATGGTGATGCATTTTGGTGGGCATCTGTACCTCAGAGGGATCCTCTACAATCTCTCAGAATCAAAGGCTTTCATGAGGTCAAAGAAGGCCATATAGAGAGGTTTATGTTGCTTCCAGCATTTTTCCTGTAGCTGGTGAACAGTGAAGGTCAGGATAGTTATGCTGCTTGATGACCTAAATCTACAATGAGATTCCAGGAGGAGCTCCTCAGCAAGTGGAAGGAGATGGTTCAAGCAAGTTTTTTCCAGTGACCTTTCCTGTGGTGGACAGCAAGTTGATCCCTTTTCAATTTCCACAGTTGGACCTGTCTCCTTGAAGATTGTTATAATCATGGTATCCTTGAGGTCATCTAAGATTTACTCCTTATTCCAGGTCCCTAAGATGAGGGCATGGAGCTATGATGTATGTTCTCCCCACTGAGTGAAGATTTCAGCGGGCTCCAGATACCTTGTCATTCTTCATCAGCTTGATGGTTTTCCTCACCTCATCAAGGGTTGGAGGGGTTCCAAGGTTATCTCTGACTGGGTGTTGCAGGATGGAGTTGAGAACACACTCATCAACAACAGAGTCTCAATTAAGAAGGTCTTTAAAATGCTCCTTCCAGCTGGTATTGATGGCTCCCCTTCCTTGATCAGGTCTCCTCCATTCTTAGGTCTTAAGAGGGGTGGTCCCTAAGTGCTTGGATGGTAGATGGCTTTGGTTACATTGAAAAACCTTTGTCTGTGGTGCCTCTGCTGTACCTGTTTTGCTTATTCCTTACCAGCCCTTAGTAGATTTAAAAGGATCACACCCTTGTCCAGTCACATGCTCAGAAAAGATGAATCCCCCTTTCAGTGAATTGGGCATACCTGTATGATACTTTGGATCTCAAGTATCACTGATTTGAGTGATTTGTAAAAAGATAACAAAAAAGATTTATTGTAAAAAACCAAGAACCTTCATGAGAAAACAACAACCATATGTTAAAATATAGTGATATAAGAATAAACAAAAGAAAATATCAGACCATTAACTTGTTTTTAATCTGCACCTTAAATCCAAGAATGCAGTCCCTATTCATCTTCAAAAGTTTAAAGACAAGATCTTTCTGTCAGGATTTCCCCTATCAGCTTGCATTTTTCAGCCTGCTTTGACTAGGGGACCACTGCCTCCCCAGTATCTGGGAAGACTGAAGACAAAGCTATGCTCTCCAGGCTGGGTTATTAACAGTTGCCTGTCTGGTCATTAATACATGTCATCTCCTTGATTCTAGGAAGGAACAAAGGAGGATCTCACACTATGCTAGTAACCTCAAGGATGATGACAAGTCAACAAACCCCTGTCAAATGCTAATTCTTAGTGATTATTGCTTCCAAACATGAATAGGTTAGGGTCACTTAAACTAATCACCATCTCCCAAAATATTCTTGGGTATAATATAAAAATATGTCAAAATTACATGAACATGAATATCAAATACTATACTACATATGAAAGTGATAAAATGGAACCCAGCTTCATTCTAGCTTCAAATAGACTAAAAATCATGGAAGTCATTCTAATTTAGTGGGCTATCCATGTATGTCACATGGTGAACTCCGAAGACAACTTTGTTTGTGGGTGAATCCATGACAATGAGCACTATTATCTCTGGAATATTCCTATACTACCAAACCTGCACTCTCATCTGAATATCTGCATTCACTTACTGTCTTCTGCCATAGGTCTAACAACTATTATTCCTTGATCAAATTGTTAAAAGGTAACCAGAGACTGTGGCATAAGAAGGGAAGGGTGAATGGGGCAACTGCCGCAGTGCCGACTTGGGGGGATTGCCAAAAAAAAGTGTCTGCTATTCAAAGCTGCACAATTGTAGTTGAAATCATGGTGGCAAACAGAAGATGCTGCTGCCCCTGTGCCCTGCGTGCCACCCATTTTCTTATGCTAATGGCCCAGGAACAAAAATGTATAAGCTAGCTGAGAACCAAGGACTGAACACTGATACTGACTTCATGGCATATTATAATTTACCTGACTCCAGATAGTCTTTTTTCACACCACTTGTGATAATGACCCTCATTCCTTTTGCAAATTTTGTTTTTGCACTAATTACACTATTGTTTCTTTTGTGATGTGCTTGTCTGTTATCCTTGGGAATTGTTTTCTACTCTAATTCCACAGCCCTGTAGACCGTTCTTAATCTTTTGCTGGGCCTGATTTTCCCTTCGACCTGAAGATGATTGCAATGCATTTGAAAGCTTGCCTAAGGGTACGTGCAAACATGCTAATGAACTGGTCAAAGTTTAACCGTTTACCTTGGATGGCTGGAAACCTGAGCATTAGAAAACTCTACAAGAGTTAAGGGCCCAGCTGTGTGCTCTGCAGAGATCTTGAACTGCCAATAGTACCCAGCCAGTGGGTCCCCAACATCCTTTGCAAGACCTCCATCTGCTTGCAGATGGCTGACAATACCAAAGGACACAGGTCAGGGCTGATTGACTGGCCACTCCAGGGGTCCATGTCCCCCACCCCTCACAATACCCCTTTCCTCTCTTCCTCCTAATTTTCAGGCTTTCAGAGAGCAGGCTCATCAGTCTCCCTCCAGAAGCCCAAATGATTCTCAGCTCTCTATCACTAGGTGATGGACTTAGTTCCAGCACAATATGAGTGTGTCTGGTCAGGACAAAGTGCTGGCAGGACAGAGGTTGGTGCTGGTGGGTTGGGTGCTGCCATAGAGAAGTAGGCTGGGGTCTCCATTCCCAGTAGGCACCAAGTCAAACAGATTTGTGTCTGTGTGTGTATCTAGGGGAAAGGAGTGGGGTGCTTTGTTCTCAGTGGAAGACCTATTTATGGTCTTTGGGCATTGGAATACACATTTGGTGGCTGAGTTGGTGGAGTTTCCCTATGATACTGCTGGGGTTGTATTGTGGAAACCCTGACCACTGTGGCCAGACCTGATGCAGCACTGCAGGAACTTTGGCCGCAGTGGTGGGGCTTTGACCATAGTAGGATGCATCTGCATCCTACTATGCATCCACAGTACTGCATCTGCCAGTGCCCTGGCTCTCAATGCCCTAGACTGCTGCCAAGGGAAGCCCTATTACTATGGATTCTTCACACTAAAGAATCAAAAGAATTAGCTGAGGAGCTCTCTGGCATGCCAATACTAATTGAAATGAAACTTTAACTTGAAATGCCATGGAAATCCCCTAATGACTGAAAGCATTGTGTAATGCTATATAAAATAAAATGAGATGGATAATTGTAGGTTGATTAGCCTGACATCAATCCCAGGTAAAATAATGGGAAAAATTTATACAAAATTCAATGAATAAAGAAATAAAGGATTTTGGATGGTGCCAGTAAAAATGATTAACAGAAAACAAGTTTTCAAAATAAATAATAGCTTGAACATTGCAATTAACTGTGTGGCTGAAATATAATCAACATGCTGTAAGTTGACTCTACACATGATATCCTGGTTAAAAGCTAAACACTATACAATATCAAAAGAGCACATCTTAAACTTCAGAAAGGTAATAGTCTATTCAGAATAATCCTATTTTAGTGTCATTCCACAGGGATTACTAATAGATCTAGCAATATTTTTCAATATTTTTATCAATAATTCAAAAGAAAAATATGCGACTAACTCAAAAAGTGCCTTTAGCGAGTAGGAGGGCATCATACAGAGTGATGTGGATCAATTGGGAAAGGCAGACCTATTCAGACAAAACTGGTTCCTTGATCTGACCTTTCACTTTGTTGTACTGAAACAATAAATGTCAGTCAAAAAGATTTAGGTGTCTGTGGACAAGCTATTTCAATGTGAGCTTCTACTCTGATGTTCTTACACCTCAAAATGAGGAGTAGGGAGGTGATTTTACCCCATGAATTGGCAAGATAAAAACTAAAATATTTAATCCTCCTGTGATATCAACACTTAAAAAAAGGGTTGAAAAATATTGGTACAGTAGAGAAGTGAGTCACAAAAGCTATGGAGCCACAAACTACCTTATAGTGAAAATTTAATATCTTAGTCTGTTTAATTCTTCAAAGAGATATGCCTTGTTCACAAAATAAAAATACCTTTATGTGGAGAAAACAGTAGGTATTAATAACCCCTAGGTCTTGCCATGGAAGTCTTAACAGGAAGTGATGGCTGAAAGTTCTAAAGTGATACAATATTCTTTTTAATAGTCAAGGTGGTTAAGTCTTGGAAAATCTTCCTAAGAGAAATGATGGATTTTCTACTTCCTGGTGTCTTCAGAACAAGACTGGGTCTTTGGAAGATATGCTGTAGTCAAACACCAGTTGTTGGGCTCAGAACAGGGGTAATTTGATGAACTTCTGTGCCCTATGTTATATAAGACACACTTGATGATCTAAGGGTTTCTTCCTGCCCTTAACATTTATAAATATTAAAAGCTCATCACAGCAAACAACACTGATGTCTGGAACAATGCCATCCAGATTGTATATGAAGTGTGCATCTCATTTACTGCCCTTGAATTAAGTGAAAACATTAATCAATTGTACAGAATGACATTAAATCAGTTTTGAGGAACTAAGCGATAACATTAGTCTATACTGTAAATTTTCTTCTAATGTCTTATTTTATAAAGGAAAAAAATTGCAATTATATCTATTCATAGAATAAAGGACAAAATATGCAATATAAAAAGGGGTCATCTATCAAACATTTTCCAGGCATGGAACATGATCCATAATATCTCTAAATGCACAATGTAAAATTCTACTCCATTTTTCTAGGACACTTCACCATTAAATTGTGGACTTTTAGCAGGCTTCTGAATGATCACGTCGCTGCTTTCACTTAATATTTTGGTAGACACTACAATTTATTGTAACTCAAGATCATTACCTTCTGTTTTTGGTCAATAAATCTTGGTATGCAACTCGGTGGAAAAGCAGTATCTGCATACAAGCCTAACAGCAACTTGTTGGCAGTGGGAATCCCTCAATTCCCATGGCTCATTGATGGACCTTGACTCCAATGAGGATTCCTCTTAATTTCCCTCCTCTACTCTCTCTTCTCTGCTTCAAGGACAAGATGCTTTACCTTAAAACAGGATGCCACTTGATTGAGGTTGCAGCACCATTGGAATCAGTTAGCAACAAGCTAACTCCCAATTCTAGATGTCAGCATCCGTTTTCTTGAGGTATGCTTTCAGCGTGTCCCTGTAGTATTTCCTCTGGCCACCACAAGAACTCAGGCCACTACAAAGCTGGGAGTAGAGCACTTGTTTTGGGAGCTGAGAGCATGGCATACACACACACAATTCAGCAAAGTTTATGCTTGCGGATCGCCGACTGAAAGCTAGTAACACTGGCTTCAGCAATGATGCTGGCATTTGTGTGGTGATCTTCTCATTTAATGTGGTGGATTTTCCCAAGGCATTGTTAGTGATACCTCTCCAGGCTCTTGAAATGTCAACAGTAAAGGTCACCCATATTTCTCATCATAGAGGAGCATGGGGATAATGGCTGCATTGTAGACCTGTATCTTGGTGTCTTTCCAGAGACTGTGATGAATAAGGACACATCAAAGCAATTTCCCAAAGGAGGCACTTGCACACTGGATTCTGTGTTGGATCTCCTCAATGTTCACTCTTTGAGAGAAGTGGCTACTGAGGCAGGGGAAGTCAACTACCTCCAGATTCTTACCCTCAACAGTCATTTGAGGAGTGGGGAGGAGTCATATTCATGGCCCAGAGCACAGGCTGATAGAGAACGTGAATCTTTTCAATGTTGAATAAGAGGCCCAAAGTTTGGTAGGTTTTTAAAAAAATATCCAGTGTTTTCTTCAGTGTGCAAAGGCATGGCACAGTTATCAGCATATTAAAGGTCAAGGACGGTTATTTTGAGTACTTTGGTCTTTGACTGAAAATGTCCCAGATTGAAGAGCCTTCCATCCATGTCTGTGTCAATTCAGAAGGAAGGTTGTCCTTAATGAGAACCAAGACAACTGCCAAAAAATAAAGAACCGAGTTGTGGTGATGAAATACCCTTGCTTGACCCCAGTTCAGATGACAAATGGATCTGTCTCTGATCCACTACATAGGATAGTCACATTCATCTGGTTATGGAGATGCCTCAGGACCTTGAAGTACTTCTCAGGACACACAATTCTGTCTAATACTTTCTACAAGGCTTCATGGCTGATGGAATCAAAGGCCTTAGTGAAGCCAGTGAAGAGCATATATAGGTCTTGGTGTGGTTCCTGACTGCTGTGGAAAGGAGGGAGATACCTAGATAGTTCCCACACACAGATTCATCTGCTTTTTCAAAGATTGTCACAATGTTGGCATTCCCTAGGTCCCCAGGGATCTCTTTATTGTTCCAAATTCATAGAATAAATTTGTGGAGTCTAAATGCCAGTTCCTTTCTGCTAGCCTTGTAGATTTCAGCAGGTATTCCATCTTGTTCAGGAGCCTTGTTGTTCTTGGTTTCCTTGATGGCATGCTAGACTTCTAGGATAGGGGTTGGTTGAGGGATCCCCAAGGTGCTGGGGAAAGGACTTGATAGTGGTTTCTGCCACAGTTGATTCATGATCCAGGAGTGCGTCAAAGTACTCTTTCCATCTAACTTGGATAGATTCATTGTCTCTGAGGAGCATCAAGCTATCCTGCACTCAAAGGAAAATAGGAACTTAGGAAGATGGGCCATAGATGGCTTTCATTGCTTGGAAAAAAACTGGATGTCATATTTGTCAGCATAGAGCTAGATCTTTTTGGCTTCATCTTGCCAGCACTGATTTTTGATTTTAAGTATCCTCCTTTACGCTTCTTAATCAAAGAGCTAACAGGTCTCTTGCTGAGATGAGGTGCCATCTTGCCAAGCAGAATGAGCCCTTCTTTTCCAGTTAAGGAGGCTTGGATCTTGGTGTTATGCTGGTTGAACCTGTATTGTTGTTAATAGATTTGGCACAGGCCATATGGATAGTGTGTTTAAGCCCCTTCCAGAGTCCCCAGTGTTGCCTTCATTTGTGCATAGAGCAGAGTTTTCCATGGAGACACTCTTGGAGATCCATACAGACCTTTAAGTCTTGAAGAGATTTGGTGTTGAGAGTCCTTTGCATTACTTTTGGCTGTTTTCAGTGTTTTGGAACAACCTGGGTGTTCATAATGGATCTGACAAGACAGTGGTCTGTCCAGCAGTCATCTGTTCCTTGCATGGCTCCTTTGATATGGATATCCATTGGATCATGGGCTCTAATGGTATCATGATTGAGGAGGTGCCAGTGTGTAAAGTGAGGGTTTCTTCAGGGGGCCTTGTAGTTGGCACGTGAAAGATGGTGTTTGTGATGACAAGATGATGCTCCATGCATTTGCTTAGGACAAGGTTGCCACTGAAGTTGGAATTCCTTACTCCTTCCTTTCCAGTGGTGCCACTCCAGGTAATGTTCAACTCTAGCACTGAAGTAATTGAGGAGGAGGATCTTGTCCTCCTTGTGTGTATTAAACAAAATGTGGTCATGGCCAGAGTAGAACTGCTATTTGACATCATCGTCAACATCAAGCATTGGGGTGTATGCAGTGATGATAGTAGTGTATTGGTGTGACAGTGGGTAGGATAATAAAGGTCAAAGAGAAATAAGAATAACACATTCCTTGTGATTTTTTTATTGAGCTCAGGTTCACCAAAATGCTTCAGGGCAAAATTAAGTTTGGCCATAGAAATACTCCCAGTAACCAAAAACAAACTCTTTTGCTTAAATGTAAACACTGTCAAGTGCCTTGCCAAATAAGGATTATCCTGTTATGCAAGTCAATTTTCCTCAGGTGTCTGACTTGCAACTATTAGATTAGCTTAACGCTTTCCACTCCCAAACAAAGTAAAGCTACACTTTACAGTGATATGGTTACCTCAAACGAATGGCTTGCACATGCACACTAACACATCTTTTTATAAAATGTACATTTTAAAAATATTGCATATTATAGTGGCAACATCCAAGATTAGGTGCCCATTTTATTGGGTATGCATAAATATTAGTTAGCACCAGAGAGAACTATGGAGAACAAAAATGTGAATTAGCTATGTAATTGAGGAACATGATGGCAAATTAATTCAGGTAATTAATTCAGTTTTGCTAAATAGAAAATAACAGAAGCAGAAATTCTGAAGCAGAAACTAGAAATATTTTTACACTTTGCAAGGCTGTAAATTAACTGTATTAACTCAGGGAAAGGACAATGGTATCATTTTTGGCAGATAGATGAAAACCTCTCCTCTATATATAGCTATGGTAAAAAAAACAACAAGATATTAAGTTGCATAATGAAGTAGATGGAAAATAGCAATATATTGTATAAATTAAGATATAATTCTGCATGCACCCATCTCAAAGAGGATATTACGTAAGTAGAGGGAGCTTAAAAATAATTTGAGAATAATCATAGGCCTGTGAAATTCTAGCGAGAAGTAAAGACCATAATTTTTTACCCCAGAAAAGAAACCACTAAGAAGGGATGAGATAAATTAATATATAATAAATGAATGATCTACGTAAGGCAGATAAGGACCTTCTTCTTTCTGTACAAACAATCTCCTCTCCTCACAACCCCAACAATGGGATGCTCAGTCAGAATTAAGGGATGGCAAATCCATGATTACATGAAAGAAATAGCCATAGGCTGTGGAGTGGGGTAGGCCACCCGGGCCATGGCCTGAATAACTGTTAGCACATTAATATAGCTAGCTATACAGTTAAAAAAATAGCTATATAATTTAACCAGAATGGCAATTGTGCATTTGTGGGTTATATAAATTAACATGCTAAAAGTTGGTCAGGCCATGGCCCAGGTGGCCCACCTGTTCCACAGCCTATGGAAATATCCTTCATCTTCAATCCCCCACCCCTATCAATATTCAGCTTCTAATAATTAGAGATTATGGAAAGATATGATATATCAGGATGGGGTGGGAAAGCACTCCACTCAAAGACTATTTTAGGGCCTTTGCATCTTTCTCTTAACTGTCTAGTGCTGGCCACCAGGAGATAGGCCCTGGATTACATGAAGCTTTGGTCTGATCCAGTATTGAAATTCCTATGTTCTCTGCACAAAAAAGACCAAAGACAGGATACATTATATTTTGCCCATGGGAAGAAGAGGGCCTTCCAACAGAGGCTATAAATACATAATCCCTGTTTTGCAGAACAGTACTCTAGCCAGGTCACAGGCTACAACAGTAATTATCTATCAGGGTGCCCTAGCACCTTGTGGATCCTTGGAAGGGTGATATGAGGTGTGAGGAGATAAATAGATAAGAGCAGGCTCAGACTTGTCTCCGCCTGGCCACTCCCTCACCCCCACCCCCGCCCAGCCCCTCTGTAAGGAGATAAGCACTGCAATAGATAAATTAATTTTTGAAATTAGGTGCCAATCAATTCACAAAAGATAAAGAGGTTGAGAACCACTGAGCATCCCACTGCCTCTTCCATTTAGCATTCACTGAATGAACAGTGCTAGAAAGTTTCTGCTCTATTGAGAAGCCCATGCTAAAACCAAGAGTCCTCTCTCTTTAAGGGCAGCATACATCCTCAGTAACCCACACACCCTTTGGCTCACTCTCTCCTCCTTAACCATGCATATCTCCATTTCTTGGATGCCTACTCAACCAGCCTCAAGAGAGAGCTCTGGCTAATGGCTAGCTTTTCACCTCATAAATACAGCATTTTCCTGGGAAAAGAGGAGACTGTGGTTCAAAATTCTCTAGGTGGAAGGATAGAACCCAGGTCTCCTATGCCCAAGGTGAGTGGACTAATCATTAAGCTAAAGGGTAAAGAGGGCACTCCACTAATTGTTTGTTTCCTAGGATTAAAAATGTTAATGTAGCCTGTTTTCTTCATATAAGTGCATGATCCTAGTTTGCCATGCAGCTGCCCAGAAGTATATGATCAATAAATATGCTCAGTGGGCACATGGGAATTTGTGGACACAGGCTAAGGACAGACAGTCAAAAATCCTAAGGCTAAATCAGTTAAATCTTTGCATGTTAGTCAAAGCTGAATAGATTGAAGTGATAAGCAAGTAAATAGACTTTCACTTTTGATTCTGGAAATGCAGCCATATGCCTTCAGTGGCCCAGGCCAGAGACTGGGGAAGGGAAGAGGCAATGCTAGAGCACACCTCCCTTCTTGGCTGGAGCAGAGATGGGCCAAAGCTAGCCTACCCACCCTGAGAAGTGGGTGTTGACTTGTAGTTGACTTGAATGTGGAGGGGATCTGGGACAGAAGTTCCATAAACTGATTTAACCTAAATCTGCCCAGTTTGATAATACATCCATCCAGGTTTATCTTAAATTAGTTTTGGTCATTTTGAAAGCGGTTTATGTGCATGGAACTTTTGTTACTGTATAGATTTGAACTGATTTCCTATCATATACTGGTTTATGTGTGATTTCTGTTCCTAGCCACAGAGCTGAATCACAAACTGTGGAGAAATGCCAAGGAAAAGGGTGCATATGTATTAAAGGAAAATTGGATTTAGCCCTGAGTCCCTAGGGGTAGTTTTTCTTGGAACCACCAGGAATAGAATTTCCTTTTTTATCCTCATGCAATGTCTTGATTTTAACAGCTGGAGCAGAAAAAAAAACTCTAGCAAATTATAGTATTTGTGAAGCTGTCATCTGATTTCACAGCAATTAGAAGTTTAAAAAATGGCAAACAACAAATTTCATGTCTTCATCTTACAGCCTCCAACAGCAGACATTGGTTTAAACACATTTTGGGGAAGTTATTCTTGGAACACTAAATAATGGACACATCTATTTAAAAAAAATCACGATCAATTTGTGAATATTTTTTTAATGAAAAACAGTAATAAATTCAGTCTTCAAATTCCATGAGCTCTGTCAGATGAAGTACCCTTATAGAATGCAGCTTCCACTGTGGGTCAGTAAAAGAGAAAGGGGCAAGCACTGGGAAAGATGAACTCCAATGCATTAACAAGCCAATAACCTTAATGAATCATCTAGAACAAGGGTTCACAAGCTGCAGCCCATGGGCTGAAACTACCTGCAAAGTCATTTCATCTAGCCCCTGAGGCAGGGATAGTGGTGGCAATTCAGTGGATGATCATGCATATTTCAGGTAGTGATTCAGTCACTGGAAGAATCAGTGGTGGCAGCAACCAGCAACAGCCAGATTGTGTTGGCAGTATGGAGAACAGTGGCTAGACTGAGGATGAAGGCCCATCTTCCAAGTGTTTTGCCCTAATTTGTTCTGCCATTCCTAAAAGGTTGCTGACCCCTGATCTGGAGTGGTACTAATGTCAAGCTCATCACACCCAGCTGACTCAGATGAACTCATCAATTTTCAAAGGGGACCTTGAAAATTTGAGAGAAGCTTAATGACAGGAGATCAAAGCTCTCAAAAACAGCTTATTTCAATTCTAACAGAGAACAGTATTAACATTGTAATGATACTTCATTTTATACTAAAACAGAAAGCTCAATACTCAAAGGGTGAAATATAAAATGTATTAAAATAAATATATGACAGCGCCAATAATTTTTGTGGGTGATACCTGTTATTAGACCAGGGTTGGGCAATTATTTCAGCTGGAGGGTCTCTTAGCAAGTTTTGGTGAGCTTTCAAGGACTGTATGGGTAGCCCCAACCCTTGACAGTTGCTCTGCCCCCTGGTTGCCATCTTGGGATAAGAAGTTCCACCTCCTAACCCCTGACCTTTGCCACTAGAAGTTCTCTCCCTTGGCCCCTGGAAATACTCCTTTTGGGAGGGGGGTTTACCATCTTAGAATCAGAAAAAAAATCAAAATCATACACTAAAAGTCAAACACCTACTATAGTGTATTTTAATTTTTTTACAAAAATATTTTTGTCATGATTTGTGCTTGTGCAATGCATGTAGAGGTGATTGTATAATAACTCCAAAATAGTTTCATAGTTTCATAGATGTTAGGGACTGGAAGCGACCTTACAGATCATTGGGTCCAGCTCTCCTGCACTTGGGCAGGAAAGACTGCTGGGGTCAGATGACCCCAACAAGGTAGGCAACAAGATACTTTTTGAAAATCGCCAGGGTGGTGGCTCTTCCACCTCTATTCCAAACCCTCAACACTTGACTTGTAAACAAGTTTTGCCTTATGTCCAGTCTGAAGCAATTTTCTATCAGTTTGTGTCCATTGTTTCTTATCCTCCCTGGGAGGCCTTGGTGAACAGATACTCCCCCAGGCCCTGGTGTATGCCCTTAATATACTTATAGGCTACCACCAGGTCTCCTATGAGTTTTCTCTTCTCCATACTGAACAGTCCCAAGTCATTCAGCCTCTCCTCATACGATCTGCTTTCTAGGCTCCTAATCATGCCCATGACCCTCCTTTGGACTCTCTCAAGCTTCTCCACATCCTTCCTGAAGTGCAGTGTCCAGAACTGGATGCAGTACTCCAGCTGCGGTCTCACCAAGGCTGAGTAGAGTAGGAAGATGACATCCTTATCCTTGCTCAAGATGCCTCAGTAGATTCATGACAGCATTTGATTACCTCTGCCAGCTACAGCATCACATTGGTGGCTCATGTTCATTTTGTGGTCTATTATGACCCCCAGGTCTCATTCAGTAGTGCTGGCAAGGCTGCAGCACTGCCGAGCCTGTATGTGTATTGAGGGTAATTTTTCCCCAGATGGAGCACTTTACATTTCTCCATATTAAACATCATCAGGTTGAGGTCTGCCCACCCCACAAGCCTGTCCAGGTCAGCCTGTATTGCTAGCCTGTCCTTTGGCATGCCTATGCTCCCCTATAGTTTGGTGTCATCCACAAACTTTGCTAGTTCACTTTTAATATCCAAATCCAAATTGTTGATGGACATGTTGAAAAGCACTGGTCTGAGTACTGAACCCTGAAGGACACCACTAGTCACCTTCCACCATGTTGACAATAAATTCTGAGTCTTGTATATTGTTTGTGTATATGTATGGTGGTGTATGTGTCTATAGTGGGGTGTTAATGTGTTTGGGGGATTGTAAAGGGGTGTGTGGGGGGCATAGGATATGTTGGGGCCTTGTGTAACATGGGGGATGGTAGGGCCAGGGTGTGCATGTGTGGGGTATGACAGAGAGTGGGAGGGGTATGGGGACCTCCTCCTCACTCTCTCCATGGCAGCAGCAGCAACTTCCCTCATGTGCCGCGTAAGTGCAGGGAGCTCCGGTAATACAAACAGCCCAGTGGAGGCTGCACTCCTTGCCAGGATGTGCTGCACTGGCTGGAGCCACACCTGCTGGGTGCCTGCAGCAAGCACAAGCAGCCTGTGAAAAGGACTTACCCTCCGAAGCTGGGAGGTGGCAGAATTCTGCGCTGGGACACGAGTGTGGGAAAAGTGAAACTGCGGTGTGCGGAGCCACCATGGCAGAACTTCAAAGGAAAAAAATGGATGAGCCGGAAGGAGCTGGAGATGGCTCCTGTGTCAGTGTGGGTATGTTTTTTATGTGCCTGCCAGGGCTGATTGACTGGCCGGAAGCCTGGAGCTGAAATAAAAAGCCTGGCAGAAGAGCAGTGGGGGGGGGAGGGGGGCGGAAGCGGAGCCCCAGCCAGTCCGGAGGGGCAGGAGTGTGCCCATGGACCCAGGGAGGAGACCTGGTGGGTACCCTAGGAGGGGGAAGCCCTGGGGATCCACGGCCAACATGAGCCAGGGGAGTGATCCACAGAGCCAGCATGGGCATTGACCGGCACCGAGGAAGACTGCAACTTGATACAGACACTAGCAATGGGCGGTAAGGACCCCGCCCAAGGAAGGGACGACGTAATGGGGAACGAAACAGAGCCAAGGACAGACAACACCTAAACAAGGAAAAGGGGGCCATAGAAGACGCTCAAGGAAGAAACACCACTGATTGATTGTGGCCTTCAGACCCCATAACCTCAAGCATTGAAGACCATCCAGAACATCACCCTCGGAGACGCAAGCAGTAACATCATGGTTGGTGGTAGGCGGGGTGTAGGGGAGGCGGAGCCTCATAGAAAGTGACTGGAGGAAACAACCAAGGGAAGACTTCAGGGGGGCAGGACCAAACACCATCCTCCTAATTTAAAACAATCATAAAAGACATGGCAGGCGAGGTCCCCTGGAGAACTACCCGAAAGTCGCTTGTTAACTAGAGCACCCGGCCCAAGAAGCCACGGCAAAGTCTGAAAAACATCACTATCCGCGACGTACCAGGGAGAGACACGGGAGGTTACACACCCTGAGCATCCCCACCTGCTGCTTCTGCCACTGCTTGCTGGGATTGTGCATCATGAGAGGAGTGTGCAGGAGGGGTCCCCACACTCCCTACCCTCTCTTACACCCACACACTGCCAAGCTGAGCTCCATGCTGCTGCTGCCCCCCTGAGCACAGGCTCTGCACTGCCCCCAAACCCCAGCCCTACACTCTGCACTCCTGTCCTGCATGCACGTGTGCCCCTTAACCAACTGACTGACCGGAGGCGGCAGCACCGGCAGCAGCAGCAGCAGCAGCAGCAGCAGCAGCAGAGGAATCGGCAGCGGGGGCAGCAACAGCTGATCCCCCGAAGGTAAGTGGGGCGGAGGGACCCGGCACAGCTGAGCTGGATCCGGAGGGGAAGCCCCCCAGGTCCCATATAGCTGAGCCGGTAGGGAGCCGCGCTCCCGAGCCTTGCAGCGCGAACAGAGCGTGCAAACAGGGAGGGCTAGGGAGGGAACTGTCCCCCCAGGCCAGGGAGCACCCCCGGAGCTAACCCTTGGGGAGCAGGCTCTGGCAGCAGCGGATCCTCCCAGCGGGGGAGCGCAGGGGGCGGAACTGCCGGCAGGCACTTCCGGGTAGACCGGGACGCCTGATTGGCCGTTGGAGCAGGGGCGGATAATTCAAACCGTGGGCTTTAAAGCCACGGGGTGATGTAGTTCCCAGCACTCGGGAACCAGCAGCAGGAAAGAGAGGAGCCAGGCACACGTGTGTCCTGCACGCACGTGTGCCCCTTAACCAACTGACTGACCGGAGGCGGTGGTGCCGGCAGCGGCGGCAGCAGCAGCAGCAGCAGAGGAATCGGCAGCGGGGGCAGCAACAGCTGATCCCCCGAAGTTAAGTGGGGCAGAGGGACCCAGCACAGCTGAGCCGGATCCAGAGGGAAAGCCCCCCGGGTCCCATATAGCTGAGCCGGTAGGGAGCCGCGCTCCTGAGCCGTGCAGCGTGAACAGAGCGTGCAAACAGGCACGCTCTGTGAGAGCACACCGGCGTTTGCGCAGGCGTTCTCACCGGCGGGTGGGCCGGGAGGGCTGGGAGTGAGACTCCTGTAGGGGTAGGGCGTAGACACCACACAGGTCTACAAACAGCAGCTCAGAATGGTGTCTACGAAGAGTGCTGCTAGGGCCTCTGCCCAGGGGGACAAGGCTAACCGGGACCTCCACCCAGACTGAGCCCATGGGGGAGCTGATGTCCCCCTACCTCCTGGCCTGTGGGGGATCCTCAGCAGGACCGGGGGGGGCAGAGATTGGGGGCCCCCACACCTGTCCGGCAGGTGCCCGTCTTAGGGCTCTGGAGGAGCAGATGAGGGAGCTCCGGGAGGAGGTTAGCAGGCTGAGGGGGATCAGGGAGGCGGAGGATGAAATTGACAGTTATTTCCTTTCCCTGCAGGACCAGGCACCCAAGGAAGAAGCAGCCCGGGGAATGCCCTCCGCAGCAGAGTGGCAGACGGTCACAGCCAGGACCGAAGCAGCTCACAGTGAATCGGTACCAGCTTCTCCAGTTCGACTGGAGAACAGGTACAAGGCCCTGGCAACCCTGCAGGAGATGGAAGGGGAGGAGGAAACCCTTGGGCAGGAAGAAACACCACATTCTTCACACTCTGAACAGATCAAAAGATTCAAGAGGATGCACAGGAGGAGGCGACGAGTGCTTGTCATAGGCGACTCCATCCTGAGAGGCATGGAAGGGCCCATCTGCCGCCAGGACCCCTCAGCACGAGAGGTATGCTGCCTCCCTGGAGCAAAGATTCGGGATGTGATGGAGGTAATCCAGGCCAGGATCAAGCCCACCGATTACTACCCCATGGTCCTAGTCCATGTGGGTACTAATGATGCGGCCAGGAGAACCCCCGATCACCTGATGGCGGACTACAGTGCTCTGGGCGGTGTGCTGAAGGAGTTTGGTGCACAGGTGGTATTCTCTTCCATCCTACCAGTGACCGGACGAGGAAGACGGCAAGAGAACTGCATCCGAGAGACCAACTGGCGGCTTCGGCAGTGGTGTCTCGAGGCAGGCTTCGGATTCCTGGACAACGACCCGCACATCACGACGAGGGACATGCTCAGCTGGGATGGGCTTCACCTGTCCCCCAAAGGTAAGCGTGTGTTTTCTTCTAGGTTGGCGGATCTCCTCCAGCGGGCTTTAAACTAGGCTCGTCGCGGGGAGGGGAAGATGAGGGCGGCGGAAGCTGTGGACCACCAAACCATGTGGCACCCACAAGGACAGCCCAGCCTGAAGAAAGAGAGCATTGGGAACCTGAAAGCCATGGGGAGGCCAGTACTATGGCACAGGTAAGAAATGAGAAGGTAAGAATCAAAGGGCCCCTTGGGACTTGGAGCGGGGTGGCAGCAAAGGCACCAGTCTCAGGGCTCAAGTGCCTATATACTAATGCTAGGAGCATGGGAAACAAACAGGATGAACTAGCGCTCCTGCTTGCACTAAACACCTATGACTTAGTGGGGCTAACGGAAACCTGGTGGGATTCATCCCATGACTGGGAGGTACATATTGAGGGCTATAGATTGTACAGAAAGGACAGGTCGGGGAAGAAAGGGGGAGGGGTTGCACTCTATGTTAGTGAGCAATATACATCAACCCTCATCAAGATGGAATCCGAGGATAAGGAAGTAGAAGGATTGTGAGTTAGGTTACATGGGGGGCAAGGAGAAAGGGATTTGGTGGTAGGGGTCTGCTACAGACCCCCACATGAAGGGGAAGAAAGAGATTCGGGACTCCTGAGGCAACTCTCAGAGACCGTAAAAGCTAAAGAGGCGGTAGTCATGGGGGACCTAAACTACCCGGACATCTGCTGGGAGACGCAGACAGCAAAGTCCCACCGCTCACGCAGGTTTCTAACCTGTGTACAGGACCTCCACCTGACACAGGAGGTACACGGTCCCACTAGGGGGAATGCCATACTGGATCTGGTATTAGCAACGGGAGATGACATGGTAGCAGACCTCCAGATCGGTAACCATCTGGGGGACAGTGATCACCTAATAATAGAATACACCATAAGACGTCGAGTGGGTAAGGTAACTAGTAGGGTGAAAGTGCTAGACTTTAGGAAAGCTGATTTCAATGAACTCAGGCGATTAGTCAAGGACCCACTGCAGAGTAGGACATTTGAAGAAATGGAAGCCCAAGAAGGGTGGCTGTGCCTTAAGGAAACGATCCTTCAGGCACAAAGCAAGACGATCCCCGAGCGAGGCAAAAGAGAGAAAGGGGCCAGGAGGCTTCCCTGGCTGACCAGAGGAATCCAGGGCAGACCAAGGGACAAAAGGGGAGCACATAAAAAGTGGAAACAGGGAGAGATCACCAAAGTTGAATATACCTCCTCTGCTCGTGCTTGCAGGGAGGCAGTTAGACAGGCCAAAGCTACCATGGAGCTGAGGATAGCAACCCAAGTAAAAGACAAGAAGAAATTGTTTTTTAGATATATAGGGAGTAAAAGGAAGGCCCAGGGAGGAATAGGACCCCTGCTAAATGGGCAGAAACAATTGGTGACAGACAGTGGGGACAAGGCTGAACTCCTCAACGAGTTCTTTGCCTCAGTGTTCCTAAGTGAGGGGCACGACAAGTCTCTCACTGGGGTAGTAGAGAGGCAGCAGCAAGGTGCCAGACTTCCATGCGTAGACCCTGAGATGGTGCAGAGTCACTTGGAAGAACTGGATGCCTTTAAGTCGGCAGGCCCGGATGGGCTCCATCTGAGGGTGCTGAAGGCACTGGCCGACGTCATTGCAGAGCCACTGGCGGGAATATTTGAACGGTCGTGGTGCACGGGCCAAGTCCCGGAGGACTGGAAAAGGGCCAATGTGGTCCCCATTTTCAAAAAGGGGAGGAAGGAGGACCCGGGCAACTATAGGCCAGTCAGTCTCACCTCCATCCTTGGCAAAGTCTTTGATAAAATTATCAAGGCTCACATTTGTGAGAGCCCGGCAGGACAAATTATGCTGAGGGGAAACCAGCACGGGTTCGTGGCAGGCAGATTGTGCCTGACCAATCTAGTTTCTTTTTATGACCAGGTTATGAAACGCCTGGACACAGGAGGAGGGGTGGATGTCGTATACTTAGACTTCAGGAAGGCCTTTGATATGGTATCCCACCCCATACTGGTGAACAAGTTAAGAGGCTGTGACTTGGATGACTACACAGTCCGGTGGGTGGCGAATTGGCTAGAGGGTCGCACCCAGAGAGTCGTGGTGGATGGGTCGGTTTCGACCTGGAAGGGTGTGGGCAGTGGGGTCCCGCAGGGCTCGGTCCTTGGACCGATACTCTTTAATGTCTTCATCAGTGACTTGGACGAGGGAGTCAAATGTACTCTGTCCAAGTTTGCAGATGACACAAAGCTATGGGGGGATGTAGACACGCCGGAGGGCAGGGAACAGCTGCAAGCAGATCTGGACAGGTTGGACAAGTGGGCAGAAAACAACAGAATGCAGTTCAAAAAGGAGAAATGCAAAGTGCTGCACCTAGGGAGGAAAAATGTCCAGCACACCTACAGCCTAGGGAATGACCTGCTGGGTGGCACAGAGGTGGAAAGGGATCTTGGAGTCCTAGTGGACTCCAAGATGAACATGAGTCGGCAGTGTGACGAAGCCATCAGAAAAGGCAATGGTACTTTATCGTGCATCAGCAGATGCATGACGAATAGGTCAATGGAGGTGATACTTCCCCTCTATCGGGCGCTGGTCAGACCGCAGTTGGAGTACTGCGTGCAATTCTGGGCGCCGCAATTCAAGAGGGATGCGGATAACCTGGAGAGGGTCCAGAGAAGGGCCACTCGTATGCTTAAGGGCTTGCAGACCAAGCCCTACGAGGAGAGACTAGAGAAACTGGATCTTTTCAGCCTCCGCAAGAGAAGGTTGAGAGGCGACCTTGTGGCCGCCTATAAGTTCATCACGGGGGCACAGAAGGGTATTGGTGAGCATTTATTCACCAAGGCGCCCCGGGGGTTACAAGAAATAATGGCCACAAGCTAGCAGAAAACAGATTTAGATTGGACATTAGGAGGAACTTCTTCACAGTTCGAGTGGCCAGGGTCTGGAACAGGCTCCCAAGGGAGGTGGTGCTCTCCCCTACCCTGGGGGTCTTCAAGAGGAGGTTAGATGAGCATCTAGCTGGGGTCATCTAGACCCAGCACTCTTTCCTGCTTATGCAGGGGGTCTAACTCGATGATCTATTGAGGTCCCTTCCAACCCTAACATCTATGAATCTATGTGCAGCTGCAGCCCTGCCCCCACTGCTTCACTACCTGCTGCCTGGAGTGAGCAGGCGATCAGGGAAGCTCAGCAGGTACCTGGGGACTGCAGCAGCTGTGCTGGCTGGGCCAGGCCTTTCCACCCATGAGGGTGAGAGTGAGGAGTAATAGAGTATGTCTGGGGAGGGGTGTACATGTGGGTGCCTCGCTCCCACCCTTGTAGACAAAAGGGCTGGGTGGGGAACAATTTTTTGATGGGTGCCACAGGATGGATGAAAGTGCTTGGCAGGTTGGATGCAGCCTGTGGGCCGTATGTTGCCCGCCCCTGTATTAGACTAACCTAATGGTTGGGATAGACTTTATATCGAGACAAGCATTCATTTGCAGTGCCTTATTCTATTTATTTTGTTGCTGATACAGTGAGGCTAAGATTTCAGCCACAAACTATGAACCTATATGAACTGAAACTGAAGTGCTTGTGTGAACCTCACCAGTGGATGCCACAATATTTTACCTAAACTTAGTATTTAACTCAAACTCAATTTACTGTATATTATTTTAGAGGGCTTAATGAGTAACATATGCATTATCAAACTATAGATACTGATACATGCTTATGATAAACTGGATTAGTTAAATAGTCCTAAGCAACATGATCACAAGTCTTATGCAGAAATTAAAGCAGCCCTTTGCTCTTTTTCTATTATTTCTTATTTTCCATATGTTGATAAGATGATATCACTGATCAACTCAGTATAGTTGATTGATAAATTTATCATATGACATCCCTTTGACAGTTATAATAATTGCTTTCTTGAAAGAATAATACTGAGGTGGCTCCGCCCTCATTTAATACAAAAAAAAAAAAAAATGTGCTGTTGAATCACTAGAAATAGAGGAAAGCCCATGTCCTGAAATAAGGAAGCTATTTTTTTTTTTAAATGGGCCAGACTTCAAGAATCCCTAATTTAGAAGATTTATTCAATACTGCATAAAGGATGAAAAAAAGATGACAATATCTCATTTTCAAACTCTACAGGAAAAGAAAAGAACAACATGAAATGTTGTCTTGCATTTTAAAAAGCAAAGCAAAAAGCAAGGATGCAAAAAAAGCTGCTGAATGCAAACAGAGGCACTGAATAGAATTCCAATATACATATTTTCACATTACCTTTGGAGACCTCCCAGATCTTTGTTACTCAAGGTTAGTAATACTGATAATATATATATTTTTGCACCCCTAAATAAGACACTCACCTTGTGTTTGAAAGGCAGAATGAAGAACAAAAGATCTTTCCCGAAAAATGTTTGCAAATATATTTTCCCAAGGCAATTGCACTTGGGGGGTGTGCAGAGTGTGGCTGTTTTGTTAACCCCATAGCTGCAGGACACCACAAGTGCTGCTGCATGAGCCAAAGATGCCCACCCAGCTATTCTCTAGCTGGGTGGCTAGCTAGAAGCACATGCCAACTTTTGTAGCATAAGCTTCTACAGCCACAACAAATAGGGAGTCAGTCTTTTGTGTATGTAGCACATACAGCATTCCTTTCTTTTTCTCTTACATCCCAATTTCCAGCAGCTTATTTTTGAAAAAATAAAAGTATGTATTGTATGTTATAAGATAGAAAGTGTCTGGCAAATAGTATTACTAGTTCTATTTTTTTAACCTAATTTTCTTTCCTTTTGTGTTGTCTTTCATTGTATTTTTTTCCCAGAATTTTCTCTACCAGTTGAGCTAACTATGTTTCCCAGTAGATTCAAAGCACAAATCTACGATTAAAGGGGTAACATATATTCATATTTAATTAAAGTGTTTATGATAGACTATAAGATCACCCTTTCTATTTTCTCAAAAGGAATACCTAATACATGATTAAAGGTTATTCCCCCCATAACAATACTTTAAAGTTTGTACATAACCTTTTTTTTTTAATTCTTTGGATTTTATAGGAAGTTTTTTTGAGTTAATTTTACACTAAAGGAAAGAAAATCTGCATACTGAGGGAGAAGGAAGAAAATGTCTTTTTTGGAATGACAGGAAATTTTATTTTTTAGAAAGCTATCACTTAATATCAGTTGCCAAGAGTGAGGGAGAAGCTTCTCATCTTATTATAGTATTCAAGTTATTTTCAGTTAAATTAGTGGAAATTTGACTCAAAGCTAACTAAAGCAGGATGAGGCCTTTTGCAGTGAGCCCATAACATGGCTCTTAACATTGCCATTATCTTTACAGTCAAATGATGCAACACAACCCTGACCACTATTAGGGAAATAAAGCTCACGATGAAAAGGTAAAGTTAATTTTAACCCCTGGTCACAAGGAATACCACCTACTCATCAATTTTTAATTCTTGTCTTAAATGGAGAAGTATAGAAATCAGTATATTTAAGAAGAATCATTGCTGGTATTTGAGCTACAATATAAGATAAGTCTGGCAATGTCACACAAGTCAAATGTTATCTTCATGCAGGGAAAAAATGTTTCCTATCTACCATTTCATTTATAAATGGCTAGGTTCCAATTGGTAAAACTTTATTCATTCAATAATATAACATTGCAACAAGGGAATATCTTGTTTGTTTCCACTTTGAAATGTGAAATACATTAACTAGGATTTACTTATTTCAAGAACAATGGAAGACAAATTTGTAGCAGCAAGTACCTATATAGAAACTATTCATTTAACAAACCACCCAAAATGAAGCACAAAAACAGTCATGTGGAAATATTTTTATTATTCAGAACAATTTTTTTACACTCTAGACATGTAAATCTCAGAAGAAGAGACTATGGGAGAGGAAATATATCTGTGGGTACGGACAGACATATTCGTATGGTTAAGGGCTTGCAGACCAAGCCCTATGAGGAGAGACTAGAGAACCTGGACCTTCTCAGCCTCCGCAAGAGAAGGTTGAGAGGCGACCTTGTGGCTGCCTATAAGTTCATCACAGGGGCACAGAAGGGAATTGGTGAGGTTTTATTCACCAAGCGCCCCCGGAGGTTACAAGAAATAATGGCCACAAGCTAGCAGAAAACAGATTTAGATTGGACATTAGGAAGAACTTCTTCACAGTTCGAGTGGCCAAGGTCTGGAACGGGCTCCCAAGGGAGGTGGTGCTCTCCCCTACCCTGGGGGTCTTCAAGAGGAGGTTGGATATGCATCTAGCTGGGGTCATCTAGACCCAGCACTCTTTCCTGCCTATGCAGGGGTTCGGACTCGATGATCTATTGAGGTCCCTTCTGACCTCAATATCTATGAATCTATGACATAGAACCCCCCCCATCCCCCCCACCAATGTGCTTTACCAGAAGAAGCAGCACATTAGTCGGACCAGGCTCCTCAGTGTCTGTATAAATTGGGCGCTTCAGTGAGGCTTTTTAGCGCTGTTATCTAATAGCTGATTGAATGAGCTATTAGATAACAATGCCAAAAAGCTCTACTGAAGCACCTGATCTATACAGATGTTGGGCCAGCCAGGCCCAGCTAACATGATGCCTCTTCTGGGTACGCGTTGAGCTCGGCACAGGGGTGTGCAGAGTTTAAAGTAAAGCACTGGTTTGGGGTTGTTGTTTTTTTTAACTTTTGTAAACTCCCTTCTCTCACCAAGTTCCTCAATCATTTCATTGCAAAAGAATGAGCTTTGGGGTAACTTTCTGTTCTGATTCATTATCACAGGATATCCAGTCCTTCATACCCTGTAGGCATGCCCTGATTTCACACTGAGCCTTCGGCATTATCCTAGGACATTAGGAATGTGGCTACTTTCCACCCTCATTTCTGCACAGAAGATTCTCCTATATATGAAGGAGTTGGTAATGTATTTTTGGTCTTACCCACGGTCTATAAAACATTTTTGTTTGTGTAGGATCTGATAAGAGGGATCTATGTGGGCTGAGAAGGAAGAGAACAAGCTAGATGTTATTGGGCTCAGTGAGCCACCTACTCTCCTGGGTGATTGGGGTGTGGAGGAGGTCAACATTGGGAGGGGTCTACTCCCAATAGTAAATTTTGAGTAGTAAAGAAGGCAAGGTGCCGCCTGTACAGAGAGGGATCTGGTCTTCAGCCTGCTGGTTACAGCAATTTGCTTAGAAGCAGGAGATGCCCCTTTTGGGTGAGGGGGCCAAAGAATCCCAAATTACATGTAAGTACCTAAAAACTTCAGTTATGTGGGCACATAAGTGCTATTTATGAGCATAAAGTGATACTAGATTTTGTTCTAAATGAATATATTGCCTCAGTTTTCATGAAAGGCCTAGAAAAATAGTAGGGAGGTTAATTACACTGGTATTTAACTCTTGGTAGCTGCATGCCTAGAAAATCCAGGATGAGATTAATGACTGGTCAAGTACAGAGGCAGTTCTAGAAGGGGTGAAGTGGCACAATCGGTTCTCCCTTTTGGACCGTGTTGCAGGAGTGGTAGATGGGGACTTAAGTCCTGGCACAGGTAACAATTTTCCCTCCACACTGTTACCACTTCTCCCCTTCACCTTGGTTCTCAGCAGCATCTCCCCTCCCCTCCCAATGCCCACTGCTGTCATTGCCCCGAGTTGATCTGGGGGATAAAGGGGCTCCATACTCTCTCCTATTCCACTCCAGGCAAGTTGAAAGGTAAGGTATGAAAACCCAGGGTTAGCCAGGGACAGCAGCAGTAGCAACAGTGGTGTTTACCCTTCTCTTCTCAGTCCCTTTGAGTACTCCCAGCCAGCCCAGGAGCAGGTGTAGGGAGGGGCACCTGCCCACCACCAGTGAGACTGTCTCCAGCTAAGCCCAGCATCCCATGAAGCCCACTCCCTTAAACCCCAGCTGGAGTGGTGCAGGAGCTGCTGGGACAGCAGCAGTGGTGGATGGGTCTTCCTGTGCCCAGTGACAGAAGTAAAGAGGGTGTAGGAGGGTTTAAATGGAAGGGAGGAGATGTGCCATTGAGCACAGAGGAAAGAGAGTCAGTGCCAAGAGTTGTAGGGAGGATTCTTACCTGCTTTGAGGGTTTTAAAAAGTTCCTGACTGCTGCTTCTGCAGGGCTGAGAAGAAGCTGAGAGTGGAGGTACAGCCAATCCTGCAGGGTTGGTCACTACTCCTACACTCTCCTTTCAAATGTTCTGGAACCACTAATGGTGAAGTGTTATAGTAAAAGCTATTTATTTTGTAAAACAAATATGTGTTTGGAGTTTACTCTATTCTTTATGTTGGTTATGTTAAAACATTAGAAAGGTTTCTAGCTCATGCACATTCTATTATTTTGACAGGTCCAAGGAGGTGATCCTCCCCCTCTATGCAACATTGGTCAGGCCACAGTTGGAGTACTGCATCCAGTTCTGGGCACTGCACTTCAGGGGGGATGTGGACATCATTGAGGGCATCCAAAGGAGGGCCACCCGCATAATCAGGGGGCAGCAGGACAGGCCCTATGAGGAGAGGCTACAGGACCTGAACCAGTTCAGCCTCCACAAGAGAAGGCTGAGAGGGAATCTGGTGGCCATCTATAAACTTGCCAAGGGGGACCAGCAGGCAATGGGAGAGTCCCTGTTCCCCCAAGCACTACCGGGAGTAACAAGGAATAATGGCCATAAGTTGAGTGAGAGTAGATGCAGACTAGACATCAGGTGGCACTATTGCACAGTCAGGGTGGCTAGGATCTGGAACCAACTTCCAAGGGAAGTGGTGCTGGCTCCTACCCTGGGGTCTTCAAAAGGAGGCTAGATAGACACCTAGCCAGGGTTGTTCAACTCCAGCATCCTTTCCTGCCCATGGCAGGGAGTAAGACTTGATGATCTGCTCAGGTCCCTTCTGACCCTACCAACTATGAAACTATGAAACTATGACAGGCAAATAAATACATGGACAATTCTTCAATTCAAGAAGTGATATGTCTTTCTCAGTTTCATCATAAATGGATTGTGAAATTATCCATGTAAAGTTAGGCATAAGGTATATGCACAGCTCTGAAAGCATGGCTTAAATGCATTAATGGATACTTTTCCTTAGTTTGTAAGCAGCACCCATGGTTTTTGTTCTGAATTTTTATAGTGCATACTGCAATGGAAATCTTGGTCAATAACCTTCTCAGTGTTGTAACTGGGACCCAGCCCTGTTACTGAGAGTAGGTTAGGCAGCAGAGTTAGAAAGCTGCAGAGCCTCAGATATTAAGCAGCTGACCTACTCTGATGACCAGAAGGAGGAGGAGCCATGGACTATATAAGCCTTGCACCAGAGGAAAATGGGACAGTGACCTACACAGAGCTGGAAGCAGGAGCTCCTTGTTGGGAGATGAAGGAATTATTGTTGCAAACTGGAGTTTGGATCAGGCTGTGGCTAAAAGAAGGAGTTCCTTATACCAAGCCATTGGCCCACATTCTGCTTTCTGCAACAAGAGAGACAAACTATTTTTCTTTTGCTTTATGACAGCCCTTCAGATATTTGTAGACTACTACTGTTTCCCCAAGTGCCTTTTCCACAACCTGAACATACCTATTTCCATCAACTTCTCCTTGTAATACTTGCCTTCTAAGACCTTTATCATTTTTCCATCCACCTCTGAACTCTCTCTAAATTCTTCATGTCCTTTTTAAAAAATGTGGTGCTGAAAACTGTACATAGTACTCTAGATGAGGTCTAACCAGTACCAAGTAGAGAGGGACTGTCACCTTCCTGTCTTTCACCTAACATTTCTGTCGATGCAGTCCAAAATTTAATTTGCCTTTTGTGCAATTACATCCCACTTCAGATTCATACTGAGTCTGTAATCCACCAAAACTCCTAGATCCTCCTTCTCTGTAGTGCTGTCATCCAGCTAGGTGCCACCCATTCTGTATATGCATTTTTTATTATTCTCACTGAGGTATAGCACCTTCCATTTGTCAGCACTGAAATTCATCCTGTTAGATCCAGACCAGCTTTTCAATTTGTCACGATCCTTCTGAATTCTAGTCTTGTACACCAGAGAGTTTGCAGTTCTTGTACTCCAGTTTTGTGTTGTCTGCAGATTTGTTCAAGGACCTGTCTGTTCCAGCATCCAGATCATTAATAAACTTGTTGAACATCAGTAGGCTCAGGACAAACCCTTATGCCATTCTGCCATGAATTCTCTCTATATAAAAGTCTTAGTCTGTCTGTCCATAACACTTTATTCACACTCTGATTGGCTGTTTTGGCAGCCAATCAGAGTGCTCCAAGAGCATTGCAGGTGGCAGGTGGCAGTGTGGAGGAGTGCTGCCAAGATGGTGGGGACAGAGGAGACCAGGGGGTGGGGGGAGAGGGCAGGCCAGCACAGCTGGAGGAGGAGGAAGTGGCAGGAAACAGGGTTGGAGCAGCGCGGAAGGGGAATGGGATTGGCCCCACCCCATGGTGGGGGGCAGAGAGAGTGGCCTCTGAGCAGTGTGGAGGGGAGCAGCCCCAACCTCAGGCCCAAAGTGGCGGGGGGGAGGAGGAAGGGGGGGAGGGCGGGGAAAGGGCCTGGCCCTGGCCCCTAAGCAGCAGGGGTGAGGGTGGGGAGAGTGGGCCTGGGCCTGGACCCAAAGCAGTGGAGAAGAGGGGGCAGATGCAGGCCTCTGTCCCCACCCATTCCACCCACCCCAGGACATAGGGGGCAGGGAGGCCACGCCAGCACAGCTGGCCTGTCCCCCCTCCACCCTGCTCCAAGGAGGAGGCAGTGGCAGTGCCACGAGGGTGGTGGGGAATGGGGTTGGGCCCACCACAGTAGGGGGGCCAGGGTGGGGGGGAGGGCCTGGCCTCAGAGCGGAAGGAGAGAGCGGCCAAAGCAGCAGGGGTGAGAGTGGGGGGAGGAAGCTTGGCTCCAAAGCAGGGGTGGGGCCGGACAAGCACAGGGGGGAGTGGGGGCACAGGGCTGGCCCCTCATCCCCCAACGGCCACTCGGCCCCCATCACTTGTTGATGGGCAATTTGCTAGTCCATTTATAATTGCCTTTTGCTTATGACTATCAAACTAGTTGTCTATGCACTTTGTAGTATTTTATTTAGCCTGCATTTCTCAATTTGTACATGAGAAGGTCTGGAAGGACTTTGTCAAAGGCCTGGCTGAATTTCAGCTACACTATATACACTGCATGCCCTTCAGCACCCACTTCCCCTCCCATGTAGTTACTTTGTTAAATAATTTCAAGTTTGTTTGGCATCCTTTGTTCTTAGTAAATGCATTCTGCCTGCTTGTAATCAGCTTGTCCTCATCCAAATGCTTACAAACAGACTTCCTTATAATATGGTCCAGTAACTTTCTGGGTATCGATGTGACTCTAACCATCCTTTAGTTTTCGAGGTCCTCCTTTTTGCCTTTTTTAAATGGGCATGACCTTGGCCCTCTTCCAGTCCTTACCCATTTCTCACGAGTTCATAAATAGAAATGCCAGAGGCTCTGGGATCTTCTCTGCCAGTTCCTTCAGTATCCTTTATGAATGAAGTTTATTAGGCCCCACTGACTTGACCATCAAATCCTGTGACTATATCTTTTGTTATCTCTTGCCTTGGCTTGTTCCCTTTTGTATCTAAATAATTCTTATTAAGTAACTGGTTGAAGCATAACATATTTGTGAAGGCTAAGGCAAAGGAGCTGTTGAATAGCCCTGCCTTCTTTTCATCTTTTCTGAGTTCTCTCTGGCTAGTTAACAGTAGACAAGAAGCTTCTTTGGGACTTTTGTTATTTTGTTGGGGTTTTTTTTTTGGGGGGGGGGGGGGGCAGACCATCTTATTTTAGTTCTTTGCTTTCCTGATCTTGTCCCTTAAGGTTCTGGCTAACAAGATTCTGGCTACCTAAAATTACATATCTAAGAAAAAATATGGGAACAGACACTTAGATCATGTGACTTTCAACAGCTCTGTTGACCTCAAGCTCTCACAATTTACACCAGATAAGAATTCATCTCCATATTTTTTTCTTGGATAGACATCTTGGAAACACAGATCTAAAAGCTATATTTTGATTAATTACTTCTCCAGCTTCAGCTGGTGTATGTTATGGCAATATATATCAGCCGATGATTTGCCCTATGATTTTTGTTTTTCTGTTGTAATAATATTTTTTCTCGATACTAAAATCTCCCATTCTCTTTCTGACAAGAGTTAGAATATTCTCTGATTCCAGTACTCATTTGTCTGGGTCTTAGAAATTCTACCATTTCTGTGTCATTTGTATGATTTTTAGAGATGTGATTCCTTTAATCTCACTGCAATTCACTTGTGACCTCAGACAGTACAACCAAAATCCATAAATCAACAAAGCTCAGTCTGACAATGTTTATGGATTTCAATATGCTTGCCAGCTACTCTGTCAAGGGCTACTATGAACACTGTATATGTGTTTGCTAATGCACTATGCATACTTCCTAATGATCACTTCCTGCCAGTTTCAAACTGTAATAATTCTTGCCAGTACTTCAGTTTTCATTAGTGAAATTTGATTCCTATGCAAATCTATAATTATACCCTTGATCTCCATTTATCTTAAAATAACTGCTAACTGAAAAACTTGTCATAAACCTTTGAAAATTTGCTATAGTGCCAGTTTCACTACCTATGAGCTTCCCCTATCCTGCCCTCCCAATAATTTATACAGTATGCTAACTACAGTTAATAAACCACAGGGCACTGAAAACACTTCCACATTCACACTGTAGATTTTGCTCGCTGTTATTCTGTTGAGGGTTGGGGTGGTGCACCTTCTTCCAACTTAAAATTGTAGGAATTTCCAGACAAAGAACAGTTGGCTCCTCCAGGATTCTTACAGCTCTCAGGGGATGGGATAAAGGACGGGGACATGTGAGGTTCTATAGTAACACAGAGCCTTTCAGTTATCACTGCAAGTCACTTTTTTTTTTTCTCATGCCTCTGGGAAAAGGAGAAGGCATAAAATAGTTTATGCAGACTCTGTAGCAAGAATTGTTCTTAAAAAATCATCAGCCCTGAGACAGCTCAATGTCTACTGAAGTTAGTGGGAAGAAAGGAAAGGATTCGATCAGATTTTTTTTCCCCAGCTAAAAGATACTGAGCAGCCTCCTCTTGATTGAGAGTTCATGATTGAATTTTAATGTACCTTATGCCATGCTTATTAAACAATCATAAAACTGCATGAATACTCAGCTTCATTGAAGCTTCCTGAATAATTAATCCATGTAATATATCGGAATCAGCCAGCATCCACTAAGCTAGTTGTGAGACTTTCAGTGATGCTCTCCATGTCCTTTGTTTTCAAAGCTGCCAGAAACCCTCCAAAGTAGCAAGGTCTGGCATGCTTGCGGACAGTTTGTAAATATGTTTATTTGGAGCCCCGTTGTGACTGTGTGTGTTTTTTTCCACATTATTATTTCTGTTTGAGAACAAATACTTCACTTAAAATTGACCTGTCAGAGAAAAAGCAAACCTCCTCTTAACTCATGAACATGGATGGTGACACACAAGTCTTTTCATCTCTCTGACTGACAGGTTACACCCAAGACAATCAAAGTTTAATAACCCTAGGATGAAGACAGAAGCTTCTCTACATCAAATCACTACTGCAAAAAACTAACATAACATTTATGTATCATATAAGCAAGATTTATATCTATACATCTATATCTATATACCCAGTTAACTTTACTCTTGTACAAGTATTAAAGTAATAGAATATTGTAATAAAATAAAAATGCCCCTTTCTCTCCCTCCACATGGTATTTGCTTCATCATATGATTAAAGTATGAGCAGAAAACCTGAAAAATAAAAATTCTGAACATTTGAACCTTTGATACCAAACAGTCCACTAACTTCTGAGTGTAAAGCTCATCCCTAATTATGGCCTATATAACAAAGAGACATGGAAAACGAGTGTAGCCATTGCTAGCTAGTCTGAAATGAAACTTAGCTTATCAGCAAGACCTTTAGCCAGCAGATTTCTCTTCTCAAAGTCTCTTTCCTGTGTCCAGCAGGACTTAATATGCATCTACATGTATACCAATTCTCATAATGGCTTGAATTATTAATAAAGCATTCACATTGCATTCCTCTTTAACCATAAGAAAAATCTCAGCTAACAAAAACCCTCAGAGTCAGGATGTGTCCAATTCACTTTTTACTGAATTGATTTTTCTTCTGAGTAATCATAAAATTAATGTATGCATGTGATCACACAAATCTGTTCTATTAGCTACAGTGAAATTCAGACTGGCACTAAACCTTTTTCCCAGCTGGTATTAGTAATTCATGTTTGATTTTTATCTCATTTTCCAATGTAACTCCATGTATTTAACTGTTTGCCCTTATTATTAGTCTGTATACTTGCAGACTACCAAGGTCAGACTAATGTGATTGTAGTGGCCTGGGTCATTTTTTTTCCTTCTTTTTGAAATATTGGTATTACATTTGCTATTTTTCAGTCTTGTATTTTTTAAAACCTGTGACATGATAGATTTGTTAACAAATCTTCCATAGGGATCTGCAATTTGGTGTGTAACTAATTGCAGACTTTGGTAATAAAGATTACTCACTGCCCCTGATTTCAGCAAGTAGAACTAGTTTTTTCTTCCTCTTCAGAAGTCATCATTTCTACTTCCATGATCTGATTCCCTATTGTCACTACCATTTGCCTTATTGAAAACTGAGGCAAAGTCCATTTCATTTTGGGGCACATGTAGGTTATCTTTAAATTCCACCCAATCCTAAAAACTGGCCAATTTCTTTTCTTATTCTCTTATTATTTATATAGTTCCATGGCATAGTTGGTTGAACAACTACAAGCAAGGAGCATAAATGTGCCAATATCAGAACAGCAGAAGGTAGCAAGTGGGGCTCCACAAGGGGCTGCTCTACATTTTAACATTTTAATTCAAGATTTGGATGGAAAGCTCAAGACCAAGTTTGTAGGTGACACAAAACTAGGAAAGGCTGCAAGCACATTTGAGGATAGTATTACAATTTCGAGGGATCTTGATAAATGGGAGAAATGAGAAACAAAATGAAAGTTAATAGAGAACATGCTGCAGAATGATGAATATCCAGTTAGACAGTAGGACTGAGGTGAAGGATATGAGAATTATTGTGGGTCACAAACCCAATAGCAGTAAGCATTATGATGCAGTTGCATGAAAAGCAAATGCTGCATCAACAGAAATATTGTACACAAGACACTGGAAGTAATAGTACCATTCAGTGCTGGTTCAGTCTCAGCTGGAATATTGTGAACTCATCTCAGCATACAATTGAGGAAGGATATAGAGAAACAGGAGAGGATCCAAAGGTAACTGACAAAGATGAAAATGGATTGTAATGCAAGACTTGTCAAGAAAGGATGACAAAACTGCTTCTTTAATCTGGAAAAAAGGAGATTGAGTAGAGACATGATAGAATTTTCTAAAAATGTGAAAGGCTGACATAAAAAAAAGATTGTGATTGTTCTTGCTTGCCACATAGCAAAGGATATGAGACAACTGGTTTAAATTTTAAAGGAAATTTACATCACATTTCAGGCAAAAGGAAAACAAGAAGACTTTCTTGGAGTTAGAACAGTAGGACAGTGAATCCAACTGCCCACAAAAGTTGTAAAATCTCCATTTGTGGAGGCTTTCAAGACAAGACTGTATAGGCTAGGTCAGGAACCTAGGAGATCAGGCAGAGAATGGAGGCAAGCTGGGTTGAGAAACTAAGACATCAAGCAGAGAGAGGAGTCAGAAGCGAATCAGATTGAGCAGCCAGGAGATCATGGAGAAAGAAATCAGCTCAAGTCAGAGAGAACAGCAAATCAGTCTAAAATCAAGCAGAATCCTGTTACCCAGACACTCCCTGTTTCAAGTAAGTGTTCATATGGGAAAAGTGATTGGTAAGCCTACCCTGACCAGCCACTCCAGTGACAGGGAGTGGTCAGAGGGTTAGGCTTTACTGGTATTTTCAGGCCAGCCTTACCAACCTGGATCATTAACCATGGGGTGGTAGGCCAGGAAGAAAAGCAATACTGCCAGGCCAAAGCCCCAAGTTTGAGTCCATGGCCTGATAGCCAAGTCTAACTTGACTTTCAGCAAATCATATGCTGTCCCTACTTACGTTGATTTTCAAAATGTATTTTTTTTTAATTAATCTTTTCTTTTTTCCATTCTTGTAGTCTTTCTACTTACTCCTAATATTCTTTTAGAGGCATGAGTGACTGGTGCCTCTTGAACTGGAGGGGGGGGGGACCCACAGAAGCCACCGATGGCAGCAGCCATGTAAAGGGGAGCACCAGCCCTACTGACAGCATCAGTGTCAGCCAACGGGAGCGGGGGGCACCAGCCCCATCAGGGGGTGCACATGCATCCCCATGTACGTCCTGCCAGTCGCCTATGTTTAGAGGTGATAATATATTCATTTAGGGCTAGAGTATTTCCTTCCAGTTTTTTCCCCTTTGGCTGTAGATAATAAATATACAAACAGAACAAATTATTTCTGCAATGCCATGGGAAAATATTTGTTTAATAGGAGCCTTTGTTGCAGATATTCTCTTCTTTCCTCATAGTGTTGCTTGGGAAATAAAAACAATCAGTGAGGATAAATGAAACACCATGTACACAAGATGTTAACATATTTTTAGGGGACATGGGTTTGGTTATTTGTTTGGAGAGGATGGATTTTTTTTCCATATCAATAAGTGTGGTGGCTTTAGATTAGTTTAAGCTCTACCATCTGCTTGGAAGTTTTTCTTTGGACTCAAGATAAATCTTGTAGTTTAAGAAGAACAAGTACACTTAAGCCGTGGCTAGGGGGCAACCATAAATTCTGATTCTAATATTTTTTGGGTTTAGCATTAAGTAGTCATTTGATAGATGCATAACTAGTTTTGGGAATACATGCTCAAGCTTGAGGTTTACTCTGTCCCAGGCCATAAAGTTATGCTTTCTCTTACTTGCTTTCCTGCCCCCAGTAAACTTTTACTCTTGGCTGCAAAATGGCCCACTTCAAAAGCAGGGATAGATGAGTTTCTCAGCATTTCTTAGACCAGGGCAGTCCAACTTGCGGTCTGCAGATTGCATACAGCTCACAGAAGGGGGTAATGGTTGTTCCCTAGGCTCCTGTTCAGTGATGGCTCCCCCTAACATTCTGGCTGCTGCTGCAGCTAGGATCCCAAGGACCAGGTACAGACATTACAATTTTAGGGTATAAGTGATTGGAAACTTGTCTACACCCATAAGTGAACAGAAGTTTGGCACACATAGACTAGTTTCAAAATGGCAGAACCCAGTCTAATATCCCCCTCCCCCCCCCCCGGTCTATTGTGTGTTCTGCTCACTACCAATCTAGACTATGCCACGTACAGAAAACCGTGAAACAGATGGATTCCACCTCAGGCTTTTTGAGTGTCTGTACCTAGTCTCGGCTTCCCATCCCTGCTTCAGCTTTTGTTTCCTGCTTCCATCCCAGGGGAAGAGGCAGCACAGTCCATGGTGCTGAGGGAGCCCGCAGCATGGTGTAGTAAAGGAGATGAGGTGGGGGCTGTCTGTATATGGTCCATCAGGGGGACATGCAGCTGCTCATATTATGCAACAGCTGCTTGCCCATGGTGAGCAGTGAAGAGGACATGTATCCTTGTGAGGTGTAGAGAGAGTATTGCCTGTGGGCCTATTTGCTGCCCCAAAGTTCGTAAAAATTGGACATCCCCATCCTACACCATAATATGGAAGTTAGGGTACCTTTTCTAGAAGGCAGAATAGGATGAGGGCTTTGGTGTTTAAACCTACATGTCAGCTCACTATTTCTAATGTTTTTATATGATAAATATTACTTTCAATACATGGGGAAAAAAACTACGGTTTGGCAGTCAGCATTTATAACTATCATCAGGCTTTTGCCCTGTACATTTTGTTGACTTTCTCCACCATGCACAGAGGGAAGGAACCCAATAAGCATAACGCACACTTAGACTTGGCAGGTTTATAGTGACTTGGTCATGGAAAAGAATCAAAATGAAAAAAATAATCTTAAAGGATCTTAACACTGTTACTATTTGTGGGTTTTTGTTATTCAAATTTAAAAGAATTGTAAAAAAAATAAATATTTGTTTACCAATTATGTTCTAGGAAATTTCACTGCATTTCACATGGCCTATGAGAACGGTTATAGATTTCAGGACATTTTTTTGGTGTAGATGATCAATATTGTCATCTCCCACTGACTTCAGTGGCAATGAGGGCTGCTTAGCACTTCTGAAAAACAGTCCTGGTAGGTATGAAAAACAACTTACAAAGAACATGTAGCAATGAAAAAGCATCAAACTCTAAATTTTTATCATCAGGTCTAACTCCAGACGTTTGACCCCAGTACTCTTTCCTGCCATGGCAGGGGGTCGGGTTTGATGATCTGCTCAGGTCCCTTCTGACCCTACCAACTATGAAACTATGAAACCCCTTCTCCATGCTTCTGAAATTCATTGGTACTTGAATAGGACTACTTCTACAGTTCTTGTTTACATGCATTTATATGTTCTCCAATTGTGTGCTGAGCACTACGTGCTGAAGATTTAGTATTATGGACTAAATGCTATTTTAATTTAGATGTATAAGTGGTGCCCGTCCTGTGATGCAACTTCAGTTTTTGACTCTTCCAGCAATTCATCATTGTGGGTGTGTCCTGACGAGTGCACATGTGCAGTTTTTGGTACCTCAAAGCAGTCTGAGGCACTGCAAACTGCACTCGGTGCACATATACCTATTCACTGCACTGATAATTTTCAACATGGTGGGAGTTTTTTACATCTGGTGTAAAAAAAAAACACTGCTGTAAAAAGCGCTGCAGTGCATGCAGCAGCAGACTACACTGCAAGAAAGGTAGCCTGGGTTGGAGTGGCCATCTTGGTGCTACCCTGGGAGGCCCCCAGGGCCCCAGGTAAGGCTGCTGGGGCCAGCACAGGTTCTGGCCCCAGCCTCCTCCACCCCACCCAGGTCACCTTGCTGTGCGCTGGAGTGTGCATGCAGGTGCATGCCCACGGACAAATAGCAGCAGAATAAATATGTGGAACTGCTATTTGTCCTATGGGAAACATGCACCCCTGTATGTGCACATCCATTTGGATGTGCCCTATGTGTGCTAAGCTATAGAGAGTATCCACTTTTAATTATATAGCTCCCCGAGACAGGGATCCTGTTTTGATCTGATACCCCCCCCCCCCCGCAATTTTCTGGTTAAGAAATAACACAAAATACATATTTTTCTATTATCATAAAGAAACACCACTATATATATATATATATATATATATATATATATATATGTATGCACTAGTGTCATTTCATTTTAATCATGGAATAATGTGGATTTGGGGTTACTTTTTTAACCTGAAAAGTGGGGATTTTTTTTTTATCAGAGAAAAACAGGATCCATGGTGATAATCCATCACTTCTCTTATACTCTTGTCTGAAGTGAGGGGCACTTTATTTGGGGAAAAGCCATGGGACCATTGGATTCTTTTAGTTCTATCTTGTACTTTGTCGAGGGATTCCCCATTTTTCTTCCAATTCTTTCCCAGTTATTTTCATTCCCTGAATCACCCATAAATGCACAGTTTGTAGAAAGTTGAGGCTCAACAATTTTTAATTTAGTAATGCATACTCTTTCCCATGATTCATATATTTTCTAGTTAGTGATTTCCATATACATGTAGCTCAAACACCTGAAATAGAAATAAATGCTTCACTGAAATCCTTTAACTTTTTTTTTTAATGTTTTAGGTAAGGTACTATTTCAGGCATTTATTGATGTAATCAGAGTCTATAGTTAGACAAATGAGGGACATTTCCTCAAAATCATATTTTTCCTGATTTTTAATTTTGATTTTTTTTTAAATACATTTGAGGTTTATTTTCGCATTTGTTCCAGTAAAGTCTTAAATCTGGGGATCTAATTTTCACACAAAACAATTAACTGATTGCAGATAAATACTTTTGGATATGAGTATTACATACATTGATTTAATCCAAGAGAAAAATGTTTTAATCGAAGGTGTGTTTGAAAATAACTTCTAAAAAAACACATCAAGCATTTCACAGATGTCTCACATTTGTACTCATGAATTATTTATTTTAAAAGTCCAAATTGCCCAGAATAAATATTGCCCAAATAACTGAATCTTAACATTGAAGAGGAATTGGTACTGAGATAACTAGCCCCGGAGTACAAACAAAATCACTGGGAAGATGAGCACTTTGTTGGGAGTGTCACAACCCAAAGTTGTGATTTTTTGTTTGCGTGTGCGCTTTGGCACCGCTAGATTATTTCCCGCCAATTTGTCACTTTCTTTGCACGGTAGAGTTCTCTGCTGCTAGAGAGAACTCTGGTGCAATGGGGGATTTCCCGCCAGATTACAGCTTCTTTGCAGTGTGCATCTCTTTCTTGCATCGTAGTGATGCATGTTGTAAAGAAGTTCCCGCCATTTGTATTAGGATCCGCGCCATGTTATTGGCCCATTCCTAATATAGGCACACGTGGCGGCTAGCGATTGGCTTGCTAGCCGTACATAAGGCTTGGGTCGTTTCCGCCCAAGTCGGAGGAGGGAGGACGAGAGAGATTCTGTGTGAAGATCTCCAAGTGCTGCGGACCCTTGCGGACCCGACGCGCCTCCCCTAAGTAGGCAATAGAGGCAATAGAACCAGGTCTACAGAGCTTTCGCTTCTCGCCTCTCCCCGTCACCGAGCGCAATCCTAGACGTATCCCTTTCCTGTAACTTCGGACCTGTGGAGCCTAGCAAACTCAGGGGAAAACTTATCGGACCCGCAGAGCCTGAATAACTCCAGGGAAACTTTTCGAACCCAACTTAACCGGACCCGCGGAGCCTAGCAAACTCCGTGGGAGCAATCGATTTGTCAGAGTCCTCCAATGAGGGTTCAAGCGGGAGCTGTGTCTGGAAACCTGTCCAGTCTACACCAATACCATCTTTGGGTGTAAGTAAACAATCTTTTCAATCAACCATTACGCCTCCGTAACTAATTCTAACTCGCGTGCGCTAAACCGCCCTGTGGTTCTCTCCAGCCCCGCGTGCCCGGGCTGCTGGCCACAGCCCATGTACACTGAAGATGGGTCCAGTACGACCCCGGTTCGCTCCTGGCTCGCCCATGGCGGCCAGAATGGGATCGGAATCACCGCCGCACATGGTGACGAGGGCGGGATCGGGGCTCGGCCTGCAGAGGGAGAACCTCGGTTGCCATGACCTGTTTCTCTAGACAGGATTTAAGACTCGTGTTGATACCTAACAGAAGTAGTATCTGCATCTATGTGGAAGCAGTGTGGAAAAAGACAAAAGCATTAGCCATATTCTTCATAACTACCATTCTTCTGTAACATAAACACAATCTGTACATGTGCCTGTATGTACATATTTGAACTAGTTGGGTCCTGCTCAGATGAAGCAGACTCCCTGCTAATCTAATTGGCCAGTGTCATTTGTTGAGACCTCACATTTAAGGCATACTTTAACAGTTGATGTCTCTTATACAAGGCTGTACAGTTGTGATTCAGTTCTTTAATCCTGCGTATCTCTAGCTTTGCCCCATAATCTGTTTTTCCTTTAGTCTCGGTTCCTGGTAGGCCTAACTGGTACTTAGCCTTCTATCCTGCTCCTATCTACCTGTTCCCTACCTCAGACTCCTAATTCTTGGATTATTTGAGGATTCCTAATTATCACCTGGCATACCACCTGATGCTTGGATTTGAGTAAACAATGCTGACTTCTGCATGGCATGCTATTCCTGTCTTCAGCTTTTAACCTTAAATTGGTGCCCCGATTACTAACCTTGGAATCTGGCTTTAAGCATAGAAACTGGAAATGGGGGAGAAAGCAAAAAATAGGATAGGATTTGGAAAGGAGGCAGTAGCTAATAGGTGAAAAAGACTTAGCTAATATTTGAGCTAGTGGGAGAAAGGCACAGGCTTGATAAGGAGACTGAGACTGAAAAGCAGTGTGAATGGAAATGAGACCTGATGAGGAAAGGGGAACTGGGATTCACTGTTCAAAGAGATTGAGACAAATGGGGAAATTAAGAGCAACAGTCAAGAGTGGGAAATTGGTACTAGGAAACATGGAGCCTGTGCCAGGGGGAGAGGCTGTGATTAAAAAAAAATACCACTGGGGACAAATATAAAAGGGTGGGTAAGTGACAGGGCCAGAAAAAAGCCCTAATGGAAGGGAGGGGAAAGCAGAGGTCACTCTTGGGTGGAATGGGTGTATTAATCTTTACCCACTAGAACATGAGTCCATCTGAAGCATGGAATAGAACCTCATATTCTCAAGTTACACTGTTCTTCCACTCTCAATAAATACTTGTAAAATAACTGGCATAAATCTTTTTTGTGTCCCTACCTCTATGTCTCGTTCATGTAGAGAAGGATGGTGTGCAACCCTTGAACAATGAGGGCAAAATGCATGTTTGAACTGTGTTTTGAAATGTGCAGCTCATCAATCAAGCACTATTCATTTTAAATGTATCATTTTTAATGGAATATTAAAAAATTGCATAGGAAAAATGCAACCTTATTAAAACCCACAGGACTCTTGCCATTGACTATAGCAGAGGCAGGATTTTTGCTGTGCTCTAATCTTGAAATTCTGTTGGACATTCACAGCTAGAATCAGACTTCTGCAAAGGTCAGATGAAAACATCCAAGTTTCATTTTGAAGGAAATGTTAGTCTGTAATTCATCTAAAGTTTTTGCATCTTTTTTGCCTACAAAATAAGCATTGTACCCAGAGATCCAGGCAGACACCATAGGCTATTGTGTCTAAAATTCAGGTGCATGACCAAAATGACCATAAATGTCCCTACCATAGAAAGAGGGAAACACATGTGTATCTCTGGAGGATGATCGTATTTTACTTCTGCCCTCTCAGACAGGTAATGGAAGAGCAGCACAGCTCCCACTGGATGACCTTGCAGGAAGCTGCCTGAAACCCAGGCAGTCTGTATTGTGCTTAGGGCTACTTTCAGTACCTGCAGTATCATGAACATTTAGCATTTTGTGACCTAAATCCTGTTCAGATACCTTGTTTAGTCACCTGGATCTGACTTTTAGGTGCTAGACAGCAGCTTCTGGAATCGAAATCCCAAACCCCCACCTAACTTTTTACATGCCAAAAGTATTTCCAGTAAAATGCCTTATGTTCCTCACCTTCACAGTGATCCCAAGTCCACTGATGAGAAATTAACTTCAGCTACTTTTTCCCATTCTCCATATGATGTATACATTAAAAAGTCACATGGTCACTACATAGCTCTTGCCCATGAATGCTATCACGTCTTTGTCTGTCTCAAGAGCAGCAGGCCCATTACAACTCTCATGAGTAACCAACAATATTTTTCATAGCATGTAGCATATCTGGAGCAGGAGCAAGATGGCAGACCTTGGTCCTTTGCAGTGGTCTTAGGGTTGCTGGGAAGGTGGTATAAATGAGCTCTAAATTTCCACCTGTACTCATGCACAAAAAAAGACGCTGTTGAGCTGCTTTGAATCCTAGCTCCTGCCTAATCCCAGCACAACTCACAAACCTGGAGTTTCCTCACTTGCTGTCAAGGTCACATCCAGTAGACATTCTTCAACTCAATCAACTTGAACAAAAGGCAACCAGAAAAGAGAAGGCATAGGCTTTCATAAGCAACAGCCTACTTCATCAGAAGGTATGAATGGACCTGCATAAAGCAAAGCTCTAAACAGAAAATAAAGCTCTAAATAGAAGGGAATTTAATACAGAGGATAGTGAGAGGGAGTGCTGCTAAGAGAGGTAAAGGTGGGTTGAATAGGTCAATAGGGATAAACAGGGCAATTAATTCAATGAGGGACACAGGGTTTATAAAAGCTAGTCCAGGTAATGAGATAAAAAGCCACAGACTCTGTTGAGACCATTTAACATAATCCAGTCTACGGATGATGTCTTCCACAGTTTCATATTCAAGTCATTTTTTAATAGTTTAATAGTAGTAAGAAAGCTACTGAGGTCATTGATGGAATGTCCAAGACAGTTAAATGTTATGCCATGAACTTTTGTGTATTTTTGGAATTGATGTCAAATCAGTGTCTATTTACCCTTCCATGTAAGGATCTCCCACTCTATCCAGCCTAGACAGCAGAAGAGCACTGTAAATGGGTGATGGCATATATAACATTGGTAGAGAAGCAAGTAAATGAACCCTGGATGTTATAAGCCATGTTGTTTGGTCTGTGCTGATAAGACGGCACAACTGATATCTAATCTGTAGCAAAGCCTTGTGGATTGGAGTTAGGTAATCTATTAGTGTTTATGGTATAATCCATACAGTTATACCATTCAGGTAGGAAGTATGAAACCTGTTTTCAAATCCAAACTGTTTCTGATTTAGATTGGAGACCTAAACATAAACATCTAAGAAGCATTCTTCAACCATCAAATCCTTAATATCTCCTGGTACAGCTTCTGAATTTAGAATAAATAAATATTTATGGAATGCATAAAAAGGACAAGGAAGTGAAGGACTTGACTGTCTGGATTATGCAGAAAGGATGTGGAATGTGTAATACTTAAGCTCCCTTGTAGATTTGGGCCCTCATTGAAAAAGGGGCCTGATGAAAACAATGTTGTACATTGTTGCACATAACATTTAGGCATGCACGTCCTGAGTTGATTTCAGAAAACCAAAGTAAGACATTCTGGGTCTCTGCATTTCAATACAGGGGCTTAGATAGAATTTAGATATCACCATTTGCATCTCTTGCAAAATGGTAGATGAACTGAACACGAGCAATGCCCAAAACTAAGGTAAAAGGCTTGATGTTTCACATGTCAAAGTGAAGTGGGACTAAGTAGGACATTAGAGAAAAGGATGTAAAATCTGACTAAAATCTGATTACATCACCTAACTCCCCATTTTAACCTGGATCTAACCCTTAATTAGGGCTAGACCCAGGTTAAATTAACATTTATTTAATTTCTAGGCAAACTTCCCTGAAATCAGGAGGAGTTTTGTCGTATTAAATAATTCAGTGGTTAACTAGCAAGTAGAATTTCACTATATCGGATCTTATAACCAATTCTACAATTTTATTAAACCAACAAAAGTGAACAAAAGAAGACAATGCAAAAGAAAACAATAACTCAAGGAACTAATTGATGAAAAATTCTCCTCTCTATAAGATCAATTTTCAAAGTTGGATACTTATGGTTAAGTACTTAACCTTTAAAAGAACGTAAGAGTATATTTTGCAGTTGAAACACCAAATGTCATCAATTTTCCAGGCCCATGTTTAAAAATGTGGGTCCCATGTTGTTACCTAAATGCATGTAAATATTGTCAAATGTCTATAAAAACTTAAATGGGAGAGGAAACCTTCCTTTGAACAGATTTCTTTATATTTAAAACTGAGATTGTTCCCAAGAAAATATTTTCATGCCTCAAAAATGCCCTGCTAAATGAAATATCCATGTATTACTAGCACACTCATTTTTCATACCTTGGCATTTAATTACTCTGTGGTAATGGTCCAAACAATTAGAGAGAAGCTAATAGTCCTTTTGAAGACAAGAAGGCAACATTTTTCATTAAAACTGAAATGGCCACTCTACATAAGAAAATGTTCTTTGTTTAGAACATAGATTTAATTAAAACATCACTTAACACTGATCATAAATGAATCTAACAGTTGGTTTATGAAACATAGAATGATTCATTCAAATTAGAAAGGTACATCTGCAAATGCTGATAATTTCAGTCTTCCTGTCTTATGCAGCTTCCCCTTATCCTCCTGGTGTTTTATTTATTTATTTTTTTTTTTTATGTGATATTTTATCTGCTTGCCACTAGCACACACTCCAAAAAATCCAAACAGCTTCATCTTCCTGTTGCTGATATTAACAGCATGTATTTTACCTAACATAAGAGCTTCAACAATAGCATTAATATTGCATTTCTTTTATGTTCAGAACTTTCATGGTTCTTTCAAGTTGATGGTTTATTTGTGTGCTTTATATCTTTATGTTTATAGAGTAGTAATTTTATGCAGCTTAATGTCTTTGCAAATATTCATTTTCATCCCCATCTTTGATAGATCAGTGGGTGTTGTTGGATAATTTCCTTTCTTTTCCATTTGCTTGTTGTTTCTTTGAGAATGCCCTTGTCTCTTCGGCTGTTTTCTCACTGAATCACTGTCACTTTATTTGTGCCCCATTGGCAAGTTGGTGATGGGGCAATCTGCTTAAGAATAAGCAGATAACATTAAATATTTTAATGCAGCATAATAATGTCTTTCTTCTTGAAATGGACTTGCATTTTTGCATATTTTTGATGAAAACTTGCACAGATGGGACTTCTTAGCCAGTAGAGGGGGCCAATGAGCAAATCATCAACACATAAAGAGCTATTAGTTGCAATGATAACACATGGGAATAAGTGAAGGGAGGTATCCATAAAACTTTTGTTTATCCTTTCTAAAATAATACAGTGAATGACCATTAAAAAAATAACAATGGCAAAAAAGTTTTACATTTGCTGTCAGTTTAACACTTGAATCCTCCTTTGCATGACATGCAATACAGTAGTGTCATGGTATTGCTGTTTTCACTTGAGTTCCAGTCAAGGAGAGGGGCACTGTCTAAAATAGGCAAACAAACAAACCAAAACCCAGTATAATACTGATATTAAACTTGTGTTGAGTGATGGAGAAGCAATGCAGTGCTATGTTGGCTTTATTAGTAAATTTAGCATTAGAGAATTTGCTCCCAGGTTAGAAATAATACAACTTCTGGCCATGTCCACACACAGTGTGGATGTTTGGTTCCCTGGGGACAACTAGCGGTGGCACACCTTGTGCTGCTGCTTGTTGTCCCAGGGAATGCTTGTGCCACGTGCACTTCGGTGTGAGGCAAGTTACTCTGGGTTGGGTAGGGGAAGCTGGGGAGAGCACTGGGTTGGTCCCGGCAGCCTTACTTGAGGTCCTGGGGGCTTCCCAGGACTGCAGCAGTGGTGATTCTGCTGCAGGGAGCCTGGCTGGCAGCCGCAGCATGGCTCCAGGTGGCCTGGCTCTGCTTCTGAATGGTGCACACTTCCCATGCATGTACTGCTCCACTTTTTTTCTCCTTGGGTTTTTTTGAGCCCTGGATATCCAGGGGCTAAAAAGCCCCCTCTGCACTGCTCCCTTGCAGTTCACAGAACAACTGAATGTGCAGTATGTGGCCCTACAGATGTGTCTCTGGCATCCCACCCTGCACAGCCATGGTCATCTGGATGGGGCCTTTGTGTTAAAATTTTTAGAAAATTTGAAAGAGCAGTTTTACATAATTTTCATTGACTACTGAAAGTGGTGTAAATAAAATTTATTTTCTTTATCCAGAAAACAATGGACTTGGAGAGTAATAAATTCTCGGGTGCTTTCTAGTGACCTAGGCAAAGGCAGAGACATGCTGTCAAGAGTTGTTAGAATAAAAAATTATTTTCATAGAGAATCACTGCAAATTCTAGGTTATAAAACTAAAATGGGCCATTAGAGGTCATAGGGATTTCTTGAATTAATTACTATTTGAACTGGATTATATTTTACAGAAGACATTCAACGTTCATTTAAAATTTGTCACAGATGACAAATTCACTGAAACACTTGCCATCTCATTCCACTGGTTAATTACACTGAAATTTGCACACCATTTCTAATTTCAATTTTTCTACTTTCTACTATTGGATTTTATTATACTTTTCTTGATGTGGTGATCTGTTGTGAAACTATTTTTTCCTGTCAAAGTGCTTAATGAACATGATCAGGTCTCTCTTCAAATTATATTGGATAACCAGACAGATTGTGCTCCAGCAGTCTGTCACCATACGGCATAATATCCAGTCCCTTAATTATTCTCTTGACTGTTTTCTTAATGTTCACGAATGTATCAACATCTCTATTGAAGTGTGGATACTAGAACTGGATATCGTTTTCTAGTAGTAGTTTCACTAGTCCAAACATAGAAGTAATATAATCACTGTATTCTTAGTCAGTATTTCCATCTTTATATTATTGCAGGATTAGCCTTTTGGATAACAGTGTAGCAAAGTCATATTCAGAGGGCTACCCACCATAATCTTCAATGATTTTACAAAATCAGTGCTTCCCATGACGGGGTCATCCATTTTGTAAGCATGACCCACATTTTTTATTCCTTAGGGATTTGTCTTAAACATATTAAAATACGTATTATTTATTTGTATTAGGTGAGCTATGACCTTTTTGGAAAGAAATTGAAATTTTATTGGAATTGTATTGGAGAGGAAAGGAAAGGAAGTTTGACATGGTGAACTCTGAAATCCAACTTACGCAAAATGAACTGTATTTTATCTTGGTGCCAAACAGCATCACAAGGCTAATGGCTTATTTTGTTTCCCCAGATCTTGTGTTCTCAAATATAAGCTCAGTCAAAATCATCAAGCCTTGAATGAAAAAGCTGGGGCATTCTTCATTTAAATGAATACCACAATATGTTTGCTTGACCTTTTGCTTTTTGTCGACTCACATTACAACTGAGCCTCATAAATAATGTTGCAAGATGACATGCTGTTTACTTGGACTGTCTTTTCTTCATATTCAGCAAATACTAATCTGCAGAAACATAATTTTAGTTTTTGCACCACCTACCTTATACAAGTTGTCAGCTGCAAATGCAGGTTTGATAGGCTATAGCTAAAATAAAGTTAATATCAGGTTTAAAAAAATACTTCACATCACCAAATAAAATCAGACCTTCTGATATTTTGGTTAGGTTGCCATTGCTGGGGAGCTATTTTTAATAAGGTTGCTTCAACATCATTACTTTGCCATGAATTCTGTCATGTTAACAAGCAACTTCTCTCACTGTCTTTACTTGGCTTGTCACCTTAGAATCTTTTTCAGCAGAGCACATTACTTGTTCCTGTGTCTCATTTTGTGCTGGAAAACATCCCATTAAAACAATTATACTTGTGTACCCACGTGTACAGACAGTTCTTATAGTATGATGACATATTTTTTTCAAGTGAAAGTAAAATGAATACACCATACTTACCTGAATGCAAGGTAACATTAAACTTAAGAACACCTCCCCCCCCATTAGATTCTATATATACAAATTATAAAATTTATTATCATTTTCCATGTATAGAATCTAATTACTGGGGGTGTAAAGCATCTTAAATTTGCCTCCCACACTGCTATGCCAGAAAAAAGCAGTGATGGGGGGCCTGGCAGCTAGACCCCTACCCTTTTCCCTCCTGACCCTTGCACCTGTCATGCCTGCCCTCTTGGCCACTTGGCTACCTGCAGCCTACCCGCCCCAACCCCTGCCTCCCAGCCATCCTGCCCCCCACCCTGCCCCACAGTGCTTATTTTCTGTTGCAGTTCTGGCTCCTGGGCATTCAGAAATGGTGGCAGTAGGCCTGGCCCTGGTCCCAGCCAGGCAGCAGCAGCAGAAGTAGCAGCAGCTCTTGGTCTGGCCCCATTGTGGTGGGCCCAGATCTAGAGCCAAAGCAATGATAAGCCATGGGGGGTGAGCAGTATGTGCTAGGAGAGCCAGGCTGCACTGCTCCCCGCCACACACATCTCCCCCAAGCCACACTCCCTCATGCCCCTACCCCCCTCCCTTGCACCATGGTCTCACCTGTGCTCCCTGGTGGTGATAAAATGATATTTAGAGATAACCTTTTAGGAATTGGCTTGTAGGTAGAGTAGACATTGCACTAGAACAATGGTCAAGGGCAATGGCAAGGGTTAATAGGTTTCTAAGTCGGTTTGTGACAAAGTTTCACATTCTCAGCCTTCAGGACCTACTGTATTTGAAGCTAGCAGACAAACAGGCTGGGAAATTGAAGAAATGCAGTACAGTCTTCCCTGAAAGCCCATAACAAGAGATAAGGACAGTGATCAGCTACAAAGCCCCTGGGATTTCTGGTTCTAGTGGATGGACCAAATTAAGAGGCCTGGGATACCCAAATTAAGACACCAGTAAATGACCAAATTAAGATGCATGCATGCAATATGTTTGAAAAACAAAAGGATATGCTGACAGAACAGAATATGACCAGCATGATGACCATGGGGAAACCAATCAATGGTACCTGGAAATGAGTCACCAGGAGGAAAAGAATACAAAAGGAGGGATTTTCAGAGCAGCGGGAGGATCCTGAGGCCACTGTGGGAGAAGGACACACTGCCGGCCTGTCTCATCCACCCTGCTGGTGGGGGGAGATCCTGAGGCCACCATGGGCAGAGGGCACACCACTGGCCAGTCTTACCCCACTGGGGGAAGCGGGTGGGGGGGTGTGAGCCTTGGCCCTCATTTTCCAAGACTGTTGACATTCAAGACAGAGTGACACTCACAGGGTGACACTCACACTCACAGATGATGGCCAGGCATACTGTCCCTCTGTTAATGCCTTAGGACTGGTAGATAAGTAGAACTGGAGTGGGGGGTAATTTGTTTGCTTTGCCTACATTAGTCTTATCTGCTATCACTGTGTATCAAAAAAACTTACCTATTATTGATTGCAAGAAGTTGTGGTCAGTCTGAAGGTTTGGGTCTGTGACAGCTGAAAACTCTTTGTGTGATAAAAGTGCTTGCCGAAGGCTCTATGAAGATTAGACCAAGTGTTTTTATGTATTTGTTTAAATATTAAGCTATATGTTGTTGCTAAGAGCCTAATTAAAGTTTAAGATGTAGTAAGGCCTTGTATAAAGTAAGGCCTAGTAAATTTAGCAAAGCCTTGAAGTAGTAAGGCCCCATGGTGTAGTTAAAATTAACCTTATCAAAGGAATGCAAGACTTGTACCGCTATTGGTCAGTCTACGGACAGTTAAAGTAAAAAGAATCTGAATGGCTGTAACTTATCAGCACAACTTAGAAATTTTAAATGGGCTAGAACATTCGGAAACCATTCAGAAGGAAGATACAGCTCTGTGAAAAGGATTAGTTAGCTGTTGACCTGGATCAGTGGGCCCGTTGATCTCAAGGAGCCCAAGGACTGAATACCAGGATCCTTCCCAGTACCTCTTGGACAGAGCTGACTGGGGACTCCTGACTTCGCTGAGCTTTGTGGAAAGAGAAACTTGTCATACATCAGGCATCAGAGGGGACTGCTGATAAGTTGCCAATGCGAATTATTCTTGTCTGTCATTGTTTGTCTTGTTACTATGCGTAGTTGTGTTTTTGTTAAGTCAATAAACCTTTTTTACCTTTAGACCCCCGACCACACTCTCAATCCCCGAACCCTCCGCAGGTGGCTGGGACAGTGTCCACCTGGAACAAAGTATCAGGGCTGAGTTGTAAATCTAGTGCCAACAATTGGTAACTCTCCTGGGACCAGGTCCAGTGCCAATAAATTGGTGACTCTGGTGGGACCAGATCCTGTGCCAATACTCCCCACACCTGCACTCCCCTCCCTGGCAGCATGAGCCACCCTGACCAGGAGCAGCGGGCAGCTCGGCTCTGGTTTCACCACAGGCTGAGCCCCAGAGCTGCAATACTTGGCCCAGCTGGTACTCAGACCCAAAACAAGGCTTTTTCCCCCCTTATGTTGACTGGGGAAGAAAACTTTGTTTTGCATTTGAGTAAATATGGTATTTCCTTTGATATGATGATAAAGGCTATATCCAAAATCAATACATTGGAAAGGCATTTTTTGACTGAGTATAATCAAATTATTTGTTACAAACAATTATCTTGATAAGATACTCTCTCATATAGTATGCTTTTCTTCCCTCAATTTAGGATATATCTTCATCACCTTTCCTGTTTTAATGGCTGCATTAAAGATAATAATGATTTAAATGGACACAAAAAATACTGAAAAGACCACTATTAAAGGGGGAAGGGGATTTCAGAGTGGAGGCCATGAGAAGCAGTTGCAGCAGTCCATGCAGAGGCAGAGGAATGGCTGGGAATTACTGCAGATGATGAGAGAAAAGCCTGGGGGTGTAATGAACCAGTTTTACTCTCAAGGTACTTACCATTTGGACTGTGAAAAGTAGAATCTCTAAGTTTGTTATTAAGGACTTGTTAACAGGGGAGGGTTTACCCCAGTTTGTTTTCTGTGGACTGTATGTCATGTTTTAAGAGATGTGAGGAATAATCATTTGAGGTGGGACTGGCTGACGGCCGCTCACCAGACAAAGAGACCATGGGAAAGGATTTTGACTGCTGAGAAACTCTAAAGAAGTTACAAACACTGGTTATGTTATTGTTATTTGATGTTGTTGTAAAAAGGGAAAGAGAGTCCAGTTAATATACATTGAGATCAATCCCATAAGATTTGCCTTCGTACGCTTTTTTTTTTTATTTCTCCCGTCAAAGGCATGGCAGACGAGTGAGTGGCAGAAGTTACTTAAATTAACTTGGTCCCTGTAACACCCCTACAATACACACATTTAATGACCACCTGCACACATGTAGTTAAATAACTTACCCATTGTCACACAGGAACTTTTTTAAGAGAGACAATATTGGAAGCTAATTCCCAGGAGAAGCATGTAACTGATTTAACAGTAGGGCTATCATTTCTCCTTCTGCAATACCTTCCCTCATTTAATAATGCAATTGCATCAATAAATGAATTAGTGGATGTGTCATAGTTAAAAAGCTCTTCCTTCACTATACAGCCCTGATAAATTCCCAGAGCAGGTCTATCCTGGACTCTGAATAAAGCACAGATCCTGTAGGAAAAGTATGCCTTTCTATAATCAATGTTGTCTTTATAAGTTTGCCTTGAGCCTTCCAATCTGTTATGTCTAACTCTAACTATTGACTCCCCATTCTTAACCAGGTCTACATTCCTAATTCTAATCCTCTTCCTCTTTCCAACCTGTTCTCATCTGGCAAATGTTTTTATTCCCCTCTTCCTCCAACCTTAGTGGAATGCCCTTTTTCTACACATGTTCTCTGTATTCACTGACTCCCAGTCCAAGGCTGTCTCCCAAGATCCTAATCCAAACTCAGTTTTGCCAATCCCCTGGGCCCTTGTTTTACCCCACACTATTACTCCATATGAAATCTCTCTCCCTTTCCTCCAGCAATTTGCCCCTGGCACACAGGTGCATAGTCTCTTTGTCCAGTCAGTCCCTTTCTTCATCTTTAGCTTCTATGTATTTTAGCGACCCTTGAAGCAACAGAACATTGTCTGCCATTGCCTTCTGCTTTGTCTTTGACAGGTCAGGCTGCTATGCTTTGTGGTTGTGTGACAGGGGCACCTGTGTAGCTTTAGCAATAGATCACACAAGGATTTGCATAGATTGGTTTGAATAGAAATGATCCTGTCTCTGGCAGGTGGTTGGACTAGATGAACTTCAGAGGTGCCTCCCAGCCCTACTGTTCTATGATTCATAGATGTTTGGGTTGGAAGGGACCTTAGAAGATCGCTAAGTCTGACCCCCTGCCCTGGGCAGGAAAGAGCACTGCAGTCACATGACCAGGCGCATGTCTCTTAAAGGCCCCTAAGGTAGGGGAGAGCACTACCTTCCTTGGAAGCCCATTCCAGATTTTGGCAACCCTTACCATAAAGAAGTGCTTCCTGATGTCTAACCTAAATCTGTTCATCAGTTTGTGACCATTGTTCCTAGTTACTCCAAGGGGTGCCCTGGTAAACAGGGCATCTCTTGTTCCATGCTGTCCTCCCCTGATGAATTTGTAGGCAGCCACAAGATCGCTTCTCAGCCTTCTCTTGCAGAGGCTGAAGAGATCCAGGGTCCTCAATCTCTCCTCATAGGGTTTTGCCTGCAGGCCCCTAACTATAAGAGTGGCCCTCCTCTGAACCCACTTGAGGCCGTCCACATTCCTCTTGAAGTGTGGCACCCAAACCTGGACACAGTACTCCAACTGCAGCCTTACCACTGCTGCATAAAGGGGAAGTATCACCTCCTTGGACCTGTTTGTCATGCACCTGCTAAGGCATGATAAAGTGTGATTAGTTTATTGATTACTTTGTCACATTGATGACTCATGTTCATCTTGGTGTCAACATGACTCCAAGTTCCCTTTCCACTGCTGTGCTGCTAAGAAGGTCCTCCCCCAGCCTGTAAGTGTGCTGGTGATTCCTTCTTCCTAGGTGCAGCACCTTGCACTTGTCCTTATTGAACCGCATCCTATTCTGTTCTGCCCATTTTTTCAACCTGTCCAGATCTACCTGGATTTGTTCCCCACCCTTTAGCATGTTAACTTTACCCCATAATTTGTTATTATCTGCAAATTTGGACAGAGTGCTTTTCACATCCTCATCCAAGTCACCAGTGAAGACATTGAACAGCACCGGTCGAAGGAGTGAGCCTTGTGGGACTCCATTGCCCACATCTTTCCAGGTTGATACTGACCCATCCACCACCACTCTCTGGGTGTGAACCCTAAGCCAATTTGCTACCCACCTGACCACATAATCATCTACATCACAATCTCTCAGTTTATCAGAATATAATGAGATACTGTATTGAAGGCCTTCTTAAAATCCAAGTAGATGACATCCACCTCAATTCCTGCGTCTAAGCATTTTGTGATCTTGTCATAAAAAGAAACAAGGTTAGTCAGGAAGGATCTGCCTGCTATGAATCCATGCTGGTTGCCCTTTAGCATTGCTTTCCCCACTGGACTCCCACAAATGTGATCCTTAATAATTTTTTCAAAGGTTTTTTTCCGAGAATAGATGTGAGACTAACCCATCTATAGTTACCCAGATCCTTCTTCCTCCCCTTCTTAAAAATAGGGACCACATTGGCCCTTTTCCAGTCCTCTTTGGCTTGACCTGAGCACCAAGAGCACTCAAACAGCCATGACAGTGGCTTTGCTATGACACTGGCCAATTCCTTCAGCACCCTTGGATGAAGACCATCAGGACCTGCTGACTTAAACACATCCAACCCCTCCAAGTGTCTCTTCACTGAGTCTGTGCTAACAGTTGTTGGGATGCTTACCCCTTTATGCCTGTCTATGATCCAATTGGGAGATTTGTCCTGATCTCAGTTCAGGAATACAGGAGCAAAAAACTCATTGAAGAACTCAGCTTTTCAGAATCTATGGATTTGTGGGATGAGGGTGGGGTTTGTTCTGGTTTTTTGCATCTGATCTCCCTGTCTAGCCCCTCCAGCAGTTACCAGTGAGCGTTTATTTTTTCCCCAATTCCCAGCTTCAGTCTTCTTATCCAGTCAAATCCCAATATCCCAGCAAGCCATTTCATGGTCCCACATACCATCATCCTGCCCCAGTTTTGTCTGTTCTCAGGTATGTCTTGTCTTCTGTGTATTCAGTCAATAGCTCCCTCTCTGTCCTACCCCCACAGCTTGCCAGTGTGTCTATATCATGTGAACTGAATGCATAAGAAAGCTAGGAATCCTGCTTTTAGTGTTTTTGTCCACATTCAGGTTCATAGCCAGGAGCAGCCAAGACTGCAATTGAAAGCAAAAAGGTGAGCACAATGAATAAGGACAGAATTTTTTTTTTTTTGATAATTTAATTGAGATCTAATGAATCCTTACTAGGAACATGCAAAGAGGTTTTTTTTCAAGTCTGTCCAAATTCAAATAGATTTTCAAAGGGATGGCAAATGTCATCCTTAATACAAATAAAGTTGATACAAAAATAACCATTACGTCAAGTTTCAAGATTATGTTCCAAAGCACAAGGGCACTGGAATGTTTCAAAGAAAAGTTGCTTGATTTTTTTTTTTTTAATATGGACAAAATGGTATCATTTTTTTTCCTAATCTTATTCTTGGAAATGGAATGGCATTTTCTAAAATTATTCAGCCTAAGTCAGGCATCCAATATATAAAAATTCAAGTTTCAAGATTAAAGTTTGACAAAATTAAAAGCAACTACCATAGGGCTTTATAATGAGATACATACTTATATTCCTTTAATTCACTGATTGCCTGCCAAAGCTTTCTGAGAGAATGTTTCATTCTGTAACCTGAGTGGTACTCCAAGATGTACCCCCTCTCCAATGGAAGGGATAAGAGCAGGTGCCCAAGTGCTGTGGGAGGTGTAGGGACCCTCCTTCCCTATTGAGCAGTGCCAGATCACCAATGGAGACTTAACCATACACCTTTTAATGAGACAAACAGTGATGGGAACATAACATATATAAACCAAGAGGCATAGGGGACACTACAATGCCCCAAGGGGATGGGATTCAGTAGAGGTTAGGTATTCACATTTGTAGACATATTCATCTAGTTAACAAAACACAGGTTTAACAAAATATAAAACGCAAACTAGACAATAAACAATATTGATTGACAAAATATAAAATGCACGAAATACAAAACACCAAACAACAAGAGAGATAGGGCGTAGGTACCTGGATGGGGGAAGAGGGAAAACACAATGACTCCCCTCCAACAAGAACTTTGTCTCTGTCATTTTACTCACCCCTACTAGACCAAGCCAGGACTTAAACTCTGATTTCCCACACAGTGGGCAGAAACTCTACCACACAGTCACTGCTGTTCGGTTTGCTTTAGGCTCCTAGGGCTTTTCACTTTCTGGAAGCCCCCATCTTATATTGAGCTGGCCTGCTTTTTGCTGGAGAAACTGGAAGCAGAGCTGGGAGCATCTTGAGTCACTGCACAGATTTCTGCTGGAGCCAGGTGAGAAACCTCTCCTGCTGGCTACAGCCTCTTGCTGGGGGTCCCGGAGTCCAGCAGGGAGCTTCTCCTGCCAGCTGCACTGGTGACAGTTCAACTGCTGCCTGTCCTGCTCCTTTAGGGTCTTCTGGGACAACTGCTTCTGCCCCACTGGCCCAGCTCGTTGCCAGCTCTTTGAAACTCCTTCCTGGTCGTCCCTCACAGGTCTCCTGGAGTCAGCTGCACTGCCCCTTTTATCCCCCTCCAGGTGACCCATGGGGCCAATCAGGGGACATGGAGGGTGAGTCTCTGGGGCCTGATTGGTGAGGAAAGGGAATCCCAAGCCCTCCAATCATTTTGTACCCTTTCAAAACCCATGGGCCAAATCACTACCAGTTAGTCTGTCACAATTCATTTGCAAATACAAATAGCCCTCTGCGTAAGCTAATTGCTAAAGATCATAATTTAGGGATGACTAACTACAAAGCACACCAAGATTGGTATGTGTGTGTATGTGTGTGTACTTTACACACATTTATGCTACCATAAATTAATATGTACATTGTGCTAAAAAAAAAAAGCTTGTTTCATGCAACTAGGCCCTTGTGCTTTTGCAGTAATACCAGAATATAATTCTGGCATAGAATTCTTTTTGAAGCAAAGGAGAAGCTGACATATTCCCATGTAGATATTTTCATCCTAAATCAAGTTCATCGAGTCTGTATTACTACACAGTGGGCATGTCAACATGTGCATATTAATATGCATGAATAAACTTTGCTGCTTATCACAATAGAATGTATTGCTCCCATGCATGCACTTTTGCATGCACTCAGGACCATAGCACATTGAGCCGGGTTGGAGCAGCCCCAGGTATCAGGGAGCCCAAGGGGTCAGCCTGCCAGCCTGGGACTGTTCCCCCTGGTTCAATGTGTGGTGCAGGGACTGGTTAGGGCATGAGGTTGCTTCAGTGCTGGGCTAGCCAGCAGGCATCTCCCACCCTGAAGCGCCCTTATGCCCCAGTCAACTGAGGCAGCATCTACATATGCGCTGCTGTAGAGTTTTTTGCTATGCCGCAGGCTAGTATTTGTATTTAGCAGTACTATTCTGTTGTGGAGTAAATTAGTTTACTCCAGCCTAATAGGGGTGTATGTGTAGGCATGCAATATTTACTGCACAGCTAAGCTAGTCTACTGCACAATAAACATCTTGTGTAGACACACCCGCTATGCCACAGGTACAATGCCAAATTGAATCTTTCACGATGGCAAATCGTTTCACTATTTGGATGGGAAAATTACATTGATAACTCTTATGCCAAAAGAAGCTGAGTCTGTGACTGAGCTAGCTGAAATACTCTTCCTCTGTATTATTTCAAAATTCATTGACTTGTGTCCTTTTTGATCAGGCTCTGTAATCCAGGTTGTGAGAGTTCCCTATAAGCTTTTGAGCAATTTATCTAAGTCCTGAACCATTCATATGTGAACCAGGTACACTGTTTTGTTTACTGAACGATATTTCAGATGAGACTGAAAATTGAGCTCCTTTTCACCATTTAAAAAAAATTCAGTAGCAATTTTTGTTCAGGCATATGTATTGATCTTAGAGTCTAAGCCAACTTTTACATTCTGTCACTTTGAAAATAATCACTTGCAGTTTGTCTACCAAATTCAGGTGAATAAATAATACCACGCTTCCTGATTTTCACCTTTGTACTGTTTGACATTTGCTATATTTCACAATGGAGTGGTTGAATTTCAGTGATGAATGAAGTCATTTTATATTTATTTATAGCCATAACTATAATTTATAGCTATAACTATACATATACATGCATGCACACACACACACACACAGAGATGTTCCTTCTATATCAAATAAAGTACATATTTGCATATGCAAAACAATCCTCCACAGAAATATATTAAGACTTTGCAGCAGAAAATGTAAATATCACAACTAATACTGTCTATAACACTGATAACTAGTAGGGCTGTGTGAAACTTTGGTTGCTGATTCGATTCGGTGGAGATTCGGCCTGACTCAGTGGCTGAATCTCAAATCTGAATTGAATTAGGGGACCCTTTAATCTTTCTGAATCAAATCAGAACCTTCCAAATAGAACCAGATATCATATGCAATGCTTGCCCGCCTATATGCTAGTACAAAGACAATGGGGAGCAGACAGAGTGAACTGGAAGTTATAGTATGTAATATATGTGTATGTGTACACACGCACACACACACAGGCACGTGCGCACACACACACACACACACACACAACTTATTTGAAAATATGAAAGCTTGGTGGACTAAATGCCACAATCTGGCATATTAACTCTGAAGGGTTTAGTATTTGGGTTAAGATAACAGAAAAAAGTTTTGTGGTGAAAGTGAACTATAAATAAATAGGAAGACAAGGTTCTTTGTCTCAATCTACACCCACAATTACTACACCCCACAACAAAGCCATCAGCATTCCTGGATCTTACAGCTGCACCTCCAGAAATGTAATGTATCTCATCCAATGAACCAAATGCCCTGATGGAAAATATGTAGGAGAGACCAAACAACAACTGCGCACCAGAATGAATGCACACCGGAAATCTATCAGAGACAAGAATTACCTGTGAGGGCACATTTCTCACAGGACAATCACTATCTCTCCAATCTCTCAGTTCTAATCCTTAAAGGAAATTTACAAAACACTTCTCAGAGATGAGCCTATGAACTTCACTTCATCAACCTCCTGGATACTAAAAATCATGGACTAAATCTAGACGTATTTATGGCACATTATAACTTGCCTGACACCTGACTCCCCAGGTACCTCTCCACTATTCATCCCCTTCTCCCCCACATCCAGCCTGTCTCTCACCCACTGACTCCTCACTTTACATCTTCACTGACTGCCCATCTTGTCTTATCTTGCCTATCTGCCTATACCAGCCCAGCCTAACTTCTTTACTATTTATTCCATCTGGGAAGAGCACACACCATCTGCAGAGACTTCCTCAGCCTGATGAAGGGTTTTTAAACCTGAAAGCTTGCTTAATTTTTTTCCCCAACTATTTAAGTTCATCTAATAAAAGATATCAGATTCACCCAAAGAACCTTGTCTGCCTATGTTCTTAGACCAACGCAGCTACAGCCTATACCCCTGTAAGTCAGGAAGAGGAGTTTGATGAGGCTTTCTTCAAGTAGGTAACTGGAATATTTAAAATTTACAAGCTTGTACTAATAGATGATTTTAACATCCTTGATGTGTGTTTGAAAGAAAATGTAGCAAAACATAAAATATCACAAAAGGTCATAATGTGTGAAGAACATTACAATATCTGAACATCTGAATATTAACTGATTCAGAAAAAAAATAGTAGATAAGGTTCTACTAAGTAGCACCTGATCTCACTGCACAAGACATTTTTTACTTATCTGAAAATGAGAATTTACATACAGGTAATGGAAATAAGGGCAAATTACTATAATAATATAACTGCATATGGAAAAATATGAGGGCATTTTGTATTATAAAAAGGAGCAGAATGTATGTGGAGATACAAAATCAGGAAGGCAAAGGTGAAAAATGGCTTACAGCTGATGAAAGATGGAAAAGACAACAAGACATTTTACAAATATATTAGATGAAAAAGAAGACCATGGAAACTTGGTGTCCTGCTCAAGGGAAATGTTGAATTATTAATGGAAAACACAAAGAAAACAAAGCTGATCAATAGGATTTTTGCTTTAGTCTTCAGAAAATAATTACGGCAAAATTAGCAAAATTGATATAAACAAAAAAGGAAGTAACAAACACTTCAGAGAACCTTTGACAAATTTAAATTAATTTAAATCAGAACCTGGTATCATCAGAATTCATCCCAGAATGCTAAAGGATAGACTGAAAATTCTTAAAGCTACTGGTAATACATTTTGCAAAATCATGGGTGAAAGGGAAGGTCCTATAGGACTGGAGAAATGTTAACATAATACATATATTAAAAAGGGAGGACTCAGAGAATTATACCAGTAGCTTGACTTATTTACCTAGGAAATTACTAGAACATGTTATAAAGCATTCACTTTCTAATTATCAGGAGGATGAAGATTTGATCAGCAGCAACCAATAAATGGTTATTTATTTATTCCTAATAAATAATATGGATTTATTAGGAAGAAATCATGCAAAACCAAATTGATTTCCTTCTTTGAAAAGGTAACTAGTTTGGTGGATGAGGGGAATACAGTAGACATACTATAGCTGCACTTTAGCAAGCCTTTTATGTTCCTTCACAACATAAGGACACTGGAGAAATGTGGACTATCTGGAATTTTTATTCAGTGCATATATCATTTGTTGAATAACTACAAGAAAAAAGTAACTATTAATGGGTCAAGTACAGATTGGCAGAAAGTCTCAAGTGAGGTTCCACAGGGATCTCTTGTGGGTGCGGTGCTATTTAACATTTCTATTAATGGTTTCGTTATAAACATAGACAACTTTCAGATGATATACAACTCGGAGGACATAAATCATTTGGAGGACAAAGTGGTCTTGCTAAATGGATCTACCACAACATTGGTAATGTTAGAAGGATGCTGCAATTGTTGTGATTCAAGAATTATGTTAAAGGCACAGATTTTTGTGGGTATTATCTTTTATTGGGCCAACTGCATGGTTGGGACAGATCTGGTGAAAAATGTTTCACATTTGAAAGCTTGTCTAAGTCTATCCCAACCATGCAGTTGGTCCAATAAAAATATCACCACAAATATCCTACAGGCTCACTTAATCACAAAATGAAATTCAACAATGAGAAACGTAAGTTCCTACATGTACACTGACTACACTGACATACAGAGATAGAGTATAATTGCTTGGTATTGTCAAGAAGTACCTGAGGGTTAAGTAAGAGTCAGCAATAGGATGTTATACTACCCCCCCACCAAAAAAAAAAAAAGTTGTATTTGAGGCTGCATTTAAAGAAGTATTGTGTTCAAAACATACAAGATGATAGTACCACTTTACTTATGGTGGTTTAGACCTCAGAGGGAGTACTGTATCCAGTTTGGAACTATATTTTAAGAAGGGTATTGAGAAACAGGATAAGATCTAGAGATGAGCTCCTTTTAGATGATATAGGGTGACTAAATTTAATGCACATGAAGCGATTTTGGCAGGTGTCTGCACGTGCAGGGACTTAGTACTAAAGTTAGTACCGAGTCCCTGCAGCCCTGCCATGTAACCCAAGTGGCTGGGTGGACTTGGCACTAAAGTTAGTGTCAGGCCGCATCTACACATGTATTAATGTGCTTTGACTAATCACTCCTCAATCTGACACCTGCATTTGCAGGTGTCAAATTTAGGTGTGACTAGTCTAATTTTACCATTTTAATGTCCACTAAGGGCACACACGTTTAGGTGTGTGCTCATAATGTACATTAAATTAGGCTAATGTGTACTAACATGTCTCATGTAGATGTGTCTATAGTGTTAGAAAGCAAGATATATGAAGAAAGGTTGAAGGCAGGGCTGGATTAATGCATAGGCAAAACAGGCAAATGCCTAGGCCCTAAATGAAGCAGAAGCCCAGCTGTACTTATTTTACATATTATAATTATTGAATGAAAAAAAAGTAGGGGCCCATGAAGTTGTTTGCCTAAGGCCCACTAAAAAGTTAATCTGGCCCTGGTTGAAGGCATTAACTATATTTAGTTTGGAGAAAAGGAGACAACATGATGGCAATCTTCATGTATTTGAAATCTGCAATTAAAGAAGATGGAGAACATTGTTTTCTTCTTTTGCCACAGAGGAAAGGAATTGATTTAAATTATAGCAAAGCAGATTTTGATGAAATCTCAGGAAAATATTTCTAACTCTAAGAACAGTAGGACAATGGGACAAGCTGCCTAGAGTAACTGAAACCTTCTTTAGTAGCATTTTTAAACAAGAATAGTTATTTGTTTGGAGTAATTTGGGATAGCAAATCCTGCATTTGTTCATGGTGTCAGATCAGATACCTTTAAATGATTTTCCAAGTAAATGATTCAATGAAAACCCAGTAGAACAGTTTCAGATTAGTGAAAAACCTAGCTCATTATATGTATTTTGGTTTTAATATATACCTTTAAATCAATTAAAACAAGGAACTTTATTGTAAAGATTCTCTGCAAATATTCCCTTTGACTTTTCCCTTTTTTCTGTATCACTTTTATCACTATAGTTATTGTAGATAAGTTAATTAAGGGCTAAGATTCATGGTAGATTATACAGTATACACATCAATAAACAGTTTTTCAGGCTGGTTGAATTCCAGAGTGGTGATACTGGGGCACTTGGTAACAGAAAGTCCATAATTATTATTCCTATTACATTGCAAAATAAAACAGTGATATGATTGCAATGTGAAAGGTTTCAACATAACCAATTATATGTGTCAAATAATTACATTTCTGATCCATGACTGACTGAAATCATTCTTAACCCATTCTTAATAAAAATGTCTTAGGAGTAGATTCATAAAGTGAATTTAGGTCCCTAAATTATTTTCTAAAATGCTAAATTAACCATTCAGTCACCACTAGAATTCAGAATTCACAAAATCCCTATTTTACCATATGGGTACCTTAAGTTCCTTAGTGTCTCGGGTGGCAAGTTCTAAATGATCTGTAGGGAGCCTTCACTTGGATATCAAATGCTTAAACTCTAGGCATCTTGCTAAAGAAGAGTGATATCAGTCATTGGGTTCAGTCCCTAGCTTTCCTCTATAGTGAATGTGGAAAACTAGGTGCCTCTGAAGCGGAATCCAGACCACCTAGTCATTCAGCAAGATGTCAGTAAATATCAAATAAGAATGCTAGGCAGAGCATTCCAACTCCTCCAGGGATTCAAAGGAAGCATTTTCAGCACATTAGGCTCCAGGCTGCTCAGACAGAGCCCCAAACATCTAACACATAGTAGCACTGAGTTAAGCAAAAGCTGTAAAAAACAGCACAGCACTTCCTTGCTCCCCTCTTCCCTGAATCACTCTTGAGTATGGCCACTTTTTGCCTGCCAGTGGTAAGAAACTCACCTGGATAAATGGACAAAAAACCCCCAAAAGATTAGATAGCTATTAAAAAACAGAGGTAACCTTGGCACCAGGAACCAGAACAGCTTAAGTAGCCCATTATAAATGTGGAAGCATTTAAACAACATCTAAATATCTCAGTCTACAATTTTAGCCTTAAATTTGAAGTTAGCATTATCCTAGTATAGGTTTTGTAGTTTAATCTAGATAGGCACTAAAGATATTAACAGTTTTGAGGTTAGTTCTAATCTGAGCATTCTGTCTTGTCCAGAAAGTTAATAACCATTTTTGATATATTGACATTTAATATTAAAATTCAGATGTGTAAAGAAGCTGACTAAACTGTGAACAAAGATGCTCAAGCTGTGCAGGAATTAGAAAATGCTACTAATACAGAGTTCCAGGCATAACCAAGTCTTAGGGAGATTGTGGAAAAGCTTAAGAGGCGGAAATTTATGTGCGCTTTCAAACTGCAGCCCCTAAAGCATAAATGATAACATTATGCTATCTCACATCCTAAACTATTTTCTAATATATTTAACACTAGTTTCTGTGTGTGCATGTGCACACAAATGAATGCATAGAGTGTGGTAATAGTAGATAATTTTGGAATTTCAGGTATTGATTCAGTCACCTGAAATGCTTTCATAATGCTTTGAGTTCACACACACAACATAATCATAACATTTTGATTACTGTTCTCAGGCACTTGTAGTGGTAACTAAGCAGTTCATGAGCATTCCAGATTCACTCACATGCATATGCTGGCAATAATTAATATTCTACATTATGATGTTATGCAAAGCATGCACATTGCAGTTTTAGTCCCAAGGTTGCTGAAACTCTGAAATAGATTATAATTACCCAATTCAGTTAAAGGTTGAGTAGGTGGTGTTGCTCTATACATAAAGGAGAGGTGCATGTATTCTGAGATGCAGTAAAAAGTGGAATGTAGTCCTCTTGAAACCCTCTGGATAAAGGTTAGGGGGGAGAGCAGCAGGGGAGATATCACAATGCTGTTTCTTATAGTCCTGTTGAAACCCTCTGGATAAAGGTTAGAGAGGAGAGCACCAGGGGAGATATCATAGCGGTGTCTATTATAGGCTTCCAGAACAGGAGGAAGAGGTGGATGAGGTCTTACGGGGGACTTCAGTCATTAGGGTGTCTGCTGGAAGGGAAACATAGCAATGAAAAAGTAATCCTGCAAATTCATGGAGTGTATTGGTAATAACTTTTTGATACATCTGGTGGAGATACCAAATAGCGGGGGAAGGTCTCCTCAACTTCCTGCTTACAAACAGGAAGGAAATGGTTGAGAATGTGAGGGTAGAAAGGAACTTGGGTGACAGCAGGTGCATCTACATGAGATGCTTAACTTTGTTTTAGCATAGTTTACTGTGAAGAAGCATGTGTATCTACACATGCACATGCTTACTTTGCACTAAACCTCCCTAATCTCGAGTAAATTTGCTGCCTGCAAATGCAAGTAGCAAATTTACTCAGGATTAGTAATGGTGCTGTAGCGCTCATGTAGACACCTGACTGGGAGTAAAATCTGCTCCCGGTAAACTGTCCACCGGGGGCAGGACATAGCTCCTTTCCCCCGGGAGCTGCCTGCTGCCGAGGCAGGCTGTGCCTCAGGATCTCAGGTGGGAACTATGTCCCCCTGCCACAGCAGCAGGGTGCTCCAAGCCCTGTGCTCTGAGCTTGTGATTGAGGAGCTTGTGATTGGGAAATCATGGTCATGGGGCAAGGGCTAGGAGAGCCGTATCTCCCAGCATGAGCTCCACAAACACAGAGCTCAAGCAGGGAGACTCTTATCTCCCAGCCTAAGCTCCGTGATTATGAGGGTTAGTCTGGGAGATCCTTATTAGAAGAAGCTTCCCAACCCCTGCTCTGTAGCCTGGGTGGGGACAATGTTCCCCTACCACTAAGGAAGCGATCACTAAGGAAGTGATCCTTCAGGCACAGAGGGAGACGATCCCAATGCAGGGGGAAAGGGGCGAAGAGGCTTCCTTGGCTGACCAGAGAAGTCCAGAGCAGCCTAAGGGCAAAAAGGGGGGCATATAAGCAGTGGAAACAGGGAGAAATTACTAAAGAGGAGTATGCCTCCTCAGCTCGCAGTTGTAGGGAGGCAGTTAGAAAGGCCAAAACTACCATGGAGCTGAGGATGGCATCCCAAGTTAAGGATAACAAAAAATTGTTTTTCAGATATATAGAGAGTAAAAGAAAGGCCCAGGGCGGTATATGACCACTACTGAATGGGCAAAAGCAATTGGTGACAGACAGGGGGGACAAGGCTGAACTCCTCAATGAGTTCTTCACCTCAGTATTCTTAAATGAGGGGCAAAACAAGTCTCACAATGGGATCGTAGAGAGACAACAGCAGGGCGCCAGACTACCAAGTGTTGACCTGGAGATAGTGCAGAGTCAGTTGGAAGGACTGGATGTGTTTAAGTCAGCAGGCTCGGATGAGCTCCATCCAAGGGTACTGAAGGCACTGGCTGATGTCATTGCACAGCCACTGCCAAGAACATTTGAGCACTCGTGGCACACAGGCCAGGTCCCGGAGGACTAGAAAAGGGCCAATGTGGTCCCTATTTTCAAGAAGGGGAGGAAGGAGGATCCAAGCAACTACAGGCCAATCAGTCTTACCTCCATCCTTGGTAAAGTCTTTGAAAAGATTATTAAGGCTTATATATGTGAGAGCCCAGCAGGAAAAATTATGCTGAGGGGAAACCAGCATGGGTTTGTAGCAGGTAGATCATGCCTGACTAATCTAGTCTCTTTTTATGACCAGCTTACAAAACACCTGGACACAGGACTAGGGGTAGATATCATTTACTTAGACTTTAGGAAGGCCTTCGATACTGTATCCCACCCCATACTGGTGACCAAATTAAGAGGCTGTGACTTGGATGATTACACAGTCCAGTGGGTGGCAAATTGGCTAGAGGGTCATACCCAGAGAGTCGTGGTGGATGGGTCAGTATCGACCTGGAAGGACGTGGGCAGTGGGGTCTCTCAGGGCTCGGTCCTTGGACCGATACTCTTCAATGTCTTCATCAGTGACTTGGACGAGGGAGTGAAGTGTACTCTGTCCAAGTTTGTGGATGATACAAAACTGTGGGAAGAAGTGGACACACCGGAGGACAGGGAACAACTACAGGCGGACCTGGACAGGTTGGACAAATGGGCAGAAAACAACAGAATGTAATTTAACAAGGAGAAATTTAAGGTGCTGCACCTGAGGAGGAAAAATGTCCAGCACACCTACTGCTTAGGAAATTACCTGCTCGGCATCATGAAAGTGGAAAAGGATCTCATAGTCCTGGTGGACTCCAAGATGAACATGAGTCGTCAGTCTGATGAAGTCATCAGCAAAGCTAAGTGCACTTTATCATGCATCAGCAGATGCATGACAAACAGAACCAAGGAGGTAATACTTCCCCTCTATCGGGCACTGGTCAGACTGCAGTTTGAATACTGCATCCAGTTTTGGGTGCCACACTTTAACAGGGATGTGGATAACCTGGAGAGGGTCCAGAGAAGGGCCATTTGTATGGTTAAGGGCTTGCAGCCCAAGCCCTACAAGGAGAGACTAGGGCACCTGGACCTCTTCAGCCTCCGCAAGAGAAGGTTGAGAGGCGACCTTGTGGCTGCCTGTAAGTTCATCACAGGAGCACAGAAGGGAATTGGTGAGGCTTTACTCACTAAGGCGCCCCTGGGTGTTACAAGAAATAATGGCCACAAGCTAGCAGAGAGCAGATTTAGACTAGACATTAGGAAGAACTTCTTCATAGTTAGAGTGGCCAAAATCTGGAATGGGCTCACCAGGGAGGTGGTGCTCTCCCCTACCCTGGGGGTCTTCAAGAGGAGGTTAGATAGGCATCTGGCTGGTGTCATCTGAACCCAGCACACTTTCCTGCCTAGGCAGGGGTCAGACTTGATGACCTATTGAGGTCCCTTCTGACCCTAACATCTATAAATCTATGAATCTACCCTGGCAGCAGGGAGCTTCTTGGCCTGCTTCCCAATAGTGCTTGCAGAGTAGGGGTTAGGTGCTTCTTCTCAGCCCCTGCTCTGCAATCATGGTGCTGGGGCTGGGAACAGGCTAGGAACTTGTTCCCAAACCCCACTGTGCAATCGCAGAGCAGGGACTGGGAACAAGGTCCGCAGTCCTCAATTTCAGAACATAGGCTGGGACCTCCTTGCATGGGGAAAGTTCCCCACCCAGCCTGGCTAGGACCTGCCTCTGACCAGGAAAGTTCCCAGCCAGCCTCAGGCTGCATTGGGAAGCACATGCAGCCTGGTGGTGAGTGGGAACTGTCCTGTTTTGGGCAGTCCCCAGACAGCTCCAGGCTTCACATGCAGATTTCCCCATGCAGATAACTGTCATGATCAGGGGAAGGTCACAGCCCCATTCCCCAGTTGGATGATCAAGGCACAGGGGGAAAGAGCGGCAGGGGTTGGGTAGGTCCCAGTCCCTTGCCCTGATCTGCTGGTGGTAGCTGCTAGCTGCCACACCAGTGCATCAGGGCAGGGGGTTGGGACCTGCCCCTCCCTTGCAGCTTTTTCCAAGCTGCATACCCCTGATTGGGGGGTGAGGGCCAGAAGCTCCCTGCTGCTGGTTTAGGGGGATATTGTCCCTTCCCCAGCAGCAGGCAGGTCCCCAGGGTCAGGAGACAGCTGGAGCTCCCCCTGGGGGCAGCAGGGGCCCATTGCATAGCTACAGGGTACTGGGTGCAAATCTTCTCCCTAATGCCCACATGTCTAGATGCCTGCTTGAAAACCCTTACTCCAGATAGGTTACACCAGAGTAAATCTAGGCCAGAGTAAATGCATGTGTAGACGTGACCATTGGCCATGAGTTCTGGATCCTAGGGGAGGAAGGAAGGAGGTCAACAGCAGTCACTAAACTTCAGAAGAGAAAAATTAACTAATTCAGGGAAATGGTGTAGAGAATCCCAGGTGTCATGGGCAACTGTTGCTGCCTTAGTCAGGGGGGGCACATGCCCCCTCTGTGACCAGTCTTGCTGCCCAGAGGACAGGTCCCCCCTGCAGTTGATCTCACTGCCGGGGGGGGGGGGCATGGCAGATTTAGTCCCCCACAGCTGATTGCTATAGCCAATGGCTGCAGCTGCTTCTGGGAATGGGTGCAGTGATTGGCTGGTGCTTACAGGGGGGAACTGGCGCTCCCACCTACTCCCCCTGCCCATTGCCTAAGTGGTGAGTGTGGCTGATCAGGGGGTGCACTGGTGCTCTCAAGGGGTGCACATGCACCCCCGTGCATCCCCTACACATTGCAACTGCCAGGTGTGAAGCAAGTCTGAGTTGGAAAGGATTACAAGAGAGCTGGCTGTAATTTAAGAAGGCCATATTAAGGGCATAGGAGCAAACTATTCTGATGAAATAGAAGCCTGGGACGTGCAACTGGAGACCAACCTGACTAGACAGCAGTTTCTTCAGTGAATTGAAACTTAAAAAGGTGCCCTACACAAAGTGGAAATTTGGTTATATTACTAGGGAAGAGTATAAGAACATCACACAGGAATACAATAAGAAAATTTAGAAGGCCAAGGCACATTTTGAGATGCAACTGGCAAGGGAATAAAGCACAATAAAAAGGAATTCTGCAGGTATGTCAAGAGTAAGAGAAAGACCAAAGAAACTATAGATTTCTTTAAAAATGCAGAAGGAAATGATTCAGAGAAGGCAAACATATGTAATGCCTTTTTTACTTCAGTCTTCTCAAATAAGGCAACTACCAGATAATAAAGCTAGTTGCCAGCAAAGATGTAGAACAAGATAGACTAGAGCTGTAGAAGAACAGGTTAGCTAGATTTTTTTTCAGTTTGGTAGGGGCAGATGGCATGTGCCATAGTGTATTTAAAGAATTGGCTGATGCAATTGCACAACCACTAGCTATCCTCTCTGAGAACTCATGGAGGTTAGGTGAGGTCCTGGATGATTGCATGGATGTGGGGAGAGCAGTGAATGTGATATAACTTTACTTTAGGAAGCCTTTTGATGATTCCTCTCACAATAGCCTCATTAACAAACTAAGGAAATACCCACCAGACAGAAATACTGTAAGGTAGATACAAAACTAGTTGGATCATCATGCTCAACAAGGAGTCATCAATGACTCAATGTCTATCTGTAGAATTTATCAAGTAGGTTTCCACAGAGGCCTGTCCTGGGTCTTCTGGTCTTAAACAGTATGAATCTATTATACTCACCAATCCGGAGGGAAGAAAAAGTGATGAACCACTATTTTAGCGCAAGGAGCTGGAATGATTGAGAATGTAGTGCAAGAGTTTACTATTCGGCAAAATAACTGGCTACAGCCCTAAATGTCACTGGTGTTGATATCTCCCTTTTTTACTCATCACATTTATTTTAAGGGTTGTAAGACCATAGATGTTCAGTAAAATTTGCTTGAAAATATGTTATTGGATTTAAACAAACAAATACATGAATAAAAATCAATATTTAGGTTTTAAAATTACTAACTTTTATCCATGTTTGCAAGACATGGAAGTACAGAGAAAGGAAGAGTCACTTAGATAAAGAAATGAAATATGTATCCATCAATTCTTGCTTGGCAACTGTATATTATTCTGTTTGAGTGAATCCTTAAAAGAGGCAGAAGCAGATGTGTTTCTATTACTTGCCAAAGCTATTTAGTAGTTTGGACAGCAAGTGGTGCTGCTGTACATGGAATAAAAAAATTTGAAAAAAAAAAAAGACAAAGAAAAATGATATCCATATCCTCTGTCCCAGGCAAGATGTGTACCTGAAGCCAACAAAGGTATATAAACTGTATGAATATCAAGCAGGTAAAGGTTTGAAGGAAGTTCTGGTTAGGAAGAGAAAAAGAAAATTAGCATTTTTGTTTGCATACCTTCAACGTCTTAAGTAACCTACTAGAGAATTGCTTATTTTTAGTATTTCTCATGTTTGCCTATAATGTATGCAAAATCTTTAGCAGCAGCTGGGAGATCTTAATTGAAATCACCAGCTTACAATTTCATTTGGCAGCAACCCTGATTTGATGGACAAAAAAATAATAATAATGTAAATAAAAACCTTGGGGAAAAAAGGATAGGCATTATTTTTTATCTTTCAAACTATTACTTACATTTAAATATCTTTATATTACAACCTTTTATTGTGTAAATGGTAGATAAGAATCTGAAGCATGGTTTTGTTTTCTCTATGTAAGCCAGTTGTTTATAAGGCACTGGAGCAAAAAGTAAAAATGTAATTTACTGAATTACCCAAGGGATACCTTTTAATGGCATTGTAAAACATTTTCATAAAAAAAATTCCTATAAATCAGGAATAGTAATTTGGTTTCTTGCTGTTTCACATATATACACAGTAAGAAATTGAGTTTCTACCAGCAGTAGTTCTATCAATTATGTATCAGTTGTTTGGGGAAAAAAGCAAGAAAGAAAATAATATTAATTTTCTTTGTGTATACAGTCCTACTGAATGGTATGACACTGTTCCAAAGGTGGCTAAAACAAAGAAAAAAATGTATTTGAGTGAGAGGCAACAATTCTTGTGCATCGTATCTTTTACTGGACTGGATGCATGGTTGGTATAGACAACCATTTATTTGTGTGTGTGTTTTAGGCAAGATAAATTAAAGATATTAGGTGTGACTTTATAATCTATGCCTATGCTGGTTCCACATGTAAGGAAGAAAACTATTCCATGGGTTGGGCCAGTGAAAACCAAGGGTATAAGGCAAGTAAAAAGATGTGAACATGATATCTTCTGAACTGTAGGCTACAGTTAACAGACCCAATCACATTCCTTACTATTAGTATCTGGTACTTCTGCCTCTGGTTTCCTTGACAACTAAGTAAATATTTTGACTATGAAAATGAAATAATAATATCTAAAGCTTTAAGGAATAGCTTTCAAAATTTGAATTCTTAGTTGTCCTCATTTTGTCACATCAAGATACTGTCTTTCAGGTTCTATTTTTCTTTAGTTCTTATAATAAACATCTAATTTTTAGGTGTCCCAAAGCTTAGGAAGTACATAAGGAGACAAACTGAATCATGCCCTAGAGGCTTAGGTCCTAAAGATGGGAGCATAAAGGATGGCTTAAAGGATCCTCCATATTTATCTATTCTACAAGTGGTAGATGTGATTCCCTTTGAATAATGAACCCTCACTAAAAGGCAGAATACCCACACCATCTTGAGTTGTAAATATAGCATGAACATCTGTGAGGTTTTTCTAGCATATGCCGTCTGGGTATACTGGCCAGGATTCCCAGCTGAAACCCACTCCATTCATTCTCTGTCAACCTTTATATTGGAGCCCTCAAAAGGATGGCAAGTATGTAGTTAGGTGGGCCCCACAATTTTGGTATTTACTTACACAAGATGGATCCTTAGATCCTATGCTAGTGCTTTCATGTTGCTTTAGGAGCATTGCAAAGGAGATGAAATACATGCTACATGAGGCACTATGTCGCCGTAGTGACAAACCATGATGCCAAAGCTACATCACTGTAATGATGAGCTACCTCACTACAGCATGTTGCTATGGCAATGTAGCTGTTAAAAATAACCATGAGCTGCTGGGACAGCACAGTAACAGCTGTTACTGCACCATCATTTAGTACTTCCTAAAGCAAGTACTAAATGACAGCACAGTAATAACTGCACCATGGGAGGCACATGGTAGATGCAGCCACTGAGAAATACTTCATATAATAAAACCTCATTAGTTCAATATTGGATAGCTCAGAGTATCAGATACTTTGAAATTATTTTCATTCCCCAGCCAAAAAGATAGCCCTGAACCAATAAAATCTTGCTAAATACTTCATCTATCATTAATCTGCTACATGAAGCAACACAAACTCAGTTTTGGGAACCAATTACAAAGTTGATTGAATACAACCCATATTGAGCATGTTCATACAGTACCTAGCACAAAGCTGAGATTCATATTTACTGCTAGTGGGAATCTACTGTACAGGTAGGTTAGTGGAGTATATCTGAATAACACATAGTACCCATTGTGCTCCATTCCCCTCAGTACCATTTCTTTTCAAATCATGGTGAACCACTACATCAACTACATTTCAACTTCCTCTTCACTTCTACAGTGGTAATGGTTTTTTGTTTTTTTCTCATTTCCAATGATTCCTATTTCTTTATTAGCCATGAATGTCCAGCAAACCTCACCAAACCTATTTGGAGAAGAGAGGCTCTGTCACCCCTTCTCTCAGCCTATTACATGTGATTCGTGTGGCCCCACTGTCCAAGAGGCAGAACTGGACTGGGGGAAGCATGCCATGTCTGCATATAGATTTTTGGAGGGTCAAACGACTTGTGACAAGAACAGTTGGTTTCAGTCATAAGTGGCAGGGGCTAATTATCCTTTTGTGCAGGGAGTAGACACAGATACAGACCAGTGTTGGGCTGTGGGGTCACCATGGCTTGGAACACTGTTGACTCTGCTAGGATCCAGCTGCATGAACTACATCATAAAGCACAAGTCTTTTGGCTTTGAACTAACATCTCTTATAGTTTGCATGAGTGTGTGTTCATTGAGTGCTTACGCTAAAACTTAGAGCATTTTACAAAAACTAAAACTAAAACAGCAATTGTGCAATAGGGTTTTTCTGTTAACATTCTATGTAAAGTCTGCATGGCTTCCTAGACAACTGATTTTCTAGCAATTTGCATATAGTCAAACTAATGTGAGTATGGTTGTTTTGAACCCATTTATTTTGAAGTTTCTAGTTTTTGGTCCCTTGTGTTTTGAATTAATGAAGTTTTCCTGTACCTCTTCTTAACTACCACACCGAAGGAAGAGATCTGTCCAAATGTTTGCTCTTTCTTGGGTGAAGACAGGGCTACCTTAAATTGGGTTGATTCAGAGAGACGGAGTTTGCATCAATGGGGGTGAAACTGTGATATAAACATATATTTTAAGAATAAAGTTGTAAACACATCAAACTCATTTTAGAAATATTTATGGAAATTCTGTTTCAAAAGATTATTCTAAATGTGGGTATTTCTTAGAGCCCAGTTGATTCTTCCATATTACACTTCCAGAGAAATGGGAAGTTGGTATTTCCCTCTTTGTCTAAAGGCTATCAGTTATATACAAAATGTGTGCTAGGCATGTTTGGTCATGTTGCTTGAATGAACAGAAAATCAAATGGAGCAAATATCTCACGGTCAAGGTATAAGCAAAAATGCCCAAAGCTGACTGTTGAGTCACTTCATTAATAAATTAAAGTACAGGGTTTATTGAAGAAACAGCCAAGTGTTTTCCACTAAGCAAACCTGAGCCACATTTCTTTGTTGAATTATGTCTTTCTTCATATTTAAAAAGTATAAAACTGTGAAAACAAGCAAACTCCTAGCTGACCAGCAACAAAAAGAAAAACAACCAAACCTGCAAAAAGTCTAAAAAGAAGATCTGCTTCTGCACAAGTCCTGCCTATATTGGTGTAATTGCACTGTCAGGTATATAGCTTTTCCAAATTCTTTGTGATATAAGTTAAAAAGAGGGGACACGTTAGATGAATACTGTTTAGCTGTCTTTTTCTTTTTTTAAACCTTCTTTCTAACACACATGTACACATTCTAAATTAAAATATGCATTTATTCCTTAGTAGTTGTGTAAAAGTACTTAATGCTGGAAATCATGAATGTGAACCATCTTGGATTAAACATAGAAGAGATTATTACAACCATCTGTTCTGAGCTACTACTGTTTAATCTTTCTCACTGTTAAACTTGTATAGCCCAGTTTTGAAATACAGTGTTTAACTATGTATGGATATGAGAATTATGTTTTGTTTATCTGTTGGGTTTTTTAGCTACTTAAGGGTCCTATAGCAGTGAGAAATCTCTGAGATACTGAGGCTGAGGATACCCTTAAAAATACAAAGATGCATAGATAAATAAATAAAATGTGTTATAATGCCATGGGTGAATTCTTCAGTGTTTCACTTGCCTCACCCATATCTTCCTGGGGTTTTATGTTGCATATGTAGTAGGGCCTCAGAGCTGGCTACCAATATGCTATGCTAATTCTATATAAATAAACACATAACAAGCATCAACTGAATAAAAGTGCTGCTGGTTAATGATGCTCACCTGAATAAATTCTTTTTCACTTCAGTGACCTGGCCTAATATTAGTTAATGAAAATGACAACATCTTGTTAAGTTAATGCCTTCTAAAACCAACTCCAGATTGTGACAAGATGCATTCCTGTAAAGCTGTGTGTTATCAAAGACTTGGGCAGAATATTGCAATCTCACTGTGTACTGTTTTTAATTTCATAGCTGTTTTATGTCCCTGGCTAAACACTTTTTTTGTGAAAAAAGTCACCAAAAAAAAGGAGGAAGAAGTAGGGAGAAGGAAAGAAGATGGAAGGGGAAAGAAAGAAGGAAGAAGAAGAAGCCCTTAGTATTGATTTTTCATGAACTCATATTTGCTTAATTTATGCATATGAACACATTTACTGAAAGCATATTTTACTTTTCTAAATCCAATGTAATTAAAAAAAATATGCACTCCTTTCACTTTTCCAACTGCAATTATTGAATGCTGAACAACTGTCAAATAAATAAAAAGAAACAATTTTGAGATTAAATATTTATTATGATTTTTTTTTACTGAACTGTTAATATCTCCTAGACAATAAGGTATTTGCTATTCTGAACGTTGATAAATATGGCTTGATTAAGAAATGCACATGCTTAAATGAATACTATATTTTTCTGTGAATTAGATCAATAACTAACTTTAATAACAGTAACAACAAACTCCATAAAGAGTAGTAATATTAAAAGCATGATTATACCCTCTTCCCTACACATTTTTGGGGTACAGTCTTGTCTAATTAAAAACAATGGAAATTTTATTATTGACATCAGCATGGACAAGTTTCATTCTAGATTTGTGTAGCATTAGAGGTATAGGAATTGCTGCCTTGTCCAAGAGAAGGCATAGCTCTTTCTATCCATACAATATCTGAGATGGTAACAACATTAGAATACAACATTACAAATAACAAGAGAGGTAATTTATATTTTATATTTACTTCATCTATGGTCTGTAATATCAGACTCCTTGTTCTAAAGCAATTTGCCTTATAGGTGAAAGTGGGCACATTTCACCTGTAAGGCTTTACTGTGCAGTAAAGAGTCACTATGTAATCATGCACTGAGCTATTGCACAGTTAAAACAGGCTAATGCACAGTACATCTACTACCTGTGCATGTGTAAATGCTGACCAAGTCAGCCAGACCAGCAGGGGCCCAGCCACCTGCCAGGGGCAGAGCAATGTATCTGGGAGTCCTCCTACCCATGGGGCAGGGATGGCTCTTTAGCAGTCCCTGGCTGGCCATTAGGCCCCTGGCTTGATCCCTGGGGCTGGGGCCAGGGCCAACTGCTGCCTGCCCTTGGCCACTGTTGCCATTGTGGTGGGCATGTGCTAACTACAGTAGTGCTGAGGATCCTTAGCCTGACACCCAGGCCTCTGCTGGCTGCCCCTTGGCCCCTGAGCACTGTGCCCTGTGCTATGGGCATGTGCCAGCTCCAGCAGTCCCACAGGCTACTGGCCTAACCCTTAGGACCTGTGCCTGCATCTGCCTGGCCTCTGAGCACCATGTCTTCTGCTGTAGGTACATGCCTGGACCCGACAGCAACCAAAGTCCCTGCCAGAGGCAGCACCAGTGATGGTAGTGTTCCCAACTCCAGGGAGAGCAGCCTATGGCCAAAACTGGTGGCAGAGATGACCACTGACTTCACTGAAATCTGGGATGAGGCTGAGGTCCAGAGACAGCTTGCTTCCCTGGAGACCACCTGCCAGACTGTGTCTTTCCCCCTGTAGACACCTGCCAGGCTGAGTCTGCCACCCCACTCCCAGGCACCCCTAGCATCTGTATAGCTGCATCTGGAGCCTGTAGCTGCCCCTGACTGCTTCAGGGGGTCAGAGAAGGGCAGGAGTGGGCCTGGATCTGCTTAATCCTATAAGGAGTAAATCTACTCCCAACAGGGTGCACATGTAGATGTCTACTGTCTTATTGTGCAGTTAATTATTGCACCATGAGTCTAAATAGCATTAACTACATGTGTAGATGCACACAGTGGTCACGTCTATACGTGCTATTATTTTGAAGTAGGCTTAATGTGCAATAAAAATACTGCTCAGTAAGCCCATGTGGGAGAGCCTCTACATTTTCTCCTTTTTGGGAGCAGATTTGCTCAGACTCTGCTCTGCCCCCTTGAAGCATCCAGGAGGAGCTCCAGGCTCCCCCCGCCAGTGCTATGTGGGGGGCTGGCAAAGGGACCAGGGCAGTTCCAGTGTGCCTAGCACCCAGAAATCTCTGCCAGCTGCTGCAGTATCTATTTCCTGGTCATGTGCACATTGGGAGGGGAACTTATGTGCATGGGGCCTGGAGAGAGCTGCCCCTACAGCAAGCAGAGCTCTCCTGGCTCCATGCTCATGTGGACACACAGCTGCCAGCAAGTTCCGTGCTGAGCAGGACTTCCCTGTATGCCATGAAGTTGCTGAAAGCTGTCTAGGGTGTGGGCCACCTGTGGGCAAGCATCCTGCCAGGATTGAGGGGCACAGGGATCATCAGCAACTTCCCAATGTGGCATGGATCCTGCAGCTCGGGGAGTGAGCAGGGGCTGGGAATCCACCCCTTGTTTCATACCACGTGGTGGGAATCCACCCCTCACTTCATACCATGTGGAGTTGGCTTCTCTGGGGAGTAAGCAGGAGATGCAAATTTCCAGTCCCTGGTCACTCCCCAGAGCAGTCATCTCCATGTGGAACTGGCTGCTCTGAGAGACAGATGAGGGCTAGCCCCTGCCCACTTTCTGGAGCAGCCAGTTCTGTGCAATGCAGAGCAGCTCTGAGGACAGACGAGGGCTGGATTCCCAGTTCCCCCTTTGGTCCCCAGAGCAGCCATTCCCATACCAGAAGCTAGGATAAAGGGTAGAGAGCTCCACAGTCCTGGTGCTGATCTGCTCCCAGTCATGGTCCACACATGTGTTACTGCACAGTATCTACTGGACTATTATTTTACAGGTAATAGGTAACTAAACTAATTCACTGTGCAGTAAATGTGAACACATGTAGACAGTGATGCTTTACTGCTCACTAGCCTAATCTAATGCACGGTAAAGCATCTTGTGTGGAGACACCCAGTATCTAGAAGAATAGTACCAGCAAAATATTTAAAAACATTTAAACATTTCTAAATACCTCTAAAATATATGCTATCCTCTTTACAGAACATGCAGAAGTATAATGCATAGGTTTTATTAGGGTTTTATTATGGTAGGTTTGGAATTAACTGTGTAACTGCCTTGCAACTTCATTATTCATGTTAACTTTTCAGTAGGCCTGTGCGAACAGGAAAGTATTCAATTCAGATTCAGATTTGGCTGATTCGGAAGACAGTGATTCAATTTGGTGATTCCCATTACTGCCCCCTTTTGAGTCAGTCAAATCAGATTTGGCTCTGATTTGGCACTGATTAGGAGATTCAGATCAGCCAGGGACAGGCAGGCAAAGCTGGGCAGCTGCAGGTTCACCCACAGCTCCTCTAGATGTGCCTGCCTCTCCTTGGGTGGGGGAGCCATGGGAGACGCCCATGGCTGCCCTGCTTAGCCCCATCCCCTGCCCATCCCCAGCCTCCCAGCATTTTTTTTTTTTAAAGCCCCGCACCTGTGACGCAGGTGCAGCATGGCTTGGCAGGATGCCACGTGCTGTCTGGGAGCTGGGGTGGCTCCATGTGTCAGCCAGAGCCCAGCACCGCTGAGCCCCAGTGGCCCCAGCTCCTAGACAGCACACAGTGCCCTGCCAAGCCATGCTGCACCAATGCTATGGGGCAGCTGCCACATGGGTGCCAGGTGTGGGGGGGCAATCCCCACTGCCCTGCACTGCAAGGGCAAGGGGGCTCTGCCATGAGCCCTCAGAGGCCCTGGTCACTGCTGCTGCAGCCAGTGAGTGCAGGGCTTTTTTTTTTTTTTAAATGCTGGGAGGCTGGGGCCAGGTGGGGGCTGGGGCTGGATAGAGCAGCTATGGAGGCTTCTCCTGTGTCTCCCCTCACCTGGAGAGAGACAGGAACATCTGGAAGAGCCAGGGGAGAACCTGCAGCTGCCTGGCTGTGCCTGCTTCTCCCCAGCTGATCTGAATCTCTGAATCTCTCAGAATCTTTTCTGAATTGATTTGGAGGCTTCAGATTTGATTCAGACCTTTTAATGGGTCTCCTGCTTCGATTTGGATTTGGAGATTCTGCTGCTGAATCGGGCCAAATCTTCTCTGAAGCAAATCAGTGACCAAAGCTTCACACAGCCCTACTTTACAGACCTCTATGTGTGCACAAGCTATAAGGCATTCTGGGTTTAAAGATGCTTTTCAAATGTAAAATGTGATTTTCCAGCAAACCATATTAATTGAAAAGGTAGCAGTATAAGATTCAGGGTTACTGGCCATGTGCATTTTGCTGAAGTATGACAGTGACACAAAAATTAGTGATACATAGCTGGAAATAAAAGGCTCAATTCTGAAGTTTACTTGGAATATGGGGAGAGTGGTGTAGAAATAAAAGTAGGCTTGTCAGTGCATGTTAAAATGGTAACTCAAGTGCTTGCTTTTTACTGTATTCTAGCGAATTTATTTTGCAAATCTACGTATACAATTATGCATAAGGTTCCCAAATCATTTGACAAGCGTAGTGAATATTTCACTCACTCTTATAGCCATATCAGTATATACTGACACTTTTTTAAAGCTATCACAGTCCCTATTTGAATATACTATTTAGCTAATTTGTATACCCCACCTTCCAGGAACAAGTAAATAAGTGATTAAACTAAACTCGATACTATGTTTTTATACATAAGCTGTATAAAATCTTGCCTTGAAATCTGAAAAAAATGCTCAACAGGTGCTGTGAGAGTTAAATAGTTTAGCTCAACAGGTGCTGTAAGAGTCAAATAGTTTAGCTAACAGAATAAAGGAGAAACATTTGCCTTTATACAATATTGTTTATTATAGCAGTCACAAATCACATGTAGAATCGTAGAAACATAGAAAGTTAGGTTTGGAAGGGACCTCAGGAGGTCGTCTTGTACAACCCCCTGAAAAAATCCACAGCTATCTCACCCCAGCCAAGGCTTTGTCTATCTGAGTCTTAGAAACCTCCAAGGATTGACAGTCCACAGCCTCTTTGGATAACCTGTTCCAGTGTTTACTACCTTCCTAGAAAGATATTTTTTCCCTATTATCTAACCTCAACTTCCCTTGCTGCAATTTGAAACAATTGCTCCTTGTTCTGTCATCTGCCACCGCTGAGAATAGTTTAGCTCCATCCTCTTTGTAACCACCTATCAGGTAGTTAAAGGCTGCTATTAAATCCCCTCTCAGTCATCTCTTCTCTAAATGAAATAAACTCAGTTCCCACAGTCTTTCCTCAGAAGTCATGTTCCCCAGCCCCCTTACCATTTTTGTTGGCCTCCTCTGGACCCTCTCCAATTTGTCCACATCCTTTCTGTAGTGGGGGGGGGGGGGGGTGCAAAACTGAACGCAGTACTCCAGATGTGACCTCAGGAGTTTCTAATAGAGGGGAAGAATCACTTCTCTCAGCCTGATGGTAACATTCCTATGAATGTAGCCCATTATGCTGCTAACTTCTTTCACAACAGAGGCATGCTGTTGGCTCATATTCAGCTTATTGTTCGCTGTAATTCCCAGGTCCTTTTTTTAAGACTGGATGCTTAGCCAGTTACTCCCCAGCCTGTACCGGTGCATGGGATTGTTCCATCCTAAGTGCAGGACTTTGCACTTTTCCTTATTGAGCCTCTTGAGATTTTCTTTGGTCCAATCTTCCAATTTGTTTAGGTTTCTCTGGGCACATCTACACATGCATTAACACTGGCTTAAATTTACTGTTCAGTAAGGTACTGCACAGTAAGCAGGAATAGGCTAGCATCTACATGTGCAGGTGATCTGGGACTAAATTTAGTCCCATGTCACAGCAACTTGCCATGTGCCTCTATGGCCACTGGGGGAAGCTCCAGCTTCTGTCTATTTGGCTGCCAGCCCTTGGGAATAACTTTAGTCCCAAGTTGAAGCCAGGAGAGGCAGCCAGCCAGGAACCCTGGGGTGGGGCTCAGGCCAGCCCTAGTTTCTGGGCAGACCCAGCAGGGAAGCCCTCTGTGTTACTGTACAGTAACTCATCTACATGTACATAACTGCTTAGTAACTAATTGGGCATAAATTTGATACCTGCATGATGCAGGTATCAAATTAATATTCAAGTTGATATAAGTCACCATATTTACTACAGAAATGGAAGTACAGATGTGCACGTGTAGGTGTGTGCCCATACTGTGCAGTCATTTCAGTTACTGCACAGTAAATGTGCATGTGTAGACATGCCCTCTGAACCCTAGCCCTACCCTTCAGTGTATCTTTTACTCCTCCCAGCTTGGTACCATCTGCTGAGGGTGCACTCCATCCTATTTTCTGGGTCATTGATGAAGATATTGAATAAAACCAGCCCCAGGACTGACCCCTGGGGCACTCCACATGATACTGGCTATCAACTTGACACAAGTCATTTATTACTACCCTCTCAGCCCAATGATCTGGCCAGTTTTCTATTCACCTTATAGTCCATCCATCCAACCTGGACTTCCTTAGTTTGCTTGTGAGAATGTTGTGGGAGACTATCAAAAGCTTTGCTAAAGTCAAGGTATATATCACATCCACTGTTCTTCCCCCATCCACAGAGCCAATCATCTCATCATAGAAGGGAATCAGGTTGGTCAGGCATGACTTGTCCTTGGTAAATCCATGCTGTTCCTAATCACTTCCTTCTCCTCCAAGTTCTTAGGAATGGATTCCTTGAGGACCTGCTTCATGATTTTTTTTTCCAGGGACTGAGGTGAGGCTGACTGGTTTGTAGTTCCCTGGATCCTCTTTCTTCCCTTTCTTTAAGATGTATCCAGATAATACTATTTACAATAAGCGGGAACATTGGTATATAATGCTTACTTGGAATAGGAAGTTAAATGAAACCATGTATACCTTATTTATGACTTCATACTATGGTAGGTCTGTGGAATTACCTATTAATTCTCCATGAAAATGCATCAGATTTGTGTTTAGGTTGTGCTTCTAGAACAGATATCACTTTCTTATCTAACTACCAGAAAACCTGCACCCTTCTTTTTGGTTATTTGTTAAATATGCTCTACTTAAATAGATGTAAAGTAATATGGTGGTGCAAAGTGCAATGTTCCATAGACAAATCAGAGTAAATTATTTTTTGCCTCCATTTTCAATTTCTTAAAAAAATTAAACTGTTGCTGAACTGCATTTTGAGATACCGTGTAAATGGGATTTGGACTGTTTTTCTGGGTTACATGGGGGAGGGAAGGTTGCCCCATGGAGGCCATTTAAATAATTCATCAAAGGACAGAAAAGTTTGTGTAAATTCAATTCTACTGGTAGTGTTGGGGGAAAAATACATAAAAATACATAAACTCTTGGGATAAGATTTTTCTAGACATTGAGATTGAAATTCTATTTTACCTCATAGCACCTAACTGCTATGTATATTTGTAAATGATAGGCATTTTTCCCCATTTACACACATTTTAGATCTTATTTCCATATGTTTCCCAAAGTGGCAACTGTTAACTATCCAATGCAAAATGCAGAATCACCAGTGGTGGCAGGAGTAAGGCCAATGCCTCTGAAGAGCTGTTCCCAAATCCCCAGGCTTGTCTATACATTCTTCAAGGTAAGTACAGCACATTAAGTCTAGTACCTGTAATCAGCGCTGCTGCACAGATGAACACTTTTAAAGCAACGTTAATGCACATTAGACTAAATCTTATGAGCATTACCACATTAGTACAGGTTCTGCCACTGTGCTAATGCTTAATAGAATTAGTCTTCTATGCATTAAGCATTTTGTGTAGATGCACCCCCTGAACTATAGAGCTAGGCTCCCTCTAGGCACCACATATCTTCCTCCCTTAGGTATTTAGTACATCACTTTCAACAGAAGGAATGGCACTTCCTCGATTAGGGCATTTTGCTGCAAAGTGAGATTTGTGGGTTGCAGCCCTCCAAGTTTAAGGAGAACCTAGAACCCAGGTCTTTCACTCTGGTCTGGGACACAAGTTCCATAAATTGGTTTGACCTAAATCAGTTAAGTCTGATACTACATTCAATCAGGTTTATCTTAAATCAGTTTTGCCCATTTGAAACTGGTTTATGTCCACTGAACTTATGTTCTGTTACAGGTTTAAATCAATTTTTGATCACTTAAACTGGTTTATGTGTAACTTTTGTCCCTAGTCTGTATGAACAAGTGACCTAAGCATGAGCTATTGTGAAAGTCTAGGTCCAGTGGGGCTGATCCAATTCCAGGCCTCATCTGGAAGTCTGGGGATTTCTCTGTGGTTCTGGGGGCTTTCTTTATATAATCCCGAGTGAAGAAGCAGACCCTTCTGAAAGCAAAGAGGATTATTATTTCTACCTACCTATGCCAGCAAGGAAGAATATAGCCTATGTTTGATTAAAACTGTGGATTCATTAGAAGCAGACATAAAGCCACAAGTAATAGCACTAATCCTGCATGCAGGAGGTTGGAAGCCCTAAATCTATCACAAGCACATTAAGCAAAGATGGTGCTCTATAGCATCGTAAAGCTGACACTTTGGAAGATAATTGTAAAAGAAGTAATCTTAGAATACTAACTCAGTAGTGGCAAAGGTATAATCTGTTGAGAAGTTACTTTAATATTGAGAATAACTATCTATAATTCTTCCCTGAAGAAAGCCACAGTGATTGGAAGAAATGGATCGTCAAAGCGTGTTCTTGGGACATGGAGTGAGCAAGGAGGAAAAGCATAGGCATTTTTGTCCACTTTCCCTTTATATATATATTCTCATTCATAAAATGGTTTATATAATATTTTTATTAAGTCAGGGAAATCACAGATTATTAACAGATCCATGTCAGAATGGCAGAAGGTTTTGAATGGAGTCCCACAGGGGTCTGTCCTTGGCCCAGTGCTGTTTAATGCATTTATTAATGATTTGGATGCTAGCACAGAAACATTCTTGAACAAGTTGGCAGATGGTATGAAACTGGGAAGGATTGTGAAGACATCAGAGGACAGGAGTGCAATTCAGAAGGATCTCAACAGATTGGAAACCTGAGCTGGATCTAAGAGACCGAAGCTCAGTGCTGACAAATAGAAGGTGCTTCCGCAACCTAACATAACAAACAGAAGGGTGTTATGTTTGATGTTGTGTCATGGTTGACAGTAATTTTACTAAGAGGTTTACTAAGAGATTAATTAAGAATTGTATAAATTGGCTTGGTTAGGGATGATCCTGCCTCAGGCAGGATATTGGGCTAGTTGATCGGGGCTAGTCATTCCAGCCCTAATTTTCTATGATTTTTATGACTTCAGGAACCTGAAACCTATCCCCAAAAATGGTCTGCCATATGGCTTTAGGCAAATATTTTCACCACTTTGTACTTCAGCTCTCCTGTATAAAGTAAAAATAATAATTATTATTTTGAATCATGAAAGCTCAGTATTACTATACACCCTAATTTGGTTCTGAATGTCTGAAATATTTATTATATCATTCTGATGTAAACTCTGTAGAAGTTAATGATCATGTTTTAATAAAGAACTCTCTCTGAAGATTAAAAAATTCCAGAGATTAACGAACTGCATTCTTAACATATACTTCCTTAACATATGCAGCTCTCATTCTGGATAGCTTATTGACTTGCAAATTATTCAAGGTAAGCATTTGTATGGGCCATCCAGGATGAGACTAATGCAATAACCAACTTAGGATAAAAAATAAATGTATCCTGAAAATGATTTGTTGAACATGTGCAGACTACGTGACTTCATCAGTAACACAGTCTAGCATGTCAGTCCAGCCAGGTTCTCACTAGTCAAGAGTACATTACAGTGGTCCAGCTGTAAACAGCTTAGAACAAACAAACAAACAAAAAACCAATACCTGTACAGGATGCAGCAGTACTGGAATAAGGAATAACCAACCTTTATTGATATTCAAGAACCATCACAGACTGCAGTGTATCACACAATTGACCAGGTATCATGTTTATAGGTAAAAAGACCAGGTCAGAACTACTCATCAATGTTGCTATCCTGTTCGATGTCAATGTGCAGTGCAGAAAAACTCATCAGAGAAAAAATAACATAGTACCATGACCTGATTACAGAAGTAAAAATGATACAGAACCTCAATAAGGCAAGTGCGGTACCAGTAGTATGACAGTGTTATATCAAAATTGATGGTAAAAGTTGTAGACACATTGGAAATGGAGTGAACCACTCCCTCATTCAAAAAAATTTGATCCTGTAGATGGCTAGCATCACCCAAAACTTTCTCTACTTGTGAACAATAGGCATAGATGGCTATTTTACGCTTGCCATGTTCTCTACATATGCGTGCATAAACTATGATGATACTGCTAATAACAACCTGTTCTCAACTCATCCCAACAGTTTCAACAAAGTCTCACTTCTAGTTAAGATAAATCTGTACAGTTAGGTTGTGTGGGCAACTTCATGTATGCAAAATCCATTGTTTGCTCATAAGTGACAGATTACTTTGGGTATGTACAAATGTTACATTTCAACTGTAGAATTGCATTTATGCCACTTGAAATGAATTGTGTATAAGCGTTTAAAGCATTTCAATTGCTTTAAAAATGGACAACTCAATGGAAATCTCCACCGTGCTGGACAAAGTTGAAGTGTTAATCATTTGAGATTCAAGCATGTAATTAATTCCTTGCACACATCTGCAGTTGATGGCAGCCACTGCACTGATCCCTCCAACCCTGCCCCCTACACTCCTCCACCCCAGTCCCAGTCAGGGGCACACTTTGTGACTTGGGATACAGTCTAGTGCTGCCATCCAAGATATAGCAAGCCCTCTCCCTGACATCTGAGGGGCTGTGAACTCTGAGCCCCTCTGTACAGCTCTTTTGCATAGCCCAGGTGCTGTGCAGTTTAGCAGGCAGGGGAAGGCCACCTGCCAGCATCCCCTGGACCCTTCAGCACCCTTATACCTGGATCCCACAGAACTCAGACAGCATCCTGTCCCCAGCCTGCCCTCAGACCCTGCTTGCCTTGAGACCCTGCTGACTCCACCACAGCTGGTCCCCAAGGTCCCTGCTGTTTCCCATTGCAGATACCAGTCAGACTCCATGCAGATCCTTGAACAACCTAACCCCCCTGCAAACCTCCAAACCTGAACTTTTTCCCAGTCCCCTGACTCACCCCCTCCAGGGATCCAGTCCCTGCTCCCATTGGTCCCCAAGTCCCCTGACATTCCCTGCAGACCCATGATTCCACAATAGTCCCCAGGCCCCTGCCTCACCACTGACCATGAGCTGGACAAAGCAGAACCCACCCCTGCCATTCCTCAAACCCTCTGACTCCCTCTGAAGAACCCAGACCTCACACTGATAAATGAGCCAGATCCTGTCCCCCACAGACCCTCTGCCAAACAATAAGCTGGATCCAGGCACCTACCAGTATGGACTGAACTGGTTCTGCTCCCACCCCATTCCCACACCCCCAGATCCCTGCCACCCCAGACCCTATCTGAAACCCCAGGCTTTGTTTGTGCAGGGAGTAGGGTGAAGGGACAGGGATCCATGGTTTCAGTAGAAGAGGGGACAGGGTCTGGCAGATCTGAGTCCCATTTGATTGGACCTAGATTCACCAGACCACACACACTCCCATACACAAGCAATGTGGATCCTGCCCCCACCAGGATAAGACCCTAGCCCTCCCTCCATCCCCTACATGGACCAGACCCAGCCGGACCCAGAACCTCTTCTTGGACCTACCAGACTTTCTCCATGGAACCTACCTTCTCACTGTTTGTACAAGGGAGTGGGTGTAGTCTAACAGATTTGGGTCCTGCTTGATGGGACCTGGATCTGCCATATCCCACCCCATCCCATAGAAAAAATGCATATATCCTACCCACCCTGGCATCATGGACCCCAAACACTCCCCACTTCCTGCATGGAGGCGATCCACCACCATGCTGCAGGGTCCAGAGACTCCAGATCTGTACCTCCTGCATGGACGTAGTATGGGTTTTTAGGGTCTATGGGATGGGGATCCAGGGCACCTATTCCCCATGGGGGTGGGCCTGGCATTATTTGTGTGGGAGGGGAGTTGGGAACAGAGGACTAAATATTACCTTGGCCAGACCCAAAGAGACTGGGACACCAGACCCCTCCCCCCCAGCATGGACATTGCCCAGAATCCACTAACCTACACCCCTGCAGGGGTATTTCCAGTCCCCATGAGGACTGGAGACCCCAGATCCACCCCTCTAGACAGACATGGATTGGGCTGTCAGGCAGGGTCTGTGGGAGGATGGGAAGCGGGAGGTGGTGGGCAATTCCTGTTGCAGCAGGTTGGGCAGTGTCTGTGTGGGAGGGAGCTCCACTGTCGAGGACCAGATATTTGTAACATCCTGATAGTACCTCCTGTCCAGATCTTGAAAACCGTTACCATTTGTTCCCTGGTTTAATTTTAAAACCTTCCCATAAATCAGACTATTTTCTCACTCTTTAAACTGAGGGATGTGTGCATGGGTATTGTATATAAAGGAGAGAGAGACAGACTGGTAACTGTTAAATTTTTAAGTAGCTTAGTGTACAGTAGCTGTTTTAATAAAGAAATGTTTATGCTTTGGATTCTTTGCTTTCTTTTTCTTCTTTTTCCTTTATTTAGCTGCAAAGCTATAATTAAATCCAGCTTAGTTAATCAAAACATTCCTTTCTGCTATTGTGTACAAACTGCAAATTAATTACGCTGAAGAAATGTTCTAATATCAGCTTGAGCAAAAACAAATCAGGTTTTATTACAGTCAGAAAACCTCATAGACTTAGGACTACTCAGCCATGAACTGGGGGCTGTAAATCCATCCAGAGGATCTAGTGATCATTAACTATAAATCACATTGCTCAGATAGTCTGTGCAGTCAGCAGAACTCCTGCAATGGAAATGTACACCACTATTTTAAAAAGTTATTGTATTTTATTTAATGTAGGAATGAACCCAAATTAATGCTCCATCTCTATCCATTACCTTTCTTCTATGATCACTGTCTTACCATTCCTGTAGGCCGCTACTGTCCTACAGTTCGTACAGATGAATTCAGTAACGTCTCTCTCACCATATTTTGGGATGGTCCCATTTCAGTAGAGACTGTACACATTCAAAAACAGTGTGGGCTCACCACCTGAAGAACATTCCTATCAAGCCATTCTTGCCTCTTACGCTAGTGGTCTTTACTTTGTTCTCTTCTTTGCAGACTTCTTTAAGCTTAGGTAGATGATGAAGTTTGGCCAACTCCTCATATTAGAGACATAACTAGCACATTGCACACATCTGCTGCTGCTGTATTGCTGTGTCCCTACACCTACCTCTTATAGAGAAGCAGCATAGAGCTCTTTCTGTCCAGCTCTTACAGATTGGCAGTTTGCTCCACTGCAGCAAAAACTCCAGGGTGACAGAACCATTTTGGTATCTCCTCTAAGTTGGTGCGCAGGCCTTCTGCCCCATGCAGCCACCCCCACCCTCCCCCAGTCATATTGCTGCTCCATCTTCATAGGTGAATTCTGAGAGCATAGAATGCAATGGGCTGAACACTGCAAGCAATATTTTCTATATATGCCAGCTAAACACTGACATTTTACCAAAATAAGCTAATGTTGGGGAGAAAGACTGAGTTATAATCTTCCATGTAGTTTCTTCATTGCAGAAACTATTAAAAATTGAGACAATCTAGTATATTGTTCTATTAACTCATTCTATACCAAAATCAAGAACAGCCCTGTATAATGCATTCCTTCTCGAATAAGTCTTGCGTGCCTCATTTGTATGTGTGGTTTGGCATCTGTCACAATCATTTGTTTGTGACCCAAATAAAAAATAACTAGAGGTTGTCACAGTGAATATAGATTACAACCTATGGCTATATAAGCTAAGCATAAAATAATACAAGGATATTGACAGTTCATTGTTGCATTTACCATAGGAAGTGATATTGTAATTTAATGTGATAAATCAGTCTGAAAAAAGTAGAGGGCTGAAATTCAGGTGAGCCACCTTATGCACTGAGCTTGGTAGGGTGTCATCATTAAGATTTTAATACATTTTGATGTAACTACACAAGTGTCTCTAGGAAGGTCAGATTCATTTTGTATTGGCATTTTAGTTTTTTAACTTGGATTTAGGCATTGTATTTTTCTTTCCCTTCTACAATTTGTGAATAATAGGTTTCCAAAGGCCACTCTTTTCTCAAACTGGTTTTGGGATTATCAGATTTAGCCTGTAATTTGCTAGAAGTTTGGTGTTTCTTTATCTTGTCAAGACACCTCTTAATAAAACTTTCTTCCGTGAGTCACTTTAAGGTGATACAGTTTCTAGTAGTTGTCTAGTACTTTTTAATAGGTGTTATTGTGTATTGTTTTGAAAGCTGTAAATGGGATTTTCTCACAAGAGTAGCTTGCATTTTTAATAGTATATTGTGTAAAGATTTTTTTGCAGACTACTTTGTATATGACAGCAGATATATTGGATCTGAGGGCAGGTGTGTGACTCTTGAGTCCTTGCTCAGAAGCTGCCTCTTTTAATAATAGCTGAACCTTTCTTGTCACAGGGAGAAGCGAGTTTCTTTTGCTTGCTTCATTGGCTGTGCATTTTTTAATGTACCTTTTGAGATACTGTGGCACCAGCATCAGGAAGCTAAGACTATCTATAGAAACTAGCTCTGAAGAAAACTAAGTGTTGAACAAAAAAGCTGCTTGTGATTTATTTAAGTGTATATACAGATAACTGGCTGTTGTGTAATCAAACCAGTGCCTTTCTCAACGGCACACAGATTGGAGGACAGCTTGAAAGAGCTTTTTCCTGCCTATCATTCCTATCACTGATACAACACAAGGAAGAAAACTGTTTTAAGGCCCCAGGTTCCTCATTTTTCAAAGAGCACTTCTGCCAAGATAATCAATCACTCTGTGGGGCCTCTTCTCTCCTATATAAAGAGAGCCAAATGTGAAGCTACTGTTCTCTAATAGAGATAAGTCTTCCACGCTTCCCCTTTTTATTAATTTTTAAACTACTTCTAAGATGGCATGAAAATCTAGTTCAAATAGTTCTGACAGCAGCTTCCTTTAGATGCCAGGTCAAACTGCAAGAACCTGCTGGCTATTTTTGATGTGCATGCTTGAACAACCTATTACAGCACCACTCAATTGCCCAGCTCAGAGAAGCAATGTGAAATGAGATGAGGGTGAAAAAGTGAACAGCATTTGCTATGCCACATACACACTACAAAACAGTTTACTTTTTTCCTGCTTCCTCAAACCAGCATGAAAGGTGCCCTGATCAATGCATGATTACTTAACAGGATTTAACAAGTCCTTGCCTCTAGATCCTTATTTTTTGTTATTCTGTTTCCACATGCTCATGCACTTTGCAATTATATCATTCTCATTGTAACCCCTTCTACACTGTAAGACAGATGCTTGGGTAATTATCAGGACCTCTGGTCACTCAGGCCCAGCTGGGCAGAATGCTTTGACTTCCACACCTGACCTTGACCCCAGTCTAATGCAACTACCCCTGTTCTCTGTAACTGGATTGGCTGCCAGGAGCATCAGTCAGCCCTTTTAAGCATACCTTGGGCTACAGGCATGCTTTGACAACAGCCTCAGTCTGTTCTGGTAAGTCTTACATTCACATTCTCTCTCTCTGATTTTCCTGGCTCCTGACTTGACTTTGATTTTTCTGACCTGATCTTGGATCTTCCTTGGAACTCGGTACCAACTCTCTGATTCTTCTGGCTTGTGACTGAGCCCATTCTTGTCTCTTACCTTTACCTTGGCACCCAGCTCTTTGATCCTCCTGGTCTCTCAGATTTCCCTCTCTCCTCTCTTGGGACTTTGTCCTGTGTCCTCCACTCCACCCCAACCCAGTGCCCCAGTAACCTGTACCCCCTCACCTAGCTGACCTCCTGGTTGCCCTTCAATGCCTACATGCAAGCCTGGCAGCCTGTGTCCAAACTGAACACTCACAGCACTGAATTTAAAAATAACACATGGTATGCATTGAATTGTATTGGAAAACCATTTCCTTTGAAAGATGCAAAGGCCAAAGTCCAGAGACAGTGATTTGTTACCCTGCAAATTTTGAAGTTTGGATGAGTGTGAGTATTCATAAATATCCCATCTGTCAGGATCTGGTGTTCAAATTTGGGCTTACCTGTAATAGGAGGTATATCTTAAAAAAATACACAACAAAATTATCTGTTGCCAAATACATAACACTCTCAAAGTGTCAATGGGCTAAGTATAGCACAGCCAAAATTAAGACCGTCTAAATCTAATTGCAGTGAATAGCTTGAATTAGACGCTACAAGCATGGATATACAACATATTTTCTGTGTAATCCGTCTTTACACAGCTGTAAAATAGGAGTGAACAGATAATGTACAGCCTTACACCAGTGTACATTACTTGAATTGCTTTAGGATTTCATTTGTAAATCTACAGCCCCATGTGAAGGCCCAAGGAGTCACTGAAACAATATAGCAATGTACTGAAAATAAAGATTCCCATACATGTGTAGTGTGATGGCATTCTGAGAGTTTAAGTTTGATAATCCTCTCAAACCCTAGCCTAATTTTTCTTCTGTAAATGCATAAACTGAAAAATTAAATACTTCCATATTATCTGGAACAAAAGGCATCATTGATTGTTTCACCTGTGAAAAGAGATGGCATTTCTTTCACTTGATGGCAGAAAAGAAAAGATTTCCATACCTCATCAATCTTTCACACTTCAGAAAGGAACATACTGTAGCAGCCACCTTCACAGGTGAACTATTCCATCTAATGTGTCTAAAACCAAAGTTTGAAGTCTGTGTGGTAGATTTTCTTCATAAAAGCACTAATACATTAAGAAAAAAACAGGTTTATTAATGTTTTAGCTACATGCATGATTCCCTAATCATCTCTCCTTAGCAATTTGAGACTGATGGATGTAATAATCTGTCTCAGACCTCAATAATCCTCAACCCCAGAGCAGTGCAAGATAATTGAATTGGTACAACCAAATACAAGGAGTTAGAGATACAGGGTTTGGTATATAGATTTTTAATAGAGATGCTTAAAGCTGTGGCTGGGCTGTCAGTGAAGTCTTCTTGCTATAGTCAGAGGTTAAGTACAGACATTCAACAAGTTCCTGGCAGAAGCACTCTAACTTATCACAGTTTACTCAAAGTTCGATAAGTTAGAGTAGGAAGCAACCATATAGATGTTTGCTGCTCAGTAGAGGGGCTCACAGCCTGCCTGCAATAGCTACTGCCAGAGCAGCCCCTCACTCAGGCCCTGCTCCCTGACAGCTGGCAACTGTCAGCAGAAGCTGAGGGGAAAGAGAGGGGGAATGGAGACCCTCACCACAAAGGCCCCCCAACAACTTGCTGCTGGGATCCGGTGGGCCTGGCTGAGTCCATGGGTGGGGGGGGAGGGGGCGCACCTCCCCCCAGCCTCTTGACAGCTTCAGCCAGCAGCTGCAGCATAGTGCAGCCTGGCTGGGGCTACTGCAGGGGAAGGGCTCAGGACGTGGCATGCCACTGCTTTGGGTAGGGGAGACCCCAGAGCCCTTCTCCCACAGTAGCCCCAGCTGGGCCTCAGTGCACTCTTGCCCAGACAGGACTGCTGCAGGGACACAGACCCTGGACTCCTTCTCCTGCACCCCTCCCCACCAGGTGCTGGGGTGGCTGAAGGGACAGAAAACCCCTTTCCTCCACACCCACCCCAAGAAGCTACACATGGGGCTATCACTGACTTGGGTCAGTGACATCTGAGGGAGCAGAGCCAGCCTGCTGTTTGGGCAGAGCACAGGAGTCTGCTCAAGGCTAGAGCACAGCCCTGTGCAAAGCCCCTTGGGATGGCAGTGATCACACTCTAAGTTAACCTTAATGGGATCTGGCACAGATATTTGATAAAGCACTCTAATAGAAAGTACTGTAGGTACTTAGGTTAGTACACATCCATCCAGGGTTAATTTAGAGCAGGATCCACCATTTTTTAAGTGTTTTAGGTGTCATGAATGTCTGTTATAGCTGTAAAGTGCTTTCTGTGTGCTTAAAGCACATTAAGTATAACATCTGTATCCACACAGAAGTTCTGGCTAAAGTATTGTGCCTATAATTTGTATTTTTCTAATGAAGTTTTGAACCAGACAGTCAGACTTGCTAAATTCACATTGCACTACTCTAGCAGCAGAAATCTGTAGAAATCTGGCTTCAATAGCCAGCTGAAAATAGACATTACAGCTAAGTACAGATATTTGGGGGAGTTCTCATGAGGTTCTATAAGGACAAGTGCAAAATCTTGCACTTAGTACAGAAGAATCCCACGCACTGCTGCAGCCTGGGGACTGACTGATTAAACAGCATCTCTGCAGAAAAGGAATTAGGGGTTACAGTGGACAATAAGCTGGATACTAGTCAGCAGTGTGCCCTTGTTGCCAAGAAGGCTAACGCTGTAGTGGCTGCATTAGTAGGAGCATTGCCAGCAGATCGAGGGAAATAATTGTTCTGCTCTACTCTGCACTGATGAAGCCACACCTGGAGTATTGGATTAAGTTTTGGTCCCCCTACTATAGAAAAGATGTGGACAAATAGGAGAGAGTCCAGGAGAAAGCAACAAAAATATTTCCAGGGCTGGGCACATGACTTATGAAGAGAGGCTGAGGGAACTGGGTTTATTTAGTCTGCAGAAGAGAAGACTAAGAGGGGATTTACTAGCAGCCTTTAACTACCTGATGGGTGGTTTCAAAGAGGATGGAGCTAGGCTGTTCTCAGTGGCGACAGATAACAGAACAAGGAGAAATAGTCTCAAGTTACAGCAGGAGAAGTTTAGGTTGGATATTAGGGAAAACTTTGTCACTAGGAGCATGGTAAAGCACTGGAACAGGTTACCTAGAGAGGTGGTGGAATCTCCATCCTTGGAAGTTTGTGAGGCCCAACTCAACAAAGCCCTCTCTGGAATGATATCACTGGAGATGGTTCTGCTTTGATCAGGGGATTGAACTAGATGACATCCTGATTTTCCTTCCAACCCTAATGTTTTATGATTCTATGACTCTATGGTTAATTGGGTTCAAAATGCTGCCCAATTTAAGCTTAGTTTGTCCCAGTGCTGACCTTACACTTACATATCCAGTCTCAGTGACTGGAAATCAATCTAAAGCTGTAACTATATAGGAGTTCCATGCACACAAGCCTTTCCTAAAAGTTGCAGGACCCAATTTAAGAGAAACCTGGAGTGATGTAGTATCAAACTTACTTGATTTAGGTGAAACCAATGCATAGAACTTCTATACTTTATCCCTGCACAGCTCTGGGGCTGGGAAAACTCAGCCATCAGCCTGAACCCTGGAGATGTAATTTCCATGCCCCTCCACCCCATACTGGGCTATTTTTTGCCCCTAGGCTCCTCGCCCTCCCCCTCCCCCAACCAGCCACTTCCCGTAACCCCTATCCCGCAAGCTGCTCCAGGTGCTGCTGCTGCTGCTGGAGCTGAGCAAGTAAGTCCCAGTAGGGGAAGGAGTAGGAGGGATGAGGATGATGGTTTACCAGCAGGGGTCAGAGGGCTAAATATAGTCCCTAATCCTCTCAGGTCCCCCACAGACCCCATTAGGCCTTTTAATCCAATCAGACCCTCCTGGACCCCAGCAATATATTGTGGATTGCATCTGCCTCCTCATCCCCTGATTGATCCCATGGGTCACACTTGCCACCCCCACCCCAGCCCTTGTGGGTTGTGCCTGCCCCCCATTTGACCTCACCTGTGGGTTATGTCTACCCCCCATCCCTTGTGGATCATGACTGCTGTCCCACCCCACCCATGGGTCATGCCTATCCCGCTATCTCCTGATGGACCCTTGATCTGCCCCACCTTCCTTGCCCTCTAACACTCCCACTAACCTCCCATTCCAACCTGCCTTTTACTAGGACCCCATTTTGAACCAATTTAACTTCCCCATAATGCCCCTTCATGTTTGTACTTAGCCTACAAAGGGGAATCTTCAGATGACATAATACCAGCAAAATGATTTCAGTGCCTGCAACATCTCATCTCACCATGGAAGAGTTTTTGACAGTGTCAAAAAATAGCACCTGGCATGCAGGTGATGCTGTTTAAGAGTTGTTTACAGATGTTTCTGAGGCAGTTCTAAGTTATAGTGCTATAGACTGGCCCCAGGATCAGAGTGGAAAAGTTGCATTGCACCATATGTACTTTCCCAGTCCCAAGAACTTGTGTTGTTAACATAAAATATAACTCTTTGAGAAAAAAGGAATCTTGCAAAGGTAGATAGACAAATGTTATAATCCAGCCCTCTTTTCAATTTATCATACATTTAATTCCTGCCTCTGTCATACAATTCAGTCACCATTGCTGATACAACTAAAGTATTTTTGTCATTATACAAAATAAATATGCATTTGACAGAAGGAGTTGCTTCCTTGCCATGACCTTCAAACCCATGTTATGTACTAAACAATGTAGCTTGTTAGACATTTTTTACTTTTCTGTTTTAGCAATGGAAGCTTTGTTTCCACCTTGCCTATTTCATTAATTTGGACTGACATACAGGGCCACTGAAGCATAATCAAAGAGGATAAATCAGCAATTAGAAAGTTATCTGTCAATCAGCTGGATTTTGGTGTTAATGGATATATAAGGATCTCTGACAGTAAGCATATCCTGAAATTGTTAGTGCTTCTGTCACTTGTATTGCCTGTAGATGAATTTATGCTATTTGCTGTTACTTATTTTTCTTTTCATTATGGCATCAGAAATCTAGTTTATCTCTTGACAATATCCTGTCAACACTCCATGTGTTCAAGTTTGCCTGAAGTATAAGTAATGATTTATGTTTTAATATATCTTCACCATATTTCATGTTTAACTTAATTATATTTACTCCCTGTTTGATGAGCTAACTGTTCACCGTGGATTTTAAGTACTGTTATTAAATTGTGAAAGAGAATTTTCCCTTTTTTGAAAATGTTGAGGGTTGTTCTTCTACATAGCACTTCCTATGGAATTAGAATGACAATCACTTTAGCTCCCTACGTTCTTCATTTTTATTCTTTTTGCATTGTTAAAGGAAAAAAAATGTTAGAGAAAATACTGTCTGTGTGAGTAACTGGGATTTGGATTTATTAACTTGGCTTGGAGACCTTTCACCCTTTTTGAATTTTTTATTTTAATCATTGTCTATGAGAAGCCTACACTTCATTTCTTGTTTTTTTGTATAATATGTTGGAAAGTTGCCTGCAGGCCAGCGGAGAAAGTAGACCCGAAGTGGAAATGAGCAGTGAGTCATACCAATGGTGTATCTATTTGGCAAGAAGTGTTGGTTCCTGCAACTGGAATATAAGCAAGTGAGGATTGGAGTGGAAAGTGAGCAAAGTAATCTGTTCAGTGATTTCAAAATGAGCCAAAATGGGCTATGTGAGGTGACTGAGTTGGAAGTGAGAACAGTATTCATCTTAACTGTCTATTAGTTGCAAATGGAGAACTGAACAACTGGGTAAAGGTAACAGTAACAAGTGAGGTCAGAAAGGCTAAGTACAGACAGTCAAAAAACCCAGAAGCTAAATTGATGTAATGTTTACAGGTTAAGCTAAGGTGCATAGATTGAATTAATAAGCGAGTGAACAGACATTCACTTTAGATTCCAGGAATGCAGCCACATGCCTGCAGTGGCCCAGGCCAGAAGCTGGGGGGCATGTGTCCGTCTCCACTCGATGATTCACTCCCGCACCACCTTTGCCCGAGCAGCTGACCTTGCTCAACAAGGAACCTCATGTAGACCCCAGAGGGTTCCTCAATTACCTTCGGGGTATCCCCCAAACTTGCCTGCCATGATTTTGGATGGTCCTTCAGTGAAGGGGCTCCCCTTTGAGAATGCCTCCAGAGTTGTCATGCGTCCCGGCAGATGTCCACGGGGCTCCAACCTCCCATACACCCCGGCCATACTCCAACCTTCAAGATGAGTCTCAGGATCTTTTGCAGCTATCCCCTGTTGATGTCTTCCTCAGTTCCCATGTGTCCTCCCTCATGGGCAGACACCTCAGGCTCTGGCCAGACCTGGAGGGTCTGGCAGCACTCAGCCTTTGGGATTGTCCCTTTCAACATCCTGTGCTTTCTATGGCGGGTGCCACTGGTTGTCATCACGTTCTCACTTGGTCTTTCATCTTTGAATGGGGTCTCTACTACCCCAACCTGGTACAGTGTGCTATGCTAACCTGCTCTAGACAGGGAACTAAAATGGATCAGACCAAGAAAGAAAAACACAAATGATACCCTCACCACCATAAAACCCCATGCCCCAGGAACAACCCAAAGTGGCAAGAAAAAAAAAAACTAATGACAAGACTACAAGGGAAACGAGACAAAGGGAGAAAAAAAAAAGAGAAGAGGAGCAACCACGGGGAGATTCCCATGCTCCCCTCGCTCCTAATTCCGCTAGGCTAGTGTGTCCCCTGGGTCAGGACCCGCGCCTCCACCACAGCTGGGGTTTCTCTCCTCCCCTCCAGGATCCGCCTCCACCCTGGGGTTGCGGCACCCGCCACCTCCAATAGGAGCTCCCTTGCTGGCTTTTTCTGTTGCCGCTGCTGGCCTCTTTGCAGGTTTCTCTGGTTCCCACCAGTCTTCCCTGGCACAGGGATCCCTTGCAGTTCCTGCTGCTGCTGCCACTGCTGGCCTCCCTGCCAGCTCCTTTGATCCCTGCTGGTCTTCCCCGGAATGGGGATACCTCACAGCTCCTGCTGCCACCACTGCTGCCAGCCTCCCTGCTGGCTCCTTTGATCCCTGCCAGTCTTCCACAGCATGGGGATCCCTCACAGCTCCTGCTGCCGCCACCCCTGCCGACTGCAGCAGCTGGACATGCTCCACCCGGCGGATTCCCGCCACTCCTCCAGCACTCAGTGTCCCCCTTCCTCGGGGCCAATTTTTATCTTCACCAGGTGATGCCTCTTTATGACGTCACCCAGCTCTAGCTGGAGATGGGCGCAGCTGATAAACTGCTCGGGCAGTTTTCCCTGGCACGCCTCCTCGCTTCTACGGGCCCCTGCAACAGGTATGTTTTTTCCTTCTTTTACTTCTGTCTGGGGTCTGCCTCTGAACAAGGCTTCCTCCTTGCCCAATCCTGTGTCCCTGGGACAGAGCACTTGGGCACACTTCCTTGCTCAACTGGAGCAGACAGCATGGGCCACTGCTATCCAACACACCCTGTAAAGGGGGATTTGCAGGGTAGGTGCAAAGCATCCTGGGATGCTGGGAGACCATGAGTTAGCTTGAATTTGTATGGGATCTGGGACAGAATTTAAATCAGTGAAGTCTGATACTACATCCATCCAGGTTTACCTTAAACTTGTTTTAGCCATTTTGAAAGTGGTTTGTCTGCACTGAACTTCTGTTGTGTTACAGCTTTGAATCAGTTTCCAATCACTTATACCAGTTTATGTATAATTTCTGGCCCTAGCCTAACAGCTCAAGAGCTCAGACCTTTTTAACCAAGATCCAAGAGGAACAGGTGACCAAGGCAATTAGTCTGACCTGGAATTTGTATAAGTGAAAACCCTTCTGACTCCAGACAGACTACCCAAATGTTATTCTGTTGCAAAGTTTCCAAAGATATTTTTCCCAGCTGCTCTTCCTGGTTTGGGAGTTTTTGATGTTTACAGAGTACATAGTATCTGGATTGTTTATCACCTGCATGGAAGCAGCTGCCAGCTTAGTGCTGAAGAAGAGTGAATAGTCTATAAAATAGCAGGAGGAGGAGTCATTTGAAAAGCTGTTTCTGTAGAGGAGAGTGGATAGTGCGTAGGTTCTTAAGTAAATGTAAGAGACCTGAGGAAGAAGGTAGGAATAGGTTCAGTTTTAGCTGACGTGACTATAATGTGACATCAAGCTAAATGGCCTAGTTATAGGGCTTTCATGATTATTGCTATGGATTAAGTCTTAAGTGCATATTTTCCTACTGTTCATTATGGTGGTTTCTTGATTTCTCTCCAGCCAAATCTTGTCCCCCTAGACAGACCAGCCACAATGAAAATCTAATGTGTAAGATGAAAAGTTTTACCAATGGCTACAATAACTACACTTCTATGTGATCAGCATCGAATAGACAAGAATCATCTCCAGCAATCTGAGACAATATCATGCTTATCAGTTAACCTCTTTATTAATTTATTAGCATTTTATATTGCATTAATATTAATATAAGCTCCTCAATCTTGTTCAGTAGCTTCACCATCTGATTTTATTACTGTTTCTAATCATATTTTAACTTCCATGCTCTTCCATCTGTCCTAATCCTGTCTCAACACTTGTTATCCACTCCCATACTCGCTATTTTATGCAACTGGTGCCTATTATCCTTGTTGCACTAAATCCCCCTCCTCTACCTCTAGATGGTTTGCATTAGTTAAACCAAAATTACATTGTTTATAAGGTTTACTAGCCAATTGCCCATCAACAATGATGTGGGGGGAGGGGGAGAGCGGGCACAGATGGAGCCCTGTGCCCACCCCCCAGTCCGGGCCCACTTCCCCCTTCCTTCCTGCTGTTAGGGGTCTGGGCCTGTTCCCCCCCTCCCCTCGCAGCCCAAGGTTGGGGAGGACCAGGCCCTGGCCCAATGCAGAGGAGGACTGGGTCCAAGGGTGGGGAGAAACCAGGCTGCCAGAGCAGGAGTGGGAGCAGCAGGCTTGGGCTGACCCGGCCATGGTGGGGGAACGGGAGAAGCAGGCGAGGGGCCGATGCAGGGGAGGGGTGTGGGGAAGGAGTGGGCCCAGGCCCAAGGGGGAAAGGAGGCCTGCTTCTCCCCTCCCCTAGCCACTGCTGCATCAGGCCATGTCAGGCTGGGTCCGCTGCTCCCCCCCCACAGTTGCAGCAGGCCTGTTCTCCACCCCCCTCTGTGTCAGGTCTGGGCCCGCTTCTCCCCTCCCTCACCCACTGCTGTGTCAAACCAGGCCCACTGCTCCCCCCTCACCATCACATCAGGCCCACTCCCCATCACAAGCATCAGGCCTGGGCCCACTCCTCCCCTTCCCCCACTGCCACCGCCACTGTGGTCCTGCACCTGCTCCTTCCCCCCAATGCCAGGCCTGCTTCTCCCCCCACTGCCATCAGCCCTGCAGGCAGCAACAATGGAAGGGGGGAGGGGTGGTCTGAGGCCAGTGCTGATGGCCTCACCCCCCCACAGTGTCCCAACCCACCCCCCATGCTGCCGCTGCCATCACCACAAAGGAGCAAGTGGGGGTGGGGGGGGGCGAGGCCAGCTCCAGTGGCCTTGCCCACCCACCCCCACTCCATCATTGCCACCTGCAAGGAGAAGGGCAAGGGGGGCAGGGCCAATGCTGCTGACCTCACCCCACCCTGCCCTATTCCATCCACTCCATTGTCATCCCCTCCAGGGAGCAGAGCAGGGGCTCCCCTGCTCTGTGCCCTGTACCCCCACCATCATGGTGGTGCATAGTCGCCTGACCAAATGCTTCTTCATACACTGATTGGCTTGCTCCACAAAGAAAACATAATCTGTTTTTTGGAAGATTGTAGCAACGAGCTGTGATAAGATTATAATAAACGTCAAAGCCATTTTCACACATAGGAAAGACCTTTTATAATGCTATTCTGTCTCCCAACCTTTTGGCAGAATTTATTTTAATAGATCTCTCTTGTTTCTTTCCAAAATAGCCCCACTAGTGAAGCCTGATAAACCAACAACAGCATTACAAAACTGCTGGGGAGGATTTTATCCTCCAGAATGGCTGCCTCTAAGTTAGTAACATTATTTAGCATCATAAATTATGAAGAGATTTTCCTCCTAAATTTGTCCACTGATATTATTGTTCACCTTTGTGAAAACATGTAACAGAATTAATCCCATGAATCATAGGTCATTCAGCCTTATTTTTTAAATAACTCCATTAGGTGTCCCACAGCAGGAATGTAGTAGATTTCGTAAAAGTTTATAGTATATTTGCTGATGAAAAAGATTCAGGAATGGCTATTTTACCATTGATAACATTTTTCATTTAATTTATAAATATTACTGTTGATTTTAATAAAGTTCTGGTGGTTTTAGATGGAGTGAGGTATGCCACCTACAAAATTTAGGAGTAATTTGTGATGGTTCCTCTTTAGATATTGTAATACCTTCATTTATTCAACTACCAATCTCAAGAGTACCCAGAGCAGGGTCTTCTCCATCAACTCACTTGCCATGACTTGGTGTTAATCAAAATTTAAGGAGGGGTTCAGTGATGTAATGATGGATTTCCCCACTAGGGGTACTCACAGTCTGGATGCGATCAATAATGGAGCTCCATCTCCCCTATACCCCAGCCACACCCCAACCATAGGTGTTGAGGTGTTGTGGTCATGTGCCATAGCTTCAGTTACATCCAGTCCTGGTGTTCTTTGCCCAGTGTCCTGACCTCTGCTTCTTTATGGGGTTACCAGCTGGGTCAGATAGCCTCTCTCTGGCCCTTCTGGGCCTGTTGGTTGGCTCCCTACTCTCTAGGCCCCACACACCCAGGTGGGCCTTAGGTAAAGGGCTACTCAGATTCCCAGTCTCTGTGGCCTCTCTAAGAGCCAATATTAAGAAAAGAAAAAAAATGCAAAAGTCTTCACTCTGGAGGAACTAGCAATTAAGGGAAAGTGCCCTAATTGAATTTATGTTGTCCTCTTCACTCCATAAGGGATCTGGCTCCAAAGCCAAGCTGGACCGATTCCTCCAGCTTCAGCCTGCTGGGGCCTCCTTGCCTCCTGCTAATGGCTACCTAGGGGCCCTAACAACCTGCTACCTTAGTGCTCCAAAAGCACCCCTGCCCCTGCCTCTGGTGGCCTGGAGGCAGTTTCCACTCTCTCTGGTTTAAAGCCAAAGTGCCTTTTAAATTGCCCTTGGTGGCTCCTGCGGCTGATGTCTCTAGCTGGGTGCCACCAAGATTGATTGACAGGGAGCATTTAAATTGCTGCAACAGCACTGCACACTGCCCTGACTCCAACTCTCCCTGCTCTAAAGGTAAGCTTCCCTGCTCCCCAGGACTTTCTGCTTGGCCCATTCTCGGTTGGCCAGGGGTCTAGAGGTATTTAGGGGGTGTGTATAGCCCCCCTTGTCACAGACATACAGTATGTTTTTGGTTCCCCAGTCTTCTCTGAAGTTGATGCATACATTACAAGATCTTAGGTACTTTTTTGCCAAGGTCATTTTGCCTGACTACAAAATATTAGACAAATAAAGTACTATTATATGACTTCTAGTCTAAGAAAAAAAAATACAAATTCTACTCTAAACTCAATCAAGACCTGTCATTTGTCCCCAAAGATGATAAGATAAAATAACTCTTCTTGATGATTTCAGCACTAGAATGGTCAGGGACTCTGAGCTATGAAAAAGAACACTTGGAAAAGGAAGGGTGGAGAAAATAAATACAAATGGAATTTGTCTCATCATCATAGACTATTTATTCTGCACAAGCAAAAAATGGAAGACATCATGGATGTACCCACACTTAGAACACTGGCAGCATAGTGTGTTCCTGGAAAAGTTGTTATGTCTGTATTATCAGAGATATGGACAGTGCAGATGACTGCTCCATCTTGTCCATTCGCATCACCTCAAAACAATGTAAAGCAAGGATCATATCCAAACAAGCAGTATCATGCACCTACAGCAGCACAAATAATAGTGGCACAAATTTCCCCTTTATTGTAGGACACTTTGTCTCTCTATGTATAAATTGCTTGTGCCCAGATCTTCCTGGCTCCCAGCTGGGCTCCACATGATATCGGAGGAGGTGGGGGGAGGTTCCTGTCTGGTGTACTGGGTGCCTTAGGACAGGGCTAGTCAGCAGGAAGCTCCTGAGCTGAGGCACCCTTTGCCCCAGATTGCTGGGAAACAGCACTCTCTGTAGCTGGCTGGGGTGCAGGGTGCCTTAGCACTGGGGCTTTGCAGTACATGGAGATGGGGGAGCAGGTATCTCTAGGCCCTAGGCTGCTTGTTCTCCCCTCTCTATGTTTGTCCCAGCGTCTGCTATTTTTGTGTGCTTTGGGATGCCTTTTTCCCAGGGTTTTTTAATGCTACTGCGGATTCCTGGTAGCAAATGTTGCCCCCATGCTACAAATTAGTAGCCCCGTACATGGCTTAACATGCAACACATGCAGTTTGTGGTGCCACAAAGAGATTTGTGGCACCATGTAACAGGGGGGCTTCTCAGGGCTGATTTACCATTGGCTTGCCCACCTGTTTCTGGCCCAACCACCCACCTTCTTACCTGCCACACCTTGATGATATTTAATTAGGATGTTAATTAGGTGAAAGGCTGCCTGTTTCTTGCCCCGATGCCAGGGGGTGCAATCTGTGCCTCTGTTCCTCCCCTACACCACAGCCCAAGCCTTGCAGATGGCATACCCAGCTGTTAATATCACTGGCCCCACACTGGGCCCCAGAATCCTCCCATCTGGACCCCAACTGGATCTCTCCACCCAGGCAGCCTACTTTGCCTTCATTCAGGGCTGCCTAGCTCCCTGAACCATTTCCCTTCTCAGGCATGGCCCCCCAGACATTTGGCCACACAGGCCCTGGCCTCACCTTCAACGCCTTTCAGAAACCCCAGGCCCTCAGCTCTGGGCATCCGTCATGGTGGGCCCCTGGCCCTTTTGACCGTTCTGGTCCTGGCCCCAGCATTGACCAGTCAAGGGTACTCTAAGTCAGGCCTCTGAGCCTCTAGCCCCACTCTCTCTCCTGGGTCTGCCTTCTGGCCCCTACTAGGGGGTAACCCAGCTGGTTGTGGGAGCTGGGGTTATTTAGGTGCCCCAACCCACCTTTCACCGGGGTGGTAACTGGCCTGGTATTTCCTGGGGAATCCCATGCCACTGGGAGACCCACCAGACCACCCACTCCCAGCAGAGTGCAGTTTTAGGTCATGCCCAGGACCAGGAGCCTCCAAACCATCCCCTACAGCTCCTGCCCTTATCTCCATGATGTTGCATGGAGCCTTGCAGCCAGGCAATGTTACTGCCAGCAAACTGCTCTGTTTATATAGGCAGTCAAAGATCTAAAATGGCCACTGCAATCAAGCACCTGTTGGCGGCTTGGCTTAGTTCTTAAAGTGGCAGGCACCAACAGTGCCCTGCCACACACCACAAGCCACACATGCCTGCATGTGTGGACTTGGCCAAGGAGTGCTTGAAAGATGCTGCTAAAGTTGATCATCTTCAGCAATGCCTCAGTGAGAAAATCTCCGATCTCCTTTATGATCTCGACACCGTTGAACACCAGAAGAGCCTCAAGGAAAGCATCTATGAGGTATGCAAAGCATTTCTAGGCTTCTTCACAAGAAAACATCATGACTGGTTTAATGAGAATGATAGTGGAATATAAGCTCTTTCTAACAGAAATAAGAGACCCTTCAAAACTTGATAGAATTAAATCAAATCCAAACTCAAGAAAGATACTTATCATCAAATTAAAGCTGAGACCCAAATGAAAAATTGATAGCGAATGGACAAGTGATAGGAGGACAAAGCAAAAGACATTAAAATTTTACCAACAGCCAAAACATGCATAGTTTCTTCAGCCCAACTGAAGCTATCCATGAACTAAGCTCACAATGAGCTATCCATTTGAGATCCAAGAATGGCACAACAATCCTGAAAATAATTCTGTTATCAATGCAGGGTGGAAGGAGCCCTTTTAAGAATTCTGATTTGAGATTATAATGCCAAATACTGTCAAAGCCATTACAAAACAACTGATTAAAGACTACCTTGCAGATCCACCAATTTATCAAAAGGCCTTGAAAGTCATTAAGCAGATGAAGAACAACTATACACTTAGTCTTGATGGAATACCAGCTGAAATTTATAACAAAGGTGGTAAACAAATCCTGTCTCACCAACTACATGTTACCATGAAAATCTGAAAACATGAACAGATTTTCATTGACTTAAGAGATGCCAGAATCTTTAAAAAGGGGATAGATTGAATTACACTGATTATTGCAGTATTGCACTCCTGTCCATACATTTCTGGGAAGATCCTTGCTCTCATTCTTTTCAACTTTCCTCACTAAGGAGATTCTGCCTGAATCCCAGCATGATTTCAGATCACTCAAAAGTACAGTAGAAAAGAACTTTGTGGCTAGATAGGTGCAGGAGAAGTGCCATCAGCAATACTGAGATCTTTACATGACTTTCATTGACCTGACTAAGGCCTTTGATTAAATCAACAGAGAGGATCCATGGAAAATCATTTTGAGAGTTGGACACCTGCTATAGAAGGGCACCTCTACCCCTGCTACTGGAAGGAAGAAAGGTCAGTGTTACAGAAGGTTTGCTAGGGGAATGCAACTTTGCTAAAAGTTGAGCTTCAGGGCTTTGAGCAGCTAATGAAGGGACTGGACGCCCTTGTTGCTGATTTGGATAACTGGCAGAACCTGGGTTCTGTTTCTGGAGAGCAAGGTTAGGAGACTGAACGGGGAGGAGTCAGGGGCCATATAAGCCCAGGCGCAGGGCTAAGAGGTCAGTCTGGACAAGATTTCCTTCACAGAAGGATCTGCAGGGAGAAGTTTACAGGGATAAATTGTTGTGTGTTTAATTTCTGTTTTGCGTTTGTGTTATTCCATGAGGATCAGGGTGGCTATAGGGAAGAAAGATGCCACAACGGGCATTGTAAAGGTGGGTGCTACCCTACAAAGGGTATTGTAAAGGTGGGTGCTAGTGAGGGAATGCAGTCCAAGAGCCCAGTGCAATTAGGGCATGAGGGAGGACAGGGGAATTAGTGCAGTAATATGCTTTTACAGAGGGGTTGGAGCACTGAAATGTGGGCTATTTGGGACAGGCAATAATGAGGGCCTACAAGAGTAGAAACCCCAACGAGGTAGAAAGAGAGAAAGAGAGCATGAGAGCATCCTGCTAAGGTTAGCGTGCAAGAATTAGGTAGACTGGCAGTCTAATGACCAGCAGGATAGAGCAAGGATCCAAAGGGCAAACTCCAGTTCACTGAAGGCAACTTCCTAAACTGTATTAACTTAAACATTAAGCTGTGGCAAAAAAAAAAGCAAAACCAGATCTGAGGGAGCCATAGTTACACTCTGTTAAACTGCCAACATTTGTTACCATTATCAGACTCCTAAGTAACTGTCATAAGCTATGGATCAGAAATGGATCCCTACATTTTTGGAGCTGGAGTAAAGCAAGGATATGTAACAGCATCAACACTCTTTTTTTCATCTACATCACAGCTCCTCCCTGCATCTTATTGCTATAGACTTCCATCTGGAGTCAGCATCCAATATTGAAGTGACAGGAATCTCTAACATCAATTGGTTACATTCCAGATCTGCACCTCTATTACTTACCTTCAACATGCTGCCAGTTGTGTCATCTGTGTCTACTCAGCTGAAGAGCTCCAAGTCGCTCTTGATTGCTTCTGTGAAGTATAAGAAATGTTTGGACTCAGTCAACTTCACAGAAACCAACATACTTTACTGACCCACTCCAAACCAACAAGCTGCTCCTCCACATGTTAAAATTAGAGGACAATCCTAGGACAATGTTGAACATTTCCCTTACCCGGGTAGCCAGTCTTCCTAAGAAGTTAACACAGATGATAATAGTCAACACTGAAAAAAATCTAACAGTGCTGCTTTTGGATCAGGATGCAAACTAAACTTCTCATCTACCAGGCTGATATCACCCCTACCTTGTATGGGTATGAAACTCAGATATAATACTGGAAACACTTGAAAGCTTTGGAACTTTACCATCAGTGATGTTTTCAGAAAATCTTCCATATCAATTGGAAAAACAGAAGAATGAGTTCTAACATTCTGGCTCAAGCAAATAACATCGGCGTTAAAGCCAAGTTTATATGGTGCCAGCTCTATTGGAAAGGATATGTTCTAAGGATGCCTGAAAACTGGCTCCTAAAACAGGTCCTTTACTCCTAACTCACTGATGCTCACCCCTCCAAAGGTGGGCAAAAGAAGAGATATAAGGACATCATAAAGGACAATCTAAAGAAATGCAAAATGAACATCAACACTGTAGCTTTCCATGCCTCTCCCCCTGAGCATCGCATGTCTGGGTCTCCTTCAAAACTCGCCGTCGCCTTCTGGGTTGCACAGCCAGGCTTCTGGGAGTGGCCTTGGGCCAGTTCCCCACAGGTCTCACCTTTCACATCTTTGATGATAATTGGTCCTTTAGCTGGAGGAAGATGTTTGATCCCATCTCCCCTGGTACTCCCCCTCAGTTGCCCTCATGACTATTGCTTCTCGTGGCTCCACCTCCCCTATACCCTGCCTAACACTAACCGTGATGTTATCCATGAGGGCTGGTGTTCTGGCCCTCACTGACACTTGGTTTCCTAAGGGATGTGGCTCTGGGCTACAGATGGTACTGGCACCACGTGTCCATTGCTGCCCTTCAGTGTTCCCCGGTTCATGGGGTGTCAGTCTCCACCCAGGCTTTGGGTCCCCTTGGTGGGTTACCCCCTCCCTGGGTTCAGTACCTGTTGCCCGTCATCTGCATCTGGGTTTTGGCTCCATTGTCTTCTCCAGTGTCTCAATCACTGCTGCTGCTGCCCTCTGCCAATGCCAGTCTCGTAGGTGACTTGTTGGGTCCTTGCTGGCCTGACTTATCTCCCATGGTTCCCCCTCTGGGGCAGCACCATGTCTCCTCTGCTGCCAGCCCCTCGATCCCCTTTGACCTCTCTGAGCTGGTTGGGGACACCTCTTCCAGTCCCCCCAGCTTCCTTTCTGCTGGTGCTTTTATCCCAGCACTGGGTGACTGCTTGGCCAACCGCCCCAACACGCTTGAACAAAGTGTGCCCAAACAGACACGGGACCCATTCTCGGCTTCTCCTGGCTCCATTATAGTTTTTCCTTTTGATCCTGAACCGTGGTGACTCCTGTCGCCGCGGTTTCACTTTCGCTGCCGGCAGCCACCAGCGTGGTGTCCCGCTGCCTCTCTCCGGCTTCAAGTAAGATTTCTCCACAAATACCTAGCAGACTGAAGTACTGAATCATCCCCAATGGTGCCATGACATACAACAAGACATCACTTATTTTGAATAAATAGAGGCATATAGATGGGATACAAAGGGAAAGATCAGCCTCCCAGGATCACCAGGATCTACTTCTTCCATCCAGAACTATTTGCCACATTTGCATTCTAATATATGGATCTCAGATCAGCCTCTAAAGTCATTTGTGGCCTTGTTGATGACTTCCCTATTTACTGGAAGATTGTCATCCTTGTATCGAGAACATATAGATGTTATCTATATACATATCTATATATTATGCATTGCCAACAACAGAACGGTCAGAAAATTAAAATACTATTGCACAGCCCAAGTCTAGTTTGCATAACCTAGCCTCATTGATGGGCACAGTATTGAACAGAGTTTCTTGTTTCTTTTTTCCTTATTTGTGTTCTTAGATGATATAAAGAGAAGAATCTTAAGAATTATACAAGCCATTCTTATTTTCAGTTATGCTTATTTTATAGAATCACCTCTTATTTTTCAGAACTTAAGTGTGTCCCAAATATGAAATGATTCAGAAATTGCAGATCTATCTAAACCCAGATCCCAGAATTTTAGAGGTTCTGCAAATTAAGATTTTTAAGGAGATCACTTAGCCCCTAAGTGGCAAAGGTGATGACATGAGAGCAGTGTGAGGGGTACTGGAGTGGCAGCACAAAGCATTGCTTGGGTCTGAAGTCACTGAGAGAAGAACAGCAGTCCAGACAACAGACTCCAGTAAGGGTCTTCATATCCACTAGTGCAGCCGGAAGAGTCAGTAGACCCCAGTCAATTTGCATCCCATGGGTAAGAGGTCAAACCTCCAGAAAGTTGTACTCTTAATTAGGATGATCTGGCTAGAGGAACTAGCTACTAGTGAATAACTACCTCTTTAGACAATTGGAGGACTCAAGATCTCTCAGAACTATTTCAAAAGTAACCTCACCTACTATGAATTTATCATATAGTTTCTGCTAAAATTGTTCATTTTTAAATTGCTTAGTTATTTTGTCTTTTCCTTCAATAAAGCCATTTTATGGGTAAATCCTGGAGTTAATTTCTTGTGAGTGGGGAAGTTTTGTTCACCATGAGCTCCCTAATTATGTTACTTAGGGTGCTAGACTGGGATTGAGCCAGTATCATTTGAGTTGTTTCAGCCAATAGAAATCTATAAACATTAAATCCCACTCCAATAATAGGCAAACAGTGCCTGGTAGAAAGTATACACATTTTCAGAAGGGAAATTTTTGCCTGCCTACATTAGGCCAGGTTGAAGATAAACTACACCATTAAATTTATTTAGCTTTCAGTGTCATGAGCAGAGATCCTGGCTTTCTCTGATTTAAAAAAAAAAATCCCCAATTTTTTAATTGAAAAAGTAACCCCAAATCCACATTTTTCTATTATTAAAATGAAACACCACTAACATATATATATATATATATATATATATATATATATATGTGCGTGTGTGTGTGTGTGTGTGTGTGTCGTGGTGTTTCATTTTAATCACGGAAAAATGTGGATTTGTGGTTATGTTTTTTTAAATCCAAAGATTGGGGATTTTTTTTAATCAGAGAAAACCAGGATCCCTGGTCATGAGAATTCAATAGTTAATTTACTTTTTTATCTCAAATACCTTTCTGCATTAGTTAAAAAATTAGGAAAAACATTTTGCTTATACTAGCTGTGACCCTTTTATGACTAAACAGCTGCAAAAGCAAGGAAAAAAATATGTAAAACGAAAGTTCTTCAGGATCTAAGTAATGAAATAATGTGTTTCAATATGTTGTTCATTTTATCCAATTGTGTTTGTTTTAAATTTGTATTTTTTTCAAAGTGTGTTCATTGCATTGTGTACTATGATCTAAGACTAGGACCCTATTGTAATAAAATAGTTACTGTACTATTACTTCTGAGTAGATCAGCAAGGGGGGTAATCATTTTTCTGCTGCTTGCAGCTGAGAATTACATAAAAGTATTGAATGTGTAATGCGTGTTCCCTTTTCACAAACTGTGTTTAAAGCAGTAGGACAATAAGCTGTTTCCAGAAGATGCAGCTATGTTTGTTAATGTTTTCAATACTCACTGACAGAATGACTTTGTAAAAATGGTTTGGGTCAATAGATAATTGTTTCACTCACACACACGAACAAAAACATCCATTGAATCAGCCAGAGGTTATCTTTATTTCTTCTGGTAGAGAAAGGAATCCGAGAATGTGTGGCAGTCAACACTTTTAAAATTCTTATAACTAGCAGGTCTGATAGATATGGCTCATGCCAGAGAAAATGTGCTTTGCTATATTAGGACTTGATGCAATATTGGGGATGGCAAAGGCCCCCTTTCCTTCAGTGTCTGCCCAAAGTCAGCTCAGCATTAAGAAATTAGTTCTTTTTGTGTGCATATTTTTTCTATGCTGCACACTTCTGTATGACTTCTGGATTTGTTGCACCCAGCACACATTTGATAGAGGCAAATACAAGGCCAGAATGTGATGCCAGAATGTGTTTTTTTATGTTTAAAAACCACAAGAAACATGAGCAATTGTTTAATTAAAAGAATTTAACTGATATGTTTTATATCATATCTTCTCCAATGTTCCCAGTCCTATCACTTCTTTTAAGAAGAGAAATAAGATGTGTGCCAGAAATATTTGGATGCAATATCTTAATAATGAGGATACCATTATCAAAGTAGCCTATTTCTGTGTCCCAAAAATATAATTAATCAGTCCTGTCATTCGTACAATCCATTGTCTTCTTCTTTTTTAATACCTCCACCTATAATTAATACAAAGAGACCCATCTGTTCATCTTTTGTTTCTTTCCTATTTCTTGACTCATTCTTTCTGATAACCAAGGCTTGGCCTTCTGTTCTTTTTCTTCTCTAGATCTTGTTCTCATCTTGTATTAAGGAAGAAAAAAAAAATGGAAATGTACATAGAAAACCAGCAAGGTTTATAGAGTGCAGGTCCCTTGACAATCACAAGAAAAATTTTTTTTTTAAATATTGCCCTGTGGCAGAAATACAAAGGTGTTTTACAAAGGTTCTAATCCACACATTTTAATTCTTGGTGCTGAAGCCTTCCTGTTCTAGTTGCTAAAATCCACCATATACAAATCCTGTAATAGATCTAACCTTCTTTGTTGTTATTCTTTGGACCATTCCAGCCTTGTTTTCCACTGTTTTTCATGTAGCAATGCAACTGAGAGAAGATATCGATTAATATTATGTTTTACATTTTGTTGATGTCAAAGTAGAGTGTCATCCTGATTTCTAATTGCTTTTTTTTTTTTAGATGCTACTGTAACAATAATACATTCTTTTGAATAGATCATGGGAACAAATACAATAAGCTTACATTACTCCAAATTGAATTAGGATACTGAGTTTAGAATAAAGGGTGTTTATAGATGTGCTCTGGGAGGTGGAGAGGGGGTGCTTTAATTAGTGCAGCTCTGAAAGCTGCACTAATGAAAAGTGCCCGGAGCATCATGTGTATTAGCATCCCCATGCTGACAAGTGGCAGTGGGGCACTTTGAACTAAAGCTCATTAAACAAGCTTTAGTTTAAAGTGCCCCCCTACTATTTTTCAGTGTGGGACACTGATATACATGATGTTGGAGTCTGCTGGACCACAGTAATTACCATGCTCCAGAAGACTTAATTAATGGAGTGTGCTCCAATGCACTGTATTTGGAGCGCATTGGAGCAGCCTCCCTGCACATGTATAGGAGTCCAAAAGGTACTATATTACAGTCCTTGCTTCCAGGGCTGTTTATGCATTTTTCATTAGAGAGATGTTGGATCAAATCCAAACCAAACAAAACAGAAATATTTCACGGAGCAGGTGTCAGAGGTCAGAACTCCTCCTATGTGACTGCTCTAAAAAGTAGGCTACAGAACTATGTTTTACCTTGCATTTACTTTTTTTGGTTTCATGAATCATGCATTTCTCTCTGCACAGTGTTGATGGCTAGAAAATGGTATTTGCAGATTTGCTTTTAGGAATTGGTTTGTAGGTAAAACAGATGTTGTATTAGAACAATCCATACTTCAAACACAGTCCGCACTTCAGAGGGAGAGGCACCAATTTGTTGGGAAGGGATGGCCTCCACCTCCCTCCGATGGGAAAGAAGCTCTTTTCATCCAGAATAGCTGACCTGCTTGACAGGCCTTAAACTAAGATTGCCAGGGGATGGGCAGACAATCACCAGTGCAAGCCCTGGAAGTGACAACCACAGAATCATCAGGTCAGGTAACACAAAGGAACTCGTTCCTACTCTAGCCCAAAGACAGGAATCTTTGAAGAGGACAGGGAAGCCGAGGACTTCCAATGGCAGGTTGAGCTCCCTGTACACAAATGCCAGGAGTATGGGGATCTGTCCCTTCTTCTAAGGAGGAACTGGCCCTTCTGCTAAGCAAAAATGAATATGATCTTATAGGGATAATGGAGACCTGATGGGACTCCACTTATGACTGGACCACAGGTATTAATGGCAATACCTTGTACAGGAGGTATCATGTTGCGAGGAAGTCCAGGGGTGTAGCTCTCTATGTGAAGGAGCAGTACACTTCCCTACAAGCATAGATTGACACCTGAGGAAGGCAACTTGAGACCTTCTGGGTTAGAATATGGGAAGAATGTGGTGAAGAAGGTATAACTGTAGTAGTCTATTACAGACCTCCTAACCAGGAGGAAGAGCTTGACCACAAAGTTGCTAGGGAACTGAAAGAGGCTGCACACTCTCAGTGCATGGTCATCATGGGCAACTTCAACAACCCTGACATCTCATGGGAAAAGCATTCAGCTAAATCTGATCGGTCACAAAGCTTTCTCATTTGAATTGACAAGCTCTATTTGACTCAAGAAGTCTACTGGCTGACTAAAGGTAAGGTGCTGCTGGATCTGGTACTGGCCAAAGGGGACGATCTAGTCAGTGACCTGAGGATTGAAAGGAAGCTTGGTGACAATGATCACAAGTTGATCACTTTCTCTGTCAATTGCAAAGCTGGCAAATCAGTCAGCAATGCAGAAATCCTCAACTTTAGGAAAGCAGACTTTGCCAAGCTCAGGAGATTGGTTGTTGAGGTCCTGAGAGACCATGATCTGACAGGGAAGGGAGTCCACGATGAGCAGTTGCTCCTTAAGGACATGATCCTAAAAGCACAAGGGAAATCCATTCTGGCCCATAGGAAAGGTAGCAAAAGGGCTCAATAAGGAACTCTTGGCCCTCCTGAATCTGAAAAGAGAAGCATATAAGGAATGAAAGTTGGAAATTACCACTAAGAAGGATTCTGCAGCACTGGCCTGCACCTGTAGGGAGTGGACCAGAAAATCCAAGGCTGAAACCAAACTCAAACTGGCTATGGGAATCAAGGGCAATAACAAGTCCTTCTTCAAATATGTGGTAAGTTAGAAAAAAAAAAACAAGGGCAACATCAGACCCTTGATGAATATCAGACCCTTGCCAAAGGGCATCTGACAGCTGACACCCAGGAAAAAGCTAGTCTCCTCAATTATTAATTTGCATTTGTTTTCTACCAGCCCAAGAGGATCACCCTGCCTGACAGCATGCTGGACTACCAGGGTAAGGGTTATTATATGCCTAGAATTGGCAACGATTTTGTGAGGGAACAGCTTGAGAGGCTGGATGTCCACAAATCAGCTGGCCCAGATGGAATGCACCCAAGAGTGCTAAAAGAGTTGGCTGACATCATAGCATGACCAATTGCAAGGATATTTGAGAATTTGTAGCACTCAGGAGAGGTTCCTGAAGATTGGAAGAGGGCCAATATGGTGCCTGTCATCAAGAAAGGAAGGAAGGAAGATCCAGGGAACTACAGGCCAATCAGTTTGACCTCAATCCCTGGAAAGACCTTGGGAAAAATCATCAAATAAACCATTAACAACAGACTAATGGAAGGCAATGCTCTGAGAGATAGCCAACATGGCTTTGTTGCAGGTAGGTCTTGCCTGACCAACCTCATTTCTTTCTATAACCAGGTGATGCATCACCTGGACAAAGGAGAAGAGGTTGATGTCATATATTTAGATTTCAAAAAAGCCTTTGACTTGGTCTCCCATGATGTCCTCATGGTAAAATTGGGAAACTGCAGCCTCAACAACCTTACAGTCTGATGGCTGGGAAACTGTCTCTGTGGTTAGACCCAGAGAGTGATAGTCAATAGAACCAAGTCAATATGGTGCATGGTGACCAGTGGCATCCCTCAGTGATCCATACTCAGACCAGTACTCTTTAATCTATTCATTAATGATCTGGATTTGGGTGTCAGAAGTGGACTGGCTAAGTTTGCAGATGACACCAAATTAAAGGGAAGGGCAATCATGTTAGAGGATAGGCTGGCAATTCAGGCCAACCTGAATAGACTTATAAGGTGGGGATCTCAGAACCTGATGACATTCAACATGGAAAAATGCAAGGTGCTCTACCTCAGGAGAAAAAAATCCACATCGTACTTATAGTCTTGGCAGTGCAACACTCACTAGCATTACAACTGAAAGAGATTTGGGGGTCATGATTGACCACAAGATGAACATTTGCCATTAATGTGATGTCACAGGAAAGCAAATAAAACTCTGGCTTGCATCTACTGATGCATCTCAAGCAAAACCCAAGAAGACATCCTCCCGCTTTACTCAGCCTTGGTGAGGCCGTAGCTAGTGTGCTGCATCCAATTTGGGACTCTACACTTTAGAAAGGATGCGGAGAAGCTTGAGAGAGTCCAGAGGACAGCCATGTGCATGATTCAAGGTCAAGAGAATAGGCCTTATGAGGAGAGGCTGAAAAGCATGGGACTCTTCAGCCTGGAGAAACAAAGGCTCAGGGGTGACTTGGTGACAGCCTATAAGTATATAAGAGGTGTGCATCAGGAATTGGGAGAATGTCTGTTCACCAGGGCCCCCAAGTGAAGATCTAATGGTCACAAACTGCTGGAAGACCATTTTATATGGACTTAAGGAAAAACTTCTTTACTGTCTGATTCTCCAGAGTCTGGAATAGACTCGCCTCAGAAATGGTGGAAGAGCCTACTCTGAATACCTTTAAGAAATGCTTGGATGCTTATCTTGCTGGGGTGACCTGACCCCAGCTGACTTCCTTCAGGGGGCTGGGCCCGCTGATTTTGCAAGGTCCCTTCCTGCCCTAACATCTATGAAATCTATGAAATCTATGAAACAATGGTTTAGGAGAATGGCAAGCATTAATTTCTTTCTAAAAGCCTGTTTGTCACACAGTTTCACAGTCTTTGAGGCAGACAGGGTATCTGAGGCCAACAGACATACACATCCTGTGAAACTGAAAACATCCAAACTTTATTTTCATAATATAGGCCTGGCTTCAGGGCTCCAGGGTTCCAGTTTCCACTTGCAAAACATCTTGGGATTTCTGATTTCAGATCAAATTACCAAATTAGGTGTGTGCATGTGATAGGTTTATGAAAATAGGATTCTGGCTGACAAAGAATGTGGACACTATGACAACCTCAGGGAGACCAATCAACAATGCCCAAAGCTGAAGAGTCATCAGAGGAGATAGAATATGAAAAGAGGAGTTTTGAAAACAGCAATTTGACATTAGCCCCTGACCTCCAACATTGCTGTTGTCAGACAGTCAAGCAAAGAACCAGCATTTATGTATTGACCAGATGCACCGCTTCCCTTGTGTATATTCTGGACCCTGGGGAATTTGGATAATGTATGTTATAATCATCTTACTTGCTTTGCCTGCATTGCTTTTATTTCCTATCACTGTGTATCAATAAAATTTGCCTATTATCAATTGGAGGAATTGTGGTCAGTCTGAAGGTTATGTTCACCCAGAGCAAGGTATTGGGGCTGGGTTGTGAATCTAGTGCCAACAAGTGTTACAGGTTGAACTGGAGGCTTCCCACAGTTTGGGGCATTTCGCTGGAGGTGTGGACTGGAAGTCATCAGGCTGTGGAGGGCATAAAACATGGGGGTCCCATTTCCTAATAAATCACCTAGCCATTAAAAGGGCATTCACACTTCCAGCAGTCTTCTTAAAAAAAATAATGCAACCACATTTTTTTACAGAAAGAAGACCTGCTGATGCACTTTAGTTCTATGCATGCATGCTGGATTAGACCCCTCAGGAGATGTCAGTAGCAAGCTGCTTAATTTCCATATTCAGTGGAGTTTAGCTAGGAACTAGGCACCCCAATACTTATACTGGTTAGCTTCCATTTATTCATAATAGAATAGTTGTGGTAGAAGAACCACGTGTGTCTAAGGAACTTTTATATCTAACAGAGAGGTGATTTGTGAGTTCCAATGCCAATGGGGTTAGGTGGCCACAAATGGCATTTTGATCCATTTGTTTTAGGCACCTGAATTCCTTTTTATGTTTTTCCTCATCTGTACTATAGTCTTTTTTGTAAAGGGATGGATCCTGATCCTCTTAGGATGCTGACTTCCTTTATAACGTGCTTTGAAATTTAGTGAAAAAAAGATCAACTAGATGATAATGGTGATGACAGCAATGATGTTATTAAGTCACATTGAATTCATAGAAGCAAAACTGAGTTCTTTCAGTCACTAGAATTCTTTGTGGTGATGAGCACAGAACAAATAACCTGATGGATTCATTTCCCATCACTGAATAAAAGTTTCACCATTTAAATAACATTGTTTTCTGCCATCGCACTGCCTGCTCTTTCATTGTCTTCATTTTTTTTTCCTCTAATCATATATGCTATATACATTGCTTCTCTTGACACAGGTTGAATTTTATATCTATATTTTAAATGTCAGTACTTCCAAACCTCTGTAAAGGATACAATGCAAAATAATTGACTGTGAAGGTCATTGCTGCATTTCAATAACACCTTAAAGAGAATTTAGTCATATGATCAGATAAAAAATAATACATATCAAGGAAAAGAAAATGTTCCCAGATGAATTAATGTTTAAAAAATCTATACTGTAACTAAAATATCCCTGTTATCCTCTTTTGCATTTAGATAGTTTGTGTATAATACATTCTCTATGAAAAAGAAAGGCAAAGACGGTGTCCTCCAGATATGGTATTTATGGCCTATTTCTCCAGCTATTAGAGATGAAACTAGATTAACTTTGGTCAGAAGGGTCCTAATCCTAAAATGAATACTTGGTCTCTTTGATAACTCATGTGTGAATAAGAAGTACGAGATCCAGTCACAAAAGTTAGTCTGTAGCACTTGCTCACTTTCAGAGAAGCCCTTGTATGTTTTCCATAATAGTTTATGTTTCTATATTTATATCATAATTAAATTTTAACAGTGGACCAATTTACTTATTGCTTATTTTTCAGAGTAGACTTAGATAAATAGGTAAATTTATCAACATTTAGCTCAATAGAAATATTCTAATTTCTATATGTGATTGACAAAATTTTTGTGGTTTTAGCAGTCATTTATTTGAATATCCAGGAGCACAAAGGACTGTAAGTCTAAAATCTGGCTTGACTATTTGATGGCACAGTCCTTCCTTGCAGTGTGATCCTATAGTAGGGAACATCCAGATAAGCATGCGCATGCCTCTTGCCCCATATCAAACACCTTTGAGATGGGGCAAGAGACACACACAGGAACAAAAAAAAAATGTTCCCCGCACTGCAAAGTTGCAAGTTTAAAGTGTGGGGAGAAAATTAGACCCTTGGATATCCAGGGGTCTAAAAAATACAAAGTTAAAAAAAGCAGGGCCATGCCCTGAGGCAACCATTGGCTGGGTCCTCCATGGAGACGCTCTGGCTGCCAGAGTGTCTCTATGGTTGGCCTCTCACCCTGGTGCTGAACACACAGCCTGCCAAGCAGCGCAGCACCAGGGCTCCAGTGCTGTAAGTAAGGGGTCGAGGGGGGCTGGAGGAGAGGGGAGGAGACCATGCGGGGCTGTTCCCCTGCCCATTCCCCCAGCCCCCCTAATCCCTACCCTGCTGGGCCCCACCCTCTGCCTGCCCCCCGAGGCCCCCATCACTTCCCTGCCAGGCCTTTCCCCCACCTACCCCTCCCAATACCTGCCCCACCACCCCAGCATCTCCATAGTTTAAAAAAAACAACACCCCCCCCTAGCACTTACCAGCAGTTTGAGCTGCTGTCTTTGTTATTGGGTCCCTGCCCGCACAGTGCAGGGCAGAGGGACAGCCCCAGCAGCCCCATTCTGGGCCCTTCTGCTCCCTGATGCCCTGTGCTGCCCAGGGAGACTCTGCCAGGAGGCCCTGGAGCCCCCCCACCCCTGCTTCTAGAGTAAGTAGAGGCTTATTTTTTTCCCTCTTTTTTTTTTTGTTTTCTTTTTTGCTTTCTTTTTTTTTTTTCGTTGAAGTGATGGTGCCTGGGGATGGGGTGGGCAGCCATGAGGGCCTGGGGGTGCAAGTGGGGGTTGGGGCTGGGCAGACCAGCCATTGGAGGGTCTGGGGAAGAGGGGTTTGGGGCTGGGTGAGGCAGCGATCGAGGGAGGGGCTGCAGCAGCTGGTGGGGGATAGGGCCAGGTGGGGCAACAATTGGAGGCTGGGGTGAGTGTTGTGGGCCTTGCAGAGGGGTGGTAGCCCCTCCAGGGGCCATTTGCCCCTGTTGGGGGGCTGTAGCCCTTGTGTGGGGGATGAACCTCCTGTTAGGGGGCCGTAACCCCTGTGGGAGGGCAGCGAAATATATATTCATGTAGTCATGAATTCATGAAACATAGATTTAGAATTCACTTTATTATCATGATGAGACATGTTTTAACACTGTAGATATATCAATAAAACATTGTCCAACTGATTGCTGTTTCTGTCTCTCTCTCTCTGTCTCTCTCTCTCTTTATAGTGGTCTTTTGTTTTACTTGTGGAGGAACATGGATTTGCAGGTATTTTACAGAATGACTTTGGGATTTTTTTTATCAGGGATTTTTCAGTTTTCCAATAGAGAACACCAGAATTCCTGCTAGGGAGGCCAGTGGCAGGACCCTGCCTGCTCAGAGCTGGCACCTTGGACCCAGCTGACTGTGGCTGACCTCCTGGTCAAATGGGGCCAGGAGGACATGCTTTGAGAATTCAAATCAGGCCCCCACACCTGCAATATCTTCCAGCCAATAGCTTCCCAGATGACCTGGAAGGGGGAATAAATGGCAGTAGTGACACACAGAGGCCAAGGCTAAAGCCACAGCCCACTGGCAGCTGGCACAGAGGGGCAGATGCCTCTACTGGCTGTGCAGTCCCGAACCAGGTCTGGCAGGTGCACAGCAAGTCACAGCCAGGCAGCAGCCCCCATTGCTATACTGCTGCAGTGGGTAAAGGGTGCAGGGAACTTTCAGGGCTACTTCAGCAGTCCATCTGGCACAAGGGGTAGTGTCTCTAGGTACCAGTTGGCTGGGCCCCAGAAGCTCCTAAGAGTGAGTAGCCCTGAGCTATTTGCCAGGGCAGCTTTTTGTACTGCTGGGGCCAGGACAGGGCAACTTTTTTTACTGCTGGGAAAAGCAAAGGTGCTGGCCCTGGGCTCTAGCTCCCTCTGGCTGCAGATCCAGGAGGAGCCAGGCAGAGTTATTTTGCCCCAAGTGGCACAATTTGCTCCACAACAAAGTGCATGTCTGAGCATGTGTGCTGAGGCAAAAAGCCCTGGCTCAAATTTGCACTGCTTCTATTTGAGTTGCTACAAGCACATATGCTTGCATGTGTGGGTGCGCCGGTAATGGCTATAGATATAATCTCTGTTTCACTGGCATTTAGCTTCAGTTAATTGCGTGGCACTAAGCGATCGTTTCTGCCAGATCCATTGATAATTACCAAGTACTCAAGGTTGCCCAAGTGCAGAAATGACACAAATACTTTCCTCCATAAATATCATGATGCACTATAATGGATCTGCAAAGGGGAAAGCATAGTACATAAGATCATCTAGCTAGGGAGCCCACACCACTGAGGATAATGGGAACAAGAGGCATGTAAACTGAAATGTCTCTTAGGCAGTGCAGCATCTCAACCAAAAACAGATTAATATCAAAAGGATATGAAATGAAAGACTTGATTGAATCTGACAGACCACAAGATATAGGCTGCCTATACATGTGATCGGGGTAGGGAGAATGTTTTAATTAAAACAGTTCCAAGACACCTGCTCTAATTAAAATGGCTCACTGTCATATATATGAAGCCCCCACAGACTTTAAAAAGGCTGTGGGACACTTTATCTAAAGCTCATTCAATGAGCTTTAGATAAAGTGCCCCATGACTATTTTAATATGTACAGAAGCTGTGTGCTTTGCATTGAGATCCATTGACCCACTGCTGTATGTGCTACAGAGGGGCTCACTAAGCCATAAGATGCCTCATTGTGGGGGCTACTCAGCATGCAGCCCCTGCACTGAGGAATCCAGTGCCCCAGACAGCCAGGGAGAGGCATGTGCTGCCTGCTCCCCCATCTCTATGCACAGCAGAGCCCCCATGCTTAGGCATCCCAGCCAGCCACCATGGGCTGCCTGATCCCCCATCTTGAGACAAACTGCATCCCCACAAGCTGCTCTGTAGCTGTGCAGGGTGCCTCAAGATGGGGGCTCCGAGTGCAGGTTCCACAGCAAAGCCCCAGAGCTGAGACACACAGAGACCAGGGAGCAGCCAGCCTACAGTTGCCTGATTCCCTGCCTTGAGGTACACTGTGTCCCAGCCAGCCATGAAGGATGCTTCAGCACGGGGGCTGCATAGAGTGCATAGGTGGAAAGCAGGGCCCCATTTCCATGTTTGCCCTCCTGCACACCACTTTGGTGTGCTTTGTGCCATTTTTTTATTCAGGGTTTGTTTGTTTGGGGTTTTTTTGCTACTGAGAAATCCCAGTAGCCAATTTTGCCCCAGCTCTGCAATTAGCAGCATCATGCATGGTTTAGTGTGCCAGCCATGTGGGCAGTGGCACCAAAAAGAGGTCTGTGGCAACACAAGCTACATGTGTCTTCACATCTGTATCTGGCCATACTGCCCTTCCAAGCCAAGTTGCTGCCACTCTAGTTGGTGATCAATAATAGTCCATGGCCTGGCCAGCTAATCCCAGGAATGACGTGAAACAAGTTTACAAATATGTCCCAGGAAAAAGTGTTAGCATATTTTATGCCATATCCTTTTATAACATAAATCTTGTGCCACAAGCAGCTTTTGAATCCTGAACTCAGAACACAGAATATTACCATTTGAAGTAGCAGACTAATTAAATCAGCTGTTGCAGATGAAAACTGTTACCAGAAAGGTGATGGACCACTGGATCCAGGACCTGGTCTAGAGGGCTGGGAGAGCCATACCCAAGCAAGCTTCTTTGTTTCTCCCCATTGTTCTTATATTGGGAAATGTAGTAGTTTTTGTCAACATGGCATGCTCAGGATAGGTATGAGCCATTGGGGCACAGATCCCAAAAGGGTGGGTCAATGCTGTCTCATACAGGTGATCTGGCAGCTACAAGTGTTGCCAGACCCCTGCTTTGCTGTACTTCTGCTTCCATGGTGGCACCATCAGCAGCAATGTGGCACTTAAGAATTTTCCACATTTCTCAGATTTTCCTGTGGAGCACAAAAAAAGAAGGGATACTGTATTTTAAAACAGCTTTATATGTTTTTTCTACGTACCTTGAGGTACCAGGCATGGCTCATGAGTACTGAAATGCTGGGGCAGATGGAGCATACCGTGGGAGCATAATGGGGTCCCCCCCACCGCGCTCGGCGATAGACCCAGAAGTGGACCAGAAGTACTTCCAGTCCACTTCTGGGTCCGCCGCCGAGAGCAGGGGGAACACCCTCCCCCATGCTCCCATTGGATGCTCCATCCACCCCACCATCTCAGTGTTTACAAGCTGCACCTGGTACCTTGAGGTATGTAGAAAAAACATGTAAAGCTGTGTCTATGGCCGAATCACTGATTCTTTGAATCAGAATTGAATCTTCAGATTCAGATTTGGGTGAATTGAATTGGAACAGTGATCTGAATCAGCTAATTGAATCACTGTCCCCCAAATCGGGCTGAATCCGAATCCGAATTGAATACTGTCTACTTTGTACACCCCTAATTCATAGAACTGTCTCTAGCAGATAGCCATGAGCATAGAGCAATAATTTGTTAGTACTATTAGCAACTGAAATGTACAAGATGCAGACCTTTATATTGGTAGCATTTGAGTCCCTGTGTTTTCTTTTCATGGTTTCATATAAAATGTCGAAGGGGATGTGGAAAAAAGCAGAGCCTTTTGGAACTGCATGAGTAAGTGCTTTGTTACCACAGGAGCAACAAACCACCCCTATTCTGTCTGTATGCATGGAAGAATTGAACTTTCTCACAGTTTTGCTTTAAAGCCCAAGTTACATTTTTTCAGGTGAGTACGTACTGTAGGTAGTGCTACCAAACTATCAGGAGACCATATAAAGCTCAATGTTTGCATATTTGCTACCTAATGTTTTCTCAGTTGATGCCATATACACAATACTGTCTCATATCCTTGGAAAATTTCTCTTGAGTTCTCTAAGTTCTGACCTTCACAGTAACATGGTCCTCTGGAATACAGATGATGTGCATGTCAGGGTTTATGTTGGATAAGCAGTAAGTTTTGCAGACTCCAGTTTAGCAATGAACATATCTAAGATGATATACAAGTAAAAACTTTTATCTGCAAAAAGATCTTTAGTGTGCAATGGTTTCCTGAAATAGGAGGTGTGAAAATCTGAGTTCAACCTTTCATCCTAGCTAAATAAGCATTTAATATCTCTTTGGTTTCTGTACTACTAACAATTCATAATAGTAATGTGTTCTGACTGTTCCAACTGTTCATCTTATCTTTAAAAGGGAAGATGATAGAATTATTGATTTTTTCTAAAGATATATTGTACCCTCAGAGCTAGCTATCTAATTGATTAGTAAACTTCAACATGATCAAAATAGAAGGTGTAATGCTGAATCATTGAACACTAATCTGACATGAACAACTACTAATCCTATTACATAATCACCACCTTTCTTTCATTCTTTTTTTTCTAATATGGTCATGAAGCCTGTTCAAATCCATTAACAAAGTAATAGCAAATACTGACCATGTTATACAGCCCCATCAGAGTTCCTAAAATCAATAGAAAGCTATATTATGTTTGCCTCCATTAATTTAATCCCTTCATTACTAAACTTTAAAAGGCATGACTTTTTGACAGACATTCAATTAATTTTAATAATTAATGGTTTTTTGTTATATATAAAAAAAAAAGATAATATGGTGCTACTTCTATCAGCAAGCACCCTGTCTGCCAGAGGTCTGAATAATGGCAAATTATTCTTACTCTTGTATTTGAAATATTTGGGATCTGAAACTCTCTGAACTGCTTGCACATATGGGGGATAGTGTCTTATCTTCCTTTTAGTGTCTGCAAGGGTAGCGGTGCTGATCACTATAGGGGCACTCCTGTTTTATACAGCTATATGTGAAATCAGATTTAGGCCCATAGCTTCTGTTGTATCTGAAAGGGAATAATTTCACTCAAATTAGAGACTTTGGCATTATTTGAAATGTTTTAGTCCAAAGTATAAGTTGGTAAGAAGATACATTTTTCACCCTTCTTCCTAGAAGATCTACTTTGTCTCAGGTTCCTCTTTGGCTAGCTCAGCTTCTAGCTATGTCCCGGGTCTGAGTCTGGGGTGGGGGGAGGTGGAGCAGTAAGGTATGTGAGGCAAGCAGCTGGGCAGGCACCACTGTTCCTGTGCAGGAGCAAGGACATTCCACCTATGGGCAGGGTGGTGCCTGCTCCAGTCTACACAACTTGTTCCCACCTAGAAGCAGTGGTGCCTGCCCAGCCACCTGCCTGGTGCACCATGTTGCTCCACTTCCCTGCCAGACCCCAGTCTGGGACTTTTGACCAATCATCTGGGACTGGACTACAGAATCCTGGCATGTTCCAGCCAAATGGGGTGCAAGGCTACCCTACATATGCCCCAGCAGCTGGCTAGCTTTCCCCCTTCCCACCTTCTCTAGCTCTTGTGAGATATTGCCCTCTATCTTTCCTGCTACATCTTGATGGAATCAATCATGCTGGAGGCACCCTTAGCTTCTGAGGGCAGCAGGTATGGGATATGGCTTCTTTTGGTCCACTTGGCTTCTGCCTTTCACACTTGTCCAGACCTTGACCCTCTTGGCTGGGGTCTAATTTGCTATGGCTGCTCCCTTCAGCCCTGGGTCCATGTAGTCTGGCCTTGGCCCTTCAGGAGAAGTGGTATAGCTGGGAATTAGGCTCCACAGTAGGTCTCTGGCCCTCTAGGTTGCCCAGCCTAAAAAGGGGTTCAATTCCATTGACTTCTCTCCTTCTTTCTCTCAGTGTATGGCCTCTTGGACACAGGGCGCTTTAAGGCACCTGCAAAGCAACATCTATCTTGCAGTCACTTCTGGTCCTCTGGATAGACTAAAATAAAAATGCAGGCAACCTCTTTTGACTAAAAATATCACCTCCCCAGGCACTCATAAATAAGCACTTCCTGAACATCAATCCTTTATCCCTTCTAGGTCCTGTGAAAGGAAAAAGGAAAAATCCAGAAAAATCTCTCCTCTTGGCCCTTACACATTAGTGCTTCCCCTTTTGCTTCCAGGCATCACTGCAGCCTGCCTAGAGGGATCCTGCCTCTTCCCAAATTAGGGATAGAGTCCCCCTCCAGCCTGAAGGCAAATCTAGTTACCCTGAGTCCCACCCTTTCTGGCCACCCTGGCCTATTAGCTGGGCTCAGCACAGGGGCTGCTCATTAGTCCTAGCCCTGCCAGCTACCTTTGCCCAGGTCCAAACAAATCCTTTTCTTAAATGGCCCTCACTGGTTTGGTTGTCTTTGTAGCCCTCTCCTTGTTATAGGGTGCCGGTTCCCTGTTACACTCACCAACAGTTGATGGACAACATAAGAAGAGACCGGAAGGTACATCGAGTAGAATAGCACTGGGAGGAGATAGTTCACAATAGGTGAGACTGGAGGTGCATCATCAATAAGGCCAAAGTTCTACAAGTACTGGTTGGCCATTGGGAGTAAGTAAGCAATTGCAGGACCATAAACAGCACATGGGTCTGCAACTAACAGAAGATTGCATGTTAACACATCTTAGATTCTCCACAGTATACCACTAATTATCCCTTAGTAAATGGGATCAAAACCAGGGCAACTTAACCCTGTTGTTTTTTTGTTTTTTTTCAGGAATAAGATTCATTGGTTTAGCTCTCACAGGGCACATCTAAACATGCAATTAGTGCACATGAATAAATTCTGCAGCTTATTGCCGTGGAGTTTTTGCTCCTGAGTGCACTGTTTGAATCTGTGCCTGGGAGCAATTAACTCCAGAGCAATCAGCTCCAGAATTTATTCATGCACAACACATTGAGTCAAGTTGGAGGAGCCCTGGTTGGCAGGGGGCTCCAGGTTCTGAGAAGGGGCTGGCTGGGAAACAAGGGTGCTTCAGTGTGGGACTAGCTAGCAGACAGCCCCCACACTGAAGCACCCATATACCCCAGCCAGCTGGGTCAGCATCTAAACATGCACAGCTGCACATAAAAACACTCTGGAACAGGGTTTTTAGTTTCCTGCACCCTAATAGGGGCACACACATAGATGCCGAGACATTTACTGTGGAGCTAATTAGTCGGCTCCATGGTAAGCATCTCATGTAGATGTGACCACAATAGAGTAAAATCAGGCTTAAGACCAGCTACCATGGAAAAGCTGAGGCATGGTAAGTTCCTACCACCTTTTAATTGCAGGAACAATTAACTCAAGACATTTATACCTTTCATACTAGCTGCATGCATAAATGACTGCAGGACATTGTAACTCTTTTGGAAATGGCCCTTTTTTAGAAATGACCCTTGCTTGTGGCTAAGTTTAAAAGATTCAAAAGAACTCCACTTAGAAAAACAAGGTCCTCGTGCTGCAGTCACTTAAACATGTTTTCAATTTTATTCATACAAGTAGTAACCTAAAGTTTTACTAAATCGTTCATTTGAAAAAAAAAAAAATCCTGTGGGTGCATCTATACGTGCCCCTACGGCATCATTGTTACTGCACCATCATTTATTATTTACTAAAGCCGACAGCACACAGTTATTTTTAGCCACTACATCACTGTAGCAAGGGAGCATGTAGCTATAGGTGACGTAGCTGCAACATCACAGTTTTTGTCCTCCAATGCTATGTTGCCATAGTGCATTGCTACAGAGACATAGTGGCTTGTGTAGATGCACCCTGTTTAAGTTTTGTAGTATCAGTGTCTTAAGTCCCAATTTCTATGTTTATGGGACTCAGATTTTCATATAAGGTAATATTTTTAATGGAAGAACTGATTCAATGTGTCAATGAAAGATTCAATGAATTGACAAAATGCAGCATTTTTTATATGAGCCATAGCTTTTCGCTTTTCAATAGTCTTAAGACAAAATACTTTTTCCTTGAATGTGGATACCAAGTCTATTTTTCAAATTCTGCTTTGCTGACCTAAACCCTTCAAAAACATTTTGCCACATCTGATCATTCTGTCAGAACAGTAAAAGTGTAAATATTTCCCTACTCATCTCTGCCTAATAAAGAAAATTCCTTCTGACCCATAACAGCGCACAAGGAGAAAGTTAGATAGAAACAGGCTCTACTCTATTTTGTTTTATGAGAAAGATACAGGACCATGATGATGACATTGAAGGGCTTTATAAAGTACACTCTATTTCTCTTCCTATCTACTCAAAAATTATCTTTAGAGACGAGTACTATTATGTAACCATTCAGCCTTCAAACATCCTTTCCTGGATGACAGAGATCTTCACAAAGGTTATTCTGTGCCTGGCAAGCACACCAATAACCTTGAGCACCTGCATGCACATTCAAACTGGTCCAGTGCTTCAAACTATTTGAAGCAAATAATACAGCCAGATTGCAAATAAATAGCATATATATTAATGTAGGAACAGTCAAGATAAGGCAGAAATCTATATATAGAATACTACATATTCAATGCAATTAGGGGTTCATTATTACAACTATTCCTGGCTCAATAATCAAAGTAATTTTATAAAGACCAATTTAAGCAGTGATGTATTACTCAACAGAGCACTGCATTTATAGCATATAGTTATTACCTTAATATATCATAGATTTTTGTCACCAAATATCATAGAATTTTGTCAGGATTAACTATTTCAAAAACTTTATAGGAAAAATGTATTGATTGATATGTTAGGGATATAGTTTAAACTATATATGAATTAGTAGGCTAGTTATACTAGTATCCTAGTTATACTTATTGGTATAGTTAGGCCTGATCAGTTACTAAGATTACCCAATATTAGGAACAGATCTAGATTGGGAAACTAGGTGCCTCAATGGGTCAAAAGCAGAATTTAGGAACCTGAGGGCATGTCTACATGTCACCCAACAATGACATCATTATAGCACCATGCTTTACTGCTGCCCATACTGCACTGTGCATGAGGCACACAATTAGTTCTTGTGCTACTTTACCATAGTGGCATGCTAAAATGGAGGAGCTCACCACTATGATGAAGTAACTGCGGATCATGAGTAGACTTACATGATAACTACATTGCCGTAGTACATTGTATGGTGACATAGTGCATCGTTACAGCAACATAGGGTAATATGTAGATGCTCTCTGAGTCACCAAAACTTAACCAAAATATCCCTATTCCAGCTGCAACACAACTTATTAAATACCCAAGGAAAAAACTCTTCGGCTTTCATAGCAAAAAATATCACTACTCCAGTTATGTATCAAAAACAGGCATCTACTCTCAGAAGAAGACTCTGGAGCCTGGCTCAGACATCTAATCTCCAGAGAGAGGCAGTATTTAAGACCTATCCTGTACTTATTAAGGTTTCTTATGGGCTAATTCTCCCAGTGGCTCCTACTTAACATCACCTGAGGTTTCTGAATCACTCTTTGGAGGTGCCTAACTCTCTCTCTTGCCTATGTATAAGAATCTTAGCCACCTAACCACATTTAAAAAAAGATCTTTATTGGACTAGGTGTGCTACAACATGTAAATTGGAGGCACCCAGTGGTATAATCTGGATTTTTGCCTTGAGTCAAAAAGATTAATTTAATTGCTGGAACAAAGCAACAGAAAAGAACAAAACAAAAATGTAAATATTTGAAGAACAGATAAAGGAATGACTCTTTCTTGACTTTATAGGTGCTAGTGTACAAGCGGGTCTCAGAAAAACATGAGTGGATAACATTTTGTGGATCAACTTATGAAGGGTGAACATATCCCTCTCTGTATGTATGTATTAGTGGTATTGCATTAAAATATTTAAATCATGGGGAAATGTGGATTTGGGGTTACTTTTTTTAAGTGAAAAATGGGTGTTTGTTTGTTTTTTTTTTAAATCAGAGAAAACCAGGATCCCTGATAATATACATCACCATATGGCAATGTCTAACATTTCCCATTGGCTGTCTGTAAGCAATTGCTTACTCAGTACTTAATGATGTAAAGGCACAAACAGTTGCCTAATGAAAGAAAAGGAGAGAGATTACTTTCTCTGGGAAGCATATGATCACTCTGCTGAGGAAGATCTTGACTAGTGTGTATGTGTGTACACACATGTATAGCCATATATATTCTTTCTTGCTCCTGGCTACCTCATTTGGGGGCTCACTTAAAGAGTTATTATAAGAATACAGATATTTTGCCCTATAGAGTATAGGTAGGCATTGCAGCTTGGAAAGAGACCATACCATTGCGCTCTCGAAAATATTTACACACCTTCACAAGAGTCAGAAACAATCTATTTCATCTTAAGAAGGTCTAGTTTAAAAATAAATAACGTAATAGTTTTAGCACTGCCACCCCCCAAACTGTTGGTTGATTGCTTCTACAACCTTTCTCAGCACAGACACAAAAGGTTTACTGAAGTAATTGATACTAATCTGATTAATAACATGATTCCTTATAGCAGCTTTTAGCTTGTTTTGCTGTCCAAACCAAATTTAGAACAGACAAACATAGCTTTCATTGGACTACAGATTGCATTCTCTTTCCAAATGAAATTGAGAAAGAAAGGATTTGATTTTACTAGCTTGAAGGATGAAATGTCATTTGTAATTCCTATGTTCCTGTCTGGCAGTTTTATGGGCAAAAATAATTGAAATTGGAGATGTTTGAATGTTGATGCTTAAAGACTATGCAATAGAGAAAGGACAATAACATATCTCTATTCATTGCACTGGCTACTGGTTAAGTTCCACAGATGTCAGGCTGAGAAAAATATAAAACCATATATATTCAAAGAAAAAAACCCCAACAGTACAGTGGTTCCCTTTGGCAGCCAATTATTTCTTCTTGGCTTGCAGAGAGCTGAGGCAGTAGGGAACAGGATGAGGCTTACATGGCATTACTTGCTGTGTTTATGGAATTCCACCCTTAGTCCCTCAGCACTAGTTTTCAGACAAAAGAATTCATATCCAACTTTTCTTTAGGAAGTTAAGTAGCATTTATGTGGATAACTTTAGCCACCCAAGTAGCAATCTAGACTAGCAATGCACATTTTAAACTTACTCCCCCCTGTGAAACTTACCTGATCCTTCTAACCATGTTCAGAAGGACTTGGTTTGGTAACTTACATCTGCTGTAATCATATTTCATCCAGGTAAGTGCATAAAGTCTGTGTAAATTCCTGAAATGCTAGTTTCAGAAAAACAAATATCAATTATTTGACACTAAAGGAAGAAGACAAGCCTCCCACCTTTTAGCTTGGGCACTTGCCCAGGGAATGAGGGACTCAGGCTCTAGGCTACCTTTACCTTTACTTAGACTAGATTTAAACCTACTTCTTCCACTTCCTAGCCAAGTGTCCAAGCCTTTTTAAAACAAGTTTACTCTACCCTTCCTCCTGTTGAACGTAGTCCATCAAGCCTTAAAAAGGAAAAGGCAGGTGCTATTTTGCTGCTGTTCTATTCATTGTATCCAGTGACGGCTAAATACAAAATGTCCTGGGACTAGAAAGAATGGGCCTCTTTCTCTTGGTAAAGTACTCATTTCAGTGAGCCATACTCCATCCAGGAATAGCCCAAAATGTCACCAGCTAATGTTACATGTGCTACTTTCCAATCTCAAAATGGAATGGGATATGGGCCACAAACTTTTACCCAGGTTTTATATATTCTTCTTAACTCTCATTTTTCCATCTCCAACTTTTCTCCTTCCCATATCTCTGGCCATCACCACAGTCTGCTCAAAAGCTTCTCAACTGTTTATCCCCCTCAAAGCCCCATGCACTATTTCTGTCTCATAAAAGTTGAGCAGAGGCTTGTACTCTAAATTAATGTATATGTTGCTCTTGTGACACACCACTTCTGCTGAAAAACATGTCTATTTACTTTGTCCCACTCCACCTGCACCAAATCCTGGAAAGAAGACAATGTATTTGTCTTAAAGCGACATTGAGTATGCACTCCATCACTATATATATGCTCACTGTTTCAGGCAGACTTCACACCCCAGGTTATCCAAGGCAAGTGTACATAATAGTCAGCAGAATTAGGGGCAAACTGGATTAATCAGGGTAAAACAATTGGATTGTCAAGATTAATTGAAAATTCATGGATTGATGTAAAAAGAATCACAGGCTTTAGAAAGGGAAGGGGAAAAAAAAAAACTTGTCAACTAAGACTCTCAGCACTCTGCTTTTCAGCATCTCTGCCCAGGGCACCAAAATTGCTTGTTACACCTCTGCCAAAATGTGTTTTGATTCATTATTAATAATGCAATCAATCTGACATCCTTCTTGGACTTTTTATTTTTTTTACTTGGGGCCATTTATTAAAGAATTCTCATCCTGATTCTGAAAGTTTGCCAGCTGTGTTCAAGTCCATCTGTTGGCCAGAGTTAGGCACGTGGCATTCAAAAAATGGAAACAGTTGATGGATCTCAACATTTTGTCTGGTTTGCAAATAGATTGTGGGTAATAGGTATTTATAGGCCCAGTACTATTACTCTATAAAATAAGAGGCATTTGAATCCATTTAGAGTAATTTGTGCTATATGCTAGTGTGTCTGATTTTGAATATCAGATTCTGGCTAGGTGCATTCAATTTTAAATTCTCAAAGGAACTCAGCAACAGTAAAGGAAATAAATTCAACATGGTAGGCAGGAGGACCCTGGGGACACCTCCTCTGCTAGTCTGGGTGGAAAAATGGAAACCATTCTAGATACAAGTAAGATAAATATTAAAGACTTCCATATGCAATAATAAGTCTATCTGTGAGAAATGAACTAGAGAAACTTCAGAGTGTTGTAGCAGAAATAAAGTATGCTTTTCACATCAGTGAAAGGCTGATTAAAATACATTAACATACATGGAACATCATGACTTTTGATTCTGTTATAAAGGAGTTTTTTGAGATTCCCAAAGAATTCCTTGGAAGGTGTTTATCCCATAAGTCAGTTAGTAAAAATAATATGTTCTGTAGCTTGCCATTCCTACAGTAACCCTGAATGAGAGGAAGTTTGTATAAAGGGTTTTCTTAGGGTTTTTTTTCCTAAAGAGTTTTTTGTTTAATTCAGCAAGAAAGCTCACTGTATATTTTTTAATGAATGGTTATTTGCTTTATTTTTAGAAGCAGTATAAGCAAATGGAAAAGGGTGAGGGGGAAGAACTGCTATAATGGATTATTAATTTTATTGGGCATATACATGTTGGAATTAAAAAAAAAAAAATCACCCCAGGTCAGCCAACCAGCCTCCACTATATTCCTTAATATACAGTATAATGGGTCTTAACTTAGCTTTGAATTAATTAATCAATCCAGGGGTCAAGACATACTTCTCATAGTCTCTGCCTGTGCACCATGGCCAGACTTCCTCATTTCGCTCTACACATACTTCTCAAAGTGATAACAGCACAACTGTGACATTCACCATCACACCTCTTTGACTGGCTGGAAACCCAAAAACTATTCCATGTCTTCTAGAAAATTAGAATCAGTCCATCAGAGAGAGGTTTGAGGCCCTAGATGATATCAGGTCTTCTGAACTACAGCAGACTGGAGGCATTTTATGGTAGTATTCTCTGAAATGTTTCCAGTGCCATGTGCATGGCCAGATAAACAAGCAGAGCTCCACAGTCTTAATGCATGGATGAAACAAGGGTGTAGGAAGGACAGGTTTCAGTTTATTAGAACCTGGGGGACCTTTTGGAACAGGGGGAGCATGTAAAGAAGGGATGGTCTCCACCTGAACCAAAATGTAACCAAACTGTTTGTATATAACATTAAAAGATGGCATGCTTTTGTACCGATGGTAGAAGTCTAAGACCAAAGGTGGGGGAACTTGAATGCTTAGCAGTAAATAAGGAAATTGACGTAATAGGTATCTATAAAACCATCAGGCTAACCTGGGCCTGATCCAGCTGAATCGGACTTAGGAATTTGGCAGCAGGAAAGGAGTAACAGTATTAACTGCCACTGCTCTCCAGCTATCAGATTTCCTGACCTGTGAAGAGCCCCATGGGCTAGATGCCATGGTTCTGCAGGTGAGACTTAGCTTGTGGGAGAGGGGTTGAGCATCCCTGATCTAGACAGTTTTCTCACTGAGAATCATAGGCCTATGATGCTGTCAAATGATGCTCATCTCAGAGGACAGAGAGAGAGACAAAAATGACCTGAAAACTATCTGTATTACAGGTTCTGCTTGGCTGCTGATGGATATTAAAGTAACCTCAGACCTGCTTTAAGTCATGCTAAAATGAATAAGTCCACATGGCATCAAATCAATTCCATCCTCTTCCTAGCCTCCTTCCCCTCATCATACCTCTCATACAAGTGATGGTGAATTGGGATAACCTAGACACTTTGCCTTCTCAGGAGTCCAGACATGTTGGAGATACTCAGTGGGCTCTGTTTTTACAGTTTATGGCACAGCTATACTCCTGGAGTTGGGTGAAACATCTGTGAGAACAAAACAACTTGTCTATGGTAGGCATTATCCCTCTTTCTATCATAATGGTTAAAAACTAAACAGGAAAAAATTGGGGCACAAGCATGGAAACACCATATCAAAAGGGCAGACTTCCCCTACTTGAGACAAAGAAGTATTTTTGCTTACATTTTAAATAATTTTTCCATAAATTCATTTACAAATATGCACATGCACACACACAATATTTAAGCAAAAACTGTGTTTCATATAATACTGCTCTATTGAAGCAGCTTCAGCTATACTCAGACACAAAGCAAGGCCAGATGAGTTTAAATAATCATTGATGATAGCTAGTTGAATCAAAGCCTGGCATCGATTAATGAAATTAAATTTCTTTCTTATCTCATTGAGCACCAACAGAATCTCAGTGAAAACCTCAATAACAGGTCTTACTAATGGAGCTGATAAACCAACCAAAGAAAACAGTTTTAAACTCTAGTTTCTTGTAGGTCCCCTATTTTTACTTCTCAAACAACTGAACTGCAAATGTCAATGTTTTCTCATTACACACTGGATGGAAACATCCTAATCAATTTCCAAGTGAACAGCTGCCTGCACAAACACTGCACCTGAAAGTGTTCTTCTAACTTAACAACAAATTAGCTTTCGTTAATTGCTTTGCAATTCACTTTTCAAAGCCTTTGAAGATTTTATTCCCTATGTTTATTCGATTGCAAATATTCAATAAGAATTTCAAATGTTCTTCACTATTTTATTTCTTCCTTCATTATAGTGGAATAATTGATTGGACTGAATTCATAAGTACTATAAAGAGAAAGCTTATTTTAGTAGCACATGTGGTATCCCAAAGACAGATTTAAAAAAAAAAGGTTATTTCATCCATCATGTGGGTGGAGGATGAATTGCAAGGAAGTGGAACTATTTTCTAATTAAGTCCTTGATTAAAATTAACAATTGCTGTTTTAAGGGATTGTAAAGGAACTTTGGCACTAGTATAGAAAAAAAATAATAGAGGAAGCCAAGCATGAATTTTAAAAATATCTTTATGGGGGTTTGGTGAGCATCCAGAAATATGAGAAGTTTAAAAATAACTTTGATGTCACAAAAATGAGTCATGGCAGCAGTTATAAACTTTTACATACAAAAAATGTTGGACTAACCTAGTGAAGAATAACTTCAAGAAACAAAGAAAGGGAAAAAGAAACAAAATACTGAAAACCAAAGACCCGTAAATAAAATTATGACACCTAAAAACAGAAATATTTTTTCTTCCAGAGTCTTATTCTCTCTTATAGTTAGCATTAGTACCCTGTGAATAATCTGGAATTCCCATAAGGAAAGTCAACTGAAAGTTTGTGATATCTGAATTTTACATTAAATTTTATTAGGCAATTTGATGCATTGCCTAAAACCTGGATCTTCTTCTGGAAAAAAAAAAATGAATAGAAACTCAGAGAGTGATTAAATTTTGACTGAAAACTAAAATGATTTGATTCAGAAATGCTACCATGATGTCTCAAGTTGTCACTGTTCGGGAGCAAGCTCTCATTTGACTTTATAGATGGGCTCCATTTGACTATTATAGATGAGTCACATTATACTTTCTATGCTGTATCTCATTGAACTCTTTGGGATAGCAAAGGTGATACATCATGAGAGTACCTTGTTTGGAGCATCTTAAAAGAATGGTATAGTACACCCCAAAAGCTACCAGATAAGGTAGAAAGTAGGGATACGAAGCAGTTGAACTTCATTTGCCTTGAAAAGCCCTGAGAACACTTAAAAAACAAAATATTATGGTTTAGGGTCCTTTGTTTTTTGACAAAATGTGATTTTTTTTTCCCACGAAAACAAACACTTTTATTAAAAAAGAAAATAAATGTGAGAATGTCTATTTTGACAATATCAGTGGCATTTATTTTTGCACATTTAGCTTTGATGTATGTTCATGATATAAATGTTTGAGAATTAGGAAGAATTAAAGAAATACTGCCATTATCCTCACAGAATTTTGCTTTCTTTATTCAGGATTAAAAGACAATATAAAGGGAAGTTGCAGGAGGAAGCAGGAAGAACTAGGAAATAGCATCTAGATATGCCATTTTCCTTCTCCTTCCCTTATTTCCACATAAAAGAAAATGAAGCCTTCATTAACATTATGTTAACTTCCCCATTTTGTTGTAATCTCCATCAGAAAGTGTGTTTTAGCACAAGAACTAATGGCAAACAGCACCTAGATTGTCTTTGCTGCTGTTGATGAGGGAAGGGTGCTAGGTAGAGTAGGGATGCAGAGCTGTGGGAATGAGAAAAGAGAGGTATGGTCAGAGATATTTGGGTCAGAGTTCCTTGTGGTTCCCTAAGCTACACAGCCAATTCAGGGCCTTCCAGAAACAGTAAGACAGTAAACACCAGGACAGAGGATCTCATGCCACATCCATCTTTTCAGATAGGCCTTCTGTTCATACATTTTTATGCAGGAAGGCAATATAAGTAATTAAGAATTTAAATACAGGCAGTGTTTAACATCATCACAAGTCAATTCAGCAAAGCGGTTTGTACTATCATAGTTAACAGATGTTGCGTAAGTGGCACAAATTAAACAAGTGAATGAGTATAAATTATCCTACCATATCAAGAAAAGAGGTCATGGTGAAAGTTAATAAAATGGAAAAGTGTATGGTATCTGCATCCAGATTAAACCTGTCTTATAATTAGAAATCGTCAATCTTTCCTGCTACAATATTCATGGAGAAAATTTATAGTAAATAAATGCAAATTTCTCTAAATAACAAAGATGCCTGTAAGATTACTCTAGTGGACTTCACTATCCATGTACATTACAACTGTTCTGGTAATCTTTTAGTTAACAAGCAATAATCTTACAGTTATCATGATAGTCCTGGCACTATCCCACCTGGCTGTTGGTTCATTAGGCCTGTGCAAAGTAGCAAGTATTCACTTTGGATTCAGATTCAGCCAATTTGGAGGCACAGTGATTCGATTCGGTGTCCTGATTCGATTCAGCTGATTCAAATCTGAAGATTCAGCGCCAATTTGGAGATTCAGCCATAGACTAAGCAGGCAGCAGTTCTCACCAAACTGGACACAGCTGCCTCCATCTGATAAGTCTATAGCAGGGAGGGAAGGGGCATAAGGGGGGTGGAATTAATGCCCCCACAATGAGGGAGGGATTGCAGCTGGGGCTGGGACAAGCTGCCCAGCTGTGGGGGGCCGCAGGACACAGGGAAGATGGGGCTCCCACTACTGTGCGCTTCCATGCACCTCCAGTCCAGGAGGGCATGGGAGCGGATATGTGCCCCCAGATCTGCGCGGGGTGCACTGGGCACGGCTACACTCCAGATTGGCAGAAGTTGCTGGGAGCAGAGGCTATGCCCATCCACTGCTCACCCAGCCTCCCTGTACCTCAGGAACAAGCTGTGGGTTCACCCCAACTGAGTGAACAGTGGCAGGGCATAGTAATGTGTGCGTGTACCCGGATCGGGGAGGGGCTGGCAGCAGGCGCTATGCGGAATTTTAAGGTGGCTGCAGCCCCCTCCTAGCCCCCACTCTACTGCACTCTGCAAGGCAGATGGAGCCAGGGCTGTGCTCCAGGCTGTAGCTGGGGCTAGCCAACTGGAGTGCACCCCTGGCTCCACCCACCCCGTGGAGCTCAGCCCAGAATTGGGCAGCTGGGGCTAGCCACCCAGAGTGCAGCCCATCCCAGCCCACCCTGCACAGATCTGGGAGCACACACCCACTCCCATGCCCTCCTGGACAAGTGGGACCACTCCCATGCCCTCCCCTCTTCCCTAAGTCCCATGTCCCCCACCTCAGCTAGGTAGCTTGTCGCAGATCGAACCCCAATCCCTCCCTCACTGTGGGGGGGTTGATCTTCTCCTGCCCCCACACCCCTTCCCTCCCCTCTCTGCCTACCACAACAGACTTACCAACTGGAAGCAGCTGTGTCCAGCATGGTGTGGATTGCTGCCTGTTTAGTTTATGGCCGAAACGCTGAATTGGGCCAAGTCTTTCCTGAATCTATTCAGAGGCTTCCAATTCAATTCATAGATTTTAATTGGTCTCCCATTTCGATTCAGATTCAGAGATTTGGCCACTGAATCAGGCCAAATCTCCTCTGAATTGAATCAGCTACCGAAGCTTTGCACAGCCCTATTGGATATGTACACGTTACATTTAGATTAACCCAGTCAAAGTCAGGTTGACCTAAAAGCCCAATTATGCAGGCATTCACAAGGCCTAAATCACCCTAAAAATTGTCCTCAGAAGGTGAACTAACTTTAGAATGGTCTAGGTTAACCTGATTTAAAATGGGTTAAAGTGGCCTAATGAACACCCACATACATTCACAGCCCAGCCCTGGAGCTGGGAAAGCCTAGTCACTCACCTCATCCCCTGGGCTGTGCTGTTATAATCCCTTGACTACCCCACAATCCCCAGTCCACTCCACATACCTGCCAATCCTGTTGTCTCCTTCTTTTCTGATTGATTGAGCTCCAGCTGCCCAGGCAAACACCTGCACATAGCAGAACCCGACTCAGGTTTAGGCAGCTCAAAGTAAGATGCTTAACTTGAGTTGGGTTTTTTGAAAACTTATTCATATCTGTTGTCTACAGATGGCCCACACGTTGAATTAGGTGTGGAGATTAGATTTCACATTTGTTGTGAACTGATTGTCACACTCTTGTTTGAGTGAGATGACTCTTCTGTGTTAGTACACTGGAGAAATTCTGAAGGTCCATCCAAGCAGACTAATGGAACCACTACATTTCAAGGAGATTCTGTGGGATAATATTGTTATGTCCTTGGCTGACTAGTAGTCAAAACTCAGGCCCTCCTATTTGTGTAGCAAAGAACACGCTAATGATCCCATTGCTTTTACATTTGTACACAAAGAAGAGTGCTTTAACATATGCTCTAAAGAAGGCCGAGTAGGGCATTCTAATAAGCACTTGCTCTTAATATCACTGTTCCTTAGTTTCCTTTCCTTTCCAATGCCTTTTCAAGCCAGCCTGATACACAGATGGCTGGCACCAGATGAGTTAAAAGAAAGACAGCTGGACTGCTGGTGGCAGAAGTCTCATTCGAAGCTGTGACAGACAGTTCTTGAAGACTTTATAAAAGGGATATAGGAGCTTCTTCATTGGTATGGTATATCTGCAAAGTTCTGAGGTATAGAGCTGATTGACAGCCTATTTAATCTGGACTGCTTCTATCGAAAGTCAGAATCAAATTCATTTTGCTTTGAGAAATACTCATGTTACTTCAAGATCTTTCTGATCTGAACTTAACTATTTATTAGCATGGTGGGAGAACAAAATCAGGAGGGGACAAATACTAATTGTGCCTACTCTGAATCTTGGCTAATGTCCATATTAAGGTTGTAGTCATTAACTGTGTGATTGTATTCTTTATATCTGGCTACATCTACTCAGACATATTATGTTATAACCTCATTATTTACTGATAATTATGGAATGATTATATACTGCATGGAGGTTGACTGAGAAGCTTTATTTGTATGAGGTAATCCTGTTGTGGTTTTCCAGTCATCTTGCACTACCAGATGTGTATTCTATTACACTATAAAATAAATAAATAATATGCATTCAAATTTTGATTAATTGTACTGCTCATCACAGAATAATATTGAGGGTCTAATTAGCAAACATATTGATTACATTTTTCTTATGTTAGAAATGTTTACTTTCTCTATAGGTATCAATTACAAAGAACTATATGGAGAAAGACTAAAATGCACTAAAGACTGAATAATTTATATTTGACTTCAGCATCGTTTTGTATATTTTGCTTATCAAAGCTTCAGTTCTTCATGCACCTTCCTATGTATGGATGTAACATGCAAGTATTCCCAATACATTGAATGGAACTATTTACATATATGCAGCTATCAGCATGCATAAGTGTTTCCTATTACATCATTACTGGGTATTGAAAAGGGAAAGAAAAAAAACCTGATTATTGATGAAGTCTGCTGTAGAACCAAAATAGGCAGGATCACCCAGCTATAGATTATCCAAATGATATTGTCAGTAACATAAAGATCATCCCAATTTTTCTTTAGCTTCCAGGAAATTCAAATTTGCTACATAAAAGAGTATTTAAGGTGCTTTAGCAACAAAAGAAGAGATGCTTTATTATTTATTGTTTTCTTATTAATTATTGCTTAGGAGTCTAACAGGAAAAAATTATGCATTGAGTAGATGTTGCTAATAGGATTTAATTACTGATATCCCTGATGTTTTTTCTCCGGAATACGATAATTGCACTCCCAGTTTAGAGATCTGCATGCAGTGCTTAAGAAACTATCCTATGTATAAAAAGCTATTCTGGTTCATAGCCAAAAGCATTACTCCTAAGAAACCAATCAAACCAGTCAGAAACACCCTGGGTAGCCTGAAAGGGAGAGAGAGAGATCAATCTTTCTGAATATGGTAATAGTCCTAAAGAACAAGCGAGGGACCAACTTATAAGAGGCACTGAGACAGACCTTTAAAGATAAACAAGGGCAGCCAGCATAAATGAGTAAGTGTGCACTGAGGGTCTATACTGGTAGGTGGCAAATGTAGGTAAAAGTACTTGACTAATAGCAAAGGCAAAAACTAATAAAAATGTGTTTATTTAATATTAAATATTGTTTTCCTTTATGCTTTTCTCTACCATTTATCTAAATATATTAGATATTTCTCTAAAAGAGGAACAAGCAAGCACCTGGTCCAGGGAAGTGTGATAGATTACAAGTTTGTCTACTGACCACTGAATTCTGGACTCAGACTAGAGAGACAGATATATAAACAAGTTATTTTGTGGTAAAATTTGGTGTGAATTTACAGTATATACAGTATATCAGCCTCAAAGTGAATTAAAGTCACTGAATGTTAGACCTTAACATGAAAGTTCATTAGTAGATGGTTAGTTTTGTGTGTTCACACATACCCAGTACTACCCCAGTCAGACGTGCTGGGCACATGACTCCCCTCTAATCCCCATTGTGATTCAGATACTAAATTGTTCTTATGATCTCTAAGGGGCATGATGCAAAGGATATGCTCAGATACTACCTAAGTACATTGTGAGTGCATACAAGCATTCAAAATATCTAAGATATTTATTGATAAATATCTAAGATATTTATAAAATCTCTACTGATTTTATTCTCCTTATAGAAAAACCTGTTGGTAAAGCATTGTACAAGTGTTACATGGCCTGCCTAGGTGCTCTGCAGACAGCCTATTTAGCTGATGGCACCTAACCAAGCAGTCTTCATGTGTGTGTCCCAGGACATGCCTTGCAGTTTCCCTGCCTGCTTAGGAACAAATGACAGCAGCTGAGGATACAGATTAGGGCTGAGTGGCTGGTCTCCCTGAAGGACTATGTCTCACGTCCCACAATATGTCCCTGTCTTTCTCCCTTGCCTCCACCCTCTCCTAGCTTTCAAGTTTTAAGACAGTAGACCCAGGGCCTATCTGCTATCTGTTCAAGCCTGTCATTTTCCTCTCCAGCAGACCATTATGGAGCCCCTCCCCTCTGACACCAACTGATGGACCCAGTTCTAGTGCAGGTCAGTTGAGCCTGGTTGGGGTCAGGCCTCTTCCAAGTCAGGTGCTGTCAGGTTGACTACTACTGGGTTGAGTGTTCATGGGTCAAGATTAGATGCTTCCAGGTTGAGGACTATTGGGTCCAGATGCTGCCAGATATGAGTCTGTGGAGGTGGGGATCAGGGGGCTCCAGGAATGGTGGGAGCAGGATGGACCATCCCATATAGAGAATACTCTAGGGGTTCCAGGAACAGCAGGGTGAGGTCTATGACAGTGGTGCTCAATCTTTGGCCCATGGGCCTGATCTATTGGACAAGGCTGGAGCCGGGGCTGTGGGTCATAATCTAGCATAGAGGACCAGGATCAGAGCCATAAACTGGTGCATGGGGTCAGGCCCCAATCCGGTGCATGGATCAGGCTCATGGACAGACCCTGCATTATTCATCTGGTCAGTGGAGCCAAAAATTTGGGCACCACTTCTCTCTGATGTGTGTGGAGGCTGGGGTCTGGCACAGCTACCCAATCTGCATAAACCCAGCCCTCACCAGAACTGGAGTCTTCAACTCCCACTCCTCCTAACAGACACAGACCAGCCTTTCAGGGTCAATTCCAGGGATGGGGTGGGTCAGCAGGCTTTAGGAAAGATGGGGTGGGAGTGCCTGTCCATGTTCATGTACAGGAGTGGGAGAGGGCTGGCTTCTGCTGGAACAGTAGTGGTGGGTTGAATTGGTCTTTGACCAGGAGTTGGGACAGGGGCTGTGGATCCAATAGGGGCTGTGTTGGGCTCAGCTGCTCTGAGTCCATGGTAGGGACAAGTCTGTGGTATGAGGTCAGGTGCTCGTGGGTGGGGTTCCTTCACCTACTTAGGGTGGTAGGGCTTCAAACCCTACTTGGGGGCTGTAGAGATGGCATGGGCTTTCTCAGTCTCTCAGCTGTCAGGGAGATGGTTTGCTGTGTCTGGGCTACAAAAGAGGAGTGCAGTCTCAGTGACAGACTTTCTTACTGAAGGGGAAGCAGAAGGTCCTGGAGTAATACACTCTGGGATATTTGAAGACAGTGCATCACTTTATATCATAAAGGTGTAACACTTCTGCCAAGCACCGGTTGGCAGCAAGAAGGCCTGTTTTCACATTTCAGGGTGCTGAATGAATTATACCAGTTGCTCAAGCCCCCACCCAGAAATCTGGGAATGCTAAATTTGACTGGAGTATTCCACGCAGACAAATCCTCATTTTTGCAAGAAGTATAAACCAACAAATACAATACTATCACAACACAAATAAAAAATAAAATAAAAAACAAAACCTTCAACACAATATAATCATTACCTCTACAACTGCAGTACATAGGTTGAACCTCGTTAAAGAAACTTCATTCCAGCCCTGGCCAGTCTGGGACTTGGGGCTCCCTAAAGGTTTAATTCCAGGGTCCATGCTGGAGCTGTTTTACAATTATGGTTCACCACACATTAGGAAGCTAATTGCAGTCAGTGGTTTGGTTCATAGTTCATAGTTCCTAGGGTCAGAAGGAACCTGGACAGATCATCAAGTCCGACCCCCTGCCCTGGGCAGGAACGAATACTAGGATCATAATACCCCAGCCAGATATCTATCCAACCTCCTCTTGAAGACCCCCAAGGTAGGGAAGAGTACCACCTCCCTTGGGAGCCCATTCCAGAGCCTGGCAGCCCTAACCATATATTAATGCCTCCTGATATCAAGCCTGAACCTGCTCTCAATCAATTTGTGGCCATTATTCCTTGTTATCCCAAGTGGTGCCCGGGGGAACAGAGCCTCACCTATTTTCCACTGGTCTCCCCTGGTGAGTTTACAGATGGCCACCAGATCCCCTCTCAGTTTTCTCTTGTACAGGCTGAATAGATTCAGGCCCTTTAGTCTATCTTCTAGGGCCTGGACTGCTGCCCCCTTGACCATGCAAGTGACCCTTCTCTGGACCCTCTCAAGGTTAGCCATATCCCTCTTGAAGTGTGGTAGCCAGAACTGGATTCAGTACTCCAACTGCAACCTGACCACATAGAGGGGAAGGATCACCTCCCCGGACCTGCTTGTTATACATCTGTAGATGCATGTCAAAGTGTGGCTAGCCTTACTGACTTCTTCCTTGCATTGGTGGCTCATGTCCATCCTGGAGTCAACGATGACTCCAAGATCCCTTTCAGCCACTGCATTGTTGAGAAGGGTGTTCCCCAGCCTGTAGGTATATTGCAGGTTACTTCTCCCTAGATGCAGCACCTTGCACTTGTCTGGACTGAATTCCATCCTAGTCTCATCTGTCCACCTCTGTAACCTGTCTAGATCTAGTTGGATTCTGTCCCTGCCCTCCAGTGTGCCCACTTCTCCCTACATCTTTGTGTCATCAGAGAATTTGGACAGTGTGCTTTCCACACCCATTACCAAGTTGCTGATAAAGATGTTGAATAGCAAATGCCTGAGGACTGAGTCCTGGGGAACTCCACTGTCCACATCCCTCCAGGTCAAAAATGACCCATCCACTACCACGCTTTGGGTGTGACCATTGAGCCAATTTGCCACCCATCTGACTGTGTAAACATCAATGCCACAATTGCCTAGTTTTTTATGAGAATGGGGTGAGAAACAGTGTCAAAGGCCTTCTTGAAGTCCAGGCAAATGACATCCACCTCAACACCCTCATCCAAGGACTTTGTGACCTGGTCATAAAAGGAAACAAGGTTTGTTAGGCAGGATCTGCTTGCAGTGAACCCATGTTGGTTGCCCCTGAGCATTATCTCCCATGCTGGGCTCCCACAGATGTGTTCCTTGATAATTTTGTCAAAGGACTTCCCAAGAAACGAGGTGAAACTAACTGGCCTAAAGTTACCTGGGTTCTCCTTTCTCCCCTTTTTTCCAGTCCTCTGGGACCTGGCCAGAGCATCATGAGCACTCATACAGCTGTGCCAGGGGCACTGCTATGACCTCCAGCAATTCCTTCAGTACCTTTGGATGAAGAGCATCCGGACCTCCTGATTTATACATGTCCAGCCCCTCCAAGAGTTCCCTAACTAGATCATCCCTGACCCTAGGCATGGTGCCATGTTCCCTGAGCCTGTCCATAATCCTAGTGGGGGAGTTGTCCTGGTCCCTGCTCAGAAATATGGAGGCAAAGAATTCATTGAAGAGATCAGCTTTTTCCTTTGCTGCAATCACCAGATTGCAAAACTTGTCCTATAGGGGCCCCATGTTACCTGGTGCCTTCTTCTTACTCCCTATGTATTTGAAAATGGACTTTTTGTTATCTTTAATTCTGGTCGCTAACCCCTAATTCCATCTCTGCCTTGGCCTTCCTAACCGCCTCCCTGCAATCACAAGTAATGGAGCTGTAATCCTCCTTGGTGATTACCCCTTGTTTCCACTGATTGTATGCCACCTTTTTTGCCCTCAGGCCCTCCTGGATGCCTTTACTAAGACAAGGGGGCTTTTTAGCATTCTTGGTCCCCTTTGGTTCATGTTGGGACTGACTTCCTTTGAACTCAGAGGATTGTCTCCTTAAAAAACAACCACCTGTCCTGGACTCCCACCTCATTGAAGCTCTGAGTCCCCAATGTCTCTCTTACTAATCTCCTTAGCTCATTGAAGTTGGCCATCCTGAAGTCAAGAACTTTTGCCTTACTGCTTGCTTTCACCACCCTGTGCCGGATAGTAAATTTCAGCAGACGATGGTCACTGGAGGAAGAGTACCCACAGATCCCTACCTACCTAGGTAGTTGAGCACCTACAGATCCCTCACCAGGTTATCACCTGTGGCAAGGATCAACTCCATCAAGGCATTTCCTCTGGTGGGATTATGTACATCCTGGGTTAGGTGGAGGTCCTGTATGCAGGCTAAAAACCCACATGATCGTTCAGCCGTGGCTGACTGACTGTGGTGGTGCAAGGGGCCCCTCATCAGTCCTGGAGACATTGTGGAGCTCCAATCTTTGCTTCCACAGAGAGGCTCTGTGTGTGTGTGTGCGGGGGGGGGGGGGGGCGGTAACTGCAGCTGTGCCAGCAGGCACACATCCCAAAACTTCTGGGCTGGATTATATGACCTGCTGAGACAAAAACTGCAACAAAAAATCAAAAGATAGCCAGGTTGATTACTGGCTACAGAGGGTGCAACCACACAGCTTGGTTGGAGAAAAGGATTATTAAAAGAAACAAAGGGGGAAAGCCAGGCTTTCCCTGTAGGCCTGGGCTGCAGGTAGTTTGGGTCATACAGCTCCCCTGGGAGCAGAAGGTTACAAACCTTAACCCTGGCCCAAAGCTGCCAGGATTAGAAACTCCCTGGTTTCAACCGTGTTTAAAAACTGCCAGGCCTAATTCCTGACCAACTAACCCAAGGAATCAATGCCCTGTTCCCCAGGAATCAATGTCCCAATGCCTTCAAGCTTCATAAAAGGGGGAAGAAAAGGAAGAGAGAGGAGTTTCCAGACATGGGGACAATTATCATTCTCTCTCTCCTCTACCTGAGTTTCCCTAAGGCCTAGCTGACTTTATATCCCTTAGCATGACATCACCTTAGCCTTGGCCAGTCAGGGAGTGCCACTCTCCAGTCTCTTTTACCGATTGGCCTGAAAAAAGGCTTTGACCTCCCCTGACCAATCAGGCCAGGGGATGTTACATATTTTATCCAGCTTTCTATGTGCAGGGCACATGACCAGAACAACAGGAGCCATTTTGCCCATATAACCAGAACATATTTTCTTTTCAGCAACAGGCCAAAGGAGAAAAGAAAAGGGGTGGGGGAGGGGGAGATAAATACAGAAAAACAACACACAACAACCAAAGGCACATACTCTTCCATATGTATACAAGCCTTTGATTCACCAGTAGACACTCTACTGGCGGTGACTTTTATCTTGTCAGAAGTGGTAGAAGTTTCTACTGGACCATCCATTTTTGGTCCAGTAGAAACTGTTTGAGTGCTTGTACAGCTAGGGTTTCTACCAGTGGAACTATGATTCCATTGATAGTAATTTAACATTTGTGTACACCCTCAGACAGCTTCTTTCATTTGAGAATACAGCCAAAGGAGACTTATAGTTACAGACTTTTGGTTATAACAGTCACCCAGGAAATGGAAGTTTTAGGTTCAATTTCTTCCTCAGTCTCAAGGCATAGCATTCAAAGACAAATTTACCACTGAGGTGAGTGTTTCTGGGTGGTGGAGGAGGAGACAAAGTGCTTGTTAAAATTGGATTATCATGTGGTAAATGGGGCAGGATTGCTGCTTTTGCCCAGCAAGCCAAGCTTGGAGAAGGACACTTTGGATTGGTGAAACATTTCCACCAATCAGGTAGCAGCTGGGGGGAGGGGGCTTGCCCCACCCCTGCTTAGAGGGGCAGGGGCAAAGAGCCCCTGGACCTGATTGAAGACTGTGCTTTACAGGTCCAACAGACTTTGGGATGCGGCCTCTGGTGTAAATAAAAGTCCAGCATGCTTTGCATGCTGGGCCGATGCAACAGGAGACTCAAGAAGAGTGGGGCCCAGAAGAGCTGGGGAGAGCTGCCCAGTGCATGGATCCAGTGCGCTGGAGAGCCCCTGAAGGCACCACAGGTCTAAGCAGTGGGGTGGGGATCCAAGCGGTGGGAGGCTCCAGTGGTGCACAGAGCTCAGACCCAGGGAGCAGCTTGAGGCTGCTTGGCTCCATCCATGGTGCACAGGGACAGTGCATAGAGTCAGGCCCTGGAGTCACTTGGGGTGGCTTGGGCCAGTGGTCCCACCATGAGGCCAGGCAGCCAAAGCCACTAGCATGGTTTGGCATTGCAGAAAAAGCCCCCGGAGCCCTGAGCAGGTACCAGGAGAGAAAGCCCTGGCACGAGGTTGGACAGCCAAAGCCCAGGTAGTACGGCTTGGCTTAGCCAACAGAGCCCTCGGTGCTTGGAGCGGGGCACAGGGCCATCGGGGAAGCCCCAGTGGAAGGCTGGGCCCAGAGCCAGCAGTGATGAGCTCCAGGCAGCAGGAGGTCCCTGGGTGCCTAGAGCAGGGCACCAGACGATCAAGAGGAGCCAGAGGCACTGCCAGAGAGAGGCCCCTGCCCGACTGGCCATCAGGATATGAGCCTTGTCTGCTTCAGAGTGGGAGCAGGAGTTGCTGGGAAGTGGGTCCCACAGGGGAGGCGGCCTTAGGAGGGGAGATTCTGCAGCCTCCACACTCCTTCATTGTGGGGGGGTAGGTGTGTCCACATCCCGGGCCCTAAAGGGGAGGGGCTCCAGGGAACACCCCATGGAGTTCTGAGTGCACTTCATATTTTGTGTTTGATGTTTGTTTCATACTGTTGATGTTAATATAGTTATGAGTACTCCTTAAGGGGGTTTATACTGGGTTACCTGTTTTGTTACCTATGTATGTTTACTGCCTATTACCTGAACTTACCTATATCGTTGCCTGTGTACTTCTATTGCATTGCTACCTCAACTTACCTGGGTTTATCTTAGTTGATGCTTATATGCGTTTACTGAGTTGTTGTCTTGACTTACCTGTTCCAGGGTGTTAATGTTCATCTGTGCAAGGGAGTTAATTATTGCCTGCGCTATGGATCACCTGTACTGAGTTCCCAGTTACCTGTTCTATGTTTTGCAGTCCCTCAAAGTGGTGCAATGTGTTGAATGCATGTTATTGTATGTGGTGTCACATACCACTTCTACTATAAATATTTAATGTATCTTATTTATATTTATTTTGTATAGCAATGCATTTGTATATAGTTAAGTGCTTTGTCCTGGCCTGGTTTCTATAGAAAAAAGAGGGAGCTGCTCCCTAGTGGCAGGCCCTTCTCACAGCACTCTTGCCTGACCACCCCATCCTTTCCACTTGCGGACAGGGACCCCTGGGTGTACCCAGGATGCATAAACAATGTAAGAACCACAGGACCAGAAACAGAGCAAGCAAAAAGAAATTGTGACAGAAATTTAGTAGTCAGAGCACTAAGTTGACAGGAAGAACTTGTTAATTCTGATCTTTGTTTCATGGCCTGGTTATGGTTGTAATCTGATGTAAGTGTAAAATGCATAAATAGTCTCAGGAAGAGAGCTCAGTATCCAGGACAAATCCCCTCCCTGCCCACACATATTCCATTCAAGTGCTGCTACAGCGTCCGTTTCTCTCTTGATTATCTCATTCTGTCCCAAGGACTCTGTCATTCTTCTCTGCACAGTATCCCAGCTTCAACAGAAGCTTCTGCTGAAACTTGCTTATAACTTACTTGCAATCTGGTGGTTGGGCACTCCCCTGGGAGGTAAGAGATGTTGATTTGAAGCACTTCAGACTTAAGAGGGTATGAATACTTGGGTATATATTAATTCTTGTATGAATGCTCTAATCGCAAACTACCACTCCAAAGCATAGACTACAATCGCTTCCACTGGCTATATCTTAAAGAAAGAATAAGTAATATTCAGGTAATTGAAAGAAAAGTTATAGGTGCTTTTGGCTCCAAAGTAGATGAAGAGGTCTCTTACAGTGATGAACCAGTGCCTTAGTTCCAGAGGGGTGGGATTTCAGACACATCCCTGTGCTTAAAGTTTTCTATCAATTTGCACTAGATGGTTCCTCATTCAACATGTTTGTTTCTTGGGTTGCTTTCCTGATGCACATTGCCTCATTATAAACTACATCTAGTCACCTAGTGCTAGATTTTGGTTTCCACTTCAGGACCTAAAATGTAGGCATTACAGAATTAGCCATTTATTGGATCTGGCCCCAAAGTGCATAAAAGGCCACTTTAGTTCCCATTGCCTCTAGGGAACAGGAGTGAGTGCTGTGACTGGTGTCACCTTTTTTGATCAACTCTATAAACCCTGATTTTCTATAAAGATCTTGGCAACAATTTATAGACAGTAAGATAAATGTTACTGAAGCTTGGGGCATTGTTCTCATAACACATTTTAGTTAGAGGTGACCCTCATTTATGGCAGAGCAGAGCAAAGTAGTTAGCTCTTACAAGGCAGGGCAGGGTTGCCTTTAAAGACTAACATGTTCAAAAAGACCTAAGCTTTCATAGGCTACCAGATACTGATTGGAATTTGAAAACCTCCCAAACTATTTCCTTGCAGACTGCATTACTAGCACTTTCTAACCGTAACTGTTAACACTATACAGTATAGTGTAACACTCTACATTATACACTATATAATCGTGCCTTCTGAAAATCCAGGGAAATGGCATCAGGAAAAAACACCTGAATATTATTTGAACAAAGCATAAAGGTGAATAATTTGATCTCTAGCATTTTGAACCTAAGAAAACAATGGTCCTTTTTTTTCCATTTCATTTTCTTTGTCTCAAAGGAAGCCAATCCTTTTTGGAATCCACTCTATAGAAACCTTCATTTAATCAACCACATTAACTAAACTAATTACAATTTTCAGTATCTGACACTCCCAGACCTCCAAGCAGAATTACCTTGAAGTGTTATTTGTACTGAGCCGTTAGTATTCAGAAGATGTTGCTTAATTTCTGCCAAACTCCTGAGATTTGATAGCTATAATGTCTGACTTCTATTTTCTTTCAATAAAGAAACTGAAGTAGTATTTTCTTTGAGATGTATAACCCTATCAAAATGGATAACATCTGAATGACAGAGCACTAGAACTAATAAAAATCAGTGACTGTGTGATCAAAAGCCTGTCAGACATATTTATCTGCCACGTATATTATTTAATGTAGAAATAAAGCTTGACTTTCATAATTTTTTTTGTCTGTGGGTTTGGGCCATTAAAATGCAAAGTTCTTTAAATTATTGAATGTGATTGTAATTGTAAGATAACACAAAAGGCCTTCGATGTTAATAGCAAACAGAGACAAAGAGAGGTTTTTGTCTTTGAGAGGGTAACACACAAAGGCAACAATTTGAATATGATCATTTTTCATTTAAATAAGCCTTTGCTATTAAAATTTGTCAAGACTCGGGTATTATTAAAGCACTCAGTCCTGTGTGTTAGAGGTGTGATGGAGATGCACTGCCATAAAGTTAGCCTTAGGACATACCTTGATTAAGAGAGGAGTTTCTGGGGAGTCTTATGGCATTTAAAGGCTCTTCTCAGCATGGAGAGCAGTGTGCAATAGAAAGACACAAAGCTTGGCCATATTTTACCCCTGTATGTCTGTTGAATTGCCTACTATGAAAAACATCTCCGACCTCACAGACTCTTTATGCTACTTGAGCATATAGATTTCTATTGTGACCAGTCACCCCTATGTCCTTTCATTGTCTTACATCCTCTCCCACAATTATACATTCTATATGAAAATTAAGTTCTCATCCAACTCCCTTTAATAGACATGCAGGGCTAAGCACAGCATAGCCCTTAATGGGTAATAAAAGGATGATTGGGCAGTAATTGTAATTTTCACATTGCAATGAGAAACCTTTCTCATTAGAAACTATGTTGGCTTTAGACAAAATAAATTATTTCCCTCATGCTTTAGATTGTTCTTTCTCTCCAGTTATGTATCACAGTGAAGGACATGTGATGAGGGCTGCAATGGAGGAGGCACATTGTGGAGAATATGTGATCCCTTGGCTGTGTACATGTGACACTACATTACTGCCGTAACATGCTACGGCGTTGTAATATCCACAGGTGTCTATATGTGACTAGCAACTAATTTGACACAGTGGCATCCTCCCCTCTTTATAGCATGCCACTATTGCGAAGTAGCTGCTAAAAATAACCATGCACTGCCTGTACAGTGCAGTACAGGCAGTTCCTGTGCTGTGCTTTAGTACTTCCAAAAGGAAATACTAAAGCATGGTGCAGTAATAACTTTTCCATAGGGCAATGTGTAGCTGCATCCCTTGTCAAGCAGAAATACAGCTCTCAGATCAGAAATTAGACTTGGATTTGGTCCATTTTTCTATTAAATGAAGCAGTTATACACAACTGTACAATCTCTGTGATTTCAAGATGGACTTGATCTGCATGTCAATTTACATACATTTGCATGGCATTGTATTTGGAGATACATGACTCTATTATTATCCATGTTTATATTACCTTGCTGAGAAGAACTGCTAAAAAAAGAGTTCTAGTTCCTTTTTCTCACTTACATGGAAGCTTTCTAAGCCTCTTAATTGGCATTTTTGGATCTTGATTATGCTTTGGTTTAAAACAAGTAGTCAGAGTCTTCTGCAATTCTCATGCATTTCAAATGAAGATTTCAAAAGATCAATGATTTTTTGTATTTTCCCATCCTAAACCTCATAAACTCCTAAAATATAAACTAGATTTTGGACAGACCTGATTTTTTAAGTTGAAGATACAAGTCCAAATTTCACCCTCACCAGCACTGGAATCACAGAATCCTAGAAGAGTGGGTCTGGAAGAGACCACAGGAGATCATCTTGCCCAGTCCCCTGATCAAAGCAGGATTGTCCTCACTGTAGAAAGATTCGAACTTGCTCATTACTTCCAAGGATGGAGATTCACAACCTAAGTAGCTGATTCCACCCTCATAATGAGAAAGTTTTTCCTATTATCCAACCTAAAGTTCCCTTGCCACAGTTTAAGACCATTCTTCCTTGTTCTGTCCCATTAGACCACAAATAATAGTTTATTACTATCCTCTGTCTAACTACTCTTCAGGTATTTGAAAACTGTTATCAAATTCCCCACAGTTGTCACTTCTCCAGACTTAATACTCTCAGTTTTAACCAACTTTTTCTCATAAATCATGTTTCCCAAACCTCTATTCATTTCTGTTTGAACTATTTCTAATTTGTCTGTGTCTTTTTTGAAGTGAAGTATCCAAAACTGACAGTATTCCAGATAAGACTTTGTTAGTGCCAGAGTAGAAGGATCTCTTCCTTTGACTTGCAAGTGACATACCTATTAATAGAGTGCAGTAGGCTACTGGCTTTTTTTCTTTTTTGAATAAGCACACTATTGGGTCTTAGTCACTTGATAATCCTTAATAGCCTGCCTGTCCACCTCTGCAATCCTGCAAACAAGACAATAATTCTGCAGCCCGTATTTGTGCATGCAATTATTCCATCCCAATAATTGAAAGGATTTTGTACTTTCCCTTACAGAATTTCATTTGTTTAATTTCAGACCATTTCTCCAGGTTATCAAGATAACTTTGGATCCTAATTTAAGCCTGCAGACAGGGTGCAGCTTCAGTCCTATCATTAATCATTAATGACGTTAAACAATACTGGACCCAGAACAGAAAGGTACTGAACCTGGCTTTCTGATTTAGACCTCTATATAGGGTAATGCACTATTTATGAGACATGTTTAATTATATTTTTTTAAATATATATATTTGAATTTTAGCTTTTCCCAATGCAAAATTACTGGATCTCTTCTGTAGACGCAGCACAATTTCTTAAATCATGATCTGTGCTGAGCCAATATTATATACACTTAATAATAGGGGTTCCTTATATTCAACTTTAATTTCCTTAAATACATTCTTAAATTGAGAGTGATTTAGATCACAAGATCTAAAGACATTTCTCTTGTGAAAATAAGATGTATTACGTTGTTGAAACTTCATAAAGAATATGCACAAAGCATTTGATCATCTGTATTTTCAAGGATAGAAAAGGGTTGTAATCTTCTCAAGAGTGTTTTGGAAAATCTGGATTTGTTTTGATTCATATACTAGTTTTTCTTTATATTAATTTTCTTATATTATTTTTTTTCTCTGATTACCTGACTGACCAGTTCTCTCAGTGTGCAGAAATCAGCCTTCCCAAAGTTAAGGATTTCTGTTTTAGTGGGGGGTTTGCCTGTTCTATGGTGAACTAAAAAGGTGACCAATTCATGGTCGCTGTCACCCAGCTTCCACTCGATCTGCAGATCACTCACCAGGTCCTCCCCTTTGGCCAGGATCAGATCTAGCAATGCCTCTCCCCTAGTTGGCCCATGGACCTCCTGGGTTAGGTAGAGGTCATCAATGCACGTGAGAAAACTACGCGACCTGTCAGATTTGGCTGTGTGATCACCCCAACAGATGTCAGGGAAGTCGAAGTCTCCCATGATGATCAAGCACTGGGAGTGTGCAGCTTCGACCAGATCCCTAATGAATTCCCAATCTAGGTCTTCCTCTTGATAGGGGAGTCTATAGTAGATTTCTACAAGTAAGTCACCCTCCCCATGTTATCCTCATAGCTTGACCCAGAGGGTTTCAAGACACCCTTCCTGGTTTGGAAACTCAATCTGCGGGGAGGTGAGCTGATCTTTAATATAGAGAGCAACACCCCCACCTCTCTTCCCCACATGGTCTCTCCTATACACAGTGTAACCATCTACTGCCACCAACCAATCATAGGTGGAGTCCCACCAGGTCTCTGTAATTCCTACAAGGTCATAGTCATTATCACACATGAGAAGGGCCATTTCCTCATGCTTGTTTCCCAAGCTCCTGGCATTTGTGTACAGGCAGTTAAGTTTGTCATGTGAAGCCCAATGCTTCCCTGCAGGGATTTCTTTATCTTAATGTCCAAGAACGTTTAGTTTCAGAAAACTGCTTAAACTGTTTCATGTCCATTTATGAGGCATGCTTTTAATACTCTTTTCCCTGTTGTGATTCCCCAAGAGCACTTCCCTCTTCAATTTCTCCATTTGGTCAAGATTTCATGGAAAATAAACTAGAGCTACATAAACTAGAGTAACATATTGACACTGACAGTAGGATGTTAACACAATTACAAAATTAGTACAAATAGAAACTATGAATAGTTATTTCCTTTTCTCATAGCTACTTATTTAAAATATTCATCTAATTAAAGAACAAAGTGTCAAAATCCAGAATGAGGTAGGGTTGATCATCTTGGATTGTTCACCCTGTCTAAATTGTAGCTAAGTTCAATTAACAATTTAAAATAATTTGGATGAGTGAACATAGTTCTGTTGGGGATGTCCACATTTATTAAAAGAAAAAAAGAAAAAAAATATATGAGAGAAGTTATTTTTTAACAGAACAATAGAGCTCTGAGCCTGCCTATCAACAAGGAAGGAGCAAATCATTTTCATTTGAGAATTGTTATTACCTACAACATCTCAGTCAGTGAAACGTATTTAGAAATCATGTGACCATATTTAGAATAAATTGCACAATGGGCCTGTCTACATGTGTATTTATGTGCACCTAAACTTAATGTGTCTATGCTTAAGGCGCTTAAACGTGATTTAGGCGTGCATCTACATATGGACATGATAATGCACATTAAGGCAAGGTTGCATTAGTGCATGTACAGACCTGCTAATGTGCATTAACATGGTGTGCATCAATGCACACACATCACATTAGTGCAAATTAGTGTATCTGCACAGGTACTAATGCAACTTAGCTATTTGCACCTACATTTGATACCTGCTTTATGCCTCACATAGCCTTAAATCACCATTTTACAGGTGCATTAATGGCGTACATGTGTAGACATGCACCCTTAATGCATCTTTAAAATGGCTATTTTAGGCTAAGCCCACTTAAAGGAGGTACATGTAGATGTGGCCAGTATGTAAAAAAACATACTAGTTGATTTCACTTTCATTTTCTTGAGCCATCTTCCATATGATGGTGATGGAAACATAGCAAATATATTGGGATAGCAGTAATCTACAAATGAATAGAAGTTAAGAAATAGGAAAAGTATGCTAGGAATCATAACTTAGTTACCATTTGGGAGCAAAAATCTAAATTAGTGAAAGGAAATAAGAAAACATGTTTTCCAAAAGATAAAACAAAAAGAGCAATCAGTTGTGTAGGAGAAAATGGTTACTTAAACACAGAACTCAGATTAATCAAAATTAAGCCAATTCAGCTGACCAAAGTGAATGGAGTAAAATAATAGAAATGCTGTTGTTCAAAGCTGCCATGTTTATACAAAGAAAAAATCATATTTTAGTTAACACATTTTTGGCACAATTTCTTTTATAGAAACCAATTATATAAATTTTCACCCATCTGCATTTCCCTTACTTTTTCCCAAGAAAGGATATTAAGTGATGAACTTCCTAAACCAGTTACATTATTTGTAGCCCATTATAATAGATGCCAGTCTCTAATTTAATTAGATTTATCTCATTTTAATTATCTATTAAAATCTATTGCTAGATTTTCTCCAAAATACTTTTCCAAGATACTTCTGACAAAATGTTCATGTTGACAGCTTGCCATTCTACTTAAGCTGTTATACAGCCTAAGTTAATTTGCTGGTACTTTGAAAGTCACTTGGCAAAACTCTGTATGCATATATGAGTTCAAGACAGAATTACAAAATTTTGCTCTAAGTTAGAGTAGCATACATCCACTGATTTCTGTGGAGTTTCTCAGTGTTTATCCTTGTGTAACTCATAATTGAATTTTTTTTTTTACTATATGATTATGGTTTAGTTTGCAAAAGAATTTTAAGACATGAGGACCTATAGCAGAATCCAGTAAATTAAGTGTCAGTTTCTGATTCATCCTAACACTGATGAATAGTTTATTGCATGAATCATCTAATTGGAGTCAATGCTACCATTCATGTGGCAAAGTGATATTTAATGTGAATAAAAGCACTGGAATCAGGGCCAAAATTAATCTGTAATTAGTAAGGGAGAAAAACAATTTCATTTAAATTAAAGGCTTAAGTAGAGAAAATAAACTAGTATTCAGGTCCAGGGTCTATTTGACTCCCAAACTATGGTATCTTTAATTAATTATGAGAGCCAGTTTCCCTAATTACAACTGACTTACAGAATCAGTCCCAGTCTAACTAATGACATATTAACCTAGAAAAGTAGAAATGATTACCTCTTTGCATTTCTTAAATCAACAGAAGAATGCTGTTTTTCCAAAGTGAGCCATCTATGAACTATGTATTGCATAGATGGGGATATAGAATAACAACACTGGGACTATCATACTTTAAATAAAGTAAGTGTACAAATGGTACCTATTTTCAAATATATGTATATCAAGCTTTAGGAAATGTGTTTGCATGTGTCAACTTTGGTTTATACATATATGATGTATTTGGATGCTCCTGAAAATGCATAATATAACTTATATGTCTGACTTTTAAAACTTATCCTTTGACTTATGTTTAGGGGAATAGTATTTTAGTAAGACAATGTTTCTGAGGAGAAAATCAAATCCTCAGCTGTTACTGAAAAATCATGAAGGAAAAGATTGTATCATGCTTCAGTTAGAATTAAATTGGAATAACAGCAAGCAATAGCACCTACTGCATTTAAATTTGTTAAAAGAAGTACTCACATGTAAATGTTTTCAGTACCTTGGGGACTTTTGAGCCCTTTCTCAAATAATAAACACTTGGGTAATTTTTTTAACCTTCTGGGTTTTCAGCTGAGTCTATAGTTAGTTCACATTTTCAATGTTTGTCTGAAAACATGAGGCCTAGAAACTTAATTAAGAAAACCCACAGAGATTCTTCTGCAGTAGCATGATTCCAGCATTTGGAGTTTAAGCAAAAAAGTAAAAATGATTAGACTTTCAGTAAACTGTAATGGCTGGCAATACTGCATTCAATATTATTTGGTGGAGTTTGACATAGATTGGCTAAATGACAATGCCTTCATACTTTACTCCATGTTAGGAATTACTAGAAGGAAACTACTTAGAACAGTGGTTTCAACGTGTGGTCCACAAACTCTTTGGTTTCCACAGACTGTTTAAGGGGTCTGCAAAAGATTATTATAATCAATCAAAACTATATGAATTTCCACGTTTACAATTCAAAATGGCCTGCACCTCCATTAAAAAATATTAGGAGTCTGCAAATGAAAAACGATTGAAAAAATATTGAAATTTTAGATCAGTAGCAAGCAGAACACACATTCACCCTTTGGTAGGATGTGGGGTGGCAAATTTTAGACCAGATTCTGCCATTTTCAAACCAGTCTGCATGTGCTGAACTTCATGTTTGTACTTGGCCTGGGTGTTGTGCCCCAGCTCAAGTCTGGGATCGTGCCTGGTATGCAAAGGCCAATAAAGATACCAGGGGTGAAAGTACAAAGAAGGTTTATTGCTAGCAATAAAAGGTGCAAGCGGAACAATTCACGTAACAAGCACACCAGATCGCTATTTCTAAGCATCTTTTATACAGGAGTTTTCAAATTTAAACAAGCATGCTTGTTTGCTGATTGGCTATAAGTGAGTGATGCAAGAAGTTCTTTACTGAGCATGTCTCTATACCTGTGTTTTAGCCATGTATCTCATTTACATACATGTGTGTTTCATTAGCATACTTCTTCCCCACCTAGGGGTGTGATTTTTAGTATTTTAATGAGCCCTTTAACCCAGTACTCTGTTTCTTCTTTTGTTTTCAAGCCCCCTTTATCTAGGACTGTCTCCTCCTTATCATTGTTGATGGGCATTCGTCACATAATATTCTCTTCTGCTTCGTGTTCGAGTAGAGGTTTCTAGGTCACTCCTTACATTTCCCCCTTTTGGACCATTTTTAATTATTATTATAATTGCTCCATGCAATTTGGCTTAACACAAATCTAGTATCATCAGCTTTCTTTGTTTGTAAAATCATTTGATTTACCTTAGGCCTGAAGATAGATATAAAAACAGGTAAACATTAGATACAGCAACAAACCATAATCCCTATAACACAAAACAAGACAACTATACTAAATAACTCTCAACCATCTAAAATTGGGAAGCCAGGAATTTAACCAGGAAAAGTCTAAGCCAGATGATTCTTTTAACATCTGTGCCAATTGTTGTAAGGCACCAATTTTGTCAATTAGAAGCATTAGCTGTTGCCTGAACCCATAAGGAGAACATGTTTCTGCTTTTATCTTTTACAATAGTCCCCCAATTATATATATCCTGATATGTACTTTTCTTATCTATATCTTTCAACATAGTATAATTTTGTAAAATTTTCAAAGGGGTTGGTACTGCGATTAAGCATGAGGTAAAAACCAGATGAGCATTGATCCCTCCCGCTAAGCAGAAGTCCGTTCTATTTAAAATTTTCCGGGCCAGATAAATCCAGACATTTTCCTGAGGGTCAAATTTTTGTTATAAAAGGTTTTCCCCTCTTATGAGAAGGAGTGGACAGATCAGGGTGCCCCACAATAAAACCTTGACCAATTTCATGATAAGGGCTGTAAAACTTGATCAAAGATTGACAAATTATTTAAAGTTCCTTTCTTTTGAATAGGAATTTTAAGTCTCTTATTGGCTCCACCTTACACTGTTCTCTGCCTCCAGTCCCGGAGTCTGCAGGGGTTCCTTCTTTTTCTGGTCCAGCCACCGGCTTTAGGTGACTGGAATGTATCCAAGTCTTGACTCCCTCGAGCTTTGCTGCCATCTGGGTCGTCAGGAGTACCCTATATGGGCCCTTCCATCTGGCTCGAAGTGGTTCCTCATTCCAGTCTTTCACAAGGGCGTAACTCCCAGGTAATAGTCAGTTTTCCTGGGCAGGAGACTGATCCTGTGACTGCAGCACGTCCCATACCTGCTGGTGGATGGAAGACAAAACAGAAACCAAGGACCATACATATTCTCTAATCATTCCCTCTCCTAAAACATGTAACTGTTGTTTAGTACCCATGGGCAGACTCAGAGGGTAAGGCTTACCATACATTATCTCAAAAGGGATTAATCCCAATTTAGAATGTGGTGCGACCCTTACTCGTAACAGGGCCAAGGGTAGGGCCTCTGGCCATTTGAGTCGAGCTTCTTGGCAAATCTTTGCAAGGTGTCTTTTTAAGGTCTGATTCATACGTTCCACCTTTCCACTGGACTGGGGTCGCCAAGGGGTGTGTAAATGCCAGCTGATTCCCAGGAACTCAGAAACCTTCTGAGTAATTTCTGCAATGAAATGTGGGCCATTGTCTGACCCTATTCCTTTTGGAAGTCCGAAGCGAGGTATGATTTCTCGTAGGAGTGCCTTGACCACCTCTCGGGCTTGGGCAGTCCGACATGGGAAGCACTCAACCCAATTAGAGAAAGTGTCCGCAAAGACAAGGAGATAGCTCATCCCTTGTTGCCGGGGCAACTCGGTAAAATCCACCTGGCATTCTTCTCCTGGCCCATTGCCTATTCTCTGATGTCCTGGAGTTTCTTTTCTTTCAGGCAACAGGGCTTTCTGACCAGGCTGTAGTTCAAATCCCAAATATGTTAACTTCTGGGACATTGGTTGCATCTTACTTTTGGACACCCGATATCCTTCTTGTCCCAGAAAATTAAGGAGGCAGATTGTTCCCTCCAGGCAGCTTGCTTCAGTGGTGGCTGTTAAAAGCAAGTCATCCACATATTGCAGAAGGGCACAGGACAGTGGCAGTTTTAGCCTATGAAAATCCTTGCTTAACGCAGTGCCGAATAGGGTTGGGCTGTTTTTAAACCCTTGGGGTAAGACAGTCCAGCAAAACTGAGTCTTAATGCTAGTATCTGGGTCTTCCCATTCAAATGCAAATATTTCCTGACATTGCCTCTCTACCGGTATACAGAAGAAAGCATCTTTTAAATCAATAACCGTGAACCAGTTATGGGCTGGGTTCAAGGCAGACAGCAGGGTGTATGGGTTGGGGACAACCGGGTGTATACTCACGACCACTTTATTTACAGCTCTCAGGTCTTGAACAAAATGATATTCGTCACTCTTAGGCTTCTTCACGGGCAAGATGGGTGTGTTAAAAGCTGATGTGCATTCACGGAGAAGCCCATACTCCAGGAACCGTTCAACTAATGGCTTCAGTCCTTTCCTGGCTTCCATCCGCATTGGATATTGTTTCACACATAGAGGCTGGGCCCCTGGCAAAAGTTGAATCTTTACAGGGTCAGCATTTTTAGCCCTCCCGGGTCGGTGACCTGCTCATACCCATGGAACAACAGCATCGAGCAGGGGTTGAGGAAGATCCGGTGTACTTTCCTCTCGGAGAAGGCCGAGAAGGCAGGCCTGCAGGTGCTACCCCTTCTTTGCTTGAAACTCTTTTATTAATTGTTTGTCTTTTTCCCCATACTGTGGTGTCACAGGCTGGTATAGGTCTGGGAGGAGAGGTAACAGATTACTTACTTCGGGCAGCAAGTCTGTCTGAGGTCTTTTAGCTGCTTTCTTTGCCGTAGCGTCAGCAAATCGATTACCTTTTGTGGAGGGGTCATTCCCTTTCTGATGTGCCTTACAATGCATTACCGCTACCTCCTTCGGTTCCCAAACTGCCTTGAGGAGAGCTTTTATTTGTTTGCTATGTTTAATGCTTGCTCCTTTAGCATCAAGTAGACCCCGCTCTTTCCACAGCGCTCCGTGAGCATGTAAAACAAGGAAAACATATTTAGAATCAGTATAAATATTGACAGTTTTGGTGGCCACCAATTGCAAAGCCCGAGTCATAGCAATGAGTTCAGCCTTTTGAGCTGAAACAGATGGGTTTAAAGGTCCTGATTTCGAATTCCATTCTCCATACTCGAGCTGCCAGCCGTGTAGAATTCCAGTTCAGCATTGTCAAGGGGTCTCTCTCTCAGGTTTGGTCTTGAGGAGTAAACAGCTTCCAATGTTTGCAGGCAATCATGTACAAGATCTGGTGTGTCAGCCATAGGTGGCAACAGTGTTGCTGGATTTACAGTGTGAGAAATGGCCAATTTTATTTCAGGCTTATCTAGGAGGATGGCCTGATATCGAGCCATTTGTCCCGGGGTTAACCAGTTCCCTCCTTTCTGCTCCAAGACTGTAAGCATTGCATGAGGCACATATACAGTCATTTCATGGCCTAGGGTTAACTTTTCAGCTTCTTGTATTAGCAGACAGGTGGCAGCAACGGCCCGGAGACAAGCAGGCCATCCGGATGACACAAGTTCTAATTGCTTAGAAAAATATGCCACCGGTCGCTGCCAGCTACCTAATTTTTGTGTTAATACTCCAACGGCCACCCCCCTTTGGTCATGCACAAAAAGGGAAAAAGGCTTACTCATGTCCAGTAGTCCTAAGGCGGAAGTTTCAATAAGAGCCTGCTTTAACTGAAAGAATGCTTGCTCACACTCTTCAGTCCATTCGAGCACCTTTTCATCACCTTGTGTAGCTCCATACAGAGGTTTTGCAATAACCCCAAAATTTTGGGGTTGTATTTTAACCAATTGTATTTTAACCAGAGGCTCATCAGGGGACACCAGGATCTGGGTTATCTTTCCCTCCCGGGCCTCCAGTCCCCTTCAATCTGAATCCCCTCCAAAAGCAAACAGTCCACTGCTCTCCTTTCTTTTCTTTTCACCTTCACCTACTTTCCGATTGGGCATTCCCGCTTCCAGTGTCCCTTTTGTTTGCAATAGGCACACTGATCTTTCTCTAATGGACCCCGCCTCTGAGGCTGTCTCTGGGATCCCTCATTTCTGGGTTTTCCCATGATTGCAGCCGCCACTAGGGCTGCCTGCATTTTCATCTTTCTCTCCTCTTTCTTGCCCTGTTTCTTTTCCTGAACACTTTCTCTATTAATAAATACTTTGTAAGCAATGTCTACTAGTTGGGAAATAGGCATACCTGCTGCTCCATCTGTCTTCTGCAATTTTTTCCTAATGTCCGGTACACTCTGACCTCTGAAGATCATATTTATCATGCGAGCGTTTGATGCATCCTCCGGGTCCTCACGGGTGTATTGTCTGAAAGTAGTGTAGATTCTTTCCAAGAAGACACTTGGGGTCTCATTTGTCTCCTGTCGAACCTCATACACCTTACGATGCCAACGAGGAATCAGATGAATGAGGAGGAGGAGGGGGAAGAGGAGGAGCATAAGGTGGAGGTGGCAAAGGGAGTGGAACCTCCGGCTCCGGACATTCCAGGACAGGATTTTCAGTTGGTCGAGCCACTGCCACCTTACAGATCCCAACCCCCTCCCCCAATACACATTCATCCAAAACCTTTCTATCCCTACAGAGAGACATAAACGCTTGTGCATACATCAATTCCTCCCATTTACCATTCTGCGGGCAGAACAAAATCAATTGTAAGATGGTATTATAATTAACACTTCTCTTCAGAGGCCAGTGTTCTTGATCATCTAGCTTATAGCATGGCCACGCAGTTTCACAGAAGAATTTAGCTTTCTTCGTAGTCATAGGATGTCCACCGAACTCTGCCCAATGTCCCAATACACAAGAGAGGGGGGTACATTTCCTAACCTTACTGTTAATGGTACCCATCTCAGGCTGCCTTCCCGGTTCTGACCGTCCGACTTACCTGGGATCCAGGGATCTGTTCTTAGTCCTCGTCCTCACAGGGGAAAAATCACTGGTTTTGGACTCAGGCCAGACAGAATATTCACAGAGATAATCCCAGGTAGGCGTACTGATGGTAGGTCTTATGCCCTTTTTACCCTCTCACCCAAGTGCCTGTTACTGGTACTTTCACTCTATGGCGTTGCACTGTTAGGCTACTGCTGCCTCAGCAATCCAGCTCTCCCTAAAGCAAAAGTCTTACCGGGAAAAGAGATCCCGGGGCGCGCCTGGCATTTGTTCTGGAAGAGCGGTCAGCTGGTCGTCAGTTAGTCTGGGCAAAGCCTTATCTAAGGCAGTCCCATCTGGGTCGCCAAAAACTGTTGTGCCCCAGCTCAAGTCTGGGATTGTGCCCGGTATGCAAAGGCCAATAAAGATACCAGGGGTGAAAGTACAAAGAAGGTTTATTGCTAGCAATAAAAGGTGCGAGCGGAATAATTCACGTAACAAGCACACCAGATCACTATTTCTAAGCATCTTTTATACAGGAGTTTTCAAATTTAAACAAGTGTGCTTGTTTGCTGATTGGTTATAAGCGAGTGATGCAAGAAGTTCTTTACTGAGCATGTCTCTATACCTGTGTTTTAGCCATGTATCTCATTTACATACATGTGTGTTTCATTAGCATACTTCTTCCCCACCTAGGGGTGTGATCTTTAGTATTTTAATGAGCCCTTTAACCCAGTACTCTGTTTCTTCTTTTGTTTTCAAGCCCCCTTTATCTAGGACTGTCTCCTCCTTATCATTGCAGATGGGCATTTTTCACATAGCAATCTCTTCTGCTTCCTCTTCGAGTAGAGGTTTCTAGGTCACTCCTTACATAGGTACCTAATGGCTAGCACCATACAGTCCTGATCTGGACCTGCATGTCTAACATAAGATAAATGAAAACTACGACTAATAAAAATAATGTATACTCCCTGTACTGTATTCTGTAAAATCCAAACATACTACTGGGTCTGAACCTAATTATACACAGAGGGCGCATCCAGACAAGTGCACATCTGCCTCTTGCCCCATCTCATAGCCCTTTGTTTGCAGCACGGGGAGAAAATTAGACCCCTGTATATCAAAGTTTTAAAAAGCGGAGCAGGGCACAGTCCTGGACCATGCTCTGAGGAAACCGGAGACTGCCAGAGCATCTCTGTGGTGGCCTCTCACCCTGGTGCTGAAACACACAGCTGACCCCGCCCCACCAATCACTTCCCTGCCCAACCCCTCCCCCCGCCAACTCCCCGACTTCTGCGATCAATTTTCTGCCCAGCCCCACCCCCTGCCAGCCCCCCCAACCCCCACAAACTATGCCCTGCCTGGCACCATCCCCCCCCATCCTCCCAACCCCCCCGATCCCTGCCCCCTCATCCCATAGTTAAAAAAAACCAAAACAACACCCCCCCCAGCACTTAAGGGTAGTTCAGCTGCTGTCTGCCTGACTGGGGCGCCACCCACAGTGTGGGGCAGAGACACAGCCCCAGCAGCTCCAGCCCAGGCCTTCATGCCCCTGCTACCCTGTCCTGTCTGCAGGGGTGGCTGCCAGGAGGCCCTGGAGCCCCCCCACCCCTGCTTCTGGGAAAGTAGAGGCTTTTTTTTCCCCTTTTTTCCCATTTTTGTTCTTTAAAGTGAAGGTGCCTAGGGTTGTGGGGGCAGCCATGGGGTCATGGGAGTGCAAGTGGGGGGGTGCAGCTGGGGGGGGCAGCCCCTGGGGGGTAGGGCTGGGTGGGGCAGCCATCAGGGGGGATGCAGCAGCTGGCGGGGGATGGGGCCAGGAGGGGCAGCAATCAGCGGGCTGGGGTGGGGCATGTGTGATTTGCACTGGGGGTGGTAGTCCCTATGGGGGCCATTTGGTCCCTGTTGGGGGCGTCATAGCCCCTTTTGGGGGACCATAGCACCCATTGTGGGGCCGTAGCCCTTACATGGGACCAAACCCCCTGTTAGGGGGCAGTAACCTGTGTTGGGGGGCCATAGCCCTTGTATGTGGGCCGAACCCCTTGTTGGGGGGTGTAACCACTGTTGGGGGTCCGTAGCCTTTGTGTGGGGGCAGACCCCCTGTTGGGGGACTGTAAGTTCTGTTGGGGGGCCGTAGCCCCAGTGTGGGGGCCAAATCCCTTGTGGGAGGGCAGCAAAATATATATTCATGAATTCATGAAATATGTATTTAGATTTCACTTTATTATTATGTAAGAATCATGCTTTAACACTGTAAGATATATCAATAAAACATTGTCCAACTGATCACTGTCTCTGTTGCACTCTCTCTGTCTCTCTCTTTATAGTGGTCTTTTGTTTTACTTGTGGTGGAACATGGATTTGGGGGTATTTTACAGAGTGACTTTGGGATTTTATTTATCAGAGATTTTTTTGTTTTCCAATAGGGAACACCAGAATTCCTGCTAGGGAGGCCAGTGGCAGGGCCCTGCCTGCTCAGAGCTGGCACCTTGGACCCAGCTGGCTGTGGCTGCCCTCCTGGGCAAATGGGGCCAGGAGGACATGCTCTGACAGTTCAAAGCAGGCCACCACACCCAGAACATCTTCCACAAGATAGCTGCCCAGATGGCTGGGCAGGGTGCACATTGCAGTAGTGCCACACAGAGGCCAACTCTGCAGCCACAGCCCGCTGGCAGCTGGCCCAGAGGGGCAGATGCCTCTACTGGCACAAGTGGCACAATTTGCTCCACAACAACATGCATGTCCATGCACATGCACTGAGGCAAGAAGCCCTGGCTCAAATTTGCACCGCTTCTATTTAAGCTGCTACAAGTGCACATGCTTGCATGTGTGGATCCTTTTTTTTTTCTGATTTAAAAAAGTCCACAATTGTTCGGTTAAAAAAAGTAACTCAAAGACACATTTTTCTGTGATTAAAATGAAACACCACTAATACATTATACACACACACACACACACACACACACACACACATATATATATATAGTGGTATTTCATTTTGATCATGGAAAAATGTGGATTTTAGGTTACTTTTGTCAGCCCAAAAATTAGGGATTTTTTTTTTATTAGACAAAACCAGGATCTCTGCTAATAATCTATTTTAAGACAGTTTGATGCAAGCCTGAAGATGGTATACTGACATTCTGATAGCCGCAAAGGGTGACTCCAAAGTTAGACTATCAAGAAGTCATCTTTGCAGTTGAACGCCAATAAGAAGGCCACTCTACACTTTTTGAATACAAAAGTACTAAAATGCCAGAGAAGATTGTACCATGCTTTATCTAATACAAAGAATAGGAACAGTACTTACCAGCATGACGCTATCAAAGAAGGTTCACTATTGTAATGTTGAAGTGACTTAAAAGGGCAAAAATTAGTTATCTTTCTAAACCTGAGAAGGTGAGAGATATCATTTTCATATCTAACTCAAAGATTCACTGGAACATCTGCAAATAGTTAAAACATGTACTTCCAGACCACAGGTTATCCATTTAATTAGAATTGGTCACCATTTTTTCATTCTTTTTATATTAATTTCTTAGTGCATTCAACATTGTGATTAAAATTATGCCATAAAATTAAAAACAGCTGAAAAATATTCAGCATTTTTAGCATTTCCAAATGTAATCACAAAAAGAAAGGAAATAAAAACATAAGAATATGCAATATTTGTTTTCATTTTGGAATTAAAAGATTCCTAATGCCAACTAGTCAGAGAAAAAGTGTATTGGTATGTCAGCTTAGACAAGGTGTTTTCAGTGTTGTGCATTTAATTTTTGATGCAGCAGATACAAATCCCTCTCCCCTTGTGTAAAATAACATGTTTAAAATATAGTGAAACAGTCTGAAAATAGTAGATAGCTTTGTTGCAGTTGATGAACAGATTATACAGGAGAAGCATGCCCTGAGTCTAAAAAGGCTAAAGGAGAGAGATGAGAACATAAATTCAATCCAGATAATATCCCACTCACAGGCACAGAAGCTAAGTACACGTGACTTATCATCTCATTACAAAGCATCAGATCATTTGACAGGTAGATAAAAGCAATAGCTAGCATGAAATCCCCATAAGTTGAAAAGGATTCATGAAGAATTTTAGTACTGGCTGGATTTTTAGCACAGGATTTTTAGTGAATCCTGGGTAAAACAACTTGATTACTTTACCTGAATGAGTGCTTTCACCTTTGTCTCAGTTAGTAGAGGGTATATATTTTTAAAGTAATGCAGACATCTAAGTATATCATGTGTAGCTGGAACATATTTAAAGTCTGGTAAGATAAACTACAATAGAAAGTTTCTTTTAGATTTAGAAGGATTTAATATGGAAAGACTTACTCGGATCCTTCAAGTGGAAAAGAGATAACAAAGTGTGGATAAATGTATGGCAGTTGGTAATATTCAAGCAAAATACTCACAATTGTTGCCATATTGTCTGTGTTGAAAGGCCTGTTGCTTGTTGTGTAATTCAAATAATTCTTCTATATATTACTGGTGCCTAGGTATAAGATGGAACAATATAAGTAAGCAGTATAGAAGAATAAATAAGAATCCAAATCCTAACAAATTATATAAGAATATAATAAGAATTTCAGCATAAGAAATATGTTCTTCAAAGCCACTCAACCTTGTAAACAAACCTTGTTAGTGTGCTCAGGGTTTGCAGAGAACAAACACACAGGTCATGTCAAACTACATTAAATTGTTTGTTATGAACTAAATGAATGACAATAAAAGCTTTAGGACCTTTAACGCCTGAGCAGCTTTTCATCTAATTTCTTTCTTTTTTCTTTGGCAGAATGACAACCCGGTTCATTACCTCCTTCCTCATCACCTTTACCTCGTGATGTGAGAAAGCCTTTTAACAAAGGTCAAATAAATTATAAGCTCTAGACTTGGGGTCATAGCGACTAAATGACTAAGTTGCAAAACAGTCCCACAGCAAGATTTCGGAGTCAATATGACATTGGCAAAATCTAAGTGGGGAGGGGTATGTTTATGAAAGCTCGCATTTGTCATTCCTCTGAACTGCCATATTTTGTGGCTTATTTCAACAAATATGAATGGTGCGGCTGCTTTAAGAAGTGGCTGAATCAGTAACCATTTATTTAAATTAAAGGAAAGTGGACTGGGCACCCTCCATCTCATGGTTTTCATTACAGAACCATATTTTAATTTCTGTTGTCATGCATTCTTATAACCAGCTGTTGATGCCTTGTGGAAGAGACTGATACAGTATTTTTTTTTACTATTCTTTATTACCTTATATTAAATATAGAATAATATTTTGCATCTGGGGTTGCATCTCCTTTTGAGTATGAGGACCAATTTCCCAGAACCAGAATGACTACTTTCACTCTTTGTTTGGGGGATTTCTGGGAGAAGTTAAGTTTAAAGCCAATTATGGTTTCATAGAAAACTTGCTGTCCCCTCAACATATTTAACTTTGTATCCTCTCGACTACTTGTGTTCCCTTTGGGAATATGTGGGTTGGTGTTGTGAGGGTAGCAGTGGTGAGCAGCTTACACCTCTTGCTCCAAGCAGATGCATGTTACAATTACACCATACTCAATCTGTGAAATATTAAGCAGTGCTGAAATTAGTATGTGCTGTGAGCAGTCTCGTGTTAATAGTTAATACCATTTCTTGCCCACACAGCTCTGAATTGCCACTCATTTTATCTCTTCAGAGCAGATTGAAGTTACTCTAATATGAGCTAGGTAGCATGGCCCAGAGTTAACCCTCACCTTAAGCGGTTTAACTTAGACATGCTTGGATGGCACATAGCTTGAACATGTGCATGTTGTTTTTTGTAAAAGCCCTTAGTAAGTCTAAGTATAATGAGTGACTTCACCCTTAGAGATGCCAGATTTTTACAGCATGACTATCTGTTTCTGCTCCTTGATTCAGCAAATGGTCAAACTCACCTATTTCTCATCCACATATTTAGCACTGGCTGTGTGCTCATCTTAATGTACACTACACCCCAAAACACCACAAACATTTTCCATTTGCTATTACAAACATTGCCATTTTCACTCACTTCTATGCACTCTTCAGAAATTTTTTTTAGATATAATGATGAATCAACTGCTTTCCAGCTATGACATTCAGAATGAGGGAGATGATGGGCATATATATATATAAATAACAGCTCTAACCAGAACATAGCCAAAAACTTGACTGGAGGGTGATTTTTTAACTGTTTAAAAATATAGTCCAAATTGTGGGAGTTTCCCTCCCAAGAAAATTTGTCACATCTCCTTTTGCAAGGTGTTCATTAACACTGGAAGGTACTAAATGACACCCATTCTAAATAAAGATAAATAAAGCTGAAGAAATGGAACACTATGAAGAATTGGACTTTTTCACCAAATTTCAGCAAAGCTTTAAAGCACATACTTATCTTTAAGCATGAATGTCATTGCCTTTAATTCCTTCAATGGGATTTAAGCACATGATTGCATAATTGGCTGAACTGGATTGGGATTACTCATGCACGTAATATTAAGTGTGTTATGTTGTGTCTCTTGCTAAGTGCTTTGCTGAATGCAGGCAAGTACCACTAACATCATCATTACAGAATGTTCACTGTTTTGTGCACAGTTCTTTAAAAGAGTTACCTCCTTTTCATTTTATTATCTGACTTGATACCATAGCACATTTTGAATAAAGCAATAACAAGTACCACTCAAAAGGTTTTACCCTCCATTACTTCTTTATTTAGCTATTAAATGAAGTGCTATAATTTCTATAAACTTATTGCAAATTTTATTGATCATCATTTTACTCTGAAAGGAATTGTGAGTTCCTTGTGCTAGTTCTCCCTCTGGAATTGCTGCCCAACCTAAATTGTCAGTCGTATACCATTTTAGGTTTATCTACACACAAAAGGTGCATTTATTAAACTTTTACAGTTAAATGGGTGTGCTGATCATTTTTCTATCCTTCATTGTGATTCATGCAAAGGATGGCATGTCTTTTTGTGTGGGCAGACCTTTCAAATATGGGTGCCTAAATTTAGACTCTTACATGCATATTGACATAGTAAAACAAAAGAGTTTTAGATGCTTATATACTGGTTTGGGAAGTTATGTTTGAGCACCCTATTTTGAAACTTGTGATTTTATTTTTTTTTACAAAGTTGTATTAAACAAAGAGACATCCAGTTACCAGACTGCACTGCATGCTTTGTTAACTCAGGAATAGCAGATGTACTCAATATGTATGTCACAAGAGCAATGAAAGAAGAATGCACACAATGTATCTATTAGGTGGCTTTTCCACTAACTCTCTACCTTTCATCTTCTACCTTCAGTAAATGAGGCCTCTTTGAGAAGTACAAATTGCATGTTCTTACTTAAAATGAGGGTTGAGTCAGTACCTCAGACAGTATCCCTTGATTTTTTGTTCAAGCCACTGAATTGCTCACTATGGGATTTATTGACTTCCTTGGAAATGTTCCCAGCATCCTTTCTGTTTTTACCATCCACATCACTCCAGGAATTGAAAAGAAATCTCAGGTTATCTAGAAAAACACTCTGCCATGTTAAGAGAAAAGTGAGTTGCTGCTGGTATCCAGTGTTTTTTCAATTCCCCTTCTTTGTAATAGTTTGATAAAAATGCTACTCTCCAGGGTGTCAGGAACAGAATTTTGGCACCAGCATTCAGAATTAAAGAAGCCTGCTCCAAAACAATGAGAGAGACTCTTTTGTTCTTTCTTTGGTTGTTTTAGGACCAATATTTCTGGAATGCTGGGATTTCAGTAGGCAAACTAAGAGCCCCTCCCCACTCCTGCCCCTGAAAGTTAACCTGCCTTTTCAGGACTATTGAACCATGTCAGATCGTCTCTGAAACTTGTAGTTCATAAAATCAGATACAGTCACTGGCATGATGAATGCCATGTCAAATGGAAAACAAAATAAGCTGCCTATGTTTCTTGTCATCTCCATAAAAATCAGCAAAGTTATAAAAGAGGTTTTCTTTGTTCTGACAGATGGTGACCTTTCCCATTAATTGTGAGCATGCAAGCACAGTTGTATTTTTACTGGCAGGAAAATAACCTGAAAACAAATTCTAGCTTGGCAGAATAAAAATAAGAACTGAACCATTCACACTCTCTCTTCTATATCTGCACATTGAGATAATCCTTTTTCATGTAAGAGAAGATGGCCATTTGTATACCCCAGACTCTGAAGAAGATAGTCTTTAGGTGTATGACCCATTCAAAGGATGGAACAGAGAACTGAAAACGCTAGTGGAAATAGTGGATGATCCAGGGATGGAGAATGGTGCACATTGGTTTCTTCCAACTAGATCCACTGAGTCTATTATTATTTTGTTTAGCCCTTGAGCTGGAGTTTTGGGGCTAGATTTTACTAGAGGAATTTCTATGGCTGAAAATAGATGTCTTATTTCAGGCAGGTCTGATTGTCCCTGGATTCAAAACAGGCACAGCTCAGTAATTTAATATATCTCTCTTCTAACTTAAATTGCTGCTCCTCTTTCAGGAGGTGGCAAGTGAGAACATACAGTTTGGCAATTGTGTCCCTGGAATAACCCATAAAAACTCTGTAGGCTACACTGCTATGTCCCAGGAATAAAGCATTAGCACAATTTATCCTACATGCTTCAAAGGAACCTGGAGTGGGACAATGATTCATATGTCTGTAGCATCCTGGGACAAAAGACTTTCTCCCTGGTCAAATGTGACATCTATTTGCAGCCTATGAAACTGGTGGGACTATTCATTAAAATAAATGCTCACCAGTAGGAATAGGTTCAAACCCTTAGGCAGAGGAAAAATAGAACACCAGTCTCTCATATCCTGCATGTGTGCTTTAAAGACTGAGCAACTGGATAAAATTAAATGAACACCACATCCTCATCTCTCAGCTAAGTGTTTTGTGCAGAGCCTAGTTTGGCAGGTGCATTCTGAGAATGCCTTCTACAGAAAGCCCTCAGAAAACAGAGGCAGTGCCACTGAATCAGCTGCTCAACACTATCAGGCATTAACTGGTCTCAAGGATGCCAAGAGCAAGCCTTTAGGCACCTAGAAAACTTTACTGATGAAAATCAGGCCTCTATTAACCTTATGGGATTTCAGAATAAGAGAGCAGCTGAGTTGCACTTTTGAAAATCTAAATTAGGTTCCCTCAGGGGCAGTTGGGTATGATTTATGCACCTAAACCCTTTTGTAGATCTAGCATAAGGTGCCCAGGAAATTTAAAAATTCCTCTAGGAAATGTAGGCTTATCAGTATCTACTGGTGTCTACACACTTTAAAAATCTATCTCTTGGCTTTAGAAGTGGTGAACAAAGCAATGCCAAAACACCTTTCAAAATCTGGGCCATCCTGCTATACCACAAAGAATAATATTAAAACTAAATTTATGTAACAATTTACATTTCTTGAAAATAAAGTGTTCAGCATATTACACATATATACAACTGATTCTAAATTGGGAGGAATAGTAAATGTTCAGTAAGGGCTGAGGAGAAAAAAAAGCCTACATAAATACAAGGGAAAAAATGAAATTATTTTTCAAAAAATGCAAATGGACCTATTTGGGGGGTGTGGAGGGAGGAATCTAAAACACATTAATTCAATGTAGAGGTGCAGAAGTAATTATAATAAAGTTCTAGGTGTGGTATTGGTCATCTAATTAGACTTAAGTTTGAAATGTGATATAGTAAATACAAGCCTTCAGTGCAAAGTTGCTGAGCATATGCTCAAGGATACCCACACAGAAGCAGAACATGGTCATATAATTCTGATGGACATAAACATGTAGAAACACTTCAGTTCAGGACTTCACATTATTAAAATCATATTTAGCAATCAAGGAAAATGTTTTCATAATGGTTAGGTGTGCTAAAAGGTTTGTCTTGGGCAGGAAGAGCTGAGTCTATGGCTTCTAAAAAAGACTGAGTTAAATGCCATAGTCCCTCTGTCTTTTTAAAAATCAAAGTGTAGGGCATCTTTCTCTAAAATCCTTTTTTTTATAAAACCCTAACTATGTTTTGTAGGGGAGAGCTAAAGGAGGGTGACATGTTCATAACCTGATACCAAGAAAGGAGAAAAAATGGTTAGTGTAGTGTAATGTGGACCATAGAAGTAGAAATAGGAGTTATAGGATGAAATTAAGATAGGGGAAATTCATTCTGAAAACTAGACTGTGAGCTCTGTCAATGTGTGTAATAGTTTCCCAAGAGAAGGAAAACTTCTGGACTTGTGCTGCTGGATGAAGAAAATCGCAATATATGCAAATGAAGGTTACTAATACTCCGAAACACACCCTTGGTGAAAGGGGTGGCCAACTAAACTCTTGCTAGCCCAAACTAATATGTCTGGTGTGTGCTAGTGAATTGGCACTTTAAAGAATTATTGACTCCAGTAGAAGGTTCAACAATGTGGTGTATTATTATTAAACAACTAACAAACTATTAACAAGATATTGTATACTGTATATTGTATACTCACAAATACAATATACTCACATAACTTACAAATAGGTTCAACAGAATAGAAATCACATACACACTCTTACTTCTGCAGCAGCGCTGCAGGCACAATTGAAAGCATGTTACTCAGCAAAAAGTAAGACACCCAACACTAATCACTCACCTTCCAAAGCAATCTCTCCCTTTCACAGGGACTCAAATTCCTTGGATTTTGGGCTGGTGTGATACTCTATGGGTACTTCTACATGTTCCAATGTAAGGAACATTAGCCATTTTTAGGCATGTTAAGGGCATAGGTCTACATGTGCACAACCTTAATGCATCTTAAAAATAGTGATTTTAGGTTATTTACTCCTAAATTTGATACTTGCAAGAGCAGGTATTTAATTTAGGCATGAAAAGCTAAAGCGCCTTGATGCATGTGTGGACACATTAAAGAGCACTAATGCTGTGTATGTCAACTGCCTTAGGACTAACTTTAGTCTGAAGTCGGTCTGCATACCACGTTAATATGCCTTAGTGTGTGCACGTGTAAATGTGCACCTAAATAGCCTTAATGCACATTAGGCAAATGTACATTAAATTTAGGCATGCATAAAAGCAAATGTAAACACATCCTACTTTGCCTATTGAAGCATCCTTCAGAATGTCTACTCCCTCCTGACCCGACCTCAATGAGGGGTCCACCTGAGGAGCTTTGCTATGGACTCAGGCATCTCACCATGACTTAGGAGAGTCAGCTACACAGCTCAGGCTTTCAGACTCACTGAACATATCTACACAAGATGCTGTACTTGATATTAGAACAAATTACTGGGCAGTAAGCATCACCATCTACACATGTATATGTTTACTGGGCAGTAATTTGCTCTAAACACGAGTAAATTTGCTGCCTGTAAATACAAGAAGTAAATTTACTCAGGAGCAATTAGTGTGCAATATGGCACATGTAGATGGCTGACCTGGAGGAAATGTGCTCCCAGTCAGCTGAGCATCAGGGAGTGGAAGATTGCTCCTGCCCCTGGGAGCTGCTCTGCCCCTGGGAGCGGCTCTGCCACTGAAGCTGGGGTGGGGACAATGTCCCCCTGCTCTGGGAGCAGGGAGACCCCAGCTTCCACTCTGCAATCATGATTGTGGAGCTGGGATTGGGAGTTTCTTTTCGTTCAGCCCCAGCGCCATGATTGTGAAATGAGGGCTGGGAGCTCCCTGCTGCTAGAGCAGGGAGACATTGTCCTCACCCAGGCTCCAGTGGTGGAGCCTGCCCTGGCAGCAGACAGCTTCTGGAGGTAGGGAGCCATGTTCCATCTCCCACCAAGAGACAGCTGTTTCCTAGCCCTGTACTCCCTGCTAGCCTCTGGGCTAGCACCCAGGGGGGAGCCTAGAGATCCTCCTGGCTGCTGAAGGGGGCTGATGTAGGGTTGATGGGGGCAAGAGCAGACCGCTGCCATGAACAGCAAATCTGCCCCCACTTCTCTGCATGGGTAGACGCCTGCCCGGGGTGAGTTTATTCTACAGTACATTACTCTAGAGTAAGCCTACTCCAGAGCATTTGCATGTGTAGACACACCCATTCTGTCACAGCATACAACCAACACATATAATCACAACACAGCAAAGCACATGACATGCCAGTCTAACCCACTCACACAAACAAGTATGTGCTGAGCCTTAGATCAGGACCCCTTTATTTACCCAAATCACACCACTTCTATCAATCAGAGCTAAATCAATCATCAATCCAGAAGCTTCATCAATCTAATCAAGCTGATACATGCATCTCTCACTTAATACTATTCCCACATACTTATCAATCTTCCAAACATCATCCAATCAAATCACTAATCATTTCAGGGGTTTATATGCACCCTTTTGGCTCCCAAAACAACTGCCACTCAGTGAACTGAGCATGGTCAAAATCAGAAAGTAGGTCATGATGTTATACTAGTTAGAAAGTTCAAGGCACCCAGAACCTTCCAAGTTTGACCCACACTGAGCATATGCCAACTGACAGTTTAAGCAAATTACTTATCTTATGTAAAACCAGGAGTCAGGCTGGGAACCCTACAACTTTCAGGATAACAGTGATAAGTGAAAATTTTGAAAAACACTATAAGGGGGGAAAAAACCCAACCAAAACTTGTCTTAGCAAAGAGATAGATCAGCAGTGTCATAGGTCTTTTCCTCATTTAACCTACATGATTCTGAGTATCAATCCTAGTTTGAAAAAGTAACATTTTGAATGTAAAAATATTTTATAGATGGTTGCATGGAATAATGATTGATGACCAAGCCTTCTATTATTGTATTTGTGATGGAACTGGGACTGGGATTGTATCAACATTTACTAAATGAGTAGAACACAACCAAAGAAGGATTTGAAATACTGTTTTTATTTTATTTTTTTACTTAGCTAAATAAATAAATAATAAAATATCCTTTACAGGGCCACCAGTTCACTGGACATCAAATTTTGAGGGCAAGAGGAAATATTACAATTATTTAAACTATCCTACTTCAGAACACATCAGATAATTACATGCTTGTTTCACTGTGTACCATAGCTGCTCATTCACACAAATAAATTCATGTGTTACATTTTCATTGTAGGGTATTTAATTCAGTGTGGACATACCTACATATTATGAATGAATAGACTATGCTGCTTCAAAGTCTCTTGTGTTGGAAAATTTTACAGGCTATAAAAGTGGGATTTAGCACTACAGTGGTCTAAGGTAAACTCAGACTATTTTCAACATTGCAAAATAACTTCTCCAAGAGTACTGGAGCCACTCTAAGAAATGCTGGACCCTACTTATACAGTTTTACTCTCATAGGTGGCTTTTTAGCTATGCAGATATTGAACTGAAGTAATCATATGGTAAGTAAATGATCAGCATTATAGGTAAGATTACACAGAGTGTGTCTACATGAGACATTTACTGCAGAGCTGACTGATTAGTTCTGCAGGAAAACATCACTGACTATAGAAGTGGTGCTATTAAGACACAGTAAACTAATTATTTCCACTGTAGGATAGCAGACATGCACACAGTTAGGTTCTACACAGTTTAGCCACAGCACTTTGGAAAGCAACATAAGTTAACTTACTTAAGGATCAGGTGTTTGCTTACAGTTCTTGTTGAAAGGCTAATGGGCCAAGCATTAGTTACTTTTATATGAAGGATCTCAAACAGATTATAGGGCTGCATTTTTCCACTACAGGGGCTAGTAATAGTTTGTGTGGGAGTCCTTTGATTAAAAAATGAGAAGGGGTCCTTATGATCAGCTCAACTGAACTTCTGCTTAATACAAACCATGGGGCTGCCTTAAATTAATTCCTGTTTATATGAGAAAATCTCTTTTAGAACAGGAAAAACATCCTGATCTTAAAAAAATAAATCCTAATTAAAAAAACCTCCAGTAATGAAGAATCCACCCCAGTCATATTAGAATGCGTCCTTCCTAATACATTTCTTTTCTTTTGAAATTTTTCCACATTTGACATAGTACATGAAAAAATTACTTGACAACCGCAAAGACTAAATTTCCTCAAAAATTCCAAATACTAATTATTAATGGGATTACTAGACAAAGGGTCAGTAAAATATGTATGGCTTGTCTTACATTTTGTTTTGTTATTACCTACGGAGGTAATCTTTTAATGCTTTAAAACGTAGGGTTTTGTATTTTAGGAGAGAAAGAATAGGTGCTGCTGTCAGCTCTGATGAAGGAGAATCAAGGATTTCACCTTCAGAGCTGAAAGGGAGATGAATAGGTAGTGATAGCAAGGATAAATGAGAAGCCAATACAGTTGGACAAACACTCATCCTGAGATGCCTGACAGAAACTATTAGGATTCACCCCACAGTTCTCATTTTCACACAAAGAGAATGAATGAACGCGAAAGGCTCATGTAACAAGCTATCAATACAGCCTTAGTAGCATGGGTAGTCCCAGAAGTGCATTGTGCATTATGGATTACCATTGTGATGGCTCTGATGTGAATCACAATAAAATGCATGATGGGAAAAAAAAATCAGTTTGTGGGGTTCTGCTCCCTGTATTAAACCACTGCATTCCCAGACCTGCTGTCTAGTATATCCTATGGCAATAAATAATTGACAAATTAGGTTGTTTCATATTGCTTGCCCAAGTTGTTCTCTTTGGTTTTATAGCACAATCCTTTATCTATACTGCATTAAAATGTATATGAATATACATTGTATAGGCTAGTTTTCTGCAGTCAGTGAAGTTACATCTGCAGAGCATTTGACTCAGCTTCCTTTCTAGGTATGCAAAACACTAGGGTGTAGTGACCTATTAAGTTACTACATGTTTAGGAGACAACCCTTGCCTGAAAGGGGACAACTATGCAATGATAAGAGGGCACATAACACGTGCTAAACTACTTGAACATGACTACTTCAGTTTTAACTGAACTTAGTAAGTGTTAATTTGAACGCATATCAACATCCTAATTTTTTCTGTGATGAGGGATATATTGAAATATTAATAATCCTCTTATTTTACAAAGAGGATATCAGAAGGACAGAGAGATTATGGATAGTTGTAAAATGCTACAGGGGAATTCTAACCCCAACTTCCAATATCCTCATTGAATTTTGATCCACAAGACCATCCTACTTAATTCTGGTGTTAGGCTTATTGAATCTGGGGAGTGCTAATCATCTACTTCATGTGATAACATACATATAAAGACTTTAAGTAACAAATAGTGAAATAAGCCAGTGTTAACAATATTTAGAACAAAATAGCAATTGTGGATGGCCACATCAAAAAGCACTTTTAGGATGTACATATTACACTTAGACCATACTGATGGCATTTAAATGCAGGTGTCCACATGTTAAAACACATTAACTTCTGCTAAGTGTCTTCCGAGTGTCTCAAAGTTATGCCACTTAAGAGGGTTAACTAGGTGATACTACCTAGCTTGTGTTAGAGTAACTTTAGCTTGGTCCAAAGGGATAAAATAGGTAATTTGCAGTCCTTTATCAACCAAGAATGCAATGCTTTCAGCCTCTCCCCCTGCCTGCCCCCCCCCCCCCCCCCACGCCAAGAGCAGGGATAGAGCTGGGGATTCCTAGCTCCAACCACTGCCTTGTTCTCCAACCCTCTAGTGACAATTCAGATCTCTGCAGGCAAGAAACAGTATTAACCTTTAATGTGCAACTTCTCATAGCACATTCTAACTTTAACACTGCTTAACATTCAACAGGTTTATTATGGCTTAAGTGTAACATGTAACTTCACCTTTACACTATAGATAACCTGTATTAAATTAAATAGGTTCAAATGTCTTAATTTCTCACACTTGTCTTTGGAAGATTCTGCCTTTATAGTTCCTGAAACAATCTACAAAATAAACAAAGAGGGTGCATCTACATGTCGCCCTACAGCAACGTAGCAATGTAGTATCTCTATGTATAGAGCACTACAGTGATGTAGAGATCACATGGGTCTACATGTGATTAGCCGCTACATCACCATAGCAGTACACTCCCCCATTGTAGCATGCTGCTATGGCAACATCGTGGTGAAATCTAACCATGCACTGTGTGCACAGCACGGTAGGGGCAGTTACTGTACCATGCTTTAGTACTTCCAAAATTAAGTACTAAAACACAGAGCTGTAGCGACATTACCATGTGGCGATGTGTAGACGTACTCAGACACTATTACTTTTTTCACATACTCAGCAGCTGTTTTGCTCATTCCATATCCTGTTGTCTTTGAGTATGCCACTTCAGGAAAGATGCTGCACACTGCAGCTACGGAGCTCTTTTACAAAAGGCTTTTTACAAGCTGATTATCAGCAAGGTACCTTTCCTCTTCTAGCCATCTTGACACTAGTGCAGTGAGAGGTGTCAAATAACTAGTGTGGGGCTGATTATGATAGAGAGATGGTGTGATTTACATACAGGAGAGGCTATACTTAACGAAATGATGCCAGGATAGTATGAGAAGGTACATGGTTGATGAAGGTGCTAAGCCTCTGATCACATCCAGTTTGAATAAAAGGTTGCAAGGTACAAATTGAATCAGTGACCCTAGGCAGTCATGCACAGCTATCATCCCAGTAAAGGTTGAGCTTGTGTCAGTCTCATCTCTTCTGTTAACAGCAATAGATTGGCAGCTATGGAGCCCTAACCATGGTGGGGTGGCACCCCAGAGCAGTTTCAGGTGGATCTTCTCTGTCTTGGCTCTGCCTACTGCCTCTGTTTTAGTCTACCCCAGATATTCCCAAAAGCAGAAGTGCGGGAGAGGGCAGAGGAAAGGAGGAGGGAAGGGAAAATCAGTAAACTTTTTGTCTTGACAAATATTGTTGAAACTGAAATGTTTTTCCAAGATGTATCAGTTTCTGGAACCACTTTTACCTGAAAGATTCCTCAGCTCTAGGGCAGAATTTATGGTGAAGAACCTGCCTTCTGCGGGTTTACTCAACATTACTGCATGCATACCAAAAGTCTTATTTTCAGGATATAGGGGAAAAAAAAACATTCTTTACTGTTAGTGAACTAATATGAGGGAACATTTAGTCAATGGAATATTGAATACGGTGGCTAGCAGAGTGTCTGGCTTTGTTGCTCACCCTCACTCCTTCTCTAATGTATCAGACGGTTTTAGCATTAAGAAAGCTTCTGCTTTTCACTTTATTTCTTTCAATTGCTAAATTTTATAGGTACTTTCTATGCCAGTCTTTGTCACTGCCTGGAAGTGTTAAATTGGTGAGAATGTTTTAGCAAAGCAAAGTCAAAAAGCAGAACATCCCTCCTTGCATTTGTATCTGGAAACAATGCATAAAGAGAATAAACTCAAAGAGCCTCGTTGCTTTCTCTGTTTTTTCCCCCAGGTAAGTCAGATGTAACTCCATGGAAGTGAAAAGAGTTACATTATAAAGGAATCTGATCTCCAAAATTCTTAGTCTTGACACTGCTGTGACCCAGATGACCTCCCAGGCTATGCATGATGGAACATGAATTGCTGAAAGAAACCTTCTGCTCTTGTAACATGTGACACATTACAGCAGTGAGACTTAATGATGTGCAGAATTACCCAGATATGATTTGGAGAGTCTTTGAAGCATGCTTTCTGCTGGTTCATGGTTTCCACACTTCAGTCTCTTTCTAATTACACCTTTAGGTTAAAGGAGCTTTGCTCAGAAGCTTATACATGATCTTATTATCTTTACTGAGAATGTATGTTATATTTAGAGGCTAATAGACTTTGGATTCTAATTTATTTTAAATATCTTTGGAATAAGGACATTATTTTTTGATTGAAGGCTCATGAAAAATGTTTACTGGTAATTGATGGAGGGAGAAGAGATTCTTGTCAGAGGAAGCCAAGTAGTTGATAATTTGGCTTATTTTTTTATATCATACTAGACACTGTATGACAGAAATGAAGGAATGGACCCTGCCCAAATAATCTTACTGGATAAGGTAGCACAACAATGGATACATTGGCCCACTGAATAATGTGATGCCATCTAGAGTAGAGTCATAGAATATTAGTGGCAGAAAGGATGCCCAGCATTATCTAGTCCATAAGCACTAAACAGATGCAAGATTTGCTATTTCTAAACTGTCCCAGATAGATGCCTATCCTAATTCTTTTTGAAAACCTCCAGTAAAAGAGATTCCATACCTTCTGTAGCCAGACAGAGAGGTGCTAGCTGGCAGCTGGTGAAACAACATCAGAGCTGAGACCATAAAATAAAAGGACTGGTGTGAAGGAAATGATTATTGATGTGGCAATGAGGAACATATTCCATTTATTTGACAGCAGACCAGGAAATGGATCATTCAGAAAGTAGCTAGGATGATATCACAAAACAGTATGTCAGGTATATAAAGATGCTATGTGCCAACAGTGCAACACATGACTGACCTCTGTTGTCATTTCACTGTATTGCGGAAGAAAGAAGGAGGATTTGAAGTTGTCATAGAAAATTAGGGTGCTTATAGACATGCTCCGGGAGTAGGGGGTGGGAAATGTCACGTGTATCAGCATCCCCGCACTAAAAAATGGTGGCGGGGGTGCTTTAACATGGGGGTGCTTTAACATTGAACAAGCTTTAGTTAAAGTGCCCCTGCCACCATTTTTCACAGTAATTACAGTGCATTTGAGCAGCTTTCCTGCACATGCGTAGGAGCCCTTAGGACTGGAAGGGACCTTGAGAGGTCACCTCATCCAGCCCCTTGCACAAAACAAGATAATCCCTATCCAAACACTCTTATAAAAATCCATTGTCTAAACTTTTGGCAAAGCTACGCAGTCAACCCTGGTATAACCACAAGACATAACCCTGTAATGTGCCACAGGTAGAGAAGGGGGACCAAAGGTTCTTATAATATGCTTGAGAGATCCAGCAAAAAGGTCCATGTTCCCTAAAAACCTCCTCCCCCCGCCCCCACACCAATCTGACCTTGGGGTTAAATTCCTTCCTGTTGCTAGATATGGCAATTACCGTGGCACAAAACAGAGAGGCAAGACCTTCTAGCTAGGAACCTATTAGTTTTATTCCCAGTAGAAGTATTGGCACACCTCAGTCCAGGATGCAGATAACAACTAAAGCTTCTGACAAAGGTGAAAAAAAACAAAACAAACAAAACCTTATGTAGGGACATAAGGGGGGAACCATTTATTCCCAGCCCCATCTGACAACCAGAAAAGCTTAGAACTATGGGAAATACACAGAGTAGAATATAGAAAAAAACTACAACAAGATTATACCAACCTCTTTTTAAATACCTCCCATTATGGAGAGTCCACAACTTCCCTAGGTAGTCTATTGCACTGCCTTACTGTTCTAACAGTGAAGACATTTTCCCCCAAATCCAATCTAAACCTATTTTGCTGCAACTTCCAGCCATTAGTTCATGTTCTGCTCTCTGTAACAAGAAAGAAAGGGTGCTTCCCCTCTTCTTTATGGCAGCCCTTCAAGTATTTTTAGGCTGCTATCATGTACCCTTTTTAGTGACTTTTCCACAAGCTGAACATTCCTGTACCTTCAGCCTCTTCTCATATAGCTTATCTTCCAATCTCAGCAGCAATGAAGGACGTGGTCATATAATTTAGAGCTGAAGATGAGCTGTTTTCTTCTCCTTCAACATAAGTTAAAAACCACTTCTTTAATTTATGGTCATTTGAACTGTCCATTGCGTACTTCCCTTTGAAATATATATTTAAAGACTATAGGAACTGACTGTTAATGGGTATCCTGCCATTTACATTTGGAATGAGATTGTAGGTATTCTGTAGGGTTGATTGCAAAGGAAAGGACAGATGACTTGAAGGAGTTTCCTGAAACAAATTTATTTTCTCCAAAGACATGTATGAATAGAAGGAAAAAAATAAGGAGAAGTCCAAAGTCACTCACAATTGCTAATGGAATCCAATTCTGAACTTTCAGGTCATCAGAGAAGTAAAGTGGTAGGAGTTCAAATACTTGTTCACATCCCAGAAACCAGTAAAAGCCTGATGAGAAACATACAAAACCATCAAATTAAAAAAATGGCCAAAAAAGTCCATCAGAGAGATAACAAAAGCAAGTATCACATTTGCAATATCCTCCAGCAATCACCTGTATGAAAGATAAGCAATGCTCTGAAAATAATGTAATGACAGCTTCTCAGTGGCAGCCTTAAAGGAAAATTCAGAATTAAGAATGACTCCCTGTTTACAAACTATGGCAATAGTCTTAATGGAGTGTTTACCAGGGATCCTGGTTTTCGCTGATAAAAAATAATCCCCAATTTTTGGATAAGAAAGTAACCCCAAACCCACATTTTTCTACAATTAAAATGAAACACAGTGGTGTTTCATGCTTCACTTCAATCATGGAAAAATGGGGGTTTCAGGTTACTTTTTTAATTTAAAAATTGGATATATTTTTAATCAGAGAAAACCAGGATCATTGGTCATCTCTTGGGAGGAATATGCCAGGAAAAAAAAATTGTTTAGTTTTATTAACATTTCACTTTAGAAATTAGCAAATATTTCTTAAAATCAAGACAGCAATATTGTGTAATAGGACCTTTGATGGGACAGCTCTAAGGCTGCATTAATAATGGGGTGGGGGTATTCAGTCATGGAGCTTTTTTTCTGATAGCTCATATCAGCAAGAGAAACAGTGCATTAATGACCCTCTTAACACTGAGTTCAGTGGTGGGCAAATCAGATTTCTGATTATATATATTTAAGATCACAATAACAGGTTAAATCAGGGGTGTCAAACTTATCTCATGTCCAGGACCAGATCTAGACTATGGGACTCCTTGAGGGTCAGTTCCATCCTAGGGCAGCTCTGGCTTTGGCTCCAGTATGTGTAGTATGTGGTGGTAGCATTAGCTCTGCTCTCCCCAAGTGTACTGTCCTGAAGCTAAAACTGCCATCACCACCACATGCCCTGTCTCAGAGCTGGAGCTGCATCTGCCCTGCAGCAGCACCAACATTGGGTGACAGTGGGGCTAGTAGCTGAGGAGGTCAGGCCATAGCAGTGATGATGAATGAAGTGGCCACAGGGCAGCTGTATTAGCCCTCACTTGTCCTCCTGCCACTGACTGACATGCCCACAGGAGACAAGGACCCAGGATTCTGTGTCAGGCCACTCCTATCATGGCCATGCACCTCCGCTTCCTCTTGCATGCCAGTAGCTCAGGGGGCCAGAAAGAGAGGCTCTACAGACCAGATCCAGCCTATAGACCATATTTTTTTATACCACTTGGTTAAATAATATAAACAAGTGGGCACCTACTGACGCAAAAAAAAAAAAAAAAAAATAGGTCCTGAGATAAATGTCTGGAGGACACTGGAGACATCCTGTCTAAGCATTATAAACACAAGGTTAAATGAGTTTAGAATTGCAAACCCTATCTCCACCTGTCCCTAAACTAGCCCAAAGCTTGATGGTCAGGACACCCTTTTAGGTGATGTAGATTTGAACTGAAATACCTAAAATCCAGTTCTTCTGCATCTTGTATATGTGTTTTTAGGTTTAAACTGTTCTATAGTTCAGCATCTCCATTCCCGTCCATCCCAAAGAACAGCTTATGCAGTTAACTTTAGGAGAGAATTCCAGATGGTGTGTCCTGGACCATCATTGGGCATCTAATTCCTAGGACTGTGTGAAGTTTCAGACTCATCCCAATCTTCAACATTTTGGGTTAGCTCTCTTAGACAGCATGAGGCTGCCATTTCTGACTTCTGTTCTGACCCCTCATACTATACTGATACATTGCATGGGGAGTTTAGACATCAAATGGATTTTACTTTAGAGGCCGAGTACCTAAAATTTAGGCATAGCAACACTGAAGCTTTTCATGTCTTAGTGCCTTTGTGGATCCAGGCCTCGGTTCTTATATTTGTTAATGTAGAGAACATGTTAGCAAAAGGGAATGCCTGCTGCCAGCCAGATTATCTCAAAGTCTCTTCACTCTAATAGAAACGTGCGGTAATGTCTAATACCCACTGTCAGTGTGGAGTGTGAACAGAACATTTACTACTGCCTTATTTGGACTAATATGATATGAAAGTCTTATCAGAACAGAAACTCCTTATCATGTCTTATTAGTCTTGCAGCATGTTGAATTAGCTGGTGTGCTTTAATATGATTTGAAAATCACTAATAGGATAAGACTTTTGTCTTCTCTTACCATTACAAATACTAATGCAACATGATAGTGATGTAACACGATGGAAAATTGCTAATATTGTAGAGCATAATACTTACTAGCCCGTCTCCTTCACTGGAGAATTTTTTGATACAACTACATCTGTACTCTTCCACGACCATATCAAAGTACACAAAGAAAGAAGTGAAAGGAGGGCAAAATAGTTTCCTTCTTTTTTTATTATTTTTTTTTTTTTTTGGTCCAGTCGATGTTTTGCTTTTTTGGTTATTTTGAAACTTATGCAAGTTTTTTTCTGCCATTGAGTTCAATCATATCAGATCAGTTTTCATGTAATGGAACTCAATGTTCATTGTTTCCCAAATAACAACATATGTACATGCACTATTGTCAGTGACTTAAACTGATTAAAAAAAAAAATTCTCTCGTGTATAGTATTTTTCAACTTCAGATGAAGGCTAAGATTTGAACCAAACTACATTTTTCCAGGGATTTATTAAACTTCTAAATTAAAAACAACATAATTTAATTTGAGAAGAAAAGGAGAAGATAAGACAAGTGGTAAGAATACATTATGGAATCTCAGCTCTTTAGAACACTTTTTAAAATGCAGTCTGTTTTATTAAAATTAATCCTTTCCTAGCTTTATAATACAATTATTATAAGGTTAAATGAACAAGACAACTTCAAATGTTATCATAAATTGCTATTTTCCAAGCACCTTTAATCATAAAAAGGGCTTAGGTAAGTTTGTACAAGTAAGTTTTATTTCAGTTTCTTATTTCGGTTGTTTTACTCTGACAGTTTGACTTTCCAAGTTTAATGATATTGCCTTAATACATTTTTCCATGGCATAATTAGGGGTGGTTTGATGCTTTTCAAAGGGCTTTCTGGTATGTGTTCTTCATTCTCTGTGTTCCATTCAAAGAAATGAAAAATGCTGTTTTCTTTCCATGCTTTCCAGCTGTGTATTTAAGGATTCACAATGCAATTTTTCAGGATTTTAGACTTGTATGTCTTTAAATGTCTTTATTAGAGTGAAGATGCAAACAGGTAACTTGGTTAAATAGGCTATGGAAAGAAATTACACATAAACTGGTATAAGTGTTTGATAGCCAGTTCAAATCTGCAACACAACAGAAGTTTAGTGCACATAAATCATTTTCAAACTGGCCATACCTGGTTTAAGATGGGTGCAGGATCAGACATAACTGATTTAGACTGAAACAGTTTACTGAACTTCTGACTCGGATCCCCTACAGATTCAAGTTAACTCTCAGTCCCCCAGCCACCCAAGACACTTTGTACCTCCCCTGTAAGGTCCTTCCCACACCTCCTCCCCTTCATAAAGTAGGTGGGCTAGCCTTGGCCCTAGCTGTCTGCTCCAGCTGAGCACAGAGGTATGCTCTAGCACCCCCTTCCCCCCTCCACCCCCCCAGCATCTGGCCTGGGCCACTGCAGGCACATGGCTGCTTTTCTGGAATCAAAAGTGCATGTCTGATCACTTGCTTATTGGTTCAAGCTACACAGCTTAGACTAACCTGTGAAGATTGAATTGATTCAGCCTTGGGCTTCTTGACTGTCTATATTTAGCCCTAATATTTAACTCAAAGATCTGAGGATGTGTCTGAACCTTTAGCACCTCACATATAATTTTGTTGTTTTATAGATATAGTCAGCTATATTCATTTTGCAAGCAATACAGGCTGATTAAGATTGGCAAGATAATTGATGTTGGGGTGCACTCAGACTTACACTAATACTTAAGACCAACTTTCACAGCCAAACAGCAAGAAAGAATGTAGCAGCAGAAGACTGAGATCTCAGTATTTCATTGACTGAGGTTGAAAAGTCCAGTGAAACAATTACATTATCATATTTTAACATATGCAGCAGTGTTTGGTCACATACAGATATTGGGAGTATATTATGATGCTTTGATTACATGCTTCTTCAGCTTTTCAGATCTCATTACTAAAGGCCAGAAGAAAATAGACCAATGTTAGCATAAAATATTATTCAAAGGAAAATTGAACTCCAAAGTCTGTGGATGAATCAGCAAAAAAGAGTTAGACACTTCAATGTACTGAATCAGTATGAGACTGCTGTGATAGTTTGGGGAAATTATCTAAACAAAATACAATTTTTCTGTGAGGTTATGAACTCTCTATAGGAATGCAGGACTGGAAAAGATCTCTTTCATCACTGAATGAAACTTGGTACTGTAGTTAACCACAATTGCACAGTCCCTTTCATAAATTTGCCTACATCCATGCTTATTATTTGTTTTTTCATAGGAACAGGGAGGATCTAATGGTGGTTTGGTGGTGTGACCACATCCCCACTTTGGCTTTGTCCCATATATACAGTGAGCTCTCAGAGTCTGCTCACATGTCAGCGCAGCCCCAGGTTAGGACCTTGGCATGTGCATGGTCCTAATGGTTATGTGCACTAAACTTCTGTTGTGTTGCTGATTTGAACTGGCTCATGGCCTCATTGGCACAGACTCTGCCTAGAGTCCCAGCTGTCAAACAGCTCCGGAGCCTGCTGTTTTTCATTCTTCCCCTTTCTCCTCTTCTCTCTTCTCCCCAGCAGCAGGGGAAAGGAGGAGAAAAGCAGCTGGCAATGGACGGCTATTGCTTTCACTTCAAAGGATCTGTACTGCCACTGTTGCTTCCATCTCCTTCTTTCCCCACTGTTGAACAGGGAAGGAAGAACTGAACTGAGGAAAGGAGAGGAAGAGCAAAGAGCAGCAGACTCTGGAGCTGCTTCAAAGCAGGGACTCTGCATAGACTCTGGGTAGGTGAGCTCGCTAGCACGTAGGATCACAGTGTGGGGCTGTGGCCACATCTCCTTCAGCTGTGTGGTACATGTTCAATAAGGTCTCTTCACTGTGCATACACCCCATCCCCAAAAGGAGGTGTGACCATACTCCCCATCACTGCAAACCTAAATCTACCAATGAATAAGAATACGAGTACTTTCTTTCCAGTGCTTGATTCAGTAAGTAGGCCTGTGCGAATAGGCAACTATTTGATTTGGAGTTGGCTGATTCAATTTGGAGATCTGAATCCCTTTTCCAATTCAATTAGGCCAAATACATTCAGAAAAGATTTGGCAATTCAGCCATAGGGTATGTAACAGGGGTCCTGCTCGGGGCCGATCTCCGTGGCCCAACCACCTGTTCTTGGACCAACCACCTGCCTTCTCGCCTGCCATGCCTTGATGTTAATTGATTAATTAATTGATGTCAATTAAGTGGGAGGCTACCCATTTTGTTGCCCCAATGCTAGGGGGCGCTCTCTGTGGCTCCTTTTCTTCCCTATACCGCAGCCCAAGCCTCACAGATGGCATCTTGATGTTCACATCATCACCGGCCCCTACACTGGGGCCCAGAATCCTCCTAACAGGACCCCTCCATGATCCCTCCACTCAGGCGGCCTCTCCACCTTCATTCAGGCTACCTAGCCCCCTGAAACTATTTCCCCCTCTCAGGTGCGGTCCCCCCGGGACCTCTGGCTACCAGACTGGCCCACCTCCAGGCCAGTCAGGATCCCAGGCCCCCAGCTCTTGGGCATCCCTCACGGTGGGCCCCTGGCCCTTTTGACCATCCTGGTCCTGGCCCCAGCATGGGCCAGTTGAGGGTACTCTCTTGTTCAGGTCGGGTCTCTAACCCTTCACTCTCTCCCAGGGTCTGCCCTCTGGGCCCTTCACACAAATGGGGTTACTCACCCGGTGGTGGGGGCTAGGGGTTAAAGTGCCCCGACCCACCTTTCACCGGGGTGGTAACTGGCCTGGCATTTCCTGGGGGCTCCCGCACCACTGAGAGCCCCACCAGGCCACCCACTCTCAGCAGGGTGCAGTTTTAGGCCATGCCCAGGACTAGGAGCCTCCTTACCATCCCCTACAGCTCCTCCCTTACCTCCAGATGCTTTCAGCAGCCCTCCAGCCAGGCAATGTTGTTGCCTGGCCTCCAGCCGTCAAACTGCCCTGTTTATATAGACAACCCCTGACTCCAAAATGGCTGCCCTCTTCAGGCACCTGGCAGCTGCCAGCACCAGGCCCTTAAAGTGGCAGGCACACACAGTGCCCTGTCACAGGGTATAATGGGGAATCAATGAAATATCTATACCTTTGTTGTTTTTTGGCTGATTTTGATGAAACTTGGAGGGGTGTTCATCTCTTCTGTGGGCATGAAGTCTGCCAAGTTTCAAGGTGATAGGTGCAGAGGTTTCTGGGAAACTATACCTCAAACTGCTTACAAGCAAAACTCGTGACATAGGTGACACTGAGTGTGTTAAGGCACAACGGGGTGAAAAATGCAGGCTAGCTAGGGCCTGCTGCATCCACAAAGTCTGCCAGCTGTCAAGGAGATAGGTGCAGGGGGAGTTTGAGTTCTGGGGCCCTGCACCTGTGGCCTCAGGCAGACAAAACTTGTGGCATGGGTTCTTGTGGGACTGTGTGTGTGTTCAGGTGCATCCTTCCTGGCACTGGGACCTCTGCACAACATGGTAGTACGCCCCCATGAGACCTCCTCATCCCCTACAGCCTCCTCGATTTCATAGCTTCATAGTTTCATAGTAGTTAGGGGTCAGAAGGGACCTAAATAGATCATCTAGTCTAACCCCCCACCACTGGCTGGAGCACACGCTGGGATCACATGAGCCCAGTCAGGTGTTCATCCAACCTCTTTTTGAATTTACCCAAGGTAGGAACAAGGACCACTTCCTAGGAAGTTGGTTCCAGATCCTAGCCACCCTAACAGTGAAATAGTGCCTCCTAATGTCTAACCTGAACCTATTCTCCAGCAGCTTCTGGCCATTGTTCCTTGTCACCCCAGGTGCTGCTGGGGGGAATAGGACCCTTCCTATTTGCTGCTGGTCTCCCCTAACGAGTTTGTAGGCAGCCACCATATCCCCCCCTCAGCCTCCATTTGCTGAGGCTGAACAGGTTCAGGTCCCTCAGCCTCTCCTCACAGGGCCTGCCCTGTTGCCCTCCAACCAAGTGGTTGGCCCTCCTCTGAACCATCTCAAGGCAGGCCACGTCCTTCTTAAAGTGTGGTGCCCAGAACTGGACTCAGTACTCCAATTGAGGCCAGACCAATGTCGCATAGAGGGGACGTATCACCTCTCTGGACCAGCTTGAGATGCATCTTTGGATGCACGACAAGGTGCGGTTGGCTTTGCTGGCTGCAGTCTGGCACTGGCGGCTCATGTTCATCTTGGAATCAATAATGTCTCCAAGATCCCTTTCTGCCTCTGTGCTCTCAAGGGGGGAGCTCCCCAGCTTGTATGTGTGCATGGATTCCTTCTCCCCAGGTGCAGCACCCTGCACTTATCCACATTGAAGCCCATCCTATTACCATCCGCCCACTTCTGTAGTCTGTCTAAATATAATTGCAGCCTCTCTCTCCCTTCGAGCGTGCCTACCTCTCCCCACATCTTGGTGTCATCGGCAAACTTGGACAACGTGTTTTCTCCATGGGGAGAGAGAGGCTGCAATTAGATTTAGACAGACTACAGAAATGGCCATGTGCCCGCCTCCTATCTAAGAGGTACTCCCTAGCTGCTCTGGCCCGACTCAAAGATCGTCTGGGGCCAAGGTCTGGGGTGGGACCGCTGAGGCTACCCTGGTGGATGTTTGGGGTTCCCCTTTTCTCGCCTGCCACAACTTTGATGTTAGCTTCAGTGGAGGGGTCCTCCCTAAGGGTAGCCTTCAGGGCAGCCTCACCATGGGGAGGGCACTAACAGGGCTCCGACCTCCCCTACACCCTGGCCATTCACCACCTTTCCTTTGTGGGTCTTTGAGCCCTCAAGCCCCTCAGGATTTCTTCGGTCCCTATCCCGATTTCTTCTGGCCCACCAGCCACTCCGCCAGTGACTCCAGGTCTTTGTCTACGCTACCCAGGCCCCGAGGCCCTCTGCCTTAGCCTCAACTATCCATGCGCTCAGGTCTGCCTCCTACCTGCACCGCGAGTGGTGTGTAATCCCCCTCACCGTGATTGCTAGCTACAAGTGGGTCCCTGTTAGCCCAGAGTTCCCCTTTAATCTAGCAGCTTGTCCCCTCCTAGGGGGTCTCATCCAATAATAGTCCTTCAATAGCCTTCCGTGTCAGGAGGCAAGCTGGCTAGCCAGTCTACCTCCCAGCCAACCTCTCTATCAGAACCCTCGCTGACTCCACCACCGGTTCGCCTTACTGAGCCTACGTCAGTTCTGCTGCTGGCTCTCCTGCTTGAGTCCTCATCAGCTCCGCAGCTGGCTCTGCTTCCTGAGCCTTCGCCGGTTCCTTTGCTGGTTCTCCGGCCTAAGTCGTCATTGACTCCCCAGCTGGCTCTGCTTCCTGAGCCTTCGCTGGTTCCTTTGCTGCCGGCTTGCCTGCTTGAGCCGGCTCCGCCCCCACCTTATCGGCCAGGTCAGTGCTGCTCCTGCCGCTGCCGCAGCCGCAGCCGCAGCCGCAGCGCTCCTCGAGTCTCGCGCATTCCTCCCGAGCCTCCGTCTCCTTGACCCTCTCCTTCTGCCTTCCCAGGGCTGTCTTCTATCCCCTCCGGGTGGTGTCTTTTGCTGACGTCACCTTGCTTCAGCCGGATATAGGTACGGCTGACAAATCGTTCCGGTGGTTTGGCCGTGAGTCCTTCGGCCCCTGCCGGAGGTAAGTGGGGTTTTCTTTTGTTTTTTTTTCCTGGGATCCTTCAACAATCTCTGTTCCCCTGGGACAGGGCGATTCTAGCGATTTGATTTGGATTTGTAGATTCGGCCTCAGAATTATCTGAATCATCTCCAAATCCAAATCACGATCCAAAGCTTTGCATGGCCCTATCAGCAAGGTCCTGCCTAAATGGCTAGACACATGCCTAAATATTTGTACGTGTTCCTGGGTGTTTAAGGTTAGTTCTAGGTGCTCTAATACTTAAGAAAGACTAGATCTAACATTTGAAAATGAAGCAGGAGGGGTCCTGAATCTGTAATCCTGTTGACTACAAATGTCCAACTTGGGATCCTTAAAATTCTACTTTATTAGGCGGATTGAAACACTGTAATCATAAACCTTGGGGCTGGTCCCCACACACACACATGCACACATGCACACACATACACACACACAGTACCAGGCTACAGAGTCAGGTATACCTATCCTACAAGCGCTGGAGTCTGTCGTTGAGGCTTCTTTCAGCGTGGTGTTATCTTCCAGAAGGGGGTCGCCGGCTGGTCCTTCTGGCTGGACAGGTCTGGTCGAGTTGGAGATCAAGACGGTGCCGCTGAGGGTCACTTTTCACTGCCTTTTATCTGTCCTTGGCAGACTTTGGTGACTCCCCTGTTTTCAGGTTTGCCCAATCCAGGGGTCATTGACCCTCGTGGGACTTCCCCCCCCTCGGTGGCTACTGGACAGCATCTGTCAGCCCCAGGGGTCATCCGCATGTACATGCAGGTTTGGGAGTCCGTTGATGAATTTTGAATAGGGCTCTGGGAGCAGATGATCTGGAGATACTCAGTCCAAAAGTTGGTCCCCGGCATTGATTAACTCAGGCCAGGGCTTCTAGCCCTTGATCAGTGATGTTCAGAGATTTCCCGGTTGTTACATTGTCTTCTATTGAGTTCTTCCGTTGGCTGATCTGCAGCTTCCAGGTGATAATTGCTGTCTGCTACTAAGTTACACATTCAATCAGGTTATACATTCAATCACTGATTCACTCGTTCTTTCAGGGGCCAGCCTGATACAGGGAAGGGCAGTTTGATTCCTGCCCTTGCTAACATTGTTACAATGTATAATTTACTTATGAAACTAAACACAGTCAGTTGAAAGTTGAAAGGTGAGGAGTATAAAATATAAGCTACAAATGCCATGGCACACAAATAGATAAAAATACCAAACTACAAGGGGAGATACAAAATGCGCACACACAAATTTTAAAACACAATTCCTTATCTTAAAGTGAAAGAGAGAGGAAGGAAGAAAAGGTAGAAAAAGAGAAACATATCCAAAGAGGGGAGAGCAAATGCAGGCAAGAGGAAAAGGGGGCTTTCTGCTACAATCCTAAGGAAGGTACTGCTCTCAGAGGGAGAATGTCTTGGCATTCCTGATGAATTTTCCAATGAATAGTTATTAGATACAATAAACAGATTTGGGACCAGATGCCAGAACGTAAGGCTCTCCCAGAATTGTTCATTGATATAAGTGAGGACTTACAGGGAAGTTGATATTTGATGAGAAGAAGCCAGAAACTTCATTAAGATGTGTCAAATTTGGTATGTAGCAGGTAAAAGGGGTTGAGACAGGATATGCCCATGCCACTGCCCCTACAGCTTGAAAGTGCTTTCGCTTTGAGTTTGCCAGTAGAATCTTGGTATTTTCTGGTGGGTGACACTTGGAAAGTGAGTTTGTAAACTTCTGGATATCCTTCTCTAAATGCCAGGTACAATTTTCTCTTCATGTGCCACTTACATATCTACAGTTTTTGTCACTTACAAACAGCTTGGGATTCAGTGTGCTTTCTAGACAATGTGCTCAGTAGGCTGCACTATGGTTGCTTAGCTTCTGTGAATAGAATGGTGCAGGCACGTGAATAATGTCTAGTGCACATCTATGCATAAGCCATAAGATGTGTAGATCAGTGAGATGTCGGAAGGGAGAAGCCCCTTGGTTTTACTCTACACTCCTATTCTCAGAAACTGTCACAGTGGTGTTTATCGGTTTTAACCGATGAACATTTAATACAATGTACTGTGAGCCAGCCAGCATCAGTGGGAGAGCTGGAGCTGGAACAGCGAAAGGATTTTGCCCAATATACATTCTCTATAATACTAGGAAGTGCTGCGGAATCCTCCAGTTTTCTCACGGATACTCTATTAGGAATTCAGGTAATAATTTTTACTCCATTGTTGCCACTTATGTCTTGCTCTGTGTCTCATAAAGGTATGAGACAGAGGTACAGGTAATCAAGTATAATGCCAGTAGTGTGGGGTGGGCGAGCAGGGCACATGCCCCAGGCGATGTCTAAGGAGAGGAGTGCCAGAAGGATGGGGCAGTGTGGCTTCATTGTGGAGCTACTGCCAGACTATTGGCTGTTTGTCTTGCTCAGGCTACACTTTCTGGCTTCAGGAAGCAGCCAGCACAGGTATGGATTACAAGGCATTCTGGGAATCATCATTTTGTAGGGCAGCAGTGGCTATCACTTCAGCTGTGAGGGAATTGACCCCATTTTTGCTGTAAAAAAATCAGAAATGTTTTTCCTTCTGAACATGGACTTCAACACCAAAAAAATGGGGTGAGAGTTTCCCTCCAGTATTAGCAAACTCCACTTTCTAGAGAACTGTGATTTCCAGAACACCTTGCACTGGCTGTTCCTTCACCTGTAAACTAGAAGAAATGGAGACGTGGCAGTAGCGCAGGGGGCAGGTGCAGACTGGTGGGCAAGTGTGGGATGGGTAAGAGACAATGTTTCAGGTCAGACTTTTTCATACACAGCTTTTATATTGCACCCCATAAGATCAAGAGCATAGGGGAAAATATATAATTCTGATTATGTTCTGCATGTTTTTCTATGGTTATGTTCTATGATGCTGGGGTAACTGTGTGTATTCTTCATCTGCATACCCTCATTATTATAGAGGTTTGATGTGCTAGTCACATCTGTTTTCACTGTTTAAGGACCTGGGTTGTGCTGTTTGAGGTTAAAGTGCATAATTGTAAATGGCAGGTAGATTGTATCCATCAGCTGCCCCTTCCAAATTTGTGAAGTTTGTAAGCACATAAATGTTGTTAATGCAAATTTATACAAGGTAACTGAAAGGCCTTTGCTATGATCTGTGCAGTGGTCTGCTGTGGGGTGGCCTTCGGTTTTAGTACAAAAATGAGTATGAGTGAGAATGGAAGAGATTCCAGACAATCGACACTACGTGAATGGCCTTGTGGATTATCAACAAGGATCCTGGTTTTGTCTGATAAAAAAAAAAAAATCCCTAATTTTCAGATAAAAAACTAACCCCAAATCCACATTTGATATATAGTGGTGTTTCATTTTAATAATGGGAAAAAATGTGGATTTGGGGTTAGTTTCTTTAATCTGATAATTGGAGATTTTTTTTTTATCAGAGAAAACCAGGATCCCTGGTTATTAACTCCTCAAGAGAAGTGCTTGTGAGCACAAGTCCCTATAGTAGGTTCATGGAGATACCTGACACTCACTAGGCATATCTACACATGCGATTTACTAAGGAGCAGACTAATTAGTTCTATATTAAAGTGTCATTGTCTAATGTGTGGCACTCTTAGGGAGTAGTACATTAATTAATTCTACTGTAAGATGATACTGTCAGGGACAGCACTATCTTATGGGAGAGTAATTAACTGTGATGAAATACACATGATGATGGTAAGCACGAGCTGAAATTGTGCACAGTCAGCCCAGGCAGCAGCAGTCCAGGCATCTGTCTGCCACCTAGCCACATGGCTCTGCAGTCATTGTTGAGGTGTAGGGGGTGCACGTGGGTGCATGCGCATCCCCTGAGATTGGCAGTGCACCCCCTGTGAAAAGCACCATTGACACGTGCCTGTGGGCCATTACCGCTTACCACCCCCCCACACACCAACACCACTGCAGCTGCCTGCGGGAGCTCTCCGCTCTGTCTGCCACTGCTGTGGCTGCCTGGAGGAGCTCCTTGCTCACTGCTGCCATGCCCCTTTTGCTTTCACTGCTGGCACCACCTGGGGGCAGTTGCCGTGCCCCCCACAGCCACTGGGGGCATGTGTCATTCATGTCTGCACTTTAGCATTCTTGTGCCCCAGTCAGTCCCTCCGCCACATGACACCACTACCTGGAGCCTGGGGCTGACCCTCTAGACCTGCTGACAGCCCAGGCCTGCTCTGCCCCAGCAAAAAGTGTTGTAGTCTCAGGTGTATGTGTAGATGCTGCATCTAGGAGCATTGTACTCTGGCTCAAAATGCCCTGGAGTTTATCGTGTTGCATTAATTGCACATGTAGATGCCCCCACTGTTACTAAAAGAGCTGAAATCCTTGAGTCTGCCTCTGAAGATCAGAGCTTGCAAGACCTGGGGTTGCATAGGCAAGCTGAAGAGGACCAAAAATGACCCCTAGATGTAGTGGTCAGAGCAGTGCTCTCTAGTATTGCACCACAGCAGTGCTCCCTAGTAGCCACAGCAGCATTCCCCAGTCTCAGTGACAGCAATTCCACTGAGGGTCCTCCTATGCAGCACTTGCTACTTTGGCGCTGGCATAAGTGGCACAGCCCCTAGATGGCAGCCCTGGATAAGACTCTTCCCAACTGACTGGGCTAGGGGTAACTCCCCAGGTTAGTTCACCAGTGACTGTGATCTGGTTTGGGTTTTAGTTAAAGTTAAATAATTAAGCTTTCTTCAATGTTATGTGTTTGCTTCTTTTATTTTTCCACTTGTAATAAAACCTGTTTTAGTTTAACATTTGCTTGAGACTAAGGAAGTTTGTTCACTTTATGATACCTGGTTACAATTTAATTTTGCCTGATTTCTGGGTGAGGGCTCAAGCTAAATTTGAGATGCTGGTGTAAAACCCCTAACTTGAACCTGGCCCTTGTTACTGCCTTCCAGTGCCTGGAAAAAGGATTACAAACACCCAGAATATATACTTATGTAATTTAAAGCAAACAGCACTCATTAAGTATATAGTGTTGTGGGTTCAACAAACAAAAATGATGAGCTTCCCTCAATTTCAAGGTTTTTAAGAGTTAATTCCAGGTCTTTTATTAGCAGCCTTTAAAACAAGGAGAAAGAACAGACATGGAATTGACATGGTCCTGTATTTAAAGCTTCTAATAGCAGCCCTTTGACAGCTGTTTCCCTTTCACTGTTTCTGGTTCAGTTAGAAGGAGTACAATTAGTTACAAAGGAGATCATTAAGTTAGGAGGCAGTTAAGCAGAGTACAGTTAAATTACGGAGGTGACGGAAAGTCTGAAAGATAGTATAAGCAGTTTATGTGCTTAACCAAATTCAAAGTGAGCAATGTTTGTGACGAAGTGACTGCTTCTACACTAGACACTGACTGTGCAGTTATTTCTGTACCGTCATTTATGTACTTGCATAACCAAGTACTAAATGTGTAGTAACTGGTGTTACTCCGAAGAGTTTTAGTTTGCTGCCCTGCAGGCACAGAGCAAAGCACTGGGCTCTGTGCAGCTCAGGGGCTGTGCAGGCAGACCGTGCAGGCAGCCTGGGAAGACAGGTTCCACCGAAGAAAAACAAAAACAAAAATGCAGCGAGCCAGATCTTTTTCTTGTTTTTCCTTGAAGCTTGCCTGTTTGCCTGAGCTGCACGGGGACACAGTACTTCCCTCTGTGGCTGTGGGTCCCCCTGGGACTGCACGAGCTGGGTGCCTGCAGGCAGATGCTGCCTGGGGGAGGGCCACTGATGCTATGGAGGGAAGCACCAGCCCCCCTGCAGCCCAGGGACTGCTCTGCCTGCCAGCAGCTTGCCCTCCCCTCCCTGCCACCAGAGAGGCAGGTAAAACATGGATGTATACAACATGGGGGTTTACTTTGCCCTAAATTGAAGTGGTGTTTTTAGAAACCTACTGCTTCAATTTAGGGTGAAGTAAACCCTCATTTTGTCTATGCATGCCCTAAAAGACTACTTTGCTGTGTCCCGAGCCTGCTTGGGAGTTTTAAGCACCCTGATGCTTCACCTTGGCTTGTGACTTGAGCTCCATATTCTAGACAGTGATTCCTTGCTTTATTACCTCTGGCTTGTGGCTTTGTAACACAAGTGACTTACCTTGCCTGTCCAGGCCTCAATCTACTGCAGAATTTCCCTGACTATTTCTGTAGCCTAGGAGATAGGATATGTTGCTGGAAAATAGACGATTTCAGTTTGAATCCCCTATGGTGAAATGTAAAACCCAGTTTCCAGCTTTTATACTGAGTGCTTTAATCACTAGGGTATTTAGTAGGAGGCTTTTTTGCACATAATTATTTGGAAATTAAATGGCTGTGTTTTCTTACTTCAGAGAACTCTCTTGGGATGTAACAGGTATACTCTGAGCATGCCTACCAGATGACAGATGCTACTCCACCAGTTTTTGTATCTTAATGGGGCTTCAGTGAGACTTAGTTGCTTAGCTGCTCAGGACAAGATAGTTCTAGGTAAGTTAGTATCAGAGCCTTTTTTTAGACGTGGAGCACATTCAGCACCAAGTAATATCAATAGGAATTGAAGACTGGGGTTCAGCACATGATGGGACCAGTCTTAGGTTTGCCTGAATAATAATGTTATAGCCAGCGTCACAACACTTTGTTGGTTTGCAAAATAAGAAAATAGAAATGATCAGTTCTTTGGCTTTAACGATTTTTGTAGCGGGCTTGAAGAAACTTGTCCTCTAGTTCAGCACCGTAAAACTGCAATTCTGACTTACAGAGGCATAGTGCTGAAGAAGATCAATCAGTGATCTGATATACCAGATCCTTTGATTGTATAATCATATTCCCAGGGAGACAACTAGCTTGAGTCCCACAAGATAAGATAAACTTCGGAGTTGTAGGTGAATATCCAGTTACTATCTCTGGAAGAATAATGTATTAATGTCCTCTAACAAGATTAGAACTACTGTATCTTTCTCTCTCTCTGTCTCTCTCTTTCTTTCTGTCTTTCTTTCATTTGTGCTTTGTTGAAATGCTGCTGCTATGAGTTGGAAGAGTTATATTTTGTAAGATGGAATTGATATAAAATTTGCATAAAGACTATATTGTGAGGATTAGAAGACAAGGAGTATCAGACCACTTAGATCTGCCTCCTGGTGGGCTAAACCTATAGGTTCTGTTTTTACTTTTGAATATTCTATTTATTAAAGCTGCTTACATTTTTTCAAATTGTATTTTTGTTGTTGTGGTTCTGGAAAATCTGAAATCTTTTAACATGCCAAATTCACCAGGTTTTTTCTTTAAGAGATCCAGAAAACACAAACCATAGCAGGTTTCTCCATTTAAACTGTATTTATTTATTGAGGAGCTTGACTTATAGTTAACAACGTTTGTTTTTTCTCTTTTTATATTTCCTTCTTTATTTCCCTTTCCCCATTTCCAAAGGTAAAATGGGTGGGGGGTGGGGGAAAAGGATGGCAAAAAAAAAGTATATTGCAAAAGGATCAGCATTTAATAACTGAAAGAAATAATTTCCTCCCACCTGCCACACCTCCAAAGACACAGCTGAATCTAATTGTCTGAGAAAAACACTTGTGATCCTCACCTGGCCAGTCGAAAATATGCCTTTATACAGCAAGAACACTTCAGGAGAAAAAGAGACCATACTTTTGAAAGAGTTATCCAAATACCCCTCAGTAAACTGTTACAATAAAAAATAAAATTCTGATAAAAATGTATGTAATTTCTATTAAAAAGTTATAAATAAATAAAAGGCCCATCTTGCCCCCAGAATGAAAAGGACATTGACATTTTAAAAACTCTGCCTGATTTTTGTTTCTCTTGCACTGTTACTGCTAGTTGGAAGAATACTAAAGGTCACTGAGAAATCACAAAAAAAAGGTAAGTCTCATGTCTTTAAAGGTTCTCCAGCATCCTCAAAAATGTGATGCTACTACATGTGGAAGCATCCATGAAATAAAGCAGGTGATTCCTATTTGTAAAATAATGGAGGAAGTTCAGAAGATTCCTTTCTAGGAGCCACAAACCAGGATAAATGCTCTCCAAATAACTGTTTCAGAAGTTAAACAGAAACTTTGGCTGTCTTTTATATGTGGACAGGCACAGAAGTTTTATATATTTTCTATTGAAATTCTTATGGTGAAAAAATAATGTTGTAGATACTTTATGAAGCAAATGTTGATCCATTTAGAATGCAAAATTTGGCAGAATAATGGACAAAAAATACTCCTTCCCCGATTAAATTAGTAAGGAAGTATGGGCTCCTATACACATGCATGGAGGCTGCTCCAATGCACAGTGCATTGGAGAAGACTCAGTTAATCAAGCCTGCTGGAGCATGGTAATTACCACATTCCAGCAGACTCTAGCATCACGTGTATCAGTGTCCCTGCACCGAAAAATGGCAGCGGGGGCACTTTAACTAAAGCTTGTTCAATGAGCAACATTTTTCAGCACAGGGAAGCACTCCTTTCTACTCTCCTGTCTCCCAGAGCATGTCTATAAACAGAATGTTTCTTAAGTATGGAGGTGAACTGGATTGCTCTCGGTATTTTGACCACACATATGCCCTTTTTAAAATGGTCCTTTTAAAAAGTGTATCTCCTCAAAAACAAAACAAAAATGACAGAAATTAATATTCAAAATACGTTAATAAAACAACAACAAAAACACATTTCAATGGACTTCTCTGGCACATTACTATTGTATAGTAGATCACTATCTGAAATCCAGTAAACTGAAACTCTTAAAATAACTATTTTGCTTCTCAGGTACTGATAAATCTTCTTTATATGGGACATCTTTGATAGAAGCTTTGGTGGGTGCCAGCTAATTTTTCACTTTGATTCACCAATACGAATTCATCAGGCCGAGATCATGGAAATTTTAAATTGGGCAAGGACATCCCTGTCTGAACGTAAAGAAATCAAGTGGTTTTTAAAATTAAAGACCCAGACTGATTGCTGAAGATTCTGTAAAAATGAAGCTTTGTCATGTAGCAGGTAAGTTGTATGGCCCTTTAAGTTAGCTGTGGTAAAAATAGTAATTCAAATAGATTTTGTGAAAGCACACAGTATAGCTAAGTACAGATGTTCAGAAAGCCCATAGCAGAAGTGTTTTAAGTATTGCATGTGCTTAAAGTGCTATAAATTAGAGCAGGAGTGAACCAAACAGACATTTGTCATTGTGGCAAGGGGGAGAGGGAGGGTTCGGAGTGGAGACCAGTAAGTATGGGGCACTCTTGCATGCCTCCCAGCATGCCCTGCAGGCTCCCCAGGCTGCTGAAGACTCCCGAGCAGAGCTGAAAAGGTGAGTCACCCCTTGTTGGCTACTAGGCATAGGCCACCATGTCCTCAATCCCCTGCCGTGTCACTGTGGACCTAACCCTATTCCCAGCCCTAGGTTCCAAGCAGAGCTCCAGGGCAAGTGCAAGATACCCACCAATATGATTTACGCATGTCCTGGCATCTCCACCATGGCATCCCATTGCCTATGTCCAAGCAGGGAGACCCAGGAGCTGCAACAGATCCTGCTGGTTGCCTTGTATGACTTTTGCTGGAGGTTCCCACCTGGACCTGATGTGATAGTAGCTCTTCATGGCATGAACCCTCATGCCCATGAGCCACCAGCCAGCTGTCTCTGCATTTCCACTTGAGCGGGTACTCCTTAATGCGTCTTGTCCTCTCTGTCATTGCCTTTCCCTACTCTCTCACTATAGTGTATAATTAATGTAATTAACATAATGATAGGGAGGCAGTATCAGCAGTTAACAAAACTGTTGAAGATCAGGGTGTATACACAGGGCTCCTCATCTCCTACACCCTGTTTTGTCACACACCCATCTGGGATCGACTCATGGCCCTTAGGTATGACAGCCAGCTCGATTGCAGGCAATGGGCCTCCCTGCATCAATCTGCTCATTCCCTATGGGTCAGCTATGCATTCCCTGCTCACGGGTTTTCCCATCCTGGTGAAAGGGTCTATAATCTCTCGGTCCATCACCCCTCACCTCAGTTTACCAGTTATACTTGGCTAACTCTGATACAGTATTCCTTAATTAAGTCCTGTTGCCATAGCCTCTTGTTCTTTAGCTAGGCACTGTTCATTAATTCAATTCAGCCATGGGTTCAGACTCTGAATTCTTTAATCATCTGGCACAATCTTCCTCTATATCAACTAATTAATTTATCTTATTTAGTCCTCTGCAAATCAATCATTAATTCATTCTTCTTATTTAATTTCATATAACTTAACTTTCAATTATCTCAGTCCCTTTATTTACTGTTGTATACTCAGTCCTCAGTTCCTTCTTCTGATTCACTTTCATATAACTTAATAACTAATTAATGCAATCTTATTTTTTAATGCACAATCACCCCTTCTGTTGATTTGTGATGATGGGTTAAATTTTCCCTTTCTGAAAAGCTTTGTTCTTTAGGCTCATTCACTAACTGACCCTAGCTTTCATTCCCCCCTCCTGAATACATTGTATCCCTCTATGGCTGCTGGGCCCTGTAAGGCATCTGTTCAGGTCCTGGCTTCTGTTCCAATCTTAGCTCTAGTTCCATGTCTTCATATAGATGTACAAGGCATCTTGCCTCCTCCATGTTCTCCCCTCTCGGAGGAATTTCAGATAAGTCCAGGTCCCTTTATACTGAGCACTGGAACTCCCAGCACCCTATAGCAGCCAGGTCCATATGCATGTCTCCTGAATATCTGGTCTAACCTTTCAGAGCTGGATCACATTTTGCCAGATGTCCTTGGCACTGCAGAACTGTTACACATCTCCACCCTCACACAATCAACCCTATCTATCCTACCCTTCTCTATGTTTACACTTGGTTGTTGTGTCCTTCTTTCAGGTCAGTCACTGTCAGCTGTCTGTTGATATCTGTTGAAGTCTCCTTCTATGCTCTATGACAGAAAATCTGTTACTATGTTCATTTTTTCAAGGTCAGTGCTCTACTGACAAACAAAAGGGTTGGAGTGCAAGAGTGTATCACATTAATTGTGTATGATCAATTTTGGTTGACTACAGCCATTTTAAGGGGGTGTTGTCTGTAACTAAAACAAATTTCATCCCCAACAGTTAATAATGAGAGAAAACTACATGCCATGTGATGGTATTCTCTTTCAATCATGGAATATTGTGTCTCTGGTCCCACAAGCTTCCAACTATCATAGGCCACTGGTCTAGTCTTTCTCTCCACCTTCTGTATCAGCACTGCCTCTAAGGCCAGGGCTGAAGCATCCATTTGCAGAAAGAAGGTCTTTGCAAAGTCAGGGGTGTAAAGCACAGGGTCTCTGCGCAGGGCCTCTTTTATTGATCAAAGGCTGAAAGGACCTCAGGTGACTATTGTATAGGGCCTTACCTCTTTCCCTTTGTCAAATAATTCAAGGGTGCTGACAATTTGCAGAACCAAGACACAAACTTTCCATAATAGTTGGCCAGTCCTAGGAAGGAACCCAGCTGGGTTTTTTTTTTTTGTTTGTTTGTTTATGGGCACTTGTAGGTCTTAATTGCCTCATTTGACCCCACAATACCCCTTTATGAAGTCAAATGAGGATATGAATTTCACCTATCCAATTCATTTCAGCATCTCCTCAATGTGAGGCATTAGTAAGGCATTGAAGGCAGCGACTTCATTAATTTTTTGGAAGTTTATGCATAATCTTATGGCCACATCCTTGCTTTGGCGGTCCACTGGGGGAAACCTAGCTTGCCATTCAGTGTGAGAATCTGTCTCAAGTTGTACCTGTGCCTCTGCTCTTGACACCCCAGGAAGAGTTTGTGATTTTCACTGCTATTGATGCACTGTTCTGCCCATGACCTGACCCCCCCCCCCCCCAAAAAGTGACCCCAGCAGCCTAAAAAGAGCCCTGCCTAAAAACAGTCATGTCATGCACTGCCCTTGGGTTTCCAGCACCATTCCTCTACTAAGAATACTCCAGAAGGGGTGAAAGGAGGGGTTGCTTTGCTTTCAGGGGTGGTGGGGTGCTGGGATCGGGCCATGATTTCAGGAGGGGGGATTGGTGTGGTTGGTACAGTGAGTGTCTGTGTCATGAAACTTGGAGTCACCTGGCACCCATGGACTTTTCCCAGAGATTGAATCAGAGGAGATGGGGGGAAGTGCTGATGTACCACTTGTCAGCCTCTCCATGTATACAACCCAGGAGTCACCCTGGCAGTGAGAAATGAGTGGCTGAGATAATGACTCCCATACAGGACTCCTGCCATCACATATGCCCCTGTCTTAGACAGGCAGAGAGGGGTGAACTGTAAGGGAAGGAGGGAAGAAGGACTGGATGTCTTTTACAAGGGGGACATTTTCTTGTTTGTAATATTGTGGTTCTCATACATAGCTGCATGTTATCTCCTGTCCCTGACTGCAGGGGCTCTCTGCCAACTGTGCCTGCTGTGTTGCCAGCCATGACAGGGCAATATGCACCTGCAGATGTAACTGCTTTTTAGAGTTTGCCTTCAGAGCTCAATGAGTGCTTTTAGTGCCTTTCTGTGCCTGCTTTGGGGGAGGAGGAGGTTGTTCTCCATGGACAGCTGCATCTGCATTGAGGTTCACTTCTCTCAGGAGTTCAGCATGGCCCTGAGAGAAAGGGAAAGGAGATGTCAATTAAGTTGACTTATATTCCATTGAATGGGACATGGGCAGCTAAGTGCCAGAGACTGGGGGCAGGGGAGGGGGGCCAAGGGAGCTTGGTATTTTGCAAACATTTAGTTGCTCTAAAAATATATATATCACCTTTACCATGAGTGTTGATTCCTTTTGCCTCTAGACCAACATGGCTACAACCTGGATACCCAGTGCTTTAGCAACCCCCATGGGAGGGTGGGGATTGAGAAGAAGGGAGGTGACAGGGACACTTCTCAGTTTAATGCTGAATGACAGAATCCTTTCCAGCCTGGGACCCTGCACTATGAGGAGGATGGGGCAATTCATCTTCCCTCCATGCCTCACTATCCCCCCTTGGTCCCCCACCCCAACCCCTTTCTAGGCTAGAACTGCCTGAGGTAGGGCTGTGACCATGGCGCTCGTCTGTAGCATCTGCAGTTCCCCTAACTCCCCCTTCCTTCCCCATCACCCTCATTCCCCCAGGGTCTCTGTATCATGGCTGCGTGGAGCAGGGGTGAACCATTCCATTGAGGACTACACAAAATACTCAGGGTCCAAGTTATCTCCAGAAGTGGAGGGAGAGCTGGCCATGAGTCATGTGGGTCATGTCATGCTTGCTCAGAGGCCACTGTGCTGGAAGTGTGTGGGGGGTGGTAGGCTATGTGCCTTTGGAAGGGGGGCATTGAGGTGTCAGAGGAGTGGGTATGGAACAACCATGGTCCCTGTGTGGGGAATGGTGTTCTGGGTCCTGTGAGTGTGGGTACAGTCAGCAGCTCTACTATGGTCCATGATACCCTTTCTCCCATGAGGAGGAGGGCATGTGCCCCGACTCCAGGTTCTGGGTCCCAATGTCCATGGCATCAGATCTCTATTCCTCCTCCTGTGTGTCATGACCCATGCTCTCAGCCAAGAGTGAGAAGATGTCCTGGGAGCACACTTCCAGCTGCAGGTGCACCTTAGCTCCCACTCCCACATCCTGTGAGACTGCTCTTGCCCTGTGGCCTTTGGCAACTTGCTCCTGGGCACCCAGTTGTCCTGCTAACCTGAAGCCTCCCTATGTCTCCTCTCCCTCTGCAGGGGTCATGCCAGCACCTCCTTCCACCCTCTCCTCTGTTGCCATAAGTGTGTGAAGTGTTAACAACAATGTCCTTGGTAAGGAAGTGGGACAGCTCCTCATAAAAGGACATGGTCTGCCTCTGTCTTCTGGACCTCTTGTTGGCATCAAGCATGCAGTGATACTGACTTCTCATCACCTTGCTCTTAGTGCAGCACTGTGACTAGTCCCTGTTGTGGTCCCGCACCTACATTTGCTTGTCAATCTTCTTGAAGATATCCCAGTTGTTGTGCCCTTTCTGGAGCTGGTGCTGGATCTATTTCTCACCCTGGATGGAGATAAGTTCCCTCATCTCCCCATACTCTCAATTGTGTGCCCAGCTTTGGCTGGTAGAAGAGGACAGGGTGGTGTCATTTATGGTCTAGTGTGGGGTCCATGGGGTCTCAGCATCCATTGGTGGCTGAAGGTCTGGCTGCAACAGGCAGGAAGGGTGACAGGTAGGCTGGAAGGGTGGATGGCTGGAAGAAGCAGAGGATGTGAGAAGGTGCAGGTTCCAGCATGTGCCTCTCCCTCTCATTTCAGCTTGGTGTGGCCCCTGCTCCAGTGAACATGGTTCTACTGGTCAGACCACCTCCACAACTTTGAACTTTCCAGGAGCTTAGAGCAGACACCACACAGTTCTGATAATACCCTTCACTCCAAGCTGGAAATTTCCACTATCTTCCAAGTGCTATACAAAGAGAGCTGGCCACACCAAACCTGGTCCTGAAGTCTCTAGGGATCTGCTTACGCCAGTTTGGATGCTCAGTGACCTCCCTCCCTCACCCTATTACTCAAGGACCCTGTAGCTGTGGGACAAAAAGTCTTGCTGTACACCAGGTACCATGGGCTGGGAACCTGTTGGTGGTGTCTGAGCTGCAAAGGTCTTCATGTAGACCCAGTTTCAATGTTCTGCCACCTGACATCTTGACCCAGCAGAGGTGAGCTGCCTACACTAGCTCCTGCTCGGGGTGAGGGGGTGGTGGGGGGAGGGGATCATGCTGGGATCTAGGTGGTTGGGTACCTGGCTCTAGGGCTACCTCAGTGTGTGGGTGGCAGGGCTGGCCACCTGCAGGGATGTGACTACTCTTGGAGGGTTCTCCTGGGCTCTGCTTCAGGTCTGTGGGATGATCCATAATGGTCTGGTGGGGTATAAGCTCTCAATGTGTCATAAGCATCTGTTCAGTTATGACTGTAGAGCACTTTCTGCGTACTTATCACATGATAAGTGTAACTGGCCTATATGTCTAGGTTACAGAACTCAAATACCTGGTTCTTAAAAGAGTTCTGCTGAGCCATGTAACCATATTCATCACACGTGCTGCAGTCTGTATGCAAATGTTCATGTGTATTATCTATAACATATGCCAGAAAGGCTCTCTGGAAGAGGTAGAGATACTAAACACATTTAAAAATAATTTTGAAAAGATTTTAAATAAAATAAGCAATGCAAGGCATTTCTAAAAGTATCTAAATGTGATTATTGAGGAAAAATGAAACATACACCATTTACATTCACTTGATAATGCTTTAGTTATGCAGGCACATTTTTGCAGTAAGGTATTATGGACTGAGCACTGCTTTTTCTTTTAGAAAATTTAAATCCAGCGTCATAGATGAGAGCACTGCTGGGGATTATCAGAAGGATTGATATGTCTGGTATAAGTGTTATTTTCAGTTTGGCTTCATTAAGTGGACCATTAACAGCAGACATGGTTTTGTACATGATTTTTCAACCTCACATTGTGTTTTTATCATCAAATCAATGAGACTGTTTTGTGACTTTGGTTATAGCACTGATTCTAATTCCAGTTTATGAGTACTTGGAATTTACCATTAGTTTTTCAAATAAGAAAGGGAGAAAAGACTCTGAAACTGTAAAAATAGGCTACTCCTTGTTTTGGCACCATTAACATAATCTATTGTAGATCATAATCTTGCAAATGCATTGCTTTTTGAGGGATCAAATGAATACCATTCAATATGGGATATTATGAAAAACTAGGTGTTATCTAGATGGGCTAGATCCTATTCTACCTATTAAATATCTAAGTGTCATTAGATGACTAAGAAGTCAGGGCTGCTGTCCACCAGTTAGATATGTCGCTTCTTGTAAATGTCTCTTCTCTGAGGACCTGAATAGGATGTTTCCCCTTTTACTCATCAGGATGAGATCAGTTAAGACTATGCCAAGGCTACCCACTGAGAGAATGGGGGGAAGTACCATATTTTCTTGAATACCACATGCTCCCAAATGAGATGTACGCCCTGTTTTTGGAAGTCAGAATGTAGAAAACATTTTCTTCCAGAGCCATGGTTGACTGTGGATGCATTTACACAAGATGCTTTAGTGCAAAGTAGCATAAATTACATAGTCTACATGTGCACATGTTTACTGCAAAGTAAACATCACTAATCACAAGTAAATCTGTTACCTGAAAATGCAAGTAGCAAATTTACTTGTGATTACTAATTGTGCAGTGATGCTGCTCATGTAGACACCTGACGGGAAGCAAATCTGCTTCTGGTCAGCTGGCCGCTGGGGGAAGGCAATTGCTCCCTGCCCCTGGGAGTTGCCTGATGCTGGGGCGGGCTCCACAACCAGAGCCCAGTCAGGAACTATGTCCCCTTGCCCCAGCAGCAGGGAGCTCCAAGCCCCCCTGCTCCAAGATCACAATTCAGGAGTGGGGGCTAGGAGATCTTTATCTCCCAGTGCCAGCTCCATGATAGTGAGGCCGGTGCTGGGAGATCCTTGTTTCTCAGCCTGAGCTCCAGTCACAAGGCATGGACTGGGAGATAAGGATCTCCTAGCACCGGCCCCACAGTTGCAGAGCTGGTGCTGGGAGCTCCCTTCTGCTTGGAACTGGGAAGCCTGTTCCCCATGCAGCTCTATGATCACAGAGCTGAGCAGGGAACAGGCTCTGCAGACCCCACCCTGCAATTGTAGAGCAGGGGCAAGAACTGTCATGATCAGGGACAGGTGCCAGCCCCACACCTCAATCAGGTGATTGAGGTTCAGGGCTTGGAAAAAGTTGCAAGGGTGGGACAGGTTCCAGTCAAGGGGCTAAGACCTGACCCTCCCTGCAGCTTTTTCCAAGTCCCTTGCCTAGATCAGTGAGCTGGGACTGGCAGCGCTCTGCTGCCAGGGCAAGGGGCGTTGTCCCCACCCAGGCAGCAGGCAGCCCCCCAGAGGCAGGGAATAATGTCCCAGGACCCACGAAGAGACAGCTGTCTCCTGGCCCAGTGTTCCCTGCCAGCCCCTGGGCTAACACCCAGGGGGACCCTAGACCTCCCCCTGGTGGCAGTAGGGGCTCATTGCAGGTCCTCAGGAAATGAGAGCAGTTTGCTGCCATTAGCAGCAAATCTGCTTCCACTTTCTTACATGTGTAAACACCCCAGTGGGAGCATTTACTTGCGAGTAGTTTAGTCATGAGTAAACTGTTCTCAGATCTAATGCATGTGTAGACACACTGTATGTGACATATATTGTCCTCCTGGAATCATAGAGTATAGGCCCTAGATCCTTTGGAGGATTGTAGCAATACTGTTACTTCTTGACTGTAAATATATATACGACCTTATATAAAGAACACATAAAATGTTGTTTCCACACCACAAGCCTCATCAAAATACTAAAGACTATACATGCAGCAACCCTGCACCAGCTCATTCACTCTTTCAAGAACCAGCTACAATTTTGGAGGGCAGACTTTGGGGAAAAAGGTGCATCTGGTATGCAAGTAAATATGGCATGTGTCTCCCTGGCTGGAATGGGAGAAAGCTAGAAACATACTTGTGAGACAAATACAGGAAGGACCAGATCCAGATCACTGTTTTAAGCATCCAATTGGGCAATGGGCAGAATGTTGGGGGATTCATTTTGGCCTGAAAATTTTAGGCCTGAGAAGTAGGAACCTAACCTTTAGCTTCTGAGCTTAATGTGCTGAACTCATTATAAATAGTGCCAGTTAGTTGGTCTCTGTGGATACTAATGGATTGATAATCTATATGCTTCCCAGGTCCAGTCTGGATAGCAAAGGAGCTAAGGAGGTTACGCTCATTATCTTAACTAGGGCAGGAAAAATGGAGCAGTTGCTCCATGTGCAAACCTGGTGAAGGAACACTGCTGCCACAGCATCACAAGCACGCCAGTAGCACAGCAGCAGCAAGAAGTTGCCACTGTCTCCGTGTGTGTCATAGCTGCCCCTGGCATTGTTACATGTTATACCTCTAGTTAGGCCCTTTGATGCCTGATCTAGATTACTTTGAACATATGGAGACGTCTAAGTCTAGATTCTTATGGTATTTTGGGGGATTAATAAAAAATGTCTAATGATTCAGCATGCTTCAGTGGTTTTGCAGATGCTGGATTAGTGTTGATTTGAATTGTTCTTTCTTGGCTTTTTTTTTTTTTTTTTGTAATTTATGCACCTAATTTCTGCCTAAGTATTTCTCTTGAGGGTCTACCAGTTCGATTTGTTTGCTGACTTTCTATTTAAATTTGTCACACTTGGATGCAACTTGCCCTTGGTATCTCACCTGCTATTAATACTGAAAGATAGTAGATTGGGGTGGACAGTCATTAGAAAAAGAAGGGGAGAGATGACTTATTTAGGTGCCTATGATAATAATTTGGATCAAGTCCACAGGGACTAGAAGAAGTCCACACTTTAAAAAGAAAGAAAGTAAGCAAAGAAAAAAACTATTTTTTTTTTTTTAAAGAAAAGAATAGCAAATCTTTTTTCCCCCCCAAAGCTCTACTATATTTCATTTGGGGCTCTAGACTGTGATGTTGTTTTAAAGAAATGTAGCTTAACGTTATATTTTACAATAATAAGACTGAAATATGAATAGAGAAACTCAGCTTGGCGTTTTCACACAATATTTTAACTATTTTCCCCACTAAATTAATACAATGAGGTCTACCCTAAAATTATATAAAAGTCTCCCAATAAGCATATATATGTAAAGATCCCAATACTGCTTTTCCTTCTTTTAGCTACCAAAGAGTGATTTTTTCCTGTTGCATTGTATATGCTGGCAGACAGCAGATCGTGGTATTGTCAGATTGCTTGGCTTTACTATTCCAGTTGCTATTATTTTCAAGATGCATCTGTCTCACCAGAAACCAGCATGACTATGACCTTAGGACTCTTAATATTTCATAAGATTCCACACTCCTGATGCTATTGGGACACTGCCATTTTCAACAAAGAATTATCGTGCCATAACTCCAGTTTCTAGAGTGCAAGTAGCGTCTTGGTAATAACTTAAAATGGTGTTAAAAATAAAAGATTTCTTATTTTTTGAAAAGGTAAGGAAGTGTTGTTTAGGCAATAATAAAATAATGGGCAGTTCTGCTGTCTTCAATTCATTACAATCTCCCATGTATGTTGGTGTCAACACATAAATATGGACATTCATAGTGTCTTGTGAGAAAAGCAAAACATCTGGAATATCAGAGGTATTTTTCTTGAGACCTTAGTTTTCTTCCTCCAAGGAAAGTACTGAAATTGCAAATAATTCTTTTTGTCTCAGACATTTGTTAAAGTTACTATTCAGTTACATCAGACGTGGTGGAAATAAACATATATGTATGAAAGTTCGTGTATACATACATAACCTGAATCTTTCATGAGCAACAGATTATGCTGCATCATTTAGGCAATCCCCTCTTCTGGAGGTAAATTGAAGCAAAAGAAGGATCTGTTACTGCAAGAGCTAAATAATTAGATTTGTCAGGAAATGCTGTTTACCTAAATCAGGAAGACAAGAGGGTGTTCTAGAACAGCATACTGCAGAGATATTTTATAGCCATTTCATGTCCTTGGATTAGCACTGTAGACAGTATCCTCTCTTAGAGTGAGCTTCAACTTTTTTTAATGTCAATACCTGCATCTTCCATGATCTGATTACAATAGATGTGACAGACTGCTGCCAGAGAGAGAGAGAATCTGATCCTTTCTTTCATGGGATTTATTGAGATTATGCAACCCTTTTTTCTTTCATACAAAGTCCTTTCTAGTTTTCAGGACATCAAGTTCACAACTTTGTGGTACAAAGCCCATAGACTTGACAACATTTTCAAGAAGACCATCATAATTCCATGGACATTTTGACTGTTCTGTTTGTTGGGTAGACATATCCAGATGTGATATCCACCTTAACTACATTCTTTCTGGCTTCTCTGGTATTTTCTCTGTATATGTATTTCAGTACCCTGAGAACTGTCTTTGTAAAAACAAGAACTCTGAAAAGGTCAGTGCTCATTTAGAAATTTCTGCTATAATAAAAGATTAGAGCCTTGTTCTAATTCATCTCTTCAGGTCTTGTTAAGTGAGTAGATTTACAGGGGAGTTGGGCCCCATAAAAAGGAAGTTTGCTCCTGTTGTTTAAGTTTAGATGAATGCCTTCTTCATGAGAATTTTTTTTAATGAAGTCTCTTGTCTACCAAGTGGATGTAAACAGCCTCTGTTTGAAATTCCTACCAATCTGTAGCATTTTTTTACCCTACAGGATAAAAAAAAAAGCAGGATTTTTAAAGAGGTTTGCCAGAAACCTCATAGCATATCTTATCAGTTCACTAGACTGAGCCAGACCACTGAAAGCTCACCATAAATACCTGTCCCTGAGGAACAACAAACCCACTGAGATGAAGCATCCTATGTACAACTCTACAGCTTGCGTATTGACAGGTGTATGTGACCTTCTGCTCACTCATTCAGATCTTGCAAAATGAACTTGGCAATTCAAATAAGATTGAACCCACACGCATAGCAATGTTAAGATGAGATTTCAGTAAATGACTCACCATGACATCAATTAAAAAATGTAGAACACTTTGTATGCTAAAGTGCTGCCTCTGTAACAGTAGTTCACTTTTTAGTGTAATGAGATGCATGCTGATAGCAAGAACTCTTCTGTTAGTACCAAGAAGTCTTACATTAGTACTGTGTTACTTAGTAAAAGCTTTGAAATCAAAGCAATATAGGGGACTTTTCTCACAAGTAAGTATTCTGCCAGCCACCTCCTTTGCCTTTGCCATCTTTGTAATGTACTCTCTCATAAAGATGTTTAGTTTAATAAAGTTCAGAAGCAGCTCCTCTAGTCCTTGACAACTGCTGTCCAGTGAGTTGCATTGTGAAAAGAAAGATAGACAGGCTGGACTGTAAGGAATGTAGAGCTTGATGTAGACAGTTTTTCAGAGAAGACAAATGAAACATCACAGTATCATGATATTCTTATTGATGTTCCATTTTTCAGATCTGTCACATATTCCTCATTGTAACCTCTACATATCTGTCATTTTCATGAAGAACATGTATTTCTGTATCAAAAAGCAACATAAGATCAAGCTTTCTAAATGGAAGTCAAGGAGATGTGTCACTTAAACAGAAGGAGTTCAGCACAATAATAAAAAACGCGAGGCAGAGCCTTTAGGTATATTTCTGTAAATGGACAGTGCATAACTGTGTCTCCCTGAAGCAATGCCATGAGGAACACATTGCATCTTCTACATCCACAGATCTGTTTTCTCCAGATCATTTCTTTAGATATGTTTTTTTTCCCCGTTCTCACTCTGGGGAATGCACAGAAACTTATTAATGATCTATTATTAGTATTAAAATAGTACCTGGAAATCTTACCTGAAATCAAAAGTTCATTTTGCTAAAAATTGTAAGAATAGAGATTAAGAGATCAATACTGTGCCAAAGATTTTACAATAAAAAATGTGCAGTGTATTCCCTGCTTGAATCCATCCAGCGACATTCAATCAACATCCTGTCCCTGAAATAATAGGCTTGTGTGCAGTCTGTAGCCTCCACCCCATGCCTACTTCAATTTAAGTAGGTCCTGTGCATCCATGAGGGAGGATGGAACGAGTGTACATAGAAAGTCATACTTGAGTTCACAGCAGTATGCAATGCTAGAAATGTAATGAAAATATGTCAGGAATAACTGTTTGCTCTGACATACTGAGTATTGCATCAAGTAAACGGTGGTTGTTTGTTAGACACTTGCAACTTCCAGGAACACTTCTTCCATCCCCATTGCTACAGGCTTGATTTAAATATAAACCAACAGCCTTTAATCATTGTCAATTTGTTAGAAAAGCCTAATGACTTGGGAGGGGGGTGGGAATAAATGCCAGGGTACACAAACCCAAAGTTTCCCTGAAAATGTACTACTCTCAAGGATTGTTCCTTGAACCATCCAGTTACAGACTAACATATGTGCACACTACTAAGTAACATCTTACTATTCCTTTCTCTTTCATTTTAGTTACCTTTTCATTTTAATCCATTGTCTATATCCCCTGATTATCTTGTCATCTTCCTGGTTGACTTGGGGGTTATAACCTGATTAACAATATACTCAAAAAAGGAAGCATGTATTAATCCATTCTTAACCATTTCATCCTTTTAGGCAACTCCCAGTCTCTTAGGTTGTTCACTACTTGTTTTGACATATTCCAGGGTGAGTCAACTATCAAGGAAACTGCATTTTAGGAACCTTAAGGAGCCTTAGCTTTTGACTCAACCAACAGATTATTAAGAATAACAGTAGTAACAATCCAAAGCGAACTTCAGAAAGTAGGTTTCAAAACAGTGTATTAAAACAAATAATGGTAATAACAACAGCAGCAACAATATTATAAAACATATCTCCATCTGGGCTACATGACTGGGTTTATAGTAGGGGTCAATGGAACACTTCTCTTATGTAACATTGTTTCATGCGACATACACTGAAAAAAGTGCTGTTATTAACATGACACTAGACTCATCTACATGAGATATTTACCACAGAGGTGACTAATTAGCTCCATAGAAGAGCTACATGTGTAAATGCTGAGAGTCTATTAGGGGTGTAGGTTGTAGCCATGTTGTTCTAAGGACATAGGCAGACAAGGTTCTTTGGGTGAATCTGATATCTTTTGTTAGACCAACTTAAATAATTGGAAAACAATTATTAAGCAAGCTTTCGGGTTCCAAAACCCTTCGTCAGGCTAAGGAAGTTTCAGCAGTTGGTGTGTGCTCTTCCTGGATGGAACAAAAAGTAAAGAAGCCAGAGGCTGGGCTGGTATGCATACAAGACAGGTAGTCAGTGAAAATGTAGATTGAGGAGTCAATGGGTGAGTGACAGCCTGAGGGGGAGGGGGAGGAGAGAAGGGGGATGAATAGTGGAGAAGTAGCTGGGGAGTCAGATGTCAGGCAGGTTATAATGTGTCATAAATCTAATGTCTATATTTAGTCCATGATTTTTAGTATCCAGGAGGTTGATGAAGTGGAGTTCATAGGCTCATCTCTGGGAAGTGTTGTGTAAATTTCCTTTGAGGATCAGGACTGAGAGATTGGAGAGAGAGTGGTTTTCTTGTGAGAAATGTGCCCCCACAAGTAATTGGGTATTCCTGTCTTTGATAGATTTCTGGTGTGCATTCATTCTGGTGAACAGTTGTTGTTTGGTCTATTTTCCATCAGGGCATTTGGTGCATTGGATGAGATATATTACATTTCTGGAGGTGCAGCTGAAAGATCCGGGAATGCTGATGGCTCTGTTGTGTAGTGTAGTATTTGTGGGGGTGGTGGAGATGTGTTGGCAGGTCTTTCATTTCTTGTCATGGCACGGTCTGGATCTATTTAAGTGTGTTCTGAGCTTGAGGAAGTTTGGTTCTGGTGATGAGGTTAGTGAGATTCAGTGCTTGTTTGAAGGCTAGGATGGGTGGCTCTGGGAAGATCTTTTTAAGAATAGGGTCTCTTTCTAGTATGGTATATTAGTATGGTCTATTAGACTCTCTATCTAGTAGAGAGTCTATTAGGCCACTGGCAACTATTTAACTCTGCTGTAGGTCAGTACTTCTAAACACAAGTACAATCTTTCAGCTGTGTTCTTCAGTGAACAGCAACACACATGTAGATGCTGATAAGGCTGGCTGGGGCACAAGGATGCTTCAGTGTGGGAGCTGCCTGCCGGCTAGCCCCACTATGGAGCATCCTCATGTCCAAGCCATCCCCTTCGTGGCATGTTGAGCATGGTTGGAGCAGCTCTGGCTGGCAGGCTTGCTTCCTTCCCCAGTTTCCCTATGAGCTGGGGCTGCTTTGACCAGGCCTGCTGTGGTCCTGGGGACATGTGTAAGCATGGCACCCAGGAACAATAAACTCGGGCATGATATGAGTTGGGGTTTACTGTGTCACATTAATGTCATGTGTAGATGTGCCTACTATGTAGCTACCATCTCAAGTACTACGTCTCCCATCTACTGCATTTAAAACCTCTTGTTACCACTTGGCTAAAAAACTATTTGATAGTAAAATTTAGATTTCTTATAATATGATATTTCCCCTTTGATACCAAGACACACACAGAAGAGTTTGGCTAGCAGCCATAGTCTGCTGTAAGTGCCTTAAAATTAATGAAAAATGGGACCCTATGATAACAAAAGCTGTATTCAGAATATGAATTCATACTACGTGAGGGAATTTAATTAGGCAGCAACGCAGTATTTGATCAGTTAATTTTGTAGCCAATTATTTTGATGAGACTGGAGTATCCAATTCATGAAGCTCCTGAAGCAGGCAGCTAAAGGTGAAAAGTATTTGTGTGAAAAGCCAATTGAAGAGATTACTCATCAGAAGTAGATCTAAAATTTGACAAAGGAGGGTGTGGTGGACAGGGCTGCGAATGGTGGCAGAGACCAGAGGTGAAGATCAGAGCTTCCCACAGGCAAAGAAGTCTTGATAGCACCACTGCCCCTCCTCCCTGAATCTGCCCCTGCTCACATTTGAGCAAAACGTGCAAGCATATAATAAATATTGAAAAGTAACAAAATGTAGTGCTATGACTTAAAAAATATCTAAAACATTTATTCTTGAAATTGCACTACTTCTTTTATCAATATTATTGTTCGTAAAATAAATCAGTATAAGTAGTGAAGCAGATTAATGAAACTGTTGTTTACCTGCAATATACAGCACAATAATTTTAATAGGATTTAAGCAACAAAGATCTGTCTATAATAATAACAATTATTAATAATTTTATTAGTGTTACTACTATCAATAGCATTATTATTACTGCTGCAATAATTCCTACGCATACAAATATATATAAAAAAAAAAAAGATGGCCTTAATCTTAAAGAGCTAACAATGTAGCAGACGTATATGGTTACAGGACGGAGGGCAAGACAGTATTGGTCAGCGTGATAAGCAGTGGTCTCAGTACATCAGCAACCTAACTGATGTACTGAGTTTTGTTCATATGAGAAACAAGATAGAGAAAGCATAAAGGGCCTTTTTTTGCAAAATGTATGGGTTCAGTGAAGGGGGTTGGCATGTGATTGGAGAAAGATGTTGATGTCTTGATTTAAGGAATTCCTTAAATACTGTACAAGAGCTAATAGGTAAGGTGTTTAGCTTGTAGAAAAGACGCTTAAGAGAGGACATGATAGCAGTCTACAAATACCTGAAGCGCTGCCATAAAGAAAAGGGAAAACACCTTTTCTATTTTGCTGTAGAGAGAACATAGACCAAGTTGTAGCAAAGTAGGTTTAGACTGGATATCAGAAAAAAAACAAACAAACTTCTTCATTGTTAGAACAGTGAGGTGATGGACTGCCTAGATAATTTGTGGCATCTCCATCACTGGATATGTTCAAGAAAAGATTGGACAAGTATTGGTCATGTATGATCTAGGCATACTAACGCCTATGTTCGACTATAGATATTTCTCATGCTTCTGTATTTTGCTGCTTTGCTGATTGCCACATGGAATCAGCAGCTTTTGGGTTTGTTTTTTTTGTTATTTTTTTCCCACCCCCACAATCCTTTGAAGTCCTGGGTGTTGTTTGCAGTGAAGGTTGAGGATTTTGACTGGGGTGTGCCAATGCTTTTACTGGGACTTAAACCCAGCTAGAACTGTTGGGTAGAAGGTATTGCCTCTCTGTTCAGGGTCAGACCAATTGCTATATTTAGGGTCAGGAAGGAATTTTACCCCATGGTGAGAGCGATATGGGTTTTTTTTCATCTTCCTCTGTAGCTGGAAGTGTGGCCCCCTGTTGGATCTCTAGAGCATATTGTAACAACCTTTGCAGCAGCAGCACTTTGGCTGCAATGGTACCCCCTGCAATCAGCTAGGCTAGATGGCCTCTAGAGGTCCCTTCCAGCCCTGTGGTTCTATTATTACAAAATCATACAATGTGTATGCCATCATTTTTGTATAAAGTTCATCACATAGCCTTTTTTATTACAGACCTCTCATATCTCTTCTGGATCTCTCTACTTTTTCTCCTGACTTTTTGTATCTATCACATCAACTCCTCTCCCACTGATTACCAGGCACTTTAGTCCCTTCAAGAACAACTGCCCCTTCTCCTTCTCTTTTTGCTAAGCATCACTGAGTGGAATCTCACATATTTTGCAATATAAAAGGCTTGGAAACCATCTAGGTAGTGGAAAACAGCAAAGATAAGCCAAAGATAACTCCTTCTGGAAGTACTAAAGCATGGTGCAGTAATTGCCTGTACTGCAATATGTGTGTGGCACATGGTTAGATTTCACTGCTATGTTGCTGCAGTGGCGTGCTAAAATGGGGGAGTGTGCTATTATGGTGACAAAGCTGCTGATCACATGTAGACCCGTGTGACCTCTATGTTGCCACTGTATGTTGTACAGCAATGTAGAGTGACATGTAGATGTGCCCAAAAGGTATAAGAATCAGTCTCCCCTGGGCTAACAATATTAACATTTGGTTATAATGCTGCCTTGGAACATGAGAAAAAAATGCAAAACGAAACAAAGAAATACAATCTTGTATATTTATCTATATACAGCAAAAACATTGTTATCCAGCACCAATGGGGAATTGGGGGAGCCAGATAACAAAATATGCCAGTTACCTGAGAAGCTGCCTCTCCTGCCGTGTCTGATGTGCCACCGCCCTTCCTGCTGTGAGGGACAGGGACGGGGGCAGTAGAGAAAGGGGAAAAGAATTGTTATTGTGGGGGCTTGGCAGCACAGGCTGCTTTGCCCTGGGCTGTGGGGGATAAGTGATACCAGAAGTGCCAAGATGGACACTTTTGGTTTTGCTTTTACCTTACAAGCCAGCATGCTGGCTAATAGAGCATGCCGGCTTATAAAGTGCTGGATAACACGGCTTTTACTGTATATAAAAAATGAAGTGTATGTATGTATGTTTACTTATAACTCAAGAATGGCTGGCCCTATCTATTGTAAACCTTCCAAAAAATCACTGAATACCACCCAAGGAAAATTATAGGTGGGTTATTTTTCACTTGATCATTTTGGGGGTTTCCATTGACTAGGATTACTTCACTTCTCAGATTACAAACTGGTACATTTTGGATGCAGTGAATTAAGTTCAATTGTCATTATTGTATTGACGCTTGCCTTATTTTTTTTGCTACACATGAACTATTAAGTGTTAAATATGTTGCACCATGTTCTTTAAAAATAAACAATGTTTTTGACATAAATATGTTGTACTAAGTTCTTTGAAAATAAATAAACACTGCAATTAAAAAACAACAACAGCCTGAGTGAAGAACAGCTACTTCACCTCATTTTTAATATAATCCAAAATAACCCTGATGCACTGAAACTGGTAAATTCACCTCCTTTGAAATCTATCTCCATACTTAATAAGAACAGAATTGTGTTCTTTTTGATACTTGTGAGTCCTACTCAGGTGTTCATGGTGTTCCATATTTTAGAAATTGCCAGAAGCCACAGAGAAGCAGTATGTATAAGGAGAGACCTAGTATGTTTGTGGAAGTAGTCATTTGGCCCTCAGCTGTGGCCATATGGTTTCTTCATGTTCTTGTTGTATAACTAGTAAAAGACAAATGGCAATTTCTGTTGTATCTTTTCCTACTTTGGAAAGAAAATGCTCCTCCCCAAAGAAGAACCCCTCAAGTCAACAGGCTTCTATGTCAGGGCAAGGGGTTGATCCAAGTACTCTATCAACCATCGTGGTTCCGGATATGGACACATAGATAAAATAGTATGAGCTGCTGTTAATATAACACAGGGATATTCATTAATGCCAGCTAATTTGTCAATTATTCTTTACTATTATACTTCCTTACCAGCATACAAACAAAAATCTAAACAAAAGGGCTGTAGAAAGTTCCGTTATTACAATGCTGCTCCCAAACATGATATTTGAAGTGTAGGAACAACTCTTAAATAGTGAAAAATGCATTAAAAAAATCAATGATTGTTTACAATACATTTATTTTCACATTTTCATAGCACCACATGATTTAAGTCCTCTGTATGCTAAATAGAACATTTTAATCTTGAAAGCTAAAAGTAAAATAAAAAACTTGCTTTTAGGAAGCAAATCTTCAGGTGGGAATGTAAGCTTGTTTCACTGAAAAGCCTTTCATTTTTTGCTTCAGCAAAACAACTTACAGTGAGAAAATCAGCCCTCACTCAGCTAAGAGATTAAAAATTGAAACTATAAAATAAAAAGCTTTTCACTGTTTCATAGCACTATTTTTTGTCTATGATGTGAATATTAATGATGTTTTAGTAGCCTTTGTTATCATGCTTGAATTTGCAGATAGCTGGTTTTACATTACATAATTGTGTTTTCCTTCAAAATTTCAGGCTGTGTTTAACCAGAATTTTGGCCAAATTTAATGGAAAGTGGCCAAAAATGTGATTGGCATTTTAAAAGTCTAAAGGAAAGTACTTTATCAGAGATTGAGGGCCAAACAAGAAATTTAATGCAATATTTAAAAAATCTGAAAGTCTCTCAGAATCTCTGCTTTTGTGAATTAGGCAGCTGCCATTTTATTGCCCATAGCAACTGGGAAATGCAGCTTCATTGATTTATAGCAGGAAAGGAAGGTACAGTTTACACAATGCTCAAAAACATGCTAAGTGCTTCACAGGCCATCAAAACAAAAATCAGTCTCCCTGTGTTGAAGCACGTACAAGCTACAACTTAATGCAAGTAAAAATCAGCAAAATAATTGGCATATGGAGTGCCAAAGAGAAGGGAAAAGAGAACTTTGTAAAACCAAGGTTTTGCTGTTAGACAATTTTCTTATTCTACTTATCAAGAGTCAATTCTTGATAGCTGTACTGTACATTTGGATACACACAAAGCAAGAATTTAACACAATCCTAATGACTTAGGGTAAGTTTTTAATTAACCTCTAGGCTAGGGACAGCCTTTCAAAAAGCCTGAAACTAAATTGATTCAATCACTGCAGGTTAGTCTAACCTGACTAGGCTAAACCAGTAGTAACCCAGACAGACATCCCAGAAATTCAGGGACATGCCTGCAGTGGCCTAGCCTAGAAGCTGGGGTGCGGGAGTGCTAGAGCTTCCCTCCCTTCTCTTTTACAGGGCAGAGCTAAGGGGGCGTGGCCAGGCCCAGGTAAGATGATCTGATATTCCACCCCTCCAGCTGCCCAGCAGGGAATATTTATCACCCCTAACTCAGTATTTATCAACTCATAAAGAAAACAAAGCCTAACATTAACTAATGGAGATCTTTTTAAACAGGTCTTCCAAGGAAGGACATTAAGTTACCTGTTGATTAGCTCCACAAAGACTGTCTACCTCTGCCCTCTCCCACAGCATTGATGGTAGCCAGAGTGTGGTCTGCTAGCTAATGCTGAGGTATCTGGGTAAAGCAGAGGGGTGGTGGGAATAATCCCTGCTTAGCAGGGAGAAGCCGGACAGATGCTCTGTGCCTGCAAGTCTGTGCCAAGCTCCAGCCAGGGAGTAGAGGGGAGGGGCTGGGCCAGCTTTGCTGTCAAGCAGAGAGCCCCGCCCAATCCAGAGAGCATGCTGGGATGCTGGGGGTGTCTGGCTTATCTTAAACAAGCAAAGTGTCTGGGACAGACATTGCATAAACCAGTTGGACCCAAATCAGTTATGTCTGATACTACATTCAACCAGGCTTACCTCAAACTGGTTTCAGACATTTTCAAACTGGGTTATATGTACTGAACATCTGTTCTGTTACAGATTTAAACCAGGTTCTGATCATTTAAACTGGTTTATGTGTAATGTCTGTCCCTAGCCCTACTGGTACCCTTTTGAGAGCACCACTGAGAAACTCAGCCAAGACAGCGTCTCAACTCTGCACATGCTATTTGGTGTTGTGTGTGGTTGAGAGGAGCATCTGGTATTACTTCAAGTAGTGAGGGAAAATACTTTTAGCATGGGATTTGATCAGGTTATGAAAGAGATTATATGCCACAACTCCATTCAATCACAGGAGACTGAACTCACTGAACCTGAAGGCTTCTTTCAGCACAGATTCAAAAGTTGCCTCCTACAGTGGAAGGAAACCCCAGTTCCAGAACAACCTAAGCCTGGGGAGATTTGAAGCCACAGCTCCTATTTTTCAGGGTAGTACCTTAATCATAGGGCTGGGTGGGAACATTCCTCTGTACCTTTTGACCATTGTGTATCCATGACTGCAAGATTCATAAGACAAATAGAAAAGGAAGAGGAAATATGACTGTGTAGCCCAGTGTTGAAAGCATTTATCTGGGTTCCATTCCTTGCCCCATGGACCATTTTCAGTTTTATCCAATGACTGTCCATGTAACCTTCATGGCACCCAAGTCTACCCCTTTCTGGGTGAGTGCTCAAGACACTTGGTTATTTCAAAATAACCAATCCCTGACCTAGATGTAGCTACGTGTATTTTCTACCACAGGTATTTCCCATGGTTCTGGGCGTTGCTGGTTGTTCCCATTCCCCCCCTCCCTCTTTTCTGCTATAGCTGTAGCAAACACCTTGACATAAGGCTGGGAACTTCAGCTGGGGTGCGCTGATTCTGCTGTTAGGAGCAAAGACAGAGATTCCTGGCTAGAGGGTTTTGTGTTGTATGCACATGACACACAATGTCAAATAAAACAAGCAGGATTCTTATCAGGGTATAAGGAACAACACTGCATTAAAAATAGACAAAAACCAAAAAGACAAAATTAACAAGCAGGGTCCCATTCACATACATATATACTCACTTGCATATACATACATATCCACATATCTATATCTATATCTAGATAAAAGCCAGGTTAAATTTAACTCAACAGCTAAATAATCTGTTACTAAAATGGCAAGACTATATAAAAGAAAATTAAACTTCAGCTCAACACTTGCACCTCTGCTCAGTGTCAAAACAAGTCACCATATTTTGGGTCAGGAAGGAATTTTGCTTCATGGTCAATATTGGTATGGAAAATGGGTTGTTTTTCCCTCCATCTTCCTCTGTAGTGGTGGGGTGGACCTCTTGAGTACATATTAACAATATTCTATAAAAGCAGAACATTGACTGCTATGGTACCCTACTTTAACTGTGGCAGCTTAAGGTGCTAGGTCTATGTTGTGTCAGGGTTGAGGGTAGTCTTACATATAGTTTAGATTATGGTTGTATGCAATGGTTTGGATAGGGATGATTCTGCTTCAAGCAGGGTGTTTGACTATATGGCCTTTGGGGATCCCTTCCACACCTGCTTCTCTATGACTTTGTGACATTGGGCATGATTGTCAGCTTATATAATTTAGTATAGTTCCAGTAAAATCAGCTGAATTATGCCCATTTACACCAAATAAAGATCAGGCTTGTTAAGTGGTATTGTACTCCTTGCATAGTTCCTATGATTTCAAGGTCACCACACGCTGATTATGGCTAAGTAAAGACACCCAAAAGCCCAAAGCAGACTCATTCTAAGTTATATGGTTTTCTGTAAGCAGTGTAGGTTGGATTGGTCGTGAACAGACCACATTTGCCCTTTGATGGGCAGGGAGGGGGGAGCAAACAGGCTGCCTGCAGTGGCCAAGGCCAGCAGGTTGGGGGCACTCCTGCATGCCTCCCAAAGTACTCCACAGGCTCCCTGGGCTGGTGGAGACTGCCGAGTGCAGCCGAGCACCTGACCCATCCCCGATTGGCTGCCAGGCATGGGTAAGCATGCCCTCCTCCCCCTGTTGAATTATCTGTTAGCTGCAGGCATCTGTCAACTGTCAGCAAGTAGTGCGGGGGGTGGGGGGGGAAGGTGTCTGTGTCCCTGCATGAAGCACCTTATGATGTACATATAGATCTGGCACCGCTGAGAGTGGATGCAGCACCACAGGGCCCAACTGAACTATCAGGTATGGATGAGCATTTTCCCTGCCACATTGTCTGTCAGCCACAGACATCTGTGAGCTACAGAGAGGCACCATGGGGGCTCTCCTGGATTCAATATCAGGTCTTCATGTGCATCATGAGATGATGCATGATGGGGTTTCTGCAGGAACACAGACAGCTCTCTTCCCTTCTGAGCTACTTGCCTATGGCTAACTGATTGGACTCAGGAGGTGGGACTGTGGAACAGGTCTGTGATGGAAAGGGTCTGTGCACTCAGCAAGAGCAGCTAAGTGCTAGTACACATCACTGCAATCAGGGGATAATGGGAGACTGCAAAGGACCCTGGGATGCTGGCAGACATTGACCCAATATAAATCAATAGTGGATCTGGTACAACAGTTTCACTCACCACTCTAACCTAAATAGATTAAGTTTGAGGGCACACACAGAAGTGACAGTTTTCACCTGATCTGGCCACAGAAAGTGGTCTATAGCTGTGACCAAAAAGGGGCACAGCTGCAGACCACTTAAAAGGTGGATGATCAGGTAAAAATCTAAACCCTTATTGCTTGAGGGATCAGATGAAGACATTTCAAAACAGAAAGTGTTCTGTAACTTGTATCCATGCTACCTCCCAGCCTCTGAGCTGTTTTCAGAATTGGAGGTGGGGAAGAGAGAGTTTGGTCTGGGGTTTTTTCAGCTCTAGCTGCATGTTAGGGTGGATGTGTTATAGTTCCTCAAAGGTGGGGAGGCTCCAATTCACCCACCCCACTCTCCAGTGCTGGCTGAGGAAGCCCTAGAACAGTGCTTCCCAAACTTTTCCTCAGCATGAACCCATTTATGTCCCCATTTCCTTAGCGTGGTCCCTCACTCCCAACCCGCAGCCCCTGGTCCTGCCAGTACCCCTCACTCCCAATCTGAAGCCTCCCCACTCTCACCAGGTGCCCGAGAGCCAGGGCCCACAGCCCCTGCCACCCCCTTGCCCCACAGCACCTGGCTATACCACCTGCAGGAGTCTGCCCTGGCAGGAGGTGGCAGCTAACATGGCCAGAGTGGAGTGTGGAGCCCAGCTCCTGTCCCCCCTCCTCTCCCCTGTTGTTAGCATGGCCAGTGCAGAGCCTATCGATGTGGGGGGAGGATGCAGGTTGCCTGCTGTGGGATTGGGGCTCCCTGCTCTGCTGCCATCCCATGGGGGCTCCACAGCCCAGCAGGCAGGACCTAGCACAGGAGGGAGTGCTGTGTCTTCATGGCCACCAAGCCGAGGTACCCCCAACCTGCCCTGCAGCAGTGGGGCACAACTGTATACTGCCACCACTGCCGCACCTTACCTTGGCAACCATGAGGGTGCCAAGGAGGTCCCAGCAGGTGGGACCTCCTGCACTGGGTCCCACCTGCTGGGCTCTGGAGGCAGCTTCTGCCTGGAGCTGGTCCAACTTTGTTGCAGCCCTGCACCCTGCTGTGGGAGTAGAAATCTCATAATCCCAATTGCTGATGTTGTAACCCCATTTGGGGTCCCACAGATTGTGAACCAGTGCTCTGGAATGAGTTCCAGACTGTCTCCATTTTTGGAAAGGGAGCAGAGGGGAGGGAGATAGGGTCATTGCTAAGGGAAACTGGCTGGAGGCTGGCAGGCAGCAGTTATATTCCTCTCCTCCCTGGTGAAGGAACTTCTGTTTGGGATCTAAACTTCTGTTTGGGTTCACCAAAGTGAACTTCTGTTTGGGATCATTGTAACTTAGAATATTCTGAGTTACAGTGGGGAACTGAACTTCTGTCTGCTTCTTGAGTACATATCAATCCAGGTGTCTTAGATCAGATTCCACCATTTTGTGCACACCAAACTTCTGTTCTGTTATGGGTATAGACCAGTTTCTAATCACTTGTACTGGTAACAATTACTTTGCCTGTGGGTAAATTTGTGAATTTCCTACTCACAAATTATTTGCCAAAACAGCTCTGTTGATTTAATATGGTCTCTCCTAATTGGTTCAGAACAGGACATAAGCTTCAGCTGAAATAGAATCTGTATTTACTATTACAGAAGTAACTGAAATTTATTGTCCTAGTAAGATCAGAATACAGCCAATGCAGAAGTAGAAAGTCAGCAGAGTCTTGCAGCAAAGGAAAAAAAAAAAACAACCAAAATGCTTATTTAATACATTTATAATTAGGTAGTTAGAAAACAAATAAATGGCAGCTAAAGTACAGCCAAATAAAATGATACAGGCAGTAAAATGAAAGGTCAAGTGATAAAAATATTGGTTAAAAAGATCCTTATGAAGGCTGAATACGGCTTTTAGAAAACTCTGCTGAAGGTATATTCAAGCAAGCTTTGCTGAATGCCTTTTCAAGTTCATTAAAATAATTAACGAGCAACAAAATTGGCTAACATTTTACAGATCTTTGAGAGAAAGATGTCTGAAATTACTGATTCGCGAAGAACTTTTTGTTTATATAGCTACAAACAAGAGTTTGTTTGTACCTATATAAACATCTTTTCCCCCTCTTTCCTGATCCTTTCCATTAAGGTCCTTGTTTATTAGGGGTGAACCAATAAAGATTTTCTTGGCTGATACCAATAGCCAATTATTAACCAACCATATTGGCCAATGCTGATAAGATAACCAATTTACTGTGGTTAAATCAGTGGCATGGGGAGTAGAATGGAGCCACAGGCGGTTTGTCCGGGGTGAGCGGGGAGGGGAAGGGAGGCTTCCCACTACTATCCACACCCCCTGGGGGAAAATATGGGGAGGCATGTGACAACCCCCCAGATTTGTGTGTGGGGTGGATGGGGGCAGGAGATTGCAAAGTTTAAGCATGCAACGTGTACCAGGTGTGATTTCCAGCTCATCAACCACAAACTGCTGGGATTACTGCATATGCTTGGTGTGGCAAAGGACTATGTTGAACTATGAATTCCACCTTGATGAGTACAGGCTTTGGTGGCAGCTACACAGTGGCATGTGAGTCCCCACTTTGACTGGTGAAGGATTGCCTGAACCAGACCTTATGACCTAGACAGTGCTTGAAGGCTATTTTGAAGGACAACACCAGATTATCCACATCAGGGAACTGCATGTGCCAGATGTCACTTACTAAAGACAGAATGTGTGCATTTTAAGTGATATGAACTGCATTGGGCACCATTCCTTGGAGCACATCAGAGAAAGTCTTGCACATGTACATGGCACTGTCGGACAGGAATGCTGAGATCTTTTAAAATTCTAAACTGTAGTTGACAATCACCTTTATTATATCCTGAGACAGTAGAAATATTGGCAGATGTGAGCTGGACTGGCTCTGTTTGAAAAACAGGCAGGTCCTGGTCTGTCCAGCTCCCAGGTACAAATAAAATGTGCAGCACATAGTTATTTTGAGGGTCAGTGGCTTCACAGCCACAATGAAGAAGGAGTCATACTCTGCCAATGTAGACTGCAGACTGTACATGTGAAACAATCATTGCAGGGAGATAGTCTTGGTGAAGCAGGCTGGCATGTGGAAAACTGCACATGGAAAACTACCTGCACATGTTCTGGTTCAGGTAGTTCCTTAACTTAAGCTAATAAAATTTCTCCAGGGGGATGTTTGCTGCTGGAAAAGCCTCTACAAGGGAAAATGTCTCCTCCCACCTTGCCAAGTGGTTTTCCGTGGTCCTTTTAAAGAGCAAGGACATGTTTTTTCAGAGATTCATAGACGCTACGGTCGGAAGGGACCTCAATAGATCATCGAGTCTGACCCCCTGCATAGTCAGGAAAGAGTGCTGGGTTCAGATGACCCCAGCTAGATACTTATCTCACCTCCTCTTAAAGACCCCCACGGTAGGGGAGAGCACCACCTCCCTTGGGAGCCCATTCCAGCTTTTGGCCACTCGAACTCTGAAGAAGTTCTTCCTAATGTCTAGTCTAAATCTGCTCTCTGCTAGCTTGTGGCCATTATTTCTTGTATTCCCTGGGGGCGCCTTGGTGAATAAAACCTCACCAATTCCCTTCTGTGCCCCCGTGATGAACTTATAGGCAGCCACGTTATTTGTTTCTTGCTCTGATCTTCAGCCTCTGCAATAGCCTTTCACTTCATATGTGCCTCACTCTAACTTGATGATCTAGACTCATTTTTCTTGACATATCCAGAGTCATATTACCTGCAGTACAGAACAGTCTGCCTCCATCTGTGTGCAAGGTTATTGCAGGATACTGCCTTACATGGTCCAGAGCTGTATTTGGCCCTTTTGGAGGATTTCTTCTCCTTGTTCATCCTTGCTCAATCCTCCTCAGGCTGCAGCATGCTTAAAAGATGGTGCCAAAACCCTCTTGCTTCCCTGACTGGCCCTGGACTGGCTCCTGTACTAAGCCTATGTTACAGACTCACCCTCTGATTTTCTCCCTCTCCCTACCATGTCCCCCCACCATACTTCAAGGATGCAGGGCTGCCCACCCTTTTCTCTGATTGCCAGTAAGTTGTTTGTTTTTTTTTTCCTTTTGCAAAGAGCCCACCATTTTCCTTGAAAAAACATCAAATTGTAATTTTGGTAGGCCCCTAAAAATAAAACAATGTAGTAGATTAATATTTATAATAAAAAAGCCCCAAATTGTAGATGCCTGAACTCTCTGCTGCCTCTAGATCATGCTTAGGGAATGCAGTGAAAACCCAGAATGACACCTTAATTTATATACACCCTAAAAAAGATGGGATGCAGCCACCCAATAGCAGTTGCGGGCATGCACCCATAAGCTCACATCCTTTGAGGATGTAATGAGTGTAGTTGGGAATGATGTACTTCAAAACACTGCTTTGAAGCATGGTCTGGTAGTGGATATGCTGTTAAAGCACTTCTTTTCTTCTTTTTTTTTAAGTGTCCTAGATTAGAATGAGGGAAAGGTAGAAAGGCTTGTTTGCCCCTTTCACCGTTCTTAGTTCTAATACTGAAAAGCAATGTAGCTGCTGGGGGGCTTGAAAAGAGAATTAAAATTGTCAGTAATTTTCTGGGGGACGTTAATGAAGGCAAGAATTGTTTCAGACCCAGAACTTCCATTTTATAAGCTCATGTCATCCTCAGTGCAGAGATTTCAGTTAGTAGCTCTGAATCATGTACAAGCACAAGCCTGTATCAGGGTTATGGGTGAGTAATTCAAGCCATGCTGGGCTGATGGCAAATCAAAAGACCTTGAGGTTTACTAGCTGAAGAACTCTAGCTTGGCCTGATTTTTTTTTTTTCAGAGCAACATCAGAGAACACAGATTCAGACCCTCTACATAGCTAGACTGATGTCAAGGGCAAAGATCAACAGGCAAGGTACGCGATTATCTTTTCTGTGTTGATAAAACCAGGTCACGTCTAGATTTGTTACTAAGTATCCCTCTTCTACAGTGAGGATCTACAATGCAGATTACCTCTCCTGCTTCATGTTTTTGTCACAAGACTGCTTCTGCTCAAGTGTTTATGTTGTTGTTCACTATACAAAGACTTGCAGAAGCAGAGCTTACTTTTTAACAATGGGGCTGAGGCATGTCATTGCTTTTTCTAACACTCAAGACTTTTTTCCACATTTCTCCAAAAGTGAAAGTGATTGCAGACTCTTTGCTTTGTTTCTGTACAGTGCCCAACATAGCATGATAGCCTCCCAGCCCTGCATACTGGCATCCACGATTAAAGCTCTGTCTCTCTCTCTCTCTGTCTCTCTCTCTATATATATATTACAGAAATACTAACTTGTCATGGGGATACAATTAGTTCTGAAGATCACAGAGCAGATTCCTCTGCTTGTCTGACAAGAAGCAATTATGTAAAGCTAATACCAGCCAATAGATGAAAAATCATATTCTTTGCATCAATTTAAATGTTTAGGGTCTTCTGGCATTTGGCTTCATTTGCTTATTAAAATGAAAGAACAAGAAATGTGAGAGATGTTTCAGAGGGGATTAGAGTCTCTTCATAAGTACAGTGACACTGCAAACCAATGAACAGAAACTCTTAGAATATTAACTTTCTTCAAACACCTTTGCAAGGATGATTTTGCAGATTGATATTTGGTGTTTATATCTTTGGTAGATACCACTGCTTAAACGGCTGTTTAGTGAGTCACTGCTGCAGAGAGACTGCTTTTCCCCTCTACCCTCCTTTTTAGCATAACCCATCAAACACTGTATTAAATAACTGCTGAACAGACACACTTTTACTTTTTTTTTTAAATGAAAAGAGATTGTGCAGGCCTCTAATTGGTGAAGAAATTGCTGCAGTTATATGTTAAAGTTCCCTAGCTTTGAAATACAGCCTTGCTTTATGTTTTGTCACAAGGCCACTGCAAGGAAACTTAACAAGTGCAGTTGTATGCTACAAAAACACGGAGACAGCAGATACAAAATATTGTAAAATTTGCAGTGCTTCTTTTTCATGGTCCTATTCTTCAGTCAAAATAAGACTTGCTATAGCTTTGCCACTACCAAAAGTGATGTTCAATAGAGTTTAAAAACAATCTCTTCCAATATGAAATATTTAACTTGTATGCTTATGCTTTGACATAATAGAGGATAGCATTACCCTCAACATTAATTAGAGCATTCAGGTGACTGAAAGGCTGACACAAGAATAAATGAATGTTAGGCCCTATCTTCCCAAGAAGATATCTTCTGACCCACCCAATACACCTACCTATATGCTTTCACATACCAGGTATTTAATCACAAGGTTACAAGCCTCCAAATATATAAACAGATATTTATGATAAATCCTCTTTAGCCCACACAGAGATCATTTCTGAATTTTATTTCCCTTCCCACCATGACAAATTAAAGGGTACACATTTTCATACCCAAGCTTAAAAAAGACAGACCAAATCCTTTTTTTTCTTTTTTAAATCAACAATACTGAATGAACCATGAAATATTTTTTTTTCTGTTTTTAGCCCCCAAACAAGATTATTTAATATCTTCCCACCTTAAAAAATTAAGTCATTTTGAAAAGTAAGCTCACTTATGAAACAAAGATATAAATATTAATAAAAAAGTAAAATATTGAAGTTAAAGTTCCATAGTTTCATAGTTGGTAGGGGCAGAAGGGACCTAAGCAGATCATCTAGTCCGATCCCCTGCCATGGGCAGGAAAGGATACTGGGATCAAATGACCCCGGCTAGGTGTCTATCTAGCCTCCTTTTGAAGATCCCACACACAAAGGTGAAATTCCATTTCCCTTGGTTCATCAAAATGATTTCTCCAGAACCCAGACTCAGCCTGTGACTTGGACTCCTCCTCTGGAATTCTCTGTCAGATTTGGTAACTTAGACTCTAGCTCCTGCTCCCATCTGGTCCTGGATCCCCCCCGGCTTCTCTCTCTATCCCTTGCCTCATGGCTATTTATATGCAATAAACATTTTTTTTAATGTAGTGTATCTGGTGACTCTTGCTAACCGCATTTCTTTTGTACTTGCATAATTATTCTTACATTACTATCAAAGCTCTTGGTACAAACACAGTAATCCAATCTTTTACCCACCTAATATTTAAGTCCAAGGCCATATATGACAAACCCTATTGTAAGAAACACATGAAACGTGAAAACCCCCCACATATTTTTTAACTGAGTGAGATGCTGTCAAAGGCAGAGATACTCCATAACAGCCAGAAAACAAGGTTGTGACTCTTGGTGTGAAGTCATAATGAGGATATTGCTAATAGGCACACCGAAGAATGGAGGCAGAGGGGACCCAGGACACTACTGCTTCCTTCTGGTGGATTAGTGAGGTATGTTGTTGGGATGGTGCTGTGATGGAAGAGGGAAACTGCTGGAACCAAAGAAAAGAGGGAGACTGACTTTGGGGTCTTTGAAGGTTGTGTGCTAAACTTTTGCCCATAGTTATTTCTCTTGCCTTTAAGCCTTTCACAGTATCACCCCCAAAGCTCCACAGAATGCATCTGCCTTTCTGAAGAAAAGCAATTATCATCAAATATCTGGTATGTTTACAGTGAGTTTGAACAAGTCCAAGGTTCAATATTTTGCACAACTTCATTTCATAACATTATTTGTTCATATTCCATGTTAAATTAATACTATAGAAGTTGAGTCTCTCCTCTGCTCTGAGATTTGTGATAATATTTGTTAGCACCTAGGAGAGGAGGATATGAAAACAAACAGTGATTTGACCCCAGTGGACTTTTTCTGTCTCTCTAATCCATCTAATCTATTTTTATATCTGTACATTTTTATACAGTGCATATCTCTATGGTAGCCAAAGGATATTAAAACAAATAGCAAAAGAGTCTTCAGCTATCTAAATAAAGGGAAGGAATGGGATGATTGTTATGAAGTGCCAATAGGAGAAAGATCAAAGGTAATGAAGTCATGGCCTAAAAACCAGAAGAATACTTTTGACATGTTCAACATCATTATCTTTAGTAATACCCAAGGCAAAGCTAGATGACTAATAGGAAAAAAGTATGAACATGGAAAGTACTATAACTAAGGTAGAAACTAAACTGAAGGGATTCATTCACTCAAATGGAGGGAATAGTTAATCTCCAACCTAGATTCCTGAAGCAACAGGTTCATGAAATCACAGGGCTGGCAGCAAGTAGACTTAAATCTATCAACTCTGGGATGACAGTACCAAGTATGATTGAAATTTAAGCAAGTCAGGGAAGAGACTTTCTAGACAAAATATGTGAGTCAGATTTCATCAAAATGAACTTCAATATATCATTTACTTTGGTGCCACATGGGAACACTTTGGCTCAATTGTAGAAACTGGGATTAAGACAGAAACTGTAAAATTGTTGGGATCTGACTAGAATAAAGGGGATTTATTAAACTGAAGAGGAAGCATCAGGATGGACAGAGGCTACTAATATTAATTTGTCAAGGATTAATTTTGGAATCTATCTAATTCAGTATTTCTATTATGCTTTCATTAATGGCTTTCCCTGAAAAGTAGGAGTGTGCTAATGAAATTTGCAAAGTTGGGAGACAATGTCAACATAGAGGAAGAATATACAGGTAGAATTAGATGACCTTGGATATTACTGTACTTACATATCACACTCAAATTTCCCCCCCCCAAAATTAATGTTCCAAAACTGGAATGTGTTTTATGTAAGGAAGCTTATTTTTCTGTCCACTTTAAGATTAAAAACTACCTCTAGATTCTCTTCTCTTACTTCACTGTATAGTGAAGCTGGGGCCAGAGGTAGCCCCCTGGTGACCTCTCAGTCCCTGCCTCTGGGTCTTAGGTCTCTCACTTTTTACTCACCTGCCCTGCCTTTGATGTTACTTTAAGAGGAAAAAAAGGAGTTGTGGGGCTGCCTGTGTCCCAAGGTCTCACTGATTTGGCCTGTTTGTCCATAGAATGTCACTGTTCATAATGTGTTCTATTGGTTATGTGTAGTCTCTGACCTCCCCTCTAGCCACACCAATGCCTTGCAGATATCAACAGTTGATCAGTTCAATGGGCCTATGGGTCTTTGGCTCTTTGCCTCTGCCTTTCTTGAGCTATGGACCTCTGGCCTTAGTCTTCACCATTCTTGTGACTGAAGGTGCCCAACCCTGATTCTACTTCTCTCTGGCACTGGACCTCTGGCCTGGCTTCAATATCTTTCCTGCTTCTTCTCATGCTGGGTATCTGGCTCTGGCTCTCCTCTTGGGGTATGCTGTAACCAGTGCAAATCATAACTGAAAAGGTTCAGTCCTCTGGATATAATTAAAATCAAGCACTCTGGCTGCATAAGAAAGTTCAGCTCACAGGGATCTCACAGTTTCATATTAGTACTCTGCTGGTCTCTAGGTCTCTAGATATCTCTCAGCCTTGGCATAGTGGCAATGTCCCTCCTTGATGGTGAAGCAGCTAGGGTTCTGCCAGCAGTCTGTCAGACATGGTCATCACAGAGGATCTCCTTCCTTGTCATCCCAAAAAGAGAGACTCCCCCCTGAGCTCAAGCCCTGGGCTTATATAGGGCCTAGATCCTTCCCCTCCAGATCTGGTGACCTCCCAGACACCACAGGTGTTTTTGTTAGGCTAAGTACTTGGCCTTCTGAGCCTCTACATGCTGTGGGTGATAGGAGCTAACTATCCTGCTTCCCAGTACTACTGTACTGTAGTATGCAGACCACTGTCTTCATCCTTCTCTTCCCTATTGGACTATTGCAGTGTTACAGTCTCAGCAATAAGCAACTCTCCAGCCTAGGATATCCAGGCAGCTTGTCCTCCTGCTACTCTTTAGAAAACAGCCTAATCTAGCTTCCAGGTGCTTCTCCACCTGTCTACCTTTCTTTCCCACTGCCAGGTCCTTCTCCATAGTAACAGGGAGTCCCCAGCTTCCTGTTACATGGTACCCTGGGGTTCTATGATAGGTTATCAGAAGTTCCACAAAGAGATTGGGGGTAATGGTTGAGTCGACTGGGAGACAGTTCACTGTGTTGCTGGATTGGGTCACCTGGCTCTTCATTAGTCTTGAAGACAGTGATAGGGGTTCTATGGCAGAAGAAGTGATATGAAAGGGTTCCATGACTTAAAAAGTTTTGAAAACCACTGTCTCATTTTACCCTGCGAGACTCTTTTTAGCTATTTTCAGAATCCTAGATCTACCCGTGGAGCTTGGCTTTCATCAGCGGCCACAAATTCAGCTTTGCTCTGAACAGCCAAGAGCTGTTGACAATTCTGCAGTGAAAAGATAAAATTGTACCTTTTGCCTGGTGAACGAGATGAAGATTAGAGTATATTATCCCTGATCCAAGCAGTCATAACTGGAAAAATCTTTCTTTCTTCATTCTACCTTTCCCTAAACAATGTTCATGTCTTATTTTTTGGGGGGGAGGGGTGCTACTTAAAATAAGGAACTAGAAGTAGGCTGAAATTTAGTCCTACAAGGTGAGCATGCATGCAGTTAAAGAGTAATAATAAGAGTTTATGTTACAACCTAAGATCTCTTTACTTGGAAGCAACTGAAGGGACAAAAGCTATAATCCATTCTTACAGGAGTGGATGACTACAAGCCACCACTGTGACATGCTCATGAGAGAGATAAATATTGTTCTAGAATAGATCTGATGAATTGTTCCCAGTTAGAATGAGTAAGAATTGATGCCATTGTAGAAGGTACTGGACAGACCACATCAGAGACATTGTGAGCAATTTTGTTCATCTGTGGGCATATCTACACAAGATGCTTAATGAGCAGTAGACTAATTCTGCTGCTTATTAGTGTGTCATGGCAAAAAACACACTAACCAGTAGAATTAGTCTACTGCACATTAAGCATCACAAAAAGGCCATGAGCTGTTGCTAGTATGCCTTAGCACTGGCTACTGCACATTTATGTAGTACCTCATCTTAGAGCAGGGGTGGGCAAAATATGGCCCACAGGCTGGATTTGACCTACCAGGCCATTCTATCTGGCTTCTGGGGCCCCTAAACAAAATTAGAAAATTTATATTTATCTGCTCCTGGCTGTCTGTAAGTGATGACAGGTCCCAGGGGCAGTAGGACCCAGAGGAAGCCAACAAGACCCAGCAGCAAGGCCAGCCTGGCCCCACCCCACTCACAGCCCCCTTCACACCCCTCCCTCCCTAACTGAAACCCCTGCATGCTGCAGGTTTCATTGCTTCCCTGCCCACCACCCCTTCTACCATGGACTGCTCCAGTACCACGTGGCCCTCGGCAACATCACTGGACCACGGGAGCATGTATATATGCAGGCCCCAAGACCCACGCCCCCCAGCCACCCTCTCCCCTCACCCATATGTTCCCTCACCCCACACTCACAACCCCACCCAAACACCCTCCCCACACTTGACATACCCACACATCAATGGCCCCCGACAAACCTATACTTACACACCATGCTCCCCACCCCCCACAATATACAAGAGTAGGACTTCATTTTAATTTATTGTGTAATCACCTCTACATACACTACACAAACACATGTAAAATAGGACAAAAATATTTTTGAAATAAAATTAATGAATGTTGTAGATGTTAAATTTTTAGAATGTAATTTGGTATTTTTCTGGTTCTGAGATGGCAAAACCCCTTTCTGAAAGGAGTTTTTCCAGGAGCAAAGGTAGGGACTTCTGGTGGCAGAGGCCGGGGGTTAGAGGTCAGGACTTCCAGTGACAAGATGGCGACCAGGGGTTGGAGCACCTGTAAAGGGGTGGGGCTATTGATGTGGCCCTCAACAGCTTGCCAAAACTCAGTGAGCGGCCCTCCACCCAAAATAATTGCCCATCCCTGTCTTGGAGATACTAAACTTAATTCACAGTAGCAATGGTGTATTAATGCATGTGTAGACACACCCTGTGTTTAGAAAAGATTCATTTAAACTGGAAAGGAAGCACAGCAGGTTTACTAGGATGATCAGGGTAATGGAAAGAGTATCTTATGCAAGTTGTCTAGAACAGCCTGACATATTTTGCCTACCAAAAGGGCTAAAGGTAAGATATAATTGCTCTCTATACACATATCCAAGGGTTAAACATCATGGAAGGGGGGAAAAAAAAACAAGAAAAAGCCAAAGGATAATTTTAGCCTGATAATAACTAGGTATAAACTGGCCATGAATAAATAGAAGGTGGAAGGCAGAAGGTTTCTAAGAAATGAAGAAATAGAGTAATAGTGGGGGCAGAAATCTAACAAATTTTAAAATGAAAAGAAAAAATGCCTGAGATAACAAGCAACCGCCCTTAATGCCAGTCCTGCTAGCCTCTCCTTGAAAAGTAAAACTATAAGACTGGAGGAGAAAACTGGTGAAGAAGTCTTTCTTTTAAAAATTATAAAGTCTTTGGGTGTTGCTCTAATATATATGGCGAGATATGTATTCCCACTCCATCTATTTCTCCAGCAGGGTCATAAAGTATCAAACTGGGTAATTGAACTCACAGAGGTGAAATGGTACAGATTGCATTTACGCAGTGCTACCCTGGATGTTTAATAATGCTGCCTGTGCAAGAGTGGAGTTAAGTCAAGCAAGACAGTGGAAATAGATTAAATACACATTCATTTTATTTCTAAAGGCTCCCATTGCGGTGAGTCTAGTCTGGGAAGCACAAGATTATCTGTCTATTTTTCTAATTTTTTTGCCAAGTATAGTATCTCCATACAATATCATGTCTTGTATTTATCTCTGTGTAGTTTAATTTAAAACTGGTGGGCTTTTTTTTAAATTTTTTGCTTTAAGTAATTAAATATTTATGAGCATATACCTCTATGTATTAGCTCTGATACAAGTATTTAAAAATAGGCAGCAGATGGGGGCTCTATATTGTCTAGTGAAATGTGAGTATAATAATAAGCTTTCATCATCAAGCTTTTCTCCCCAAGAAGACACAGGAATTACATTCCTACTTGTTGAAATGATTGAAGAACATTAACACTACCACTTTCCAGAGTAATTTATTTTGAACATTATCTGGATCATGATGCATACCTTTCATGTTGTTAAATCAATAATATGTGGTTTTTAACTGCCACAGTCTGTCCTGTTTTCATAGAGATGGGTTTGACATTGTAGAATAAAGAAAACAAAAAGTGTTTGTGTTCAGCAGGAGCCCTGCTCTATGGCTTATGAGTGTCAACCTTTCTAAGAAAGATGTGAAATATCCTCTTTTTAAGGAGGATAATACTAAATATTCATATTAACTGTTTCACTGATGATCACTTCATTGCCATCTCTGTAGCCACCTCTACTTAATGTGCTAATGTTCTTTTCTTTGATCCAGTGGGTATATGGGGTAGTCTTCAAAATTTCTCTGTGCGACGTCTTGTACTGAATCTATTATATGACTGAGTTCTTTCCCCCTTGACTAAGAATAGTATGATAAGAAAGAGACAAACAGCCCCTTTTTCCTTACCCCTTGCTAAGAAGAGTTGCAATAAGGAAAGAAGCTGAGTTTGTATGGGCTGGCCAGAACCTCTTATGTATAAAAGACAGGATGGAAAGGGGGAGAAAAAAAACAATCCTTCTGTGAAGTGTTAACTTCTGACCACTGTGTTTTCTATTATTGCTGTTGAGAAAAAATACCTCTTTCTCACCATCTCCTCAGCCTTATTCCAGTCACCAAAGCAGAATAGAGAGCAAAAGACAGTGTTGTTGTAAATATTCCTATTCCCTGATCTGGGAAAAAGAAAATAAATGTCATCTAAGATTCCAGATGAAGAATACTCCTTGGATTTAGCTTAGGGCAATGAAGTAAATAAGACCGTATTTTGAAAATTAACACTTTAGTTATGCAGTGTAAAAATAGAAGCACACTTAAAAACAAATTAAAATAAATGTTTTAGAGGGAAGTTAAGGCAGGAGGAATAGTTCCAAACTGTAGTGAAATGTTCACTGTGGCACTCATCTGGTAGACCTTCTTCAGTACTCTGAAAATCCAAGGAGTTGGTAGGGGCAGGGGAAGCTACAATTCGTGTGAGGGAGTGGGGGAGGGAGAAGTAGTCAAGATACTGTGGTTAATGACTGAGTTTTTTCAAATGATCAAAGAACTTCCTCCTATCCTTACTGCATATTCTTAGAGTAAGAAAAATCCATAGGGGGCACATAAAAAAATCAAGATTTAGAATTGCTCAAAAAGAAATTGTACAGAAAGAACAGCCCTGATGCTGGAATTTAAGCATTGCTTTAAGTGTCTATTTCATTCTTCCTACAATAGAGCTATTTTCAGCTTCTTAAGGAAGTTTCTGTCCCTTACCTTCACTCCCATCCAGAGCAGAAAATAAGGTTATGGTGGGCTGGGAGGAGGCTGATGTTTAAGCCCACAGGCAGAAAAATGATAGGTGAAGGCAGGGGAGGCATAAATTTACACTCCCATTTCCCCCACATTTCAGTTAAGATTTGATCTTGCCTGTGGTGCCATTAAAAAAAATAGCAAGCAGTTCTTCCATTTGCAAATAATAGGACATAGGCATTCAGGTGTTTGAAAAGTTCGTTATATGCTCTAAAAACTGATTTCTGGAACTAAAATATTGTATCTACAGAACACCATTGAAATTTTCTAGTGATCTTGTTGAGTTCTATCCTCATTAAACTACTCAGTGTGTGTTCTCAGCTGGACAGCAACTTTATAACTTCTAAGTTAGTCAGCTGGAGCTCTTGCTAGGCACAAAATGCTGTAGTTGCAAAGAAAAAAATATTCCACAGAAATGTAGTCATACTTGTTATAAATCACACCACTGCCTAATATTAAATTCTTTTTTCAGGCTGGTTAGAGTTTTCATGTTTTCAAAAAATAACACACTTAGGCTTAAGACTTTCACTCATTTGAAGACAGTATAATGGCTGTTGGAACAGGAGGAGTAATAGAAAGAAGAACCTACATACAGATAAAGCTAAAATGTTTAAAAAGCGAAGGAATTTAGTGCCATCTTTAAACACTCAGCTGCAGGGGGGGGGGGGGGGGTTCTTCATATTATATCATTAAGAAGGATTTTAGGGTGAGGTGAAGGTGTTCTTTTAAGGTTACTGGAGTTGAAAATATCTTCTACTTAGCTAGGACTGTGTCCAGCTAATTTATCAATGAGCCCCAGGTTCTCAGCAACTAATCCATTACTGGCCTAAGATAACTCTTTTAACATCTGATGTACCTGGGCTGTGTACACCTTCATTAGGAAGCAGGTATTTGACTGAAAGTCTTTCTGAGTGACATTGTGACCCCTTCTTACCGAGAAAAACAGAAGGCAGCATTCATTCTAAATGTTTTCCTCCTTCGCTACTGCAGGTGGCATCTTGATTGACTGAGACATCCATTAGTGGTGAGTGCTCAGCATATATTTTATATACAAATTTAGGAAAGTTACTAGTATTATTTTAAAGTTGTCTTGGTAACATTCATTAAAGTAGAGTATACATGATAAAAATAATAAAACTACATTTTAATGCTCTTGAAGCAAATGTGCTGTAAAGTATCCCCCAAAATGGCAATGCCTATAATGTAAGTGGGCCTTTAAAAGGCAGTCAAAATCTCAGTAGTTGCAGCAGGTAAGGAAAGGTGACCACAGAAGAAGAATGGGAAAAAAGAAGAATGATAGAAATAGAGTAGAAAAGAGTGGGGAAGGGGGAAACCCTACAAAGTTATACCCAAAAGAAGCAGAAAGCACTGCCTTAGATTTTGTGGGCAAAATGCCTTGTTTTAATAAGTACAGAAGATTGTCTAAAACCTTGGAACACACTACATTTCTCCAGAACTTTGAAAACTGCATGGGAAACATAAACAGGCTAGACCATTAATAGTAACAATGTGTCCTGTTATTAAGTAGCTCTGTGCTGCCTTACTGAAAAAACAATTTATCTGAAGTGCAATTTGGCTCTTACAAAATAAACCTAGTTATTGAATTCACACACTGTGCCATCCCCACAAAGAAAATGTAAAATTAATCTCTTTCTCTTCCTATTTTTTCCATAAAAAGAAGCACTATAATGAGAGAGGTATAATAATAGTATCATACAAAATTAGGGCTGGAAGGGACCTCAGGATGTCATCTAGTCCAACCCCCTGTTCAATGTAGGACCATCTCCAACAAGCTTATCCCAGCCAAAGCTTTGTCTTCCCATGTATTAAAAACCTCCAAGGATGGAGATTCCACCACCTCTCTGGGTAGCCTGTACCAGTGCTTTACTACCCTCCTAGTTTTTTCCTAATATCAAACCTAAACTTCCCTTGCTACAACCTGAGACTATTGCTCCTTGTTCTGTCACCTGCCACCACTGAGAGCAGTCTAGCTCCACCCTCCTTGTAACCACCCTCCAGGTGGTTGAAGTCTGTTCTTCAACTTGTTCTTCAACCACCTCGGCCTTCACATGTTCAAACTAAATACATTTAGTTCCCTCTGCCTCTCCCCATATGTCATGTGGCCAAGCCCCCTAACCATTTTCATTGCTCTCTGCTGGCCTCACTACAATTTGTCCTCTCTGTAGTGAGGGTCCCAAAACTGGACACAGATGTGGGCTCATCAGTGCTGAATTGAAGAGAAGAATCATTTCTCTTGATCTGCTGGCAACACTCCTACTAATGCAACCCCCTATGCAGTTAGCCTTCTTTGCAACAAGGGCAGGCTGTTGGTTCATATTCAGCTCATTGTCCACTGTAACCCCCAGGTTCTTTCCTGCAGAGCTGCTGCTCTACCATTAGGTCCCTGGTCTATACCTGTGCATGGGATTGTTCCATCCTGAGTGCAGGATTTTGCATTTGTCCTTATAAAACCTCATAAGATTTTTTTTTGGTCCAGTCCTCCAATTTGTTGAGGTCTCTTTGAATCCTAGCCTTGTCCTCCAGTGCATCTATTACTCCCCTCAGCTTCATGTCATCTGAAAACTTGCTGAGCGTGCACTCTGTGCCATCTTCCTGATCATTAATGAAGATATTGAACAAAACTGGACACAAAACTGATCTCTGGGGCACTCTACCTGACACTGGCTGCCAACTAGACATTGAGCCATTGATTACTGCCCATTGGCCTGACAATCCAGCCAGTTTTTTACATGCCTTATAGTCCATTCATCCAACCCATACTTTCTGAGCCTGCTTGCAAGAATGTTGTAGAAGACCATATCAAAAGCCTTGCTCAGGTCAAGGTATATCATGCCCGCTGCTGTCTCCACATCCAGAGAGCCAGTCATCTCATAGAAGGCACTCAGGTTGGTCAAGCATGACTTACCCTTTGTGAATCCATACTGAGTGTTCCTAATCACATTCTTCTCCTCCGAGTGCTTCAAAGTGAATTCCTTGAGGACCTGCTGCATGATTTTTCTGGGGATTGAGGTGAGGCTGACTGGTCTGTAACTCCTTGGATCCTCCTTCATCCCTATCTTAACGGTGGGCACTATATTTGCCCTTTTTGAACAATTTGGAAACTTTTCCTGTCACAATTATTTTTCAAAGATAATGGCCAGTAGCTCTGCAATCACATGGGCCAACTCCTTCAGCTCCTTGGGTGCATCACATCCAGCCCCATGGACTTGTACACATCCAACTTTTCTAAGTAATCCCTAACCTGTTCTTTTGCCACTCTTGGCTGCTCACCTCCTCCTCAAACTGTAGTGCCAGATGAAGTAGTATGGGGGCTGACCTTGCCTAAGAAGACTGAGCTAAAAAAGAATTGAATACTTCAGCCTTGTCCACATCACCTGTCACTAGGTGCCTTCCCCATTCAGTAAGGGACCCACAGTTTTCCTGATCTTCCTCTTGTTGCTGACATACTTGTAGAAATCCTTCTTATTACCCTTCATGTCCCTTGCTATCTGCAATTCCAGTTGTACTTTGGTCTTCCTGATTTCATCTCTGCATGCCCAAGGAATACTTTTATACTCCTCCCCAGTCATGTGCCCACTTCCACTTTTTGTAAGCTTCATTTTTGTGTTTTAGCTCACTGAAGAGTTCCCTGCTAAGACAAGATGATCTTTTGCCATACTTGCTAGTCTTTATGTGCATTGGGATGGTTCATTCCTGTACCCTTAGTAAGATTTATTTCAAGCACAATGAGCTCTCCTGGATTCCTTTCCCCCTCAAAATGACACCCAAGAAAACCTCCCCATCAGTTCCCTGAGCAAGCAAAAGGCTGCTTTTCTGAAGTCCAGGGTCCATAGTCTTCTCCTCTCCTTCCTTCCTTTCCTCAGGATCCTGAACTCAGTCATTTCATGGTTACTACTGCCTGAGTTGTCATCCACTTCTATGTTACCTGCTGATTATTCCCTGTTTGTAAGCAGCAGATCAAGGAGAGCACATCCCCTAGTTGGCCTCTCCAATGCTTGCATCAGGAAGTTGTCTCCAATACTCTCCAAAAATGTCCTGGATTGCCTGGGCACTATATTGTACTGCTCTCCCAGAAGATATCATGCTGATTGAAATCCTCCATGAGAACCAGGACCTGTGATTGGGAAACTGTTTGAAGAAAGCCTCATCTACCTCATCCTCCTGGTCTGGTGGTATATAGCAGACACGCATCACAACATCACCCTTGTTGCTCTTCCTTCTGACCCTAACTCAGAAACTTGATCAGAATTAGTATAATTCTGGTACAGGCAGTCCTTGGCTTACAACAGTTTGAGTTCTGATGATCCACAGTTATGATATTTGTAAATTGACACCTGGGTTTCTAAGTTCCAACACAGGTTTCAGCTTTACAATGCTGAATGAGGGATACAGGTTTGTCAGTGGAAGGGGAGGGCGAAGTCAAACACAAACACAGGGGGAAGGAAAGGGCTGGGGGGGGGGCGCAGATCAGGGCCCCTGCAGGAGGGTGGGGGCTGGGCTGGAACAGGGGGTGGGGCAAACGCTGGCCAGCTGGGGCTGTGCCGGGCACTGGGAGCAGGGGCTATGAGTAGTGGGAGAAGTCATAGCTTGTCCAGCTGCTTCCCCTGCTGCCCCCACTGGGGTGAAGCAGGCAGTGCCAGAGCTGCACTGCGCAACCATAGGAGAAGCCATGGCTCATCTGCCTGCACCCCTGGCTGCCCCCACTGGGGTGAGATGGGCAGCTCTGGGGCTGAACTGGGCGGCATGGGAGAAGCCACAGCCTGTCAAGCAGCTCCTGCCACTTGTCCAGGAGGGCATGGGGTGGGGTCGGGGAGGGACATGTGACCCCTAGATTTGGCCTGGTTGGGGAGGGGCGGGCTGTGCTCAGGGCAGATCTGGGGGCACATGCTCCCCGCCCCCCCCAGTGCACTTCTGGACATGGGGCCAGAGCAGCAGTGTGCTACTTGTCTGGAAGCCATTTACTAGGCAGCTCCTCTGGTGCTCAGTTGTCACTGCTGCTGCTAGAACTAGAGATCTATGGTCCAGTACTATACCTGTACTGAAAAAAGAATAAGTCCCAGTACTGTACAGTACAGTACTTTATAACAAGTTCACTGTGCTGCCCATGTACTGTTCTGTTTCCATACTTTTTCCAAACTGTGCATAATAATGGCAGAAAAGCATAAATCCGGTGGAAGTGATGTTTCTTCTGCTAAGAAATGTAGAAAAATTACTATGGAAACAAAAATGGAAATAAGAGGTCTGAAAAAGGGGAGACCCCAACTGAAATGGGTAGAGCTTTGGATATCCCCCAAATGACTATTGTGACCATCCTGAAAGAAAAGGCATGAATTCAGGACCATGTTAAGGACTCAGCTCCTATGCAGTCAACTGTGATAACTAAGCACCATGTTGGACTCATTACTTAGGCTGAGAAACTGTTAATCATTTAGCTGGAGAATCAAAATGAACACCATTCTCCTGTGAGATTAGGCATCATTCAGGAAAAGGCTAGGAGTCTTTATGATGATCTAAAGAAACAACAAGGGAGAGTTTTAATGCTGAGTCTTTTACTGCAAGTAAGGGCTAGTTTATGCATTTTAAAGCCAGGGCCAATTTACATAACATCAAGGTCTCAGGTAAAGTTGCCAGTGCTGATGAAGAGGCAGCTCATGCTTTTCCTGAGACATTGGCTGAAATCATTGAAGAGAATGGCTATTGTGCTCATCAAGTTTTTAATGTTGACAAAACTGGACTCTTTTGGAAAAAAAAATGCCATCGAGAACCTACATTGCCAAAGAGGAAAAATCCATGCTGCTAAAGATAGGCTCACTCTTTTGCTTGGTGCCAATGCTGCAGGTGGCTTTAAACTTAAACCTTTACTTGTGAACCATTTGGAAAATCCCAGAGCTTTGAAGGAACATTACAAGGCATTTCTCTCAGTGATATGGAAATCCAATCCTAAGGCATGTGTCAATAAGAACATTTTTGAGGATTCGTTTAATCATAATTTTGCGCCAAGTGTCAGGAATTATTGCAGCAAAAACAATCTTGCATTTAAAGTGTTGTTAATCCTTGACAATGCTCTTGGTCATCCAACCATCCTTCATGACAAGCATCCTGACATCAAAGTGGTGTTTCTGCCCCCCAACACCACCTCATTGTTGCAACCTGTGACCAGGGGGTAATTACATCCTTCAAGGCCTACTATCTTAAGTGCACATTTGCCCAGGTCATGAGGGCAATTGAGAAGGAAGGTGGACCAACTCTGAAGGACTTTTGGAAGGTCTTCAACATTTACCATGCAGTTAAGAACATTGGTGAGGCATGGAATGAAGTCAAACAATCACATTTGAATGGCGTTTAGAGAAAATTGTGTCCTAAGTTTGTGTCTGACTTCCAAGGCTTAACAGACACAGTTGAAGAGGTGACCAAATTTTTTGTTGAAATGAGCAAAGAACTCAACTTGTACTTTGCACCAGAAGATGTTGGTGAGTTGCTGGCATCCCATTGTGAAGAATTAACAAATGGGGACCTCATTGAATTGGAACAGCAAAAAGTGGCAGAGGAAGAAGATATACCCACTGTTGAAGAGACTCCTCCTTATAAAGTCTTGACAACAAAAGTGTTGGCTGAGGCATTTCAACATTTGGAAGCTGCTATGTCCCTGTTTAAGGAACATGACCCCAATGTTAAGTGCAGTTCATCAGTGAATAGGGGCATATCCAGCATGTACAGCTGCTACAGAGAAATTTACAAGCAAAAGAAGAGAACAACTGTCCAAACTTCCTTGCACATTTTCTTTAAGAAAACAGACAAGACTCCTGAGAAGACTCCAGCCAAGAACCCTTCAAAAAGTCCCACAAAGTCACCTCAAAGTCCTTCCAAATAAATATGATTGCTATTTACAATACTGTATAAATACATACAGACAAGTAATATAGCTGCATTTATTTATTTTATATAATTGAGTGAGTACTGTACAAAATCCTGGGTTATTCTGGGTGAAAAAAAGGGTATCAGGCCTTGGTTCAAGAACCAATCCCCCATTTATAACATTGTTTCCTATGGGAAAATTTGTTTCGAGTTACAATGTTTTGACTTAAGATGTGCGTCTCAGGAGCCAATTGTGTTGTAAGGCTGAGGACTGCCTGTATTGTAAAATCACGGTAGTTACCTGATTAGGGTAATACTGGAGGGGCTGGATGTGTTCAAATCAGCAGGCCCAGATGCTCTTCATCCAAGGGTGATGAGGGAATTGGCGGGGGTCATTGCAGGGCCCCTGAAACAGCTATACGAGCACTCATGGAGCTCTGGTCAGGTGCCAGATGACTGTAAGAAGGCCAATGTGGTCCTCATTTACAAGAAAGGGAGAAAGGAGGACCCAAGAAACTATAGGCCCATCAATCTTACCTCAGTCCTGGCAAATATCTTTGAGAAAATTATCAAGGAACACATCTGTGAGGGACCAGCAGGGGAGATCATGCTCAGGTGGAACCAGCTTGGGTTCATTAAGGGAAGATCCTGTCAGACTAACCTTATTTTCTTTTATGATCAGGTCACAAAGTCCTTGGATGAAGGCATGGGGGTAGATGTCATCCTCCTGGACTTTAAGAAGGCCTTTGACACTGTCTTTCACCCCATTCTCATAATAAAAAAAAAACTAAGTTACCACAGCATTGATGCTTACACAGTCAGATGGGTGGCTAATTGGCTGGACAGTCACACACAGAGAGTGGTGGTGGACAGGTCATTTTCGACAAGGAGGGATGTGGGCGCTGGGGTTCCCCAGGGCTCGGACCTCGGGCCCGTACTATTCAACATCTTAATCAATGACTTGGACGAGGGGGTGGAAAGCATGTTGTCCAAATTCGCTGGTGATACCAAGATGTGGAGCGAGGTGGGCACACCAAAAGGGAGGAACAGAATCCAGTTAGATCTGGACAGGTTACAGAGATGGACAGATGAAAATAGGATGGAATTCAATGCCGACAAGTGCAGGGTACTGCATCTAGGGAGAAGGAACCAGCAGCATGTCTATAGGCTGGGGATCACCCTTCTCATCAGCACACAGACAGAAAGGGATCTTGGAGTCATTGTTGACTCCAGGTTGAACATGAGCCACCAATGAGAGGAAGCTGTCAGTAAGGCTAACAGCACCTTGTCATGCATTCACAAATGCATCACAAGCAGGTCTGGAGAGGTGATCCTCCCCCTCTATGCAGCATTGGTTAGGCCACAGTTGGAGTACTGTGTCCAGTTTTGGGCACTGCACTCCAAGAGGTATGTGGCTAGCATAGACAGGGTCCAGAGGAGGGCCACTCGCTTGATTGGGGGCAGCAGGGCAGGCCATATGAGGAGAGACTAGAGGGCCTGAACCTATTCAGCCTCCACAAGAGAAGGCTGAGGGGGGATCTGGTGGCCGTCTACAAATTCACCAAGGGGGATCAGCAGGGAATAGAAGATGCCTTGTTCCTCCAGGCACTACACAGGGTAACTAAGAATAATGACCACGAGTTGATAGAAAGCAGGTTCAGGCTAGATATCAGGAGGCATTACTTTATGATTAGGGTGGCTAGGGCCTGGAACCAACTTCCAAGGGAAGTGGTGCTCCCTCCTACCTTGGGGGTCTTTAAGAGGAGGCTGGATAGACTCCTGACTGGGGTCATATGACCCCAGCATCTGTTCCTGCCCAAGGCAGGGGGATGGACTTGATGATCTGTTTAGGTCCCTTCTGATCTTAGCTACTTTGATACTATGATTAATCAAGACTTGAAATAACTTAAGAATTAGAAGAGAAGGAAAGCTTATTCATGGCATGTGTTTTGTACATCTTGGTGGATGTTGTGTTGCCTCACATCCCATGGGTTAAGTAAAAATTAGAAAGTTCAACATCTTCCATTAGCTGCTCTGTATCAAACAGCATCAGGCCTTAAAATATTTGCAACCTGAAAATTACATGAATGATTTTTTTTCCCCTCTATTTTTTTTTTCCAATTAGAAAAACCTTCTAATGTTCCAACAAGATTTGGGGGTTAAACCTCACCAAATTGAGCTGATGCCACTACTGTAATATCCCTTTTTTGTAATTGCAAAGTACAAATTAGGGACCAATTACTGGGAGTTGAGAAGCACAAGAAAAGAGAGATGTGGGTTTTTGTTTGTTTGTTTTTTGTAGACAGATGCTGTGCAAGAAATACTTAGTAGAATTTTGAATATGAACATGCATAAATTAAGCTTCTAGAAAGTGCTTTCTCTTGTCCATGTTCTGTAGCCTACTTCCAACAATTCACAATAACCTTCATTAGGACAATGGGTAAACTTGTGATTTAAAAAATATGAGAAAATATTTCAATGAAAAGAGTCTCTGCTTATTAGCATTACATTAGAACAGTACAGCTCTTTTCCTATGGAGTAAAAGTCAGATGTACTAATGTTTAGTACTGAGTTTAGCTTCCTTCCACTTTAATCTATGATCCTTTTATTTTAGAGTGTAATTTCAATTAACAGAGACCAACTGTTTCCTCTGGAGAATATTATCTATCTTCAGCAGCAGGAATTCTGTATCAGTGGCCAACATGTCCCTGAAATTATAATGTCAGGACTTCAAGACCTGGCTTCTATTTATCACAGTTATAATTAATTAAACAAATTAAGTACACTGTTTCTGAGATGGTAAGTATATACACCCAGCTAGGCCACTGGAAAATAAAGTTGGTTCATGTTCTAAATGTTTTGCTTTCCTTACAAAATTTCATTCCTTCCAAAAAAAATGTTATATATATAGGCTGCTTGCAGATGGGGGGGTGGGGGTGGGGGGGAATGATGGTGTACTCAATCTATAAAGATGCTGTGAAGCTGGGTTGAAATAATGCATTGCTGCATCCAGTAAAGTGTGTTCTGTTGTTTTTCTCGTGTCTGTCAGAACCCCAAAAATCTTTTGCTACATTTTAAAATAATAGAAACAATATTTGTATATTATATTATCTTAAATGTTTGTGTAGGTAATATGGCTCCTAGTGATGGGTGAACATCTAAAAGAGGTCTGTCCAACTGGTGGCTAGTTGGTTGTATGCAATCCCTGAGGGGTTAATCTGTGGCATTGTTCCCTCTATTATTGTGTTACTGCTGTCACTAAAATCTCTGAGCTTCCCCTTCCTCCATAAGAACGTAAGTGCCATACTGGGTTAGACTAATTGTCCATTTAGCCCACTTTCTGTCTTTGTTGGCAGAAGCAGCGGATGCTATAAAGGGAGAGCTCTAGAGTGATAAATCTCCTATTCAGTATCTTCTCTAGCATCAACCATTATTGGTTTAGAGATGCTAGGCAAAACATGTCTAAACTTTTTTCAATAGTCATTAATATAATCTATTAATTTTTCCATCCCCTTTATGAATCTGGCTATGTTATCTGTGTCCACCACCTCCTGTAACAATGAATGCCATACGTAAACTGCACATTATGTAAAAAAAGTACTTTCACTAGTTAGTTTTAAACCCACCACCTATTAATTTCAATGGGTGGTAGTATTCTGGGACTCGGTGAACAACAGTTCCCTATTCACTTTGTCTATGTCCTTCATGATTTTATGTCTTATCCCCTCTGAGCCTTTTCCTTTCCAAACTGAAAAGTCCTAGCATTTTTAGTCTCTCCTGGAATGACAACTGCATTAGATCCCTGATCATTTTGGTTGCCCGTCTCTCTACCTTTTCTAATTCTGTGACATCCTTTTTGAGATGTGGGCACACAGTATATTATGTGGGTGCACCATGGATTTGTTTAGTTAGTGGCATGATGATGTTCTCTGTTTTGTATTCATTCACTTAACGATACCCAACATTTTATTGGCTTTTTTGGCTGTTGCTGCACACTGAGCTGATCTATTTAGAGAACTATTCATTTATAATGACTCCAAGGTCTCTTCCCTGAGTCATAACAGCTAGTTCAAACCTAGCATGGTGTACAGATAGTTGAGGTTATTTTCCACCAGGTGTATTACCTTGCATCTGTCAACACTGAAGCCCATCTGCCATTTTTTTGTCCACTAAATTAGATTCTGCTTCCTGCCTTTGCCAGTGCTCCTGCTCCTGTTCTTGCCCCTGGGGGTGGCTCACAGAACTGAGAGAACCCACAGCTGGGGTGGGGGGGGGCAGGGAGGGGTTCAATGGGGATCCCAGAGACTCCATGCAGCATGGGATTGCTAGTAAGGTGTATCAGGAAGGGGTGCCTGCTATGTGGTATGGTCTGTATGGCATGTGGTCTCAGGACAGCCCCTGGCCACTCAGAAATTGGATAGACCTGATCTGGAACATCATATAATAGATAGGATACTATCTATCCCTTATAAAAAATGTGGCCTGGATCTCCTTTCAGACTATCATTACACAGCTGCAAATCTATTACTTTTAGAGGTTTTTCCTCTCACAGGCATTAGTGTGAATGCAAACAGAATTTAGATCTTTTGTTCATTCTTAATAGTAATAATACATATCACCGTGTACTAAAGTGCTTCTTAAAGACAAATAAGTAGACAAGGGCTATGTCCCCATAAAAAATATACTCATCTATATGTCTAAATGCACATGCATAATTGCCCAAATAGACAATTTAAAAATGCATCAGAATCATTAAAAACATCACACAAAAACCTTCAAAATTAATAATGAAGATTACCTTGACTTATTAGTTTCTTAACAAGGATATTTGATAGTTATTTTCTTTATCAGACACCTCTGACATCTTAGTTAATGCTAGACATGTCTTTGTATGCTGAACATTGAGGAGAAGGCTTGGGTTTATATGTTTACCAAACTGGACTGAAGTTAGTTTAAGAAAAGGCCCTGTAATTACATTTCCTGATTAGGTCCAAAATGCCCAATTGATGCCTTTTATAGGTTTTTCATTTTTCATTTTTAATTTAACTTTAGGAAGCACCAGAGTGCTAAAAGTGAACTTATTAAAGCAAATAATAAAACTTTAAACTTTCTTGAATGAGAAAACTTTTGCTTCAGTTTAATTTCACAATATGTAAGATGCATGAGGTCAATTCTTATTTTATCTGAATTTAAACTGGTTTACTCATGCCTGGTCAATATACATACAAATAGCTGCAAAAACAGATTATCAAAAGCAACAATAAAATCAACAAAACCTGTCTAAACATGCACATATGTGTTTGCTGCTTGTCTTAAACCCCACAGTGCATAATACCTCTTCGTGAAAAACAGAGAAAGCAAATCGTATTCTTGAATCATAGATAAACAAATATATAGCTCAGAACTGAAAAGAACATGGAAAACCTTTTTGCAGTTCAAGTACAGAACATCTTTGTCTCTATTGTACAAAAAATAATATGTCTTAGCAAGAACAAATACAATACAAATAAGCTCTCAAAGTGGATTGAAATAAGCAGATAGTGAAAAACTTCAGTCTAGATTAAGCAATTCTGTCAAAAGAAAAACATTCCTCTACTATATGGGAACAATTATCACATATATTTAAAGAGAGAATACTTAGAGAATCTAATCACAGAGACCCATGCAATTGTTTTTAATTTGACATCTTTTACAAGCAGGTACAGTTATGGTTTTTCCCCAGATGTATGACCTCAGATATCAGACATGACATGACAATGATCCAGAATTTCACCCGTCAACAGTATGCCCTTCTAGTATTTGTCCCAACAATGTTCGAGACTGGTTGCCAATAAAGTTTGGAGTAAATACATTTAAAAAAAAAAACCTTGTGCAGGACACCTGCTTGTGATTCTTAGTGCACTGAGACCAGTCCCCCCCCAGCCTATGTCATACGTAAGCCTTTTTCCATGGGATAAGGATAGCGGTCTAGCAGTAGACAGACATGTTGACAAGGGTTATCAAAAATGTGCAGTTTAGTATTGACAGTCTAATTACACAAAGGGGATTAGAAGGAATTAAGCACCCGAGTGGTCTGGTTTTTTTACAAGGAGGAAGAGACGATGGTTTTGTGTCTCAAGGGGATAGTGAAGGCTGTAATTAAACAAGGCACTTAATCATGTTTCTCCTATATTTAAAGTCACATGTTATGTTACAGTTACATTTCAATGCTTTGTTAATATAGAGCACAAAGAGCTAGTTGTATTCCAGACTATGTCACACAACCCCTTTTCATTCATAACCTTTTAAAAACCACGCTCCTGGTTTATGTTTTTCAATTAAAAAAATAGCACCTGTTGTTTTCCCTTGATGGTCTCTTTTGACACAAGACATATTAGGCCAAACTTTTTTCGATTTCCATTCTGTGCTACCCTATTGATTTAACTGAAATTTGATGGCTGAAATGAACACAGAATTGAGCCTGTTCATTTTACATTCCTCTGGGTCTCTATCCAGGTCTATTTAAAGAAGGAATACTCTCTAAACATAATATTGCTTTACAGTGTAATCACATTTGAATGCTTTGTAATGATGTGGAAGTCTTAATCTTCTATCAAAGTTTGAAGTGTTGACTTTGAGCACAGCTCCACAGAAAAAAAGATAATATGAAGCCAAACTACTGCCAAGTGTAGGGTGTGTACAAGCATTACATTTCTGTTGATGGAATCCTTTTAGTTCAGTAGAAATGCTTGGTGGACAAGCATTCACAATGCTTTTGGCCAGTGTAAAAATGGGGCACTCAGTTAAATCTCATTAGACAAAGTTTAACTCTAGTGTGATGGGGTTAGTCAGGTTTCTTAAATACTTGTTCAATTCTGCTATTGGTATAAACTCCCTTGCTGTTATCTGGGCATCCCAACATGCATTGCTCTCTCCTATCCCACTCGATTTCACCACTCAGCCATACTCCACTGCTCCAGCTGAGTCACAGGTGAAAACCCTCCCACTGGCAGCTCCAGGGATGGAAAATCCTAGCCTCCCTCTTAGCTCTAGGACCATGTTGCTGTTCACTCCTCCAACTCTGAGCATGCAGGGGAAAGCCAACAGCTGGACTTGCCAGCACACCATGGACAGGATTGATAACTTGCCCACTCCATTTTTTTTTTTTTTTTGCCAACAATCTGCCAACTTTTTTCTTTTTTTACTGAAAATAATTTTTTTAAATAATTGTATTTTTAATGTAAATATAGCCTTTCCACTAGGCTCTGGATAAAAGTGAAATGGATGGAGTTTAAATTTAGAGTTTTAACATCAACTATAGTAAAAAAAATGGCTGTCAGTAAAAAGTTTGCAGATTGTCAGTAAAAAAGAAACTTTTGTGGGGATTAGCAGCCATACTTGATTGCAGCAATGGTGTAGGGAACCCAGGGGTCCCCTTCTTATTCCCATACCCTGACACCCCCAAACACATCACATACCATGTTGTCTTCCTCAGTCCATCCTCCAGCTGCCCCCACCGCAAGATCCCAGTGGCTCTGGAGTATCCGCCTGCTCTGCCCTGCTGTGTGCCCTGCCAGCACTGCTGGGGCCAATCTCTATGGCAACCCCAGTCTTGTGCTATCACAGTGCAGCTGTGGCTTGGGTCTCCATGGAGACTGACCCTAGCCATGCAGGCAGGGGCTGCTAGGAAATGAAGTCCACCTGCTGACTGGATCCGACATTTTGCCAACCCCTGGTCTACAGTAAGCATTCAGCTGGATGAAGACTTGTATGAATGTATATCGGAAGGGTTTTCAGCCACTTAATTTAAACTGTTTAACATCCACTGGATCATTTGAATGCTTGTATGTACCCATAAATCATATCAGTTAGTAAACTCATGCTTTATTAAGGTTAGAAAAAAATCACTGTGCATGTTTTCCTTTCAAATCTTTTACATAGCCAAAAGTCTGGAAGAAAGGATATGAACTCTTGTGCTCAAAATCTGAAAAAAATTCTGGTTAGTTGATGCTACTAAATTTTGGAAGCATCTTTCACCTTATCAAAAGACAAGTTCACATTTAAAGATTGTATACACATTGAGTACATTTTCATTGGAACTATGCTGAAACTTTTCTTGTGCAGGTGTTCGTATTTAATTGCCTTGGTGAATATATGTTTTGCATAAATGTATTGTATGAAGATTTATTTGCCTGCAGATTTATTAAGCATTCAGTGGTGAATAAAATAAGCAAATTGATTGCTTTGCCCAATTTAACTCCTTTTAAGGTCAGTGGGAATCTTCCATCCTTTTAGTGGGGAAAAACAACACAAAGTGTGGTGGAAATTATAAGCATCTGTAGTGAAAAGTTAGGGTAAGGACTAGAAAAAAAGGTTAGGGATGAAAGAAAGAGATGACAATGACAATAATAATCCATATGTGACTCCACAATAAGGCTGTACACAACTTGGTTGCTCTGATAAAGAACGCCATTTGTTAAGTATCACTTTTCCTTTTACTATCTCGTGTGTGGTATGTCTCAAATGAGATTTGGAGTGGAATTTCAATTAAACCATAGAAGTAGATGCTTAACAGTTATAAGAAGAATATTGAAAGCTTTGGGGTAGCATTGGAAAAAAAGCATAATGGCATTCACGAGAGAAGTTTTACTAGGAGAACATAAAATGTTCAAATGGGATATTGTTGAAGAAGTCCAAATGCAGTCTGATGTGGGACTGTAAGAAGGATTTTGATGGCAAGCACAATTATTTTTTGATTTTGTAGATGGTTACATTAAGGGAAATGTTTATAACATAGAAAAAAAAAACCTAAGAAAAAATGTTGACAATTACATTATGAAACTTGCAGGATAGCACAGGTTTGCAATCTAGCATAGACTGAGGGTACAGGATTCATATTTGCACATTACCTGTTAATGAAGCATTTTAGATTGGAGATCAGGTCTCCCTCTAATTATACTTCTAAGACTATTTGTGGGTTTTTGTTTTTTTTTTAAATATTAGTAGTAGTACATGTTTTTACCCCACTTTTGCCTACTGACATTCAACAACATATTCCAGAGTACCTAAGTGATATCAGTAGGATTTAGGCTCCTAAATACTTTTGAGGACCTGGGCCTCCAGGAACATGTAGACATATTCACTCAAGGTCTGCACCCGAAGTGGAATGTATAGCCTCAAATTCCCAATGCCTAAGCTTCCTAAAAAAATTATGCATGAAGAGTTAAGAGCCTAAGAATAGTTAGAACCAAAAAAAGTTCTCATAAACACGGAGAGATGTCTAAGATAATTCATAAGAAATGTTGAAGAAGGAAGTATTTAAGTCCTTTCTTTAGATGGGATTAACAGAACTGAACTCTTTAAAAAAAAAGTATCTTAGGAATTGACATTGTTTCTATCAAAAAGGAGGACAGTGTTACTTTAAAAAAACCCAAAAAAACACAGGCAGAAGTGTCCACACCCCAACAATCTATTGATTAGAGAACTCACTCGGGATGTTGGAGACTTGGGTTTAGTTTCCTCCTCTGCCAGAGTGTGTTCAAATGAACATTTCCTATACTTTAGGAGTTTGCCCTAGTTACCAAGCTATGGCCTAATGTTGACTTCTCTCAACCCCTCATTTTGAACCTGTTCTACTGAGCAGAAAATCATTTGAAATTGATGGACCAGAGATAGAAGGGGAGCATACTAAGCTAGTGATTAGGCTAGTGATTCCAGATACTTTTCATGAAAACATCCTGAACACTGAAAACCTCCATCCTTTTTTATTTTTTATGTGATATTAACTACCTTCTCAGACTAAGTACATTTCAAAAGAGTAAAAATAATTGTAAACCTAAGATGATTTTGTTCATATAGAGAAAATGTAGACAATATAGTCACTTTCTTTAAGAAATGGAAGTATCAACTTAAAAAGGAAAATTCATTGTCAACAGCTGTTAATTATTTTGTTTCTTACTAGGATTTGACCACATATAAATAAAGAATAAATAGTGCACATACAGTGCTTTCTAGCAAGCCAATGAAAATCCAGAAAGTTCAAACAATTACAGTGTTGACCATGTTAAGTACAGTTGTGCTTCTGGACTTTTTTTTTTTTTTTTTTAATATAAAGATCTGTGGATTCTATTGGTTTGTAATATTGTAATGAATTCTATTTTACCTCAGTAGGAAAAGCATCTCAGCATATATGACAAATAGTGGATATGTTAACATTACCAAGGATCCCTTCCATGGTCAGATAGTTGCTATTTTCACCAAGCCAGGGAGGAATAATTGCATCAGGTATTGTCAGTAAGAGGATATAATTAGCTCAATAAAGATGGTACAGGGACAGTCGCTGAGCTTCCTTAAGTAATTGTGAAATATAGTACCAGCCAATAGTGTATTCCAGAATGTCATAGTACTGGTAGTCAGGACACCTACGGGTCATTGCAGAATTTGCCTGCTGGTGGTCTTAACCATATTTCTAAGCAAGAGAATTTTGAAAGAATTACCATCGAGTACCACTATGATACATGTTTACAGTACACCTTGAAAACACTGGAATTGAGCCTAGGGTAAAGGTGAAATAGATACTTCATAACTTCAGGGATATCTCTGATATTACCCAGAATCCTTTCTAGCCCTCCTATTGAAGCTGTTTCACTAGGCAACCAGGAAGAAAAGATATGCAAATCCAGGAGAAGGAGCATATCCTAGAGTGAGAATGATTCAGTGAGACAGCTGCTGTCCTGGAGATAAGGGTATCTTGGATTCCTGCCATCATTTCATTTTCTCCCCCACCTTGATTGATAAATGGCAATGGAATACCATTTGACCCATTGAGACTGCTGATTAGGGGCAGGGACAAAACACAGGACCCCTCCCTTACAGGACATGGGCCATCTCACCAAGCTACCTTCAGGAAACCTTTAGCAGTCATGCACTAGGAGTTGTAACCATGTGTTCCTGGCATGCATTTTTATAGCAATTATTGTACAAGAATCCTTAAATGTTGCCTAGCATAAATCCTTACCTAGATTTGCCTAACCCATCCAGACCCCTGTAGCCAAGGAAGGGTTCCCATTTTTTTTTCTAATCTGTCTGTGTATAGAGCTTTTAGACAATTATTCTTAGTGTCTTAAAAGTCCCTTGAAGTTCAACTTCTCAACAGGAAAGAAAAGAGTAGAGGATATATAGACTACCCAAATTCCCATTGGAATCAAGAAGGGAAAGAAATGCCTTTGTTGCCTCCAAAGGGGCTAGTTAAAGAGTTGGAATATTCCCTTGGAGATGGAAGCTTATTGCACACACATCGTGTGGTCAACTAATAAACTAAAACACAAGGTATGCTCATTTTGCTTCTGGTTAGCTTTGGGATCTGATTCCAACGTGCATGTTTTAGTATATAGCTGGTGTTATAGATAGAAAACTATAATATTTGGTAGCGACATAAACGTCATTGCATTGGTTAAATAGCTATTCTATATGTTTAGACTAAAAAACAGTGCATTTTATATGTTTATATGAAAACACAATGTTTGGGGATTGAGTTCTGCACCTTACATTCTGATTCAGATTATTTATTTCTGATATTTTATTTTTTTTTCTACAGGACAAGTCATTGAATTCTTTCAAACTTTATGTATTTCTTAAGTGACCAGCTCTTTAGATTTGGGATGAACAGGGCAGAACCTTGATAACCCCAAATGTTAAGTTCTAGGTACAGTAAAAATTATGTATCGACTGCTGCAAAATTAAAAGTCAGGTCATTGTGTAGACTGCTACTCCATATTTATTATCCATATAATCATAACATACTTTTACATGAGTACCTGATGGATTAATCCATATTTGTCATGTATGCTAGATGCTAATTTTTTTATCATAGTATCATATTTTCAGACATTGACAGTGGCATGATGCATGAAATTCAAAACCTGAACAAACGAACATTTATATTGAAAAACATTACACATTCAACAAAAATCACTCTAAGATGCTCCAAGGATATTCTCTTATGATAGGTTTGTTTTTGCATCCATTTGTTTTAAATATTAAAAACTAGGATGTCAGTTTCATTTGTTAGTAAGAAACATATTACAAGACTGCATTATCTGCCAGTTGCTCACCAGCAATTTCATTTTGTGGGGTGGTAATTCCCTTGATGTGCAGAAAAGTAGATGGTTTGAATTTCTTGTGTCCTAATCTAGCATTATCCTTTTTGAAAAGAAAATATATAATTTTCCTGCAATTTAAAATTGTCTTCTTAGCATGTCAAAGTCACCACACATCAAAAAAACAGTATCCATAGTGATTAAAGAATAACATTATGGGCATTGTGGCTAAGGTTTTCTGTGTTTCATAGGAACACATCACTTCAGATCATTTGTTCTTCAATAATATTCCTCTATGTAAGACTTATTTATTCTGATCTTCAACCCTATCTAGGAATCACCATAATTCTGAAAAAGAAAATAAAACACTACTTATTTTAGGAAATGGAATTAGACTAACAAGCATTTTTCAAAGGGAACATTATTGACACATGACGAGGAAAGCTAAACTAATCTATAATTAATTCTGCAGTTGTATAACATGTTTCAGCTTGAAGAGCCTATCTTTTTCTCTGGAGTGCAAGCAGGTTTCTAAATTGACATTCTGTGGGGCTGGGAAATGTATAAGACAGAGATGAAAATGTATTTGTATTCTCATAAAGTAATAAATGATCTGTCATCATTAATAGCCACCGGAAAGGGTTGGCAACTCAAGCAGAATAAGTAAGAAAAGAGCATGACAGCCTGTCACTGCCTAATGAAGCCAAGAGATTAAAGGTATTCAATCATAGTATTTTACTAGTGCACCTGGATTCTCTTTATTAAAAAGACATTTATCTAATGATGCATAGCAAGGTATTACCAGTAATTGAAGATGATTTTACTGATAGGAAGTGGATTGTAAAGGAGCAAAGGAGGAATAGCCCCATATTATAATAAGACTGGAGCACACTGTTGTGCAGGCCCTGACTCTAAAGTCTAGTTCTGTAGAGTCTCATATACATGATTAACCTTGTATATATATCAGTAGTCCTGTTGAGCTTAATTTATGAAATGTAATACAAGTATAAGAATCAGGTGGCTTAAAGAAACAGAGACTATGCTCAGAACGTGTGTGTTTAATGAGAATGTGTTAAAAATAATGGGAAAACTATTTGCTACAAAACCTGCAGAAGTCGACTGATATACATTTACTGATTTTCAGAGGATTTTGCATAAGATCACAAATAAATTCAAAGTTGCAGAAACTGTTTCTGGAGGTTCCAGGAGCACAAAGGAAGTCAATTTATCCAATAGATGACCTCCTGCAAATCATTTATGCGTATTTACAACATTAAAAAAATTGCTAGTGAAAGCAGCTGATTATAATGTCACAGCTTTTCTTAATTGTCCAACATAAGAAAAATATGAATCTTAGAAATATTGCTGCATTTCCTCATGCAGTAGGACACTATTGTGCTGCATGCTCCCAATAGGATAACAAATAAAACTGACAAAGGCAGAAAAGTCATTTGTCTAATGCTTGTACATATAAAGCATTGTGAAGAGTGACAAATTTGTCTTCATGTGCAAATTTGCCAGTTTTTGTAGGGAAAAAATATCTCTCTGAAATCATCATAAAATATTCATTTATTTTTTAAGTTTACATCTTATTATTTATAGAAGGAAAAACATGTAATGAATATTAATTTATTTTAATTAGGTTTCTGTTCAGGTTGTACACAAAAAATAGTTAATGCAATACTTAAGCTTGAGATATTGACTATATGGAAGTCAAAAGAATCAGTTTCATCAGATTGCTATTATATGAATTCATTGTATTTTCTGAAATTCCATACATTATGGGTGAGTGAAGTGTAAAGAAAATGGTGTCTCTCAAATGAGGGGAAAGGATTTTTTTTGGACCAACTGCATGTTTGGAATAAAGCTAGGTAAGCTATTGAATACAAAGCGTTCTTCAGGTTTGAGGAAGAAAACAAGCCCAGAGACTGTTAAGAGCTGTGAAGTTGGAAGATGGAGAAATCCCCAGGGGTAACAGAGAAATAATTAGCAGTAGAAAATTTTGATTCCTGGGCAATCAGGGCCTATCAAAAGGAAAGAGGGTCATCATCACCTGTAGGATGTTGGAAGAATTTCAGGAATCAAGGAGATTATAGTGTGTCATAAAATTAATATTGATGTTCAATCCTTGGTTCCTAGTGTCCACCCAGACACTAAGTTTGGTTCCCAAGTTTGCCTTTTAAAGGTGTTTCATAGATTTCCTTTGAGCATGAAGAAAGTCAGGTCAGAAAGGCGGTGGTTGTTCTGAAGAATATGCTCCTAAAGGTGCATGTGTGTGTCTGTTCTTTATAATTTTTTTTTTTTTTGCTGTGAGAGTTCGGTCTGGTGTGTAGTTGCTATTTAGTTTCCCTCACATAGTTACCATGAGGGCACTTGGTGCATTGGGTCAGGTATATAACGTTTTCTGAAAAGCCTATGTAGGATCCGTGGATTGTGATGGGTTTGTTGTCAGGGGTGTTGATTTCAGTAGCAGTGGAGATATGTTGATAGTTAAGCATTTTTTGCTAAGGCAAGGCTCTGTTCCACTTGATGTCTGTTGGGCAGTGGGGATTGTATGTCTGATGATGGGTTGGGCAAGGTTAGAGGGCTGTTTGGAAACCAGGAGCAGAGGGTCTGGGAATATTTCTTGCAAGGTCTAATCCTTATTGACTAAAGATAGTAGTGACTTGATGGTTCTTCTAATCAGTTCCAGTGTGAAGTGGCAAGTGACCACCAAATGTGTGCAGTTTCAGGGGCATTTATTTATTAGCAGGTTAGTGCATGGTATTTGGGTGGCTCTTTAGACATGACCTGTTGCTCTACTGTACAGTCCTTGTTCTAGAAAGGCAGATTTTAAGGTGGACAGGTGGGCATCACTAGTGTTCAGGTAAAGTGGTATCTGAGGGCCTGACTGAAGGTTACAACTTTTTTGGCGTGTATGGAATAATTGCTGCTCTAGTGGATGTATATAAGGTAGTCTGTGGATTTTTCTATATAGTGGCTTGTAGGGTGCCATCCCAGATATGGATCATGTTGTTTAGAATGATGTGACAGTAAAGTAGGAGTATTCCCGAGAAAGTTTTATCAAAGGGTGATAGTTCTTAAACTTGTAGTTGATATCAGTGAGTGCAGATGATGAACAGATCCTCTATATAATGCAGGTATAGTGCAGGTTTGATGGGGCAGTTTACTAAAATTCTTTCTGTAGGTGGCTCATGAAGATGCTGGTTTATTGAGGGGGCCCATAGCTATACCCATGGTTCAGAGGAAATGTCAATTGTTGGAAGCATAGTTTTTCTCGCTTTGCTACCCACCTTGCTGCTCTCAGTGCTTTTTACTTATTGTGCATTAAAATAGGTTAATGCACACTAAGCATCACTTAAAAAGCATCCTCTTTATTTAATGTGCATTAAGCCAGGCTAGCATGCATCTTCCTAGCACCTCACAATAGAGGTTGCCTGTACAGGAGCGCAGAGGCTGTTCCAATGCACTGTAATTACAGTGCATTGGAGCAGACTCAATTAATCGAGTCCTCTGGAGCATGGTAATTACCGTGCTCCAGCAGCCTCACATGTGTTGTGTATCAGCATCCTCATGCTTCCAAATGGTGGTGGGGGCGCTTAAGCTAAAGTTCATCAACAAGTTTTAGTTCAAGCACCCTTGCCAAGATTTTGAAGCAAGGGAAAATGATACACAGCACTCTGCAGTGCTTTCAGTAGAGGAGCTCTTGGAGCCACTGTAATTAACATGCTACCTCCCTGCCCCCACAGCATTTAGAAAAGTACCTAGAAGTACTAGATTTAATGTGCATTAAGTAAGGCACATTAATGGACACGTAGGTTGCCCTTTGTGTTCTAATTGTTGCTTTCTATTCAGAAGTTCTGCTTCATGAAGTCCCTTCACAGTATCTGATGAAGTAAGCCTTCTGCTTACAAAGCTTATGCAATATACCTTTGATTTAGTTAGTCTAGAAGGTGAAAAACTACTTTTCCTTCTGCCTAGATTTAGAGCAGCGTTTCCCAGTGTAGAATCAGAAAAAATATATGCCTTAAACTTTGATTATTTTAGTTATAAAATGACATAACCGCTTTGTGTAGAATTGCTGGCTCTGTACAGTAGAACAGATAAGGGCAAGTGTTTGTTCTTTGTAACTCCTCTGCAACTGCTTCGCTCACCGTGGCCTTGAAGGTAGCAAAAAAAAAGTATATACAAAGTTAATTTCCAGGTGCAAGGAGATTTGTGAACTAACCTCGCCTCCCCCATTAGTTCCTATCCTGATTACAGCAAAGAAATAATGAAGTAATGTTATAGCCGCTTTTCATGCTAATTTCACTATATGATCACGTGAGTTGTAAGCAACTGTTAAAAAGTATATAAGCCTCCTGATTTTGCTCTTGGGGGGGGGACCCCTTCCAAGTGCTTGGGAAATCCATGTCACTTTGGAACTCCCCCTACAGCTGTAGTTTCTTTTGAATAAAAGCTTCTGCTGACCTGACCCAAAAGTATGCTGCGTGTGTTTCCACGACACCAGCCTTTTTCACCCCATGGCATACTTACCTAAATAAGAAAGCACCACAGCACACTAGATGCAGAGCAGGGGAGGGGGATGGTAAGCAGCCAGCTGAATGCCAATAGGGAGGGGAGGTGCGCGGCCAGCCGGATAGCATTTTGGGCTGGAGCCACACCCCCCTGCCTGGCTGAAGCCATGCTCCCTGTCTGTCTGTGTCTGCAGCAGCAGCAGGCAGAGGGTATGGCTCCAGCCCAAAATGCCGCAGCACACCTAGACATGCCTGATGGCACACCAGTGTGCTGCGGCACATCAGTTGAGAAACACTGATTTACAGGTACATCAAATGAGTGCAACACTCTCAGAGCACATCACTATTCACATTCATTTACATTAACTTAATTGTTTTCTTTCAGAGGAGCATAGTGGTAAATCGGACTTGTACATTTCAATTACCTCTGGTTTAGAGCAGTGGCATCCAACTTTCTTTCCCTATGGACCAGATAAGTGATGCAAAGTTGGTCTGCACACTGAATCCCCCACAGTCAGCACATGTTTTTGGCCTGTAGGCCCAATTCCATGCACCCATATCCACCCAGGCACCATCTTGATCCAGCCTTATTCAAGACATACCAGCCCAATCCCCATGGGTGACTGGTGCCGCCTGAGTCAGGGGGGGCACTTGCCCCCCCCAGCAGATAGTCAGTGACTGAGAGAGGTCCCCCCATGGCCAATCCTGCCAACCATATGCCTACTTCATCTACAAAATTAAATATTTCCTATCATAAAGCCATAAATAAAAACAAACAAGTGAAATGAACATTGACAGTCAGTTTGGTGGCATTTTAAAGACTTCTGAACAAATTTCTGTTTATATATAACTTATACAGGCTTCCTTCTAAGAATATATCCTACTCCTCCTTCCTAAATTATCTATTTTCAAATGCTCTTCTGTTCTTCTCCTTTTTGAGATTTGCCCAGTTAAGTCATCATTAACTAGAAGGATGATACCTTGATTTCTGATTAAAATCAATTTGATCTTTGCTTTTCATCTTTTATGATATACGAAGGATTAACCAGATATAGGGTCCAATTTTGTAAAGCATTGATGTCCGCTTGCACTAGATGCTGAGGTTATTCTGTCCCTTGATAAGCTCCACCATTGCTGGGAATTGAGGGCATTTAACACTTAATTGGAATGTTCAGTATTTTGTGGGACTAGGCATTAATCAGTTTTTGCTTAACCATACCATATACTTTGCCTAACTATACATGCCTTTGGTAGTATAACTAACATTTTTCAAGGAGTAGGATGCTGCTCAATATCAAGAAGCTGGTGCCATCTTCCATTTGGACCCCATCTACACATTACATTTAAGTCATGACTAACCAGGTAATTACACCTTAAGTGGTCACCCAGCCCCATGTTCAATCAATTAATGGTGCAATAAAAAGAGGAATAAGCTACAAAGTAATGCCACAAAATAGGTATAATAGTTTTGTAGCTGCTTCCTATCACACAACTAATTGAACATGTGGCCAGGGGCCCCTGTGGCTGGGAGCCCTGTCAGCTGTTCAGAGTTCCCAACTGGGGGGACCCATATGCACCCCCAAGCCTGGGAGATCACAGGTAATAGGGCTCCCACCTGTATGTGTGTGTGGGGAGCGGGGCAGGTAGTGCATGCACCCCTGCTGTTGGGAGACCACAGCTCATGCAGTCTTACAGCCATAGGGTCTGTGGGGTGCCTCTATGGCTGGGAGATTGTATGAGCTGTGGTTTTCCAGCCACGATGCATCATGCAACTCTGCAGCTGAGAGCCTGATCAGCTGAGGAGGGTCCCAGCCATGGGAACTTGTTTTTTGAGGGTGGAAGGGGAGCAAACACCGGTAATATGGCATGATGGGATCTGATTCCCAATCCCACATGTGGCATTTCAGGAGGCATGATAGTGTGAATTGCATGTTAGACCCCCTCTTGTCTTCACTTGCACATGCAGAGGAACCCTTAGTATCACATCCTGGAATCCTTTACATTAGGAGTCAGCAACCTTTCACTAACACTAGACTAAATTAACAAGAGTGGTCCTACAAAAAGGCAGTTGTTATATTTTCTGCCACTGGAGGGAACATTCCAAAACTTATGTTAGGATATACTATATGTACTTGCATATGATATATATCTTTCCCCCACAAAATTGGGATATACACCTTAAACGGGGAACATACTTTTTGTTTGTTGGAATAAAAGTGTGGCATTGACTAAGTAGACACTATGACTCATAGTTGTCAAGATGCCAGCAACTTCTCCCTAAGATTGCAAAGAGCAGGGGCTCAGTCCATTGGTAACCCTCTCAAAGCCAGTGATGAGGGAGCAGTTTTTGGCTGAAAAGCCACTGAGCTGGCTGGGAGTGAATGAGCTTTTCTATGCAATCTGTAACATCTTGATAAGGCTTGTGGTGTAGAAACAACCCTTTATTATTTAAAAGAACTTATATAAAGAACTATTTACAGTAAGGAAGTAACTGTCTTGCTATTGCCTTCCCAAGGGTATGAGACATAGCCTTGTTGTTGTTCTGCCACCAGGATGTTCCTGCTGCTTCAATCAGCCTGTTTCCTGGGATGATACACTTCTTGGACCCACTTATGTTTCCAGGAGGACTTACTCTAAGTCACATTGTCCGCCATGACTTTTGGAAAAAAAATTATTTTTACATTCTGTCTTCCAAAAACAGAGTTCATATTTTATGTGGGGGTATACAATATGTAAGAAAGAGGGAAGGGGATTAAGTATGTTATTGTAAGCTTAATGAGATGGTTAAAATCTTTTTGCAGCCCAGATCCAGATGGTGGGTCATAGATTGCCAGCCCTTTTATATATCTCAATACTGATTCAACTCTCATTTGCCGAATTCATAATAAAGTTTCTCATGTGTGTAAGTAGCATATTCAGTCTCCCTATCCATCCATTCTCCCTTAGCCATATATTGCCCATCATCATGGTATTTTAATATCTTTACTATTTTTTTTCCATTTCAGTGAATTTCTTCTCTTCCTGTTTCTCTCCCCTCCACCTCCATTTCAGCCTGTGTCCGTTAACAGAACTGTTCTTCTCTTTGGTCTCATTATTCTCCAATTTTGAATATATTTTCATAGCGGCATAGTTCCATGTTCTTCTATTGGCATCATCTCAGTTTATTATTGCTTTGCTACATTTTATTCAGTTCCTTATGCGATTAGTATGGCTCAGGCATTCATCACTGATGTATAATTTTTGTGTGTGTAACCTCAGTCAAGCTGCAAGACACGTTAAAAAATGTGTTTATGTAGTCATTTTAGTATCCAAACAGGAGGAACTTATATTTAAATATTTGATGTTGGACTGAAGGAGCATCTGATCTTGAATTAATCTAATTCATTGGTAGGAATTCCATCAGGAGCTTTAATTCCATCACATATTCCAAACACATAATGTAGCAGAGAGCTCTAGTGGCAATAGGAACACAGAAAGGCAAATAAGGTGACCAGGACTTGGGGTTTTAGCGTTATGCACCAGGCATGCCCTGGCTGTGCCCCTCATTCTGGATATTCCAGCACTGATGGATGGCTGCATAGGGGGCTCTACATTTAATCCTACAAAAGGTCAGCAGACAGACACTGCATGCTTGGGGTTTTTAGGAAGCTTCCTTCAAAGTAATGTTTAACTTGGCCTTCTCTCTGATTATAAAGCACCGTCTACCTTACAGATAGCAAATCTCCTTTCTTTCTAATAATTTAATCAGGCCTAAAAAAGCCCAATTAGCTTGACTTTCCTTGGTCCTATGAATCTGAGCCACAGAGAGGAGCAAGAGTCCAGAATTTCACAGGAAAACACATGATCTTCACGACATTCACTGAGAGGCTTAAAGTATTTTATATTCAGATCTAGTCACAAACATTCATAAATTGTTGCTTCAATTCACAAAGAAGAAAATTGTTACACATCTTGTTTCTGGGGACTGGGACTGGGATGGGGTGGGTGATGAATGGGAGCACAGTTGTTCAGCATCAGCCACTTGCTCCTTTTCTTTTTGTGAACCATTGAAGAGCAGAAAACCTTTTTTGTGGCTATTCAAAGGGGACATGATACCACATAATGTTTCCCCCTCCTATCAAAGAACCACTCCATACAAATTATGCAGCAGATTCCCTATTGTATCAAAAAATGGTATGTAGGCTTGTAGAAAAAGGTGAGCCTTGGGAACAGCTGCTCAAATTACCATATTTGTAGAGTCAGCCAATGGCCAAATTTATAGATTGGTGTGTGTATTAAATCCTTTTGAAATTATTATACTCTACCTAGGGAGCAGCTAGGCAGATTTAGAGAAAATGAATGACCGACATTCCACTGATTTGCTTTGCCAGTATTTGATAATTCTTTTATATGGAGAATAGGCCTGTAGGCATGTGTGTTATGTTCAGCGTAACTGTGACCTACAAGATTTGTGGAGCTATTCATCTATTAATCTCTAATCTCTAATCTCTATTAATACATTGGCTAGGCCTCTTGGATATCTCAAACTGTTACAGGTTGTACCAGGAGTACAACTGGAATAGGTGAGAGCTGTACCAACCCTGAGCACCAGCTTAGTAGTGGTGCAAAATGGTGCTCCCACCCACCTGGTATCTGCAGTGTAGAGATCAATTTTGATTAAGGGGTGGTGTGAATGGAATCAAGTGATCAGTGAGACTATTCCATTTTCACATCCTAATTTACTGAACATGTAAGCAATGCCAATATTTAAGCAAACACTCAAAAAGTCTATCAAGATATTAAACAACCTTCAATGGTCCATATAGGTATTCTTAAATAGGCCTTCTGAATGATGAGCAGGGATCCTGGTTTTCTCTAATTAAAAAAACCCAAAAACAAATCCTCCAATTTTCAGGTTTAAAAAAGTAACCCAAAATCCAAATTTTTCTGTGATCAAAATGAAACACCGCTATGTTTTATCTATGTATTAGAGACATTTCATCTTAATCACGGAAAAATGTGGATTTTGGGTAACTTTTTTTAACCTGAAAATTGCAAAGGGAGGGGTGGGGGGGGGTGGTTGTTGTTCTTGTTGGTTTTTTTAATCAGAGAAAAGCAGGATCCCTGATGACTTCTCAGCTAGCCAGGCAACATCATGGCACCTGGGGTTGTGGTTCTGACGCATGGTCTCCTCTTGCTTGGTGATAACTTCTAAACTGAAGCTTTTTCCTTTTATACCATTTTATAGCCCTCTTTTATATTTTTCATATAGGGTCATGCTATAAATCCTCACCAATTACATGTTACAGCAGTTATTTCCTCATCAAATCTGTCACACACTGACTGCTTCTTTTTAACTTACTTCTCATCTACTGAGCCATCCTTAGGCTTGTTTTGCTTCTCTATTCTATCTTGTTTTTAGACATACTACAGCTATCTACATTTTGTTTTGCCTGCAACAATTGTTTACATTGCCTCTGTGCTCATTGCCTATGGCTCATTTTGCTTGCAGCTCATAGTTTCCATTTGAAAAAAAATGGCATTGGTTATGTCAAGGCAGTTTATAGGCCTACACCGGGAGAAAAGACAGTGCAACAACAAGGTTGCCCTATATCTTATTCACATGAGCTGTATTAATCTATCCTTGTTGCAGGTTTGGCCTCTTGAAGGCTCAAAACAAGTGTAGTGGCTTCTTAACCTGGCAGGGGAAATAACATGCATCTGCATCCAAGAAGGCAGTTTTTTCTGAACCACTGCTCAGGAGAACTGCTTTTCTGGTGTGGTTCAGCACCTGCCAAGGTGCAGCAGCTTTAAGCCCAGTTTATGGAAATGTGAGTCTCCTTTCTTGCTTGCCCTGAGGGCCTTATGGCTAAGCACCAGCAAAACTCGGGGGCATCCAAACCCCAAGCCTCTGGGCTTGGGCCTGCAAATAGGATGTCTACCAAAGGTTTTGGAAACATCTGAAGCCCCAGGTGTGGGTGGAGGATGTTTGCTGGTAGCAGGACCACTTATGGTTCTGGACGCTTGGATTTGGAATTAGTTTGGGCTAATTTGGCCTTGGATACAAATTATATTAAAAAAACCCAAAACTTTGGTTTTCATCAGCATATTTGCCTAACATGGATGTATATATATTTTTAGTCATGCTCAGTATTGGTTGTATTTAATCAACTTTCATAGTTGGTTTCTATTACTGTGAACATGCTGCTTTTGTCAGCAGTTTAATAATAGGCAATGTACTTCATGAGGTTTCCTTGTATGTGAAGGTAAAACAAGGGGCATGTCAGCTGCAAGGGTCCCCAAAGTATAGACTCTCCAGGGACCATCATTTTGGCACTGTCCCCCTCCCCCCTGCCCCCCCCCCCCCAATCAGACCAAGGGTAGGGCCCTCTTCACCCAGCCATAGTTATGCTACTGGCCAGTTCTGAAAGAAAGAAGACCAAGATGCACTAGAGAACATGTAGACAGATGTGGGAACCTAGTTTTTAGGGGAGGAATAAAGCAGATAAACTAAAATTACCATGAGACACCATAACAATTTGGGCAAAAAACTTGATTCGTGTTGTTATTATGGAGGAAAGTGAGCTCCAAGAAATGAAAGAAAGTATAGTTTGGTGGAATAAAAAAAATCATTATGATGAAATGCTTAATCCCTCTGCTTGAAACTTTATGCAGAAATTCTCAACAAATTAACACACCTCTTCTTATTACTGATCATTCTTTTTGTTAACCTGACAAACAAAGTGACATCCAGAAAGAAATTCTTGCAGGTGATACTCAAGCACATTTCTTGGCCACACTAACATTAAAAGCACAGACTTACAAACAATATGAAACGTTTAAAAATATTGAACCACTTATTCTAGTTTAAATCAGGCAAAGATTGACAAGAATGTTTTAGATTACTCCACAATAAAATGTTTCAGAGCAAGTGATTGTTCACTTGAGCTATTAGTTCTCCAGAGATACGATGCTACAATTACTTTGTCTAGTATTTGATGAGAAGGGCTATATTTGTCTCAGCACTGGTTACAGTATTCAGTGATTTGCATGTTGTAAGTGCTCATCTTAACATGGAAATCAAACCCATTTTTCACTGTCATTCTTTCTACACTGTGCTCTAACCCTCTGCAAGCTTCTCCCCCCAGTGCAACTCATGCTAGCCATTCACACTGTAATTATCTGAGCAGCCCAAAGCCCTGTGATTTATTGGCTTTATTCTATCTGGGATAAAATGTAAATCTGGATAATAGCTGTCATTTTCAGCTTCAGAGCTAGGAATGTGAGATAGAGATTGATTTTTAACTGTCCAATTCCATAGAACAGAACATTATGCAGTGTTTTATTTTAGCTTGTACTGAATGTCTGTTACTGCAGGCACAACAACATCTGATCATATCAGGGTGTCTAGCCTTTTTTAAAATGGTTTGTTCAGCTACTACCTTGGAATTCTTTATATACTCTATTTCAGGATAGGATTTAAGATTCTCAAACTGGATTATATTTGATGGTTTTGGGTCCTGAGTCACTGAAAAGTGTGAAAGAGCATCATCAGTCTATGAAAGTATGTAATTAAGCACAAAGAGTAGAAGGCTGGGGGATATTAGTGCGGCCTATTATGACATTTACCCCTTAGCTCCTCGTAACATCTGTATTTGTTTTATATCTACACATTAGCCTTTAGAGGTCATGCTGAAAACTTTCTTGTATTACTGCACATTAAAAAGACTTAATATGCCATACAAGCCCATTCTGTATTTGTATTGCAATTTTGAATATAGGGGATTAGAGCTAGACAGGATTTATTTGCAGTAGTGTATTATACAAATTGGATTTCACATAAACTGTAGACAACAAGATGAAAGAAGATGAAATAGCTGTTAATGTTCTGTGTTATATTGACATCACTGATCCTTTTTGTATGAGACATACGGCTAATGTACTCTTCCAGTTTACTTTGTTTCTCCGAGGGAAAAATCACCACAAGAGTAAAATATAACAGTTCTTCACAAATGTACCTTTATGAACAATAAAATAATTATTGTCATGCTAAAGGAGATACAGAGTACTAAAAACTTTACTGTTATCTTCATAGTCTTAACAAGGCAAAATTAAGATACTAGACATTATCACATAAGGTCCTTGGAGCTCTGGGCCTATACCATGAATCCATTTCTGTTCCACAGATCCACTTATCTTTTGTAGTTAATCTGGACAGGAAATGATTTTACATACCAACAAAAACTTTTTTTGAAAAATGGGGGGGGCGGGGAAATATTCAATTCTGCATTTGGAAGAAACCGACACCTTTTGGGATTTGTTTTTCTGTTGTGGTGAAAGAGTAGCTGCAATTGACTAGCCAACTACCTGCTTTATAGTCACTGTCCTGGGAAAAACAGGCAACCCAGGGTAAAGTCTCTGCTTTGCCTAATTTATTTTAGAGATGGCTTCTTCCTTTTTGTAGGAACAATTACATTTTCATTGAAATAGGGAGGGACTGATTCTGAAGAACTCATATAGCATGAGGGGAAAATGTGTTCAGATCACTTCATTCAATCAAGGACTTGAGCATGGGTTTCTCAGTTGATAGGTATGTGTATCAGTCATCGGTTAATCTGGGCATGCTCTCTGTGGCTTGGATCATTTTTTTTTTTTATTCTGGACCTGTACCCTTTCACAAAGCAGAAAGTGATGTTATGAAACAGGAAAAGGGAAAACACTATGCTAAAGAAAAAGTCTGGATGAAGAGTTTAAAAAAAACAAAAAAAACCCCCAAAAGAAATAATAGTTATGGTCCCCAACTTAATGCATGTACACACACACACACTTTTCAGTGTGCATTACTTTAAGAAAAAGTTTGGGTATACCAAAGCCTAATTTTTTGTACATAACAGGGAAAAATCCTTTATTATTTCTTAAATGTCTGCTGGAAAATGTAATTTGTACTTATTATCATGGTACACTCCATATTTTATATAAAGAACAAGTGTCATGGCATGGGGTCCTGCAGGATGGCCGTGATCTCCCCAAGGCCCCCTTACCGTGCCAACTTGGCCAAATGGGCACCCTTGATTCTCACCTGCCATGTCTTTGATGGAAAATGTAAAGTAGGGAGGCTGCCTTTAAGTCCTCTTGGACACGGTTGGCTGGACTCTCTGACCCCGTGGGCTCCTGGGCCCCTTCATGGGTCCCATTTTACAATGGGTGTTTTGGGGGCACCCTAGCCTTATGGGATATATGCATAGCTCCAACCATCCCTTTACCATGCCCCAAGCCTCACAGATGGTACCGACATTGTTTGGTTTGGGCCTTGTTGTAATTTGCCCCCCTTGTCCTCCCTGGGCCCTCCACAGCCCTGTGTGGCTCTGCACCTCTCTGGCTCTTGGGCCCTCCGCAGCCCCACCCCAAGGCTGCAGCCTCTCTGGCGCTGGGGTCCCCATGCTGCTTTGGGTCCCATATGAGGTCTCCTCCATCCCCTTATAGCCTCACCCAAACCACCAGTCTTATACAACAATAAACAAAATACATGCCCCTGGGCTGCAACATAAATTCAAGCTGTCCAGCTACAACATCATTCAAACCATACCAGGGAATACTCCATCCCTCAACAGTGTCAGAAGCTGCTCCTGCAGTCAGGCCTCTCCCCTTTGGTTGCTCTGGGGAAGCTCCTTCCCCTGTGGCTACCAGCAGGGAACTGACTTCTTGGAAACAGCCCTGGGATTTATATAAGAGCCAGGCCCTTCCCTTTCTGGTCAGCTGACCGCTGGCAGGTGTGGGCCACTAACTTATTCTGGCTGTCTTACTAACCAGCAGCTGGGACTTTAAACTCACTGTTAGGGCTCTTCCCCTAGCAGCTTCAGCTCTAAAGGAGCAGGGCACCTAAGTGCTCTGTGACAATGAGTATTGGTGAAATCAAAATGTAACCCTTCTGCTGGGCACCAGTTGGCAGCAACAAGGGCTGGGTCCAATTTTGGGATCTAAAATATATTTACTAGTGGGTTGAGGCCACACCCAGAAATCTGGGAACACTAAATTTGCCAAGGTGTCCTTTATAACCAAAAATCCCCTCCTCACAAACAGGATAAACACAAATATCCAAATTTATTACAGAGAACAAAGCAAAACCAAATAAAGCATTAGGACTTTCAATCACCATTAACATGCACATTTAATGTGCTTCTTGGTTCTTGCATTAATTTTTTTAATGCATTAATTGCGCACGTGGTTTGGGAGCCCACACCCAGGCTCTACTCTGCTGTCATTACTGCCAACTCCAGGCCACCCAGTGGGGCAGTGGTAGCAGTGCAGAGAACCACAGGGCAGCCCAGGTGTGGGCTGTTGTAGCAGGAAGGCACACACACAGAAACACATGAGCAGCCACAGCATGCACATGGTCAGGAATGCAACATAGCAGTGTATAGAGCAGCACCCATCAGGTAAGTCTGTGGAGTGGAAAGGGCAGGGGGAGAGGGAAGGGGTGAGAGGAAAGATCCAGGCCCCCATGGTGAGGGAAGGAGTGGGGCAGGGGCAAGGACTAGAATGAATGGGGACCCGAGGGTGGGATGGGTCATGGGATGGAGCAGCGGGTAACTTGTCTAGGAGTACGGGGGGCATGGATCCCTGCTGCTGTGTGCACCACTAGAGGGTCATGGGGGGGGGCATGTACCCCTGGGATTTTGTGCAGAGGTGGGCTGCCTACTATGGACTGGGGCTCTGTGCCCTGCTGCCTTTGCCCTGGCACTACTTGTTGATCCAGGCCTCAGTACACTATAGGCCTGGGTGGCTTTTTGCTCCCCAGTTCAGGCCCAGTTAGATAGGCCTGGGCTTCCTTTTGTCCTTTTTGTAGTTTATGTCCCAACCAAGTGGTGTGGTTGGGTGCTAGATGTAGTTCAGTCCCAAGCCAAGATAGGCCTGATCTTTCCTATGAGTTCTTTTTCAGCTCTGCCTAGTAAAACTGGGATTGGGACTAGTAATTTTGGGGAGTGGTATGCTGACCACTCCTCAAAGCTGCCATGGGAAAGTAGATGTCAGCTCTGTACCATGTCTCCAGGAGCAGTGGAGTCCCTTGCAATGCAGAAGGACCACACTGTCAAATAGCAACCTGTGGTGCAAGGAGCAGCTCAGGACTCTCCAGTGTGGGTCTCCCACTGTGGGTAGGTATAGGGGTGCAGGCCCCTGGAACTACTGATTAGGGAGCCCGAACATATTTTGTCTAAAATTAAATAATCATCACAAGATACACAAAATTAGATCTGGTTTAATAGTATCTGTGCAACCAGAATACTGAAAAATTTGAGAGAAATGTTCATACAACTTCCTGTTTATTTTGCTCTGTTTGCTTGCATAGCTACCAGGTTTTATTATTTCATGCATTTTGTGATAGTTGGGGAAAAAAAGTGGTAGAAAATAGTTCATGCATTTGGACCAGAGTGGTTCCAGGGCAGGCAGGGGCAGGGTGTAGAGTTATACTCCCCACCCCCTTGGATTCCTAGTCCACCCAAAAATTTAGAACCAACAGTCTGGCAGTAGCATCAGTATTTCCATTCAGGCAGCAGTGAAGGAGTCACTTGACTTCATGATTCGTTATACTCTATAGGATTCCACAGGTGTTAATGACCATCTCTTCTTTTTAGTGGTCCTTAGTGAGTCCACTAATCAAGTTGTAATTTCTTCTGCAATTCTGCTGTCTGTTAGCTGCTTCTAGAGATATAGCTCCTATTTCACAGCCCTGAAGACTGTTTTTAGTAAGAAACATTAACTCAGGTACAGAAATAAAATTTAGTGAAGCACTGGATGCACAATCAAGATGCTCAAGAAGGCCATATTTTGTTTTATGAATCTGTGAAGAGATGCACATTTAATTCTAATGACTACAGAACTAATGAAACAGCATCTTTTGATTTTGTTTGTCTAGGATGTTGTGTTTTTATACATAGCATATAATAAATTAATGCACATTCCAATAACGGGTTTTTTTTCTTTTGCTTCAATCTTGAATAATATAGCTCTAAGCCTCCAGTGTATTAGTAAAGCTTTCAGTTTCTTCTTAACTGGAAAAAAATGGGTGTTGTGTCATATGCTATGATGCACCACACCAATTGCACATCCCTCAACCCCTGTTGCTGTCATCTGTCATTATTAGTGCTTCTTTAATTAAAATCCTAGATCCATCCATGCACTTGAATAAACATCTTAACATCTTCTGATGTTAACTATGGCTGGTCTCAAGCATTCCAAAATCATAAGTTGGACCCGTCAAATGACAAGATCACATTAAAAATGATATTGATCAGTAAATAAAATCACATTAAATAAATAAATAAATGCTGGGTTCTTTTTATGCCTTACATTACTTAAACCTTTGGAACTGATATTTTCTAAATTACTAGGCAGGACAGAAAATTTAATTTAAAATATTATAGTCTTATATTTTTTTGGAACTGGGCTTTTAAAATGAAAATTAAATATAATTTGTGGGTGAACAGTGTTCTCTGAACCACAGCCTTAGCATCCTGAGATTTCCAATCAATTATTTATAAGTATTCTTATTATGCAATTATTTACTGAATATTTCAATACTTTTTTGTTTCTACTTGTTTTTGTTTTTTATAAAACATGTTTAATGGCATGTTGTTGTATGGAGTATTGGAATTTAAATGTTGTAGTGTGACAGTGCTGCTTATTTTATTTCTTCATGGGTGCTGGAAGTAACTGAAATGACATTTAGCAATGAAAATAAGCTTTAAATCTGAATTTACAAATCATTAAGAGACAGTTATGGCCAACATTAACAGAAATAGCTTTCTATCACACAGCATACACTTTGAATATGGATCTCTTGGCCACCTTTCTGGACCTCCTGGAGCAGCTCTGCCTGCACCCAGAGTGGCAGCACACCAACATGTGGTTGCCCCTCCCCATAGACACCTGGGTAGTCATCACCCTGCTGAAGCTGGCCATTCTTCCAGTTTCTACTGTGTGGGTCATCTCTTCAGCATGGGCAAGGCAACCACTGGGAAGGCCATCCTACAGTTGTGCAGTACCCTCCAGGATGTGCTAGGGCACGCTGTGATCTTTGTATATGACTCCCTGTATTGGGGCCCTGGATGGGACCCACATCCCTGCCACCTGTAGACCCCATGGAGACTGCCCCTACTATAGCTGGAGGAGCTTTCAGGTCATTGTTGACCTTTGCAGTGCCTTCAGCAACATAAGTGATGGCTGAGTGGGCAGTGGATATGATGCCTGCATGTTTCATAACTCTGCCCTGGCAGCCCTGGTGCAGAGCAGGTGCTTCAGGCCTCTAGATGGATGCTGTGGTGGTCCTGCCTCTCCTCATTGGGGATCCTACCTACTCACTCTTGTGCTAGCTCATACAGCCCCACAATGGCCAGTTGGTCCCTGCCAGACCCACTTCAACTAGTGCTGGACCCATACCCTGATGGAGTGTGCCTTCAGAAACCTCAAGGTAAACTGGTGCACCCTTACCACCCACCTTGGGTTGACTAAGGATAACATCCCTCAGGTCATCATCACAGTCTGCATGCTTCATAACATCTGTGAGGCCTAGGGGGAGACTCTTCTGTGAATTCTAGGTTGAAGAGGATGCCTGGTAGCAGAAACACTAGCAGAGGCAGCAACAGCAGTGCCCTGGGGCAGAAAAGGCTCCAAGAGTGCCCTCCACCCTACTGAGGCCCCAGCCAAGCTGCACACATACCACCCAAAGCCAGGGCTCCAGGTGCAAGAGGTGCTGGCTAACCACTTCCTCTTTCACTACCAGTTGTAGCCCACCTGGATGGTCACATCTGAACCACTGCCCACTACCCACCCCCACCATCATGCTCACTGTGGATAGTTCTAGAAAAAAAACACTTTAATGCCCTTACAACAAACAGACCCTCCTGGGTTCTATTTCTGGCCATCAGCAGCTGGTCAAGGAGGAGGGTCCAATCCTGGTTCCTCCTTCTGCAGAGTTGCTGCATCTCAGAGTGTGGGTAGCTGTGACCCTAAAGATGCATCCCAGCTGCTAACTGTGGCCCCTCTCCTACATACAGCTGCAGGACCTGCACAGCCATGAGAAAAAATGCTGTTTGTAAGGGTTTGCAACATTTCTGAGATAAGACCAAGGGCTGTGCAGTGACTGATCTTAGATCAGGGGTTTGGCATGCATCATTGCCCAGGGAACATGGTAAGTCAGCCAGGAAGCCCTGGGCACAGGCTGTCTCCAGCTGAGCCCCCTGTTCCTGTTCACTCCACAGGGGCCTGTGGGCTGCAGGGTGCTGGCTGCAGACAGCCTGCCTCCCTCGCCATGTTCCCAGGCTGGGGCAGGCCAAGCTTCTGGCAGCACCTCCTGCTGCTCCAGACCCTACTGCCTCCCCTTCTCCTGCAAGCCCTCTGATGCCCTGCACTTCCACACAGCCCATGGTGCCTATGTTCAGGGGGCACAGGGCTCCCAGACAACTGGGATGAGGATCTCCCCATGTCCCTGCAGTGGGCCTCTCTGGTGAGGCACCCCAGGCCCAGTTGCCCTCCCCCCTCTCCCATTGCATTGGTGCTACACTCTGAGTGTGCCCCTGGTGCATATGTCCCATGCTCTGTGCAAGGAGCTGTTAGCATGGACCAAGAGGTGCCTGACTTACTACCTCCTGCAGCTGCTGATTGTCATGGTACCCTGGGTGCATCTAGCAAAGCACCTTGAGCTTTGACAGTGGAGGAGAAAGCCTGGGCTGCCCCACAACCTCTGCCACTGCCTGGAGGGCTTCCTGTGGCTGTGCTACAAGTCCCTATCCACCCACAGTTCAGGAGCACATTGTCACCAGTATCAACATATTCTTTGCTGTGTGAGGCCTAGCTGTTGGGGCATGGGCTGCTGTTGGGGCATGGGCTGCTCAATAAAGTTTAGCATTGTCTCTGGCCTCCCTGTGTGCTGGGTAGCGGGGAGAACCTCAGGGCCAGAGGAGTGCAGCCAGGCTGGGTGGGGAGGAAGGGAGGAAGGGGGGCAGGGTCAAGGACAAGAAGGGTCCTCCCCAGAGTGTGGGGTTTACCATGTGGATAGGGCTGGCATGCCTGAATGCTCCAGTCAGTCCTGGCTGGTGGCAAGGGCATGTTTCTCCTGGAAGACTCATCTGGTGGCAGGGTGCAGTGTGCTGGTGCATGGCTAGCCCACCCCACACTCTCCCTCCCTCTCCCTGCAAGGAGGAGCTGGTGCTGCTGGCAAATGGCAGTTATATGGCCAGCTGTGCTTCATGGCTGGGGCTGAGGCTGTGAAGCTGTTGGGGAAGGTGTTGGCCTGGAGTCCCTGAGCTGCTGGTATAGGCTGGGGGCAGGAAGCTTGGTGGGACAGGTTGCTGGCACCCTGAGGGGACCTCCTTCAGTGACACATCACCATGGGTGCTAGGCTGGAGCGGGGGCTCAGGCAGGCTACTAGTGCCACTGTACACAACATGTCTGCAGCCTGGGCCCTGCGGTGCAAGGATGGCATCCAGCTGCCACATAAAGGTCATGGATTTGCGGGTACTCCCCACATGACAGTTGTGGTAGGTGATAGTGACCCACTGTGCCTACAAGGCCCTGACCTTTATGCATTTCTGCTGCACCAACTGTTCAGCCCCAGGGCTCATACTACCTTCAGGCTTTTAAAGGGCCTATGACTGGGGATGCCATAGAGATGGCCCGGCCTTGGGGCAGGAGAGGCTCCCAGCGCCAGGGCCCTGGGGCTGAGGTCAGGCTAACTCCCTAGTGGCAGGGATAACCAGGAGCAAATGTGCTTCCAGTTGGTGTCTACACATGCATTACTGTGCCATAAGTACTTGTGATAAATTTGCTACTTGCATTTTCAGGTAGCAAATTTACTCATGAGTAGCAAAGTTTACCGTGCAGTAAGCGTGTGCACGTGTAGACATGCTTGCTTACTGTGCAGTAAACTACACTACTGTGCAGTAAAGCATATAATGTAAAAACACCCAGTTAGCTTTAAAAATGGATATTTTGACTTGGCATCGTATTTCATACAAAACAAAACCAAGCACTAGTCAAAAGGCCAAGTCTGAGAAAAAAGAGAGGGGAGAAGGATCTCTACAATAACCTAGTGGTTAGTGTCATTGCCAAGAGTACCCTTCAGCCTAGCCCACTGAGCAGTCAAGAGAAGAAGATACATGTCACCAGAAGTCAAACAAGATATAGGACACATGACTCAGTGAGGATAGCTTCTGGCCCTTGCTCCTTCTTTGCTTCTAGTATTTTGGCATTTAATAATCATTGAATAAAGTGGATAGAGTGGAGTTGGGGTCAGGAGCTAAGGCCAGAAACCATGACCACCTTCAACAGAAAGGGTGAAGGATGCTCTGGGCAGTTCTTAATCTATGCACCACTGTTAGAGGACATAGCTGGGAAAGTTAAAAGATGCAGGAACAAACTTTTAAATGGGAAGTGGCAGTTAATGTCTGAACCAGAAGGGTACTGGATCAAAAGGCAGGATGTTGGTACTCCACCAGCAAACAATTTTTCTTTTTTTATTCTTTTTTTTTCCCCCTGTGACTTAGGGATTTGCCACAAATTACACTTAAGATGTGATTAATCACTTTTAAGTTATATCTATATAACAAGTTAAATCAATTAATAGCCTTATAAAAGAGGGATTAAGCCACAAATTTAGTCCACCAAAATGTTCAATAACTTTGTGGCTGGCTCCTATCCTGCCATAATTGCATGTGTCAGGTGTGCCCCTGTGACTGTGAGCCTGGATCAGGTAGTGGGGGTTCCAGACACCGAAGCTCTGGTGGATTCCCAGCTGCAGGAACTCATGTGGCAGGGCAAAAAGCACAATTGTGTGAATCATGCATCAGATCCCATCATGCCTTTACCTGCACAGTTGGCAGGGGTTTAATATTTCAGGGACTTGCACAGAGTTAAATGGATCTTTCCAGCTGGAATGCTTAGAAAGCTGAACAAATTGCAAACTGTGCTGGAGGAGCAGAAAGAAGGAGAGTTGTAGAGTTGTATATCTAGTCTGTATAAATGGCACAAAATGCCACATAAGCAGCTAAAGGTAGCCAAGTAAATGCCTGCTTACTCAGCTAAATGGGATATGGATTTATGTCTTAGCATCTAGAATTCAGGGAAAAATAACAGCACATATATATATATATATATATATATATATATATATATATATATATATATATACATACAAGCTATGCTAATATATTAATTAATAGTGTGTGTGTGTGTGTGTGTGTGTGTGTGTATGTGTAAAAGCAGTGATTTTCCTCCAAATCCTGGACACTAAGACACACATCCAGATATAACCACATTTATGTATATACATATTCATAGATTCATAGATGTTTGGGTCAGAAGAGACCTTAGCAGATCATCATATCTGACCCCCTGCCCTGTGCAGGAAAGAGTGCTGGGGTTAGATGACCCCAGCCAGGTGCACGTTTAGCTTCCTTTTAAAGACCCCCAAGGTAGGGGAGAGCACTACCTCCCTTGGAAGCCCATTTCAGATTTTGGCAACCCTTACGATAAAAAAGTCCTTTCTGATGTCTAACCTAAATCTGTCCTCCATCAGTTTGTGCCCATTGTTCCTAGTTACTCCACAGGGTGCCATGGTAAGCAGAGCATCTCCTATTCCTTGCTGTCCCCCACAAGGAATTTGTAGGTAGCCACAAGATCACCACTTAGCTTTCTCTTGTGGAAGATGAAGAGATCCAGGGCCCTCAAACTCCTCGTAGGGTTGTACCTGCAGGCCCCTAACCATAGGAGTGGCCCTCCTCTGAACCCTTTCAAGGTTGTCCACATCCTCTTCCAAAACTGGATGCAGTACTTCAACTGTGGCCTGACCAATGCTGCATAGAGGGGAAGCATCACCTCCCTGGGCCTGTTTGTCATGCACCTGCTAATGCACGATAAAGTGTGGTTAGCTTTAGTGATCACTTTGTCACATTGATGACTCATGTTCATCTTGGAGTCAACAGTGACTCCAAGATCCCTTTCCACTGCTTTGCTGCTGAGAAGGTCCTCCCCCAGCCTGTAAGTGTGCTGGTGATTCTTTTGTCCTAGGTGCAGCACCTTGCATTTGTCCTTATTAAACTGCATCCTATTCTGTTCCACCCACTTTTCCAACCTGTCCAGATCTGCCAGTCACTAATGAAGACATTGAACAGCACTGGTCCAAAGACCCCACCTCTTTCCAGGTCGATACCAACCCATCCATCACCTCTCTCCAGGTGTGACTTCTAAATATATTTGACACCCACCTGAGCATGTAATCATCTGTATCACAGTCACTCAGTTATCTATCAGAATATAATGAGATAACATATTCTTGGCCTTCTTAAAATCCAGGGAGATGACATACCCCTTGATTCCTGCATCTAAGCATTTTGTGAACTGGTCATAAAAGGAAACAAGGTTAGTCAGGCAGGATCTACCTGCCATGAATCTGTGCTGCTTGCCCTTTAGCATTGCTACCCCACTGGACTCCCACAAATGTGATCCTTAATAATTTTTCAAAGCTTTTCCTAAGGATAGAGGTGAGACTAACTGGTTTCCCAGATCCTCATTCCTCCCCTTCTTGAAAATAGAGACCACACTGGCACTTTTCCAGCCCTCTGGGACATGACCTGATCACCAAGAGTGCTCAAACAGCTATGCCAGTGTCTCGGTTATGAGACTGGACAATTCTTTCAGCACGCTTAGATTAAGATCATACAGCCTACTAAATTAATGCTAACAGTTGGTGAGCTGGTTTCTCCTTTATGTCTGTCTATGAACCAATTGGGAGATTTGTCCTGATCCAAGTTCAGGAATACAGAGGCAACGAACTCATTGAAGACCTCAGCTTTGTCCCCACTATCTGTCACTAACTGCCCTAGTTTGTCTTGTAGGGGTCCTATGCTACCCTGCACCTTTTTTTTTTTTTGCTCCCTATATACCTGAAGAAGGACTTCTTGTTGTCTTTAATTTTTGTTACCACCTTAAGTCCCATTTCTGCTTTGGCATTTCTGGATGCCTCCCTGCAATTGCGGGCCAAGTAGGTATACTCTGCCTTGGCAGCTACCCCTGCTTCCACAGCTTATATTCCTCTTTTTTTGCCTCTAGGCTTTCCTGGACTTCCCTGTTCAGCCAAGAGGGTTCTTTGACCCCTTTGTCCCTATCCCGGGGGAGAGCGAGGGAAAGAACCCCAAACACTGACTGGGGACCTCCTGGGGTGGGGAGCATGCATAAAAAGAGGGAAAAATACAAAAATAACTCAAAGAAAATGCTTACCTGCAGCAGGACTCGTGGTGCAGCCAGAGCAAGAAAGGAAAGCCTTGCTGGTCATAAGCTATGCCTTTATCTGGCTGAAACCGGCCGGTGATGTCATCGACAATCACCGCCAGTGGAGATAAGATGGGCTGCCGGAGAAGATGGAGGGAGAGGTGGAGCAGAGTTGGGGAGGACTCTGATGCTGGATACCATCTGGGATACCCTGAAAGAGAGAGAGCTGACAGGGGCTCTCTATACTCATGAGGAACAGCGTGGTGAGGAGACAGGGGAGCCAGAGGAGGCTCTCCGCGCCGATGACAATAGGAACATCAGAGGGACAGGAGAGCCAGAAGAGGCTTTCTACACTGATAGAGGTGGGAGCATCGGGGGAATGTGGGAGGTGAAGGCGGCTCCCCCTTCAGGTGGAGACAGAAGGGAGCAGCAAGGGGAGCTGAGGAGCAAAATGGCAGGAGGCTGGGTGCCAGCCCATAACATAAGAAGTAGCTGGGTACATGGGAAAATACCACAGGATGCTGGAAGCTGAACGTTTCTGACAGTGGGGAAGGATGGAAGCGGCACATACCACACGCGGCAGAGTGAGGGACGAAATGACCCAGGGCAAAGGGCGGCAGTCTATGTTGGCCATACGATGGGCCAAACACCATGATCATAGAGAGTGAAGGTTACTCTGATATCCTAACAGAAGGGCAGGGGAAGGGACTGGATGGGTCCTTCCCGGATTAATTTGTGTTGTTTTTTCCTTTTTCGTTTCCCCCTTTTGGAGGGGCTGAGAGATAGAGTGAGGCGATACAGGCAGGGTAGCCTGGTATCATATTTTCCATTGTCTTCCATCTTTTATTTGAGCACTGGTTAAACTCAGAGTCCCAGGCTGGGACTGCGTTGAGACAAGAGGGAGTGATTTTCTGAAGCCCTATCACAGTCTGAATTAGTTATATTGGGAAGCAAGGCCTAGACCATAATAGGGCTATGAAGGCCACCCAGTTACAAGTATTCAGCATCACTGTGGGTACAGCCCAGAAGACCCGGTGACCCGCCGGAGGTTGGCATGAGGTTGGGGTGTAGGGGAGGTGGAGCCCCACGGACGACCACCTGGCGGACTTCCTACTGCAGCAGAGCCCTGGGTGATTGGCCCCCCCACTGGTATAACACTCAAAGTCATGGCAGAAGAGATCGGGGGAGGCCACCCAGGTGATAAACAGCTGTCCACCAGCCTACAGGAGACTATAGGGCATCCGCTACTGGCCACCCAGACCAAGGCCTCATGTGACCGTATGTTTGAGGCCAGGTGGGCACAGTCCCCTTTCTTGCTCAAAAGGTTTGTCTCCTTCTGCACCCATAGGATTGCTACCATTAGGAACAACCACCGTTCCTGGACTCCTTTTTCACCAATTCTCTTGTTCTTCAGTGCCTTGCTAACTAATCTCCTAACCTCATGGAAGTTAGCCTTTCTGAAGTCTGGCACTTCTTCCCTACTGATTATCTTTTCCACCCTATGCCAGATAATGAATTCAATCAAGTGATGGTCACTGTCCCCTAGGTTACCTTGTGTCATTAGATCCCCCACCAAATCATCCCCTGTAGCCAGGACCAAGTTCAGTAAAGCATTTCCCCTAGTGGGACTATATATCTCCTTTGTTAGGTGAAGGTCCTGTATGCAGGTTAAGAACCTACTTGGATGGTTGGATCTAGCTGACTGCTCCTCCCAGCAGATGTCTGGGTAGTTTAGATCACCCATGACAACCACATCCCTTGACTGTATGGCCTCTGAGAGCTGTCTGGAGAATTCCAGGTCCAAGTTCTGCTCCTGATGTGGTGGCGTGTAGTACACCCCCACTACCAAATCCCTTTAGCTCCGACCACCTTGCATTCTGACTCACAATACCTCAATTTGTCCCTCCTCTGGTCTCATCTTGATTATGTAAGATGTATATTGCTCCTTCACATAGAGAGAAACACCTCCCCCTTTTCTCCCTACTCTATCTCATTTGTACAGCCTATAGCCCTCAATGCTTACTGCCCACTCATGGGTAGGGTCCCACCAAGTTTCAGTTAGCCCAACTAGATTGAAGTTCTTGTTTGGAAGCAGGAGTTATAGTTCCTCCTGATTGTTTCCAAAGCTCCTAGCATTAGTGTAGAGACATTTGACCCCCTCGATGGGTGCCCTTCATGCCCCACTGTCCTGATGCCCATTGGGCCCCTTAGTACTTACGTGGGCTGTTCCAGTGCATGGTTCATGGTTTGTTGCTCTTAGGTTCTCACTGTTGTCTGCATCCCCATTCCCCAACAAACCTAGTTTAAAGCCCTGTGTGTGTGTGTGTGAGTGTGTGTGCATACACACATATGTGTATTTAAACCTCCAGCCTACAGTGCCTTGTATAGTTCTGTGTATATGCTTTATTTATTATTAATATAATTGATTTTGATGATCTTTCATAAAAATCTGGCAGTGGGTTTCCCCGCCCTGCTGGTCTATTGTTGCACAACACTTCCCTGCTGAGGGAAAGCAGATGCAGAAGAGTGGCAGCCTTTGCTCTGTGCCCAGCAGAAAAGGTGAGAAACTTGACTGCACCACCAGACATTTGGCCCCAGGAGCAGCATGAGATGCAGAGCACCCCGCTGACCCCCAGCACAGCTGGAGGTAAACAGGGCCCGTGGTGGGAGGGACATAGACCAGCTGCAGGGCAGCTGAGTGGAGCCAAGGAGGGTCTCACCCCACCCCAGCTCTTACTTGGCCCAGCCCCACAGGGAGTGGGGGGGGGGAGATGGTACTTACTCTCCAGTAGATCAGGGTCCTGTAAACCCCTGGATAGGCCCCCCACCCTTGTCTGGGAGCAGCACAGTGCTGGCAGCAGGCTCACTACACATGTGCAGAGTTGAAAAGGGCCTGCCAACCAGAAAAAAAACCCCTCAGTTTGGCCCTGGGAATGGTGTGAGATGCATGGGTGCAAGCCCATCATGCCCCTGTACTCGGAGGCCCCCCAGCAACCATGGAGCACCCTGATGATGCCCAGCACAGATGGAGGTAAGCAGGGCCCATGGTGGGAGGGACATAGCCCAGCTGCAGGGAAGCTGAGTGGAGCCAAGGAGGGTCTCACCCTGCCCAAGCTCCTACTTTGCCCTGCAGGAATGCATGTGACTGGAGCCTCACAAATAGGCTGTGCAAACAGGCATGCTTCTGGGCCCAGTGGGTGAGTTAGTGCAGGAGTTTGCACAGGAGGGTGAGCAGGAGGGCCCAGGGCCCTGTGAGTGAGCCCCATAGGGTAGGCATTCCCACGAGTAGCTGGTCTTCCAGCAGCATGATGCAGATGGGCACATGCCACACCCCAAGGGTCCCCTCAGAGTCTGTGGCCTCGCACTCTGTCACCTCAGAGGCCTCCACCCAGATGGAACCCATAGTTCCGGGCTCCACACAGACAGAGCCTCTGGCTCTCAGCTGTGGGGGGTCCCTTGCATGTTTCCAGGCTCATGGGACTGGGAGCATGGCCACTTCCCTTTACGAGGTTTGCCCCACTTTGGAGTCTCTGGGGCACCAGATAGAGGAGCTCCAGGCTGCAGTCCAGAGACTGTGTGCCATCAGGGAAGGTGAGCAGGAGATATACTACTGCCAGGCCCTTCATACCCTGGAGGCAGAGTGTAGACCAAGATCATCTTACAGGATAAAGGGAGGACTCAGGGATCTCCCATACTGTTCAGCCAGGGGTTTGGACCAAGGTAGTCAAGGGCCCTCAGGCCTGCTGCACCAAGGTCCTCTCCCCTCTGGAGCTTTGCAACTGGTATGAACCTCTTGCACCCCCAGTTGAGCCTGCAGAGATGCCAGCTCCTGCAGGCAAGGGAGGATCACCCATCCCTACTGTCTCTAAGACAAAACGCCTCCCTAAGACAAAACGCAGAGTGGTTGTCATGGGAGACTGCCTCCTGAGGGGGACTGTGGGAGCAATTTGCTGCCCTGACCCCCTAGCCCAGGAGGTCTGCTACTTCCCAGGGGCCCACATCTGGGGCATATCAGAGAGGATCCCAAAGATTATCTGGCCCTCTGACCACTACCCTATGCTCCTTATCCATGTGGGTATGAATGACATGGCTCAGAGCAATCCCAGCTGGGTCATGAGAGAATACAGGGCTCTGGGAGTGGGGCTTAGGGGGTTGGGGGAACAGGTGGTCTTTTCCTTGCTCCTCCCAGTTGTAGGTCATGGGCTGAGGGAGAGATGGGTCAAGGTAGTCAACCAAAGACTGCAGCTCTGGTGTCATCGTGAAGGCTTCAGCTTCCATGAACACAATCCACTCTTTGGTGAGAGAGGTGGTGGTCTGCTGGGGAAAGATGGCCTCCACCTCACTCCACTGTGGAGGAGGCTTTTCTCAGCCAGACTGGTTGACCTGCTCGACCAGGCTTTAAACAAAGCCTGCCGGGGGTTGAAGGGATTACTGCCACTGCAAGCCCATTGGGTAACCTTTCTAAATCCAGCAGGCTAAGGCACTTAAGGGAACCCACCCCTACCCTAGCCCCAGATCAATCTGTGTGGAAGGCAAGAGCCTCTAATAGGACACTTGCCTGCCTGTACACTAATGCCAGGAGCTTGGGGAATAAGCAGGAGGAATTGGTCCTCCTGCTAAACAAAAATGATTATGACCTCATAGGGATAAAGGAGACCTGGTGGGATTCTACCTATGACTGGGCCACAGGTATAGATGGCTATACCCTGTACAAGCGAGATTGTGTAGACAAAAGGGGTGGGGGTATAGCTCTCTACATCAAGGACAGCTACACATCCCTGCACATTGACATTGGCACCCAGGAAGGACAACTGGAGTCCCTCTGGGACTGGGTTAAAATACGTGGGGAACATGGCACAGGGGACATCATGGTAGGAGTCTACTACAGACCACCTAACCAGAAAAAAGAGCAGAACCAGAAATTCACCAGGGAACTGACTGGGGCTGCATGATCTCAGTGCCTGGTCATCATGGGAGACTTTAACTACCTTGACATCTCACAGAAAGAGCACTCGGCCAAATCCAATCAGTCACAAAGCTTCCTCACATGTGTGGACAAGCTCTACCTGACTCAAGAAGTCTATGGGCTGACAAGAGGTAAAGTGCTGCTGGACCTGGTACTGGTCAAAGGGGATGACCTAGTCAGTGACCTAAGAATTGATGGGAAGCTGGGTGATAGTGACCATGAGCTGATAACCTTTACTATCCATCACAAAATTGGCAAGTCAGTCAGCAGTACAGAAGTCCTCAACTTCAGGAAATATGACTTTGACAAGCTCAGGAGGCTCGTTGTTGAGGCCCTAAGGGACCACAACTCAACAGGAAGACAAGTCCAAGAGGAGTGGTTGCTCCTTAAGGGAGTGATCCTGACAGCACAAGGGAGGGCCATCCCATCTCAGAGGAAGGGTAGCAAAAGGGCACAGCAGCCCCCTTGGCTCAGCAGGGAACTTGAGGACCTCCTACACCTCAAAAGAGAGACTTATAAAGGATAGAAAGCTGGAATTACCACCAAGGAGGCGTTCTCAGCACTGGTCCCTACCTGCAGGGAGAAGATCAGGAAACCCAAGGCTGCAACTGAGTTCCATCTGGCTTCACATATCAAAGATAACAAAAAGTCCTTTTTCAGATATGTAGGGAGTCAGAAAAAAAGCAGGGGTAATATTTGACCCCTGCTGAACCAAGCAGGACAGCTGATAACTGACACCCAGGAAAAGGCCAACCTGCTTAATGAGTACTTTGCATGAGTCTTTCAGTCCAATGGGACAGCCCTGCCTAGCAAGACATGGGACAGCCAGGGTGAGGGCATATTTATACCCAGCATCAGTGCTGATCTAGTTGACCTTGAGAGGCTGAACACCTTCAAGTCAGCTGGTCCTGGCAGATTACACCCTAGGGTACTCAAAGAAAAGGCAGGTGTCATAGCCCAACCATTGGCAAAAATATTCAAAAACTCATGGTGCTCAGGTGAAGTACCTGAAGACTGGAAGAAGGTCAATGTGGTACCCATCTTCAAGAAAGGGCAGAAAGTAGACCCTGGGAATTACAGGCCAATCAGCTTGACCTCAATCCCTGGTAAGATTCTAGAGAAAATTATCAAGGAGACCCTTCTGGATAAGCTGGCTGAAGGCAGCATCCTAAGGGATAGCCAGCACAAGTTTGTCATGGGTATGTCTTGCCTGACCAATCTCATCTCCTTCTATGAGCAGGTGACATATCACCTGGACAAAGGAGAAGAGATGGACATCATATATCTGGACTTTTAAAAAGCCTTTGTTCTGGTGTCCCATGACCTCCTCATGGAAAAATTGGCCAACCTTGGCCTTGGCTACACCACAGTTCAATGGCTGGGAAACCGGCTCCAAGGTCAGACCCAGAAATTAGAGGTCAACGGTAGCGAATCATTATGGTGCGCTGTAACCAGTGGTGTCCCCCAAGGCTCTGTCCTTGGACTGGTTCTCTTTAACATCTTTATCAATGATGTGGACATTGGTGTTAGAAGCGCACTGGCTAAGTTCGCTGATGACACTAAACTTTGGGGCATAGCGTTCACACCTGCGGACAGGCTAGTGATCCAGGTTGGCTTGGATAAACTTAGTAAGTAGGTGGATACAAACCTGATGATGTTCAATACTGATAAATGTAGGTATTACACCTCGGGGGAAAAAACCCGCAGCATAATTATAGGCTCGGCAGTGCTACACTTGCTAGCACCACTGCTGGAAGAGACTTGGGGGTCATGATTGACCACAAGATGAACATGAGCCACCAATGTGATGTTGCAGCTGGTAAAGCAAACCAAACTCTGGCTTGCATCCACAGATGCTTCTCAAGTAAATCTCAAGATGTTGTCCTCCCACTGTACTCGGCCTTGGTGAGGCAGCAGCTGGCGTACTGCATCCAATTCTCAGCTCCACAATTCAAGAAGGATGTTGAGAAGCTTGAGGGAGTCCAGAGGAGAGCCATGTGCATGATCAGAGGGCAGGAGAATAGGCCTTATAAAGAGAAGCTGAGAGCCATGGGACTCTTCAGTCTGGAAAAGCGCAGGTTCAGGGGGGACCTGGTGGCTGCTTATAACGTATGTTAACTGCTTATGTACATCAGGAACTGGGAGAACATCTATTTACCAGAGTGGCCCAAGGAAAAACAAGGGCCAACGGTCATAAACTTCTATTTTAGCCTGAGCATAAGAAAAAATGTCTTTGTGGTCTGAGCCCCCAAGGCCTGGAATAGACTCCCTCCAGAAGTGGTGCAAGCACCTACTCTGGACTCATTCAAGAAATGTTTGGATGTTTATCTTGCTGGGATCCTTTGACCCTAGCTGTCTTCCTGCCCCTGGGGCAGGGGGATGGACTTGATGATCTTTGAGGTCCCTTCCAGCCTTAACATCTATGGAATCTATGAAATAAATGAAATCTGCTATGGCAGTATCCCCTTCATTAGATGCTCTAATTCAGTGGTTCTCAACCTTTTATTTTTTTATTTTTTACCAGGACCCATTTGTAAACATTGATGACCAATCCTGATCCAGTGCCTGACACTCCTGATCCTTTGCCCCCAGACTCCAGGCCCCCAGTGTGTGTGGCAGGGGGAACCCCAAGTAGCCTTTTGAAGGCTGGAACTCTGACAGTCTGCAAGAGAAAAATCAGTTCCCCATATTTTTATCCTTTAAAGGAGAATCCATTTTGTTATCCCATTTTTAAAGTTTGTTTGCAACCCTTTCATGTGTTCCTGTGACCCACTTTTGGGTTGTGACCCACAGGCTGAGAAGAACTGATATAGTTCACCTAGCTTTGGTGTTCAGTTTTTATACATATATATTTTTTTATGTTTAGCCACATAACATTTAATTCAACTCTTTTTTGACACCTTTTTGATTTTTTTAATTTATCTCTCTGTCTAGAATCAGCCTTCTCTGCCTTGTTTCTCTATTATAAAAGAGTAAGAGAAGCACTTACCGTAGTATTACTGACACACTTGTAAGATGTCCTAGTATGGTCTGAATGTTCCTTGGAACCTATCAAATTTCCCTTAACAGTTTAAATAATCTTCAGCAACCCTGAAACACTGTTATTCTGTTGTTATTCTCAAGGTATTTCCACTTTGTTTAAGGAGTATCCTGGTCTAGATTTTTTGTTCATGATAAGTTCTACAGTGGCTAATAAATTTAAATCCTTCCCTTAAACATTGTCCTTTTATCAACATATTTGGTCCTATGAATATTTGGTCCCAGGTTTTTATTAGAAATTTTTCGGTCCCTCCAAAGGTTATTTATTTATTAATTTATTCATCCCTTTTGCAGGCTATCTAGCTATCTCACAGATTCATCCTGCCATGAACCCACCCCAATGTAGGAATGATTTGGGGGGTTAGAGTGTGTCCCACAAGAGACACCTATCCCAGGGATGATCAGAATAAACCTTTTGTTTTAGTTTGTTCAAAGGCCATTGTTTTCCTGTATTCACTGAGGTCATTTTATTGCTGCTGTTCTGATTCCATTTTAGGTTGTGGCTTAATTTAAAAAAATAACAACTAGGCTTTTATATAAAAGTTGTTTCTATGGCAAAGGAATGGAGGGAAGGTCAAACTAGTAAGGAATACTAAAGCAAGAACAACTACCATTCCCAAACACAGGCAGAAGGGTTTATTGTTGGGATAGACACCCAAGGTATTTTCTGCCTGTAATGAGAAAATCAATACCACAGTACCAAAGGCATCTCAGTGAAATGGGCCCTTAGCTAGGAGAATTCCAGGTGCTCCAGGAGGGAAAGATTTTTTTTCCCTGGAAAATTATGAGACTTATCAATCAATTGAACTAGGCTGGTGGCAGGAGAAGGAGGAGAAGGCTGGGGAAATGGGAGAAGTTGGCTTGAAGGTATTTAGGAGCTTTATGAGTTGTCTTTGTATGATCCCAGGCTTTGGAGTGAAACTAGGTCCCCAGTGGTCAGGGCAGGCAGCATCAGGAGGAACATGGATCTTTAGAAATACTGGCAGGATTCTCAGGACTAGGTTACTGCAAGGTGAGAGGGTGAGAACTGTACTTGTCTCCTTGTCCCATCTTTAAACTATATGGTTGATTGTTCTTGTATATGTCTTTTCTCCTATAAAATAAAAACTTTTGTTGTTTTGTCACCTTACTGACTGTGGTAAATAAGGATCTCAGGGCGAGCGACATTCTAGACACCATTGTACAACACAAGGGGATAGTCCTGGGATGCATTTATGACACAGCCACTTCCACATTCAGAAAACAAGTAATTAAAGAATTCTTGCGGTCACTACATACCTTGTTAACAAAACTTCTAATGATATACGTATGTTAAGTGCAGAATTACTTGTCCCAAATGTATTGAGGGGGGAGGGTTTGCAAGGTTCAATGATTTTCCTATCAACCATTACTGACTAAAGCTAGAGAACTAGTTCAGAACAAAAACCTCTTCTTTGTGGAAAATTAGATATCTAATCTCTTTCATATTATACTACAACAATAACAATAGATTCAAAGCCATAGAGCAACTCATTTCAAAATGTTTATTTCAAATATTGCCACCTGTTAATTTAATCCATTACTGAAACATTCACAAAACAATCCTGATTTTTAAAGTTGTATTCGCTAGTCAGAAACATTTACTTAAATGTTTGTCAGGTTTTTTCAACTTATGAATGAACTAGGAAATATTCACTTTAATAAAGTATTTTCCTCTATTTGTTTAATATAATTTAAATCACACATTCAAACAGGATTATGGTTGAAAAAAATATAGGAATTTGTTTGTGAAATAACCATGAAGTCACATAACTCTGGGGATCTGTGGATCTATTAAAACATATTTTAGTACCATACATAGCTATGGATGTTGAAAAAACCCAATTCCATGATTAACAGCTAACACAATCAATACTTTCATTAGAAAAATTTCCATGGGTCAGAGTTTTTAAAATTCATTAACTAGCTCCACCAGATTTTTCCATCAATAAATTGTGATCACATAGATTAGAATCCCATCCTGTAGCAATGTCCTACATTGTTTTCTTTTTGGATAGATTTCTTCATTCTTCTAATTAATTATGCTTTTAAAGATACAGAGAGAATAATTAAATGATAAGCAAGTTGGAATAATTTTTAAATGGCTTTAGTACTACACAGGTCACATACAGGTTTGCTTGGTTTCTACTGGAAGAAAGGAAACACAAGCATTTGTTAAATTTCTTCTGCAGGAAACATGCCTAATTCAGGAAGAGATCTTCTTCAGTCAATTGGGAAGATTTTACCTTAATGAGGTTTTTTCACATAGGAATGAAACACTATGTACTCCCCTGCCCTTCCTCTCCTTCCAGACTGGGATAACCCCAGTTTGGAGAAAGTATGGGTTGGAGAATGATCCTTGTGCAACCCCCAGACAGAACATACCTGATCTGGGGAATGCCCATGGAGCAATGCTGTGCTGCTCCCTCCCCTCCCAGAGAGTGGTAGGGGAGGGGCTGGAAAGAACAGCTGGCCCAGACTGAGGTCTCCAGGTCCAAAGAAGGTTTCCAGCCCTCTTTAAATGATAATGTACAACTGGGGATTGGGGAGCTTCTCTCACTGGTAGCTAGATGCAACTTTTAGGTCTGCATTAGGGCTGTGCAAAGCTTCAATGCTCGATTCAATTCAGAGGAGATTCAGTGGCTGACTATCTGAATCTGAATCAAACTGGGAGACCAATTAAAAGGTCCAAATTGAATTGGAAGCATCTGAATTGATTTGAAAAAAGATTTGGTGCCTTTTTGGAGATTCAGCCAGAGACTAAACAGGCAGCAATCCTCACCCTGCTGGACACAGCTGCCTGCAGCTAGTAAATCTGTTGTGGTGGATGGAGGGGTGAGGAAAGGGGCATGGGGGGGAGCATATTAATGCCTCCACAGCAAGGGAGGGATTGGAGCTTGGACAAGCAGCCCGAACCATGTGATCTTCTGGCACATATCGGCTAAATAAAAATTAGTCATGGAAGTTTTGCAACCTCTACCTGCCCTTCTGATGTCAGGCAATATAGCAGATTACTTCAGTTCAGACAAAGTTTTGAGTGGCAGGCACCTAGCAGCCACAGGGGTAGAAGAGAAAAATGACTGCCAAATCATCTCTTTTCTTGCACATTGTTTGGGAGAAAGCCCTGGATCTTTATAACACCTTTCCCTTCAAAGAAAGCCAAAATGTGAAGTTAAGTGCAATAGTATCCAAATTTGAAAAGGACTGCATGCTAAGAGAGTGAGACCTTTGAAAGACACAGATTTTTCATGTACACAAACAACAGGAGAAAGTATATAATAGTATGATACTGAATTCAAGAGACTGAGTAAGAACTGTAGTTTTGGGCATGGGCGAATAGTGCTTCTGAGTTGGGGGGGAGGGGGGCACTTGACTCCCCAGCAGATAGTCAGTGAGACCGGGGGGGTTCCCACAGGATGGGGAGATTGTCCCCCCACCCCACCATGGCCGATCCCATAGATCAGAGGTGGGGAGGACCCCGCGGTTGATCCCACCAACCTGTAACTGGCAGTGGTGTGCAGCTGACACTTCTGGGTCTGCTGTTGGCACTTCTGGGTCAGCAGGACCAACCATGGGGCGACTGCTTCTCCTGGGGCACTCCCCAGCCAGTGCTCTCAGGGGGGCACCAGAGCTTTTGCCTACCCCACGTGCCCGGGAATGCTGTTGTCAGGGGATACACCAGCACTCATGGCGGGTGCATGTTCACCCCTGTGCACAACCTACATGCTGCCACTGTTTTCAGGGAACTTGACAGCATCTTTGATTAGAAATGAGATTATTTGTGGCATTCATAGATTCATAAATGTTTGAGTTGGAAGGGACCTCAGCAGTTCATTGAATCCAACCTCCTGCCCTGGACAGGAAGGAGTGGTGGGGTCAGAATACTCCAGTCAGGTGTATATCTAGCTTCTTCTTAAAGACCACCAAGGTAGGGGAGAGCACCACCTCCCTTGGAAGCCCATTCCAGATTTTACCAACCCTTACCATAAAGAAGTTATTCCTGATGTCTAACCTAAATCTGCTCTCTGTCAGTTTGTGGTCATTGTTCTTAGTTACTCCAAGGGGTGCCCTGGTAAACAGAGCAGCTCCTATTCCTTGCATTTCCCCCGATAATTTTTTAGGCAGCCACAAGATCACCTCTAAGCCTTCTATTGTGGAGGCTGAAGAGATAAAGGGCCCTCAATCTCTCCTCATAGGCTTTTGCCTGAAGGCCCCTAACCATATGAATGACCCTCCTCTGAACCCTCTTGAGGCTGTCCACATCCCTCTTGAAGTGTGGCACCCAAAACTGGATGCAGTAATCTAACTATGGCCTAAACAATGCCATATAAAGGGGAAGTACCACCACCTTGGACCTGTTTGTCATGAACCTGATAATGCATGATAAAGTGTGGTTAGCTTTACTGATCACTTTGTCACATTGATGACATGTTCATCTTGGAGTCAACAGTCCTGGATACAGGACCTTTACCTAACACAGGAGGTACAGGGTCCCACTAGAGTCTCATCAAGTTTCTGTTAGCCCACTTAGATTGAAGTTTTTGGTTCCAAGCAGGAGTGTTAGCTCTTTCTGCTTGTTCCCCATGTTCCTAGAGACATTTGAGCCCTGTGTTGGGTGCTCTTCATGCTCTGCTGTCCATATGCCCATTGGGCCCCTTAGTACTTATGTGGGCTATTCCAGTACATGGTTCCTGGTTTATTGATCCTAGGTTCTCACTGTCATCTGCATCCCTGTCCCTGATGAACCTAATTTAAAGTCCTACATAGGAGATCAGCCAACCTGTAATAGAACAGACTCTTACCTTTTGAAGATAGATGAAGGCCATCATGTCCCAGGGTGCTCCTTTCATGGAAGCACATATCATGGACAAAGAAGCCAAAACCTGCTTGATGATACCAACCCTGGATGAAGGTTGACTTCTCTGATGCAGGCATTGTGATGCTGACCACAACCACTGATTGGGAGGATCAAAAAGATGACCACCTGTGCCCCCATCTTCCTAAGCCTGGCCCCCAGTGCCCTGTAGTCTCTCATGATACAGTTTGGACTACTCCTGGCTGCATCATTTGTGCTACATGGATGAAGACCATGGGATAGTAGTTGGAGGGATGAATGAGGGAATCCTTGAAATGATGTCCCAAATCTGGGCTCCAGGCAGGCAGCATACATTCCGTGCCATGGGGTCTGGGTGACAGATGGGTCCCTCCATTCCTCTCAGGAGGGAGTCACCCCATGATGACTTGGCATCTCTTCCTTCAGCTGCCCAGCTGACCCTCAGCCTGCATGGTGGCAGCTGTGTCTGTTACTTCCTCCGTTCCACTCTCCTCCAGTGCTGCCAGGGCCTCATATCTGTTTCCCAGCTTCCCCAGTGCAGCTGTCTCAGCAGTACAATGACTAGCTCTTCCATTCCTCTGCATCAGGTCCCTCTTGTGTAGCCTCTTCATCGGATGACTGATCCGGCAGACAATGAAAGTACCCATCAATCTCATCCTCTGCAGCCCTGATCCCCTGTGGCCTGCTATCTTCCTCCTGGAGTTCCCTCACCTGCCCCTCCAGGGCATCAATCAGGGCACACATAGGACAGGTGAGGGTACTCTTGCCCCCCCTCTGAAACCCCTGTAGGCCCCAGGGGAGGTGCACCCAGGCCTACAGTCAGTGAGGACTTAGTCAGGGAACTTCTGGAGGGACTGGACATATTTAAATCAGCAGGTCCTGATGTTCTCCACCCCAGAGTGCTGAGGGAATTAGCAGAGGTCATTGCGGGACCCCTGGCATGGCTTTACGAGCACTCATGGTGCTCTGGAATGGTGCCAGAGGACTGGAAAAGGGCCAATGTTGTTCCTATGTTCAAAAAAGAGAGAAAGGAGAACCCAAGAAATTATAGGCCAGTCAGTCTTACCTCAGTCCTGGGTAAGCTTTTTGAGAGAATAATCCTGGTGCATATCCATGAGGGGCCAGCAGGGGAGATTATGCTTAGGGGCAACCAACATGGGTTTATTAGAGGCAGATCCTGTCAGACCAAGCTGGTGGCCTTCTATGACCAGGTCACAAAATCATTAGATGCAGGTATAGCAGTGGACATAGTCTTTCTGGACTTTAGGAATGCCTTCAACACTGTCTCTCACCCCATTCTCATTAAGAAATTAGGTGACTGTGGCATCGACACCTACACAGTCAAATGGGACACTAGTTGGCTGGAAGGCCGCACCCAGAGAGTGGTGGTGGACAGGTCATTTTTGACCTGGAGGGATGTTGGCAGTGGGGTTCCACAGGGCTCGGTCCACGGGCCCGCATGGTTCAACATCTTCATCAGTGACTTGGAAGGGGGTGTAAAAAACACCCTGTTCAAATTCACAGACGACACTAAGATGTGGGGAGAAGTGGGCACACTAGAAGGGAGGAATAGGCTGCAATCATACCTAGACAGGTTACAGGGGTGAACAGATGAGAACAGGATGGGTTTCAACAGTGACAAGTACAGGGTAATGCACCTGGGGAGGAAGAACCAGCAGCATACCTACAGGCTGGGGAACTCCCTTCTTGTCAGTGCAGAGGAAGAAAAGGATCTTGGAGTCATTATTGATGTCAAAATGAACATGGGCCGACAGTGTGGGGGGACGGTCAGGAAGACTAACCGTACCTTGTCATGCATCCACAGATGCATCATGAGCAGGTCCAAGGAGGTGATTCTCCACTTCTATGCGACACTGGCCAGGTCGCAGTTGGAGTACTGCATCCAGTTCTGGGCGCCACACTTCAGGAAGGATGTGGACAACATGGAGAGGGTCCAGAGGAGGGCCGCCCACATTTTCAGGAGTCAGCAGGGCAGGCCCTACAAGGAGAGGCTAAGAGACCTGAACCTGTTCAGCCTCCACAAGAGAAGGCTGGGGGGGGGGCGGGGGGGCGGGCGGGCGGGATCTAGTGGCTGTTTACAAACTAGACAGGGGGGACCAGCAGGCATTAGGAGAGTCTCTGTTTCCCTAAGCGCTACCAGAAGTGACAAGAAATAATAGTCACAAGCTGGCAGAGGGTAGATTCAGGCTAGATATCAGGAGGCACTACTTCACTGTCAGGGTGGCTAGGATCTGGAACTAACTTCCAAGAGAAGTGGTGCTGGCTCCTACCCTGGGGCCCTTTAAGAGGAGGCTGAATGAACATGTTGGCGGGGTCATTTGACCCCAGTACTCCTTCCTGCCACAGCAGGGGGTTGGACTTGATGATTTGCTCAGGTCCCTTCCGACCCTACCAACTATGAAACTATGAAACTATACATATGGTTGAATCAAGCCAAATCAATAAGAGGGATTGAATTTTGCCAGTAAAAGAGCTTTGAACAATGGTTTCATTTAAATGGGGCACTGGAGCTCAAGTTAATATTTTACTAGAGCATCTATGCAGAAAATTAAAATTGAGAACAAAAGTGAATCCAATGACCATCAAAATAACTGGCTCCTCAGGAACAAATATACCCATGAAATGGAGATGCATCATTATCATCTAGAATAAAAACAGAGTATACAAGCTCCCTTCCACTATGATACCTAGGAAGACAACACCCATTTTAGGTCTGGCAGCTTGTGAAAAACTGAATCTAGTTATATGTGTGATTGCAATATAAGAGTATTCATGCTTCCTGACAATCCTCTTAAGTTTCATGGCCATATCTGGACAATCTCTGGACAATCTTCTTGGCTAGGGACAGAAACTATCCACAAACTGCCCCTTGCAGGGTGAGTGGGATAGCCTTGGCCTTAGATGTCTGATCCAGCCAAACAGGGATGTGTGTTCTAGCCTGACCCACTACAAACATGTGGCTGTAGTTCCAGAATCAAAAGTGGATTTCTATACACTTGCTTATTGGTTTAAGCTATGCAGCTTAGACTAAACTGTGGAGATTGAATTGATTCAGTCTCAGGCTTTTTGACTGTCTGTACTTAGCTCTTAGAAAGAAACCAGTTGTTCCAGAACTCAAGAAGCATCCATGTCCATATGAGAAGAAATGTACCTACAGATGTAAATACAAATCCTATCATACAAAAATAGGAAATTGTCCTCAATAACTAATGCAGAAGCACAGCTGCTGAAAGTGAAAGTCAGTTGGATGCTAATATAAGAATTCAAATCTTTCAAGGCTTAAGGAAAAGCTGCCCACCAAAAACAAATTGGAAACCAGGTCAGATTCTTTACCAGTATGAGAGAAAAGTGAAACTTTCTGAACAACTCTATAGATCGGTGTTATTTTTTTTTTCCATCTTGCTCAACTTTTGTAGTTACTGTTAAGATGTAAAATAATGGAAGTTATAATATAGAGATGTTTCCTAACTGGAGACTAAGGGAGTTGGGGACTGGGATATGGTCCCAGAGCATCTGCAGAGATTGCTTCCTGCTCCACAGTTAAAGTTTGTTGGTAGTTCTTTTCTTTCATTGTATGCCTGTATTTATTGTACCTGGAGATCACTACACCTGTGGAATCCTGTTATACTACAAAGCATATGTAATCATTGTGAAGCCTTCTCAGCACGTTCAGCAGCAAGTGCAAGGTAAACCTAGCTACACAAATGGAAATAGAATTCAATCATATCATGGTGAAATGGGATTTGGCCCTATATAGCCCTGATCCAAAGCCAATTAAAATAAAATATTTTTATTGTTTTCAATAGTCCTTGGATCAGGCTTACAGCTCAGAACAAGAGTTAAATATAAAAAAAGTAAGCACTGACATTAAGAGTAACACCAGCCATTTCTACACGAGACACTGATTAAGTAGTTGTTACTGCACAGTCATTTAGTACTTGCATATATAAGTAGCATTGCTGAATAGCTTTTAGGTAATACTGACTGTGCGGTAGTTCATCACTATTGCACAGTAGTGTCATGTCATGCTTCATGCCATGCAACACTACTGCTGCCACTGCAGCTTATACTGAAATCAATGACAAAACTCCCATTCACCTTAAGGCTTTGATTTTGCCCTAAAACAGCACTATCCCTACATTGTAGAAGGGATAGAAAAACTGTGTTAGCTACATCAACCCAACCAAAATCACTTGATCAAGGAATTAGACATGAGATATAGTTAATTAGGGCTGTGTGAAATTTCACCAGCCATTTCATTTAGACACTGTTTTGACTCATTTTGAGGTCAAAACAGCAACATTGAAACAAAACAAAGGGCTTCAAAACAGCCTCAAAACAAAATGAGGCTCCCCACTAGATTGGGGCTAGATCTGGCCAGGGCCGGGAAGTCAGCCCAGCTGGGCTAACTTCCCATCCCCAACATTGGATCAGGCAGGGCATCAGCTCAGCTGAGCTGACTTCCCATCTCCAGCGCAAGATCGGGCTGGGGACAGGAAATCATCCCAGCTAGGCTGACTCGCCATCCCACGCCCGATCCAGCACTGTGGATGGGAAGTCAGCCCAGCTGGGCTGACTTCCCACCTTCAGCCTGATCCAGTGCTGGGGATGGGTGCCATTTCACACAGCCCTAGTAGTAATAGATTCTTGTGTCTGTTAGTTATCCAGCCAGGGGACTACCACTTCAACAAACAACAATAAAAGCTAAACAGTGAGTAAGAAGTACACCTGGCCAGACGACTGTAATTTTATTTTGTAGTAACTTTAAATATTTTTTTTGTATGGAAGCAACACCACAATGTGTATTTTTGGAATGAAAGCTGAAATTTGGAATTAAGTGAGGCAGGTAGAGGCTTGAGGCACATATGTGTATTGCAAGCTCAAGTCTTCCCTGTTTCAGGACAGACTTTATTTGTCAATTAGGCAGAGGGGGAGTTTGGAACTAGGTCTCCAATAGCCTAATCATTGCCTATAGTTCTCTCTTCATTGGCATATTTCATCAGTTCACTATTTCCAATAGCATTTACCATCCTTCCAGTATGAGAATGATTTATTTTTAATACTAGTGAACATTTTCCAAAATACTTGACATGAATATTCACAATTAATAAATACTGGTTAATTATATGTTTTATTCATGAATATAATACATTTCACTTTCTTGCTATTTGACACCTTTGCTATGGCATGCTATTTAAGTTCAATATAGAAAAAAGGCAATTTCAATTACTCTCTTTCTTTATTGATAACACTTTCAAATCCAGATGCCTGAAGTTACTAAATACATACTTAGACAGCAACTAAGAGTGAAGTGAATCTCAAAATATAAATATCAAATAGAGTTTTAAGTTAGAAGAATGTCCCCCAGAGCCCTTCAAGGCTGTTTAAAATACAATTTTGAATAAAACAAAGAGCTACTCATTTTATGATTCTGTTAAGCTTTCACCTTGGAAGCTGAAATTCACTTTTATCATAAAGTATACCATTTTGTTCTTTATATCCATGATAACCCCATTGTGTGCTTAATTATAGCAAATTAACATTCTGGCTTTCTTTTACAAAAGAAACAGCCAGTAATACATAAGAGACAAAAGAATTGTTCTCTCAGATTTCTGAAGTCTCTTCTTTTCTTATTTCAGCTTTCTTCCCTGCAGTTTTTTAATACTTTAGGGCATCCTGCATTGTGTGGGATGTTATTACCAAGGTCAAGAGATAGCTGAAGGAATTTATCATGATTCTACAGAGACTGTGTGTGAATTGTGGCAAGACTTGCCTATTTTCTCACCCAATTGTTAAAATTCAGATTTGCATGCTTAAAACATAATTTAAAGAAAGTTATACTTACCCATATTGGATGATTATAAAATGATCAGAAAAAGGAAAAGAACACTAGGAAAGAAACAATTATACATAAAAATACCAGAATCTTAAAAGAAAAAAAAATATCCTGAAATACCATTGGAAATATTAAATATTCTACTTTAAAATATTTGAATGGATTTTTTTTTCAAAGCTACCCAGATTTTCTAGTCAATATTGATGAGACCCATAAGAAATCTTCACCTCTTGTTGGTATACTCATCCAGTCTGCATGCTTGCTTAGAATAGCTGTGTGTATGCACCATTCCTACCTTTGTATAAATGACATTTTTGGCACTTTGAACAAAAATGCCATGTAGTGATCAAAATTTGGCACTTATATAGCAGGAAGAGAACAGCCACCACTGCTGCACAAGACAAGGATGTCCTCTCCTGGCCAGGTACATGCTCTTTCTGACTGTGGTATTTATTCCTCAGTTCATCCAAGATAGTCTTGGATGATGCCAACACTCTTGGTGGTTCCTGCAGGCGGTTGCCACTTGCCATCCCTCCCCCCCCCCCACCAGTGGTGTCTGTGGGCAGTCAGCGATTGCTGTTGCCCATTGCTGTCATTGCCAGTGGTGTCTGTGGATGCTTGCCACTCACCACTCACCACTCCACCCTTCGCTGCTGACAGTGCTGGCGGCATCTGCAGGAGCTCCCTGCTTACCACTGCCACCATATTCTCACCACCGCCAGCGCCACCATGCCCTGCCAGCCACCGGGGCATGAAGGTGGGTTCCCTGCATGAAACTCACCCTTCCTAAGCAGTCTCCACACCCACAGTCCCCCCAAGCCTACCCACACAGTGACTCACATCTCCCCACATCCCTCCACACCCACCCACATCCCCCCAGCCCCCTTCCCACCCCCTCCTGCAAACCCCACATCCCCCCTTCACACATCCACCATGTGATAAGGAAACCCAAAGCAAACATTAAAACATATAGATATTTAGGATTTATTTTATTTTGATGCTATATACACTGATAGGTTTCCAAATATCTTTAACATTGTAAATAGAACAATAAAACATGCCCATCTGATCAATCCCCCTTTCTCTCTCTCTCTTTTGTTCTAATTGTGGAAGAATGTGGATTTTGGAGTGTTTCAAAAAGTGAATTTGGGATGCTGCTTCAGCAGTCTAGCTGACACAAGGGGCTAGTGTCCACAGATACCAATTTCTGGCCTGGGCCCCAGAAACTCTTGAGGTCAAGTAACCCTAAGCTGCTGACCAAGGCAGGTTTTTGTACTGCTGGGGCCAGGACACGACAGCTTTTTATATTGCTGGGGACAGCACAGGTGCTGGCCCCGGGCTCTAGCTCCCCCTGGCTGGAGATCTGTGCCAAGTGGCACAATTTGCTCCACAAAGTGCTTGCCCGAGCATGTGCAATGAGGCAAAAAGCCCTGGCTCAAATTTACACCACTTCTATTTGAGCTGCTGCAAGTGCACATGCATTCATGTGTGGATGCACCCGTTGAGGGTAAATTTGCTGGATTAAAATAGCACCTCTACATGTACAAAGTTATAAACAAGAAGCATGTTCTACATTGTATTCTTATTTCTTTCTTATATGGAGGTGACATCCATTCAATAAATTTCAGAGATGTATGACATGTGGTTAATAAATAGCTTTTACTGCCTCACCTACTCATAGATTTCATAGACATTAGGGCTGGAAGGGACCTCAAAGATCAAGTCCAGTCCCCTGCCCCAGGGGCAGGAAGTCATCTAGGATCAAAGGATGCCAGCAAGATAAGCATCCAAGCATTTCTTGAATCAGTCCAGAGTAGGTGCCTGCACCACTTAAATATTCTTTCATTCTGAACTTCAAAGCAGTTTTATGAAGCTACCATTTTCTATGCAGGGAAGGAAGCTTCCTTCTTTTCCCACAAATAGGGCCCCTTTGTCTCCTTCCTTTAGATATAACTGACAGCTTTTTTCAGCATAAAAATACCATAACTACAATGACAACTCATTGCCATTCTGGGCAAGAAACAAGAGCTTTCTGTCATTTACAGGGAAAATTCCTTGACTCCCAGTGAATTATTGTGCATTCATTTTCAGTACAGGAAGGGCTGAGATACAAAAAAAAAAAAAAAAAAGTATAGGCAAGTTATTAGTTTTTAAAAACTATTTTCTGGTATACTTTATATATATACTATATATATAAAGGACTTACTCCATCTGTCTGTGTGCCTGTCTGTCCGTAAAGCTCTTGTGGGGTATGCCTTCCGACAGGGCATAGTTCCAGCCAGTGCTATGCACAGGGCAAATTGCCAGTCAAAAATGACAGAAGGAATGGAGTGCTGCCATGACAGCAGGGATGGAGGGGACGGGGGGGGGGGGTGGCATAGGGATGAGCACGGAGTGGGGAGGAAGAATGACGGTGGGGACAGAGGTGACAGAGCTGGGGGGTGAGACCAGCACTGCTGGTCTTGCCCCTTACCCCCCCCCACCCCACTCAAGCCCTGCTTCTTGGAGGTGGTGGCAGCATGGGGTGGTGGTGGAGCGGTGCTGGCCTCACCCCCTCCTCTGTCCCCTCCATCATTCCTGACAGGCAATTTGCTAGTATTTATATATAGTTCTCTGAACCCTTTGCAGTAGCAATTACAATATAGAAATCTTGTCCCAATTATTTCATTCTGTAAGTGTGGCCTGTATGGAACTCATTGTGCGTTATACAAATTTGATAGATACCACATAGAGATGAGCTGCATAAGTCTTTTTTTAGCAATGCATTCCTGAGTAATTTGGCCATCTGATGCCAATAAACCCTTGAGGCTATGTCTTTACAGAGATATCTGTCTATGTCTGTGCCTTACATAAAACATATTACCCCAATATTTATAGTATTCCCTTTAATTAAAAGAAATAATAATAATAATAATAATAATAATAAATCTGAACACCAGTTTCTTCATTCTCTGCAGGCCTACTGCATCTTGTCTTCCTTAGGACAATCATTTGACAGTAAACTAACTGTTGGGTATGGGGCGGGGGAGGGGGAGGAACTGCCTTCTTTATAAAACATCCTCTCTGATTACAATAAATAAATAATTACAGCTAATGCAACAACTGGGGTACCTTTAAACAGCTTGAAGAACTGGCAAGGTTTTAAAGGGAGTACTGAGTATTATGAATAGAGAGAAGAACAGAAAAAATAGAGAGAAGAACTCATTGTTATCATCTGTGCACAGCTATGAATGAGAGTGGAACAATAACTCCATCTCTATAGAGTTATAGAGTTCAAAAGTAGAAATGACCTTCTTAGTCATCCTGTTCACTCTCTTGCCCCTGCAAGATTGTTCCTTATGTATTTTCCACTGCTTTGTAATCACAGTGCAAAATGGAAGATTGTATCATTAATGAATAATTCATTTAGCGACATTTCTAGCTTCCAAGATGTTTGAAAACTTCTTGTATTTTACTTGCGTCATTCAAAGAACATAATCTTCCACAGGCAAGAATGAGAAATCAATGAGAGCTACACAATAACAAAACAAAAAATTAAACAAGTTATGTGAGTAATGATTTGCCATTACTAAATACCTCATGGTTCTACTTTCTGCAGTGTCCTAATGAATTAGTATGATTTGCCAGACCTCCACACCTCAAAAGGGTGTTGTGTAAGTGCAGGACCAGGATCCTTAGCAGAAGAAAGATTCTTAGCTGAAGAACGTTGTGAGAATTCTTTTTTTCTAAAGATACTTTCAACATTTTTGAGTGCTTTTACATAAAAAGGAAGTTTTCCCAAATTCTGACAGTTCTACTTTGGAGACCTTTAAATATCATCTTTTAGTATGTGGAGGAGGGTTAAGCAGTGGAAGGGAAGAGGAGCAGCTTATAGTTAGCAGCTATCAGTGGTGTTATAATTAATATTTACTGTTTGAATTACCCAAGACTAGCAACTCTAGTCATGTGTCGCTGGACTAGACACTATGCAAATACAGATACTTCTTCCCTCAAATATCTCACAATTTAAGACAGAAGTCAACAGATGGGGACAGACAGATGACAGTATTGAAAAAATAATGAAACAATATTGCTTATGTGGCAGACTTACCTGCTCAAGCCCTGGTGCATCCTGGGTTCAAGAATTCTCAATCCCGATTGGTGAACCTCATTCTGAGTTTGAACCTGGAAGCTGCAGGTTGGCTGAACTTCAGGGGATGGAGCCCCCTGAAAGTATAAAAGGAGCAGCATGAGCCACATGGGGGAGGCGGCAAGGGATGCCAGAAAGGGAAGCACCCAAAAAGGGCCTCCACCAGGATTCCTTCTTCACCCCAGCCGTGTGCAGATTGGCACATGGGGCTCAGGCTCTGGGAGCTGCATCAAGGTGGCTCCAGCCTGCATCCTCAGCAGGGGGCTGGATAGAGTGGTGTGCAGACCAGCACACAGAGCCAGCCTTGGGAGCAGCTCGAGGCTGCTCGGGCCCCACCCAGTGTACAGACTGGCACACAGAAAGCTGTCTCTGAGAGCAGCTTGAGGCTGCTTAGGTTAGCCCCGGTGTAAGCTGAATAGCCGGAGCCCCACAGTATGGCCTGGCAAAGGAACTAAAAGAGCCCCTGGAGCCTAGAGCCCAGTGTTACCAAATTTGCCCATTACTTTGGGGTGTGCTCATTTATTAGGGATAGTTTCTAGGGTCTTGGTGATTCTGTCAATGTGCTGCTTGTGTTACTATATGGAGCTGTATTTCTCCCTTCTGCAAGCCCTCACCCCCAGTGGAGCTATCTTGCAGGACTCAATCTCAATGGGACTGGGTTCCTCCAGTCACCAAATCAGTCATACACACAAACACACACAAGTTAACGTTGACACGCCTGACCTGGTGGGCTGATCAGCATGGACAGGCTGACACCCTCATATGCCAAGAATCAGTTCATAAGAGCAACAATAAAATGCGGTCAGACACAAGCACACAGGTGAACAGAATCCCTCTGAATCCGGCTGGGTGTCCAGCTGACACCCTCATGGGCCAGCATTCAGTTCATAAGGGCACGTCTGAGTCAAACTGGGTCAATCAGACTGTACAAGCTGATCCCCTTATGTGTTTCAAACTCAGCACGTCCCAATCTTTGGCCTCTTGATGAGCAGACCCCACAATAATTTAGGCTTCACAGGGATCTTTAGCATAGGTAAAAGAAGCGTTGCTGCAGAGCATGGGAGGAAAGAGAAGCAGAGAAGGAAAAATATACCCAATTACTACCAGTTTGACTATAAAAGTTATTTATTGCTAAGCATATGAAATGTATAATAGTACTAGTAGTAATAGACATGCAAAAGAAAAACAAACACAAACAATGACAATACTACCCTTGTTTCACTAAGTATTTGGGGAAACTTAGCTCAGGCTTAACTAATACAGTTCAGGTTCAGAAGTTTATGCCTAGACAGAAGAGACAGAACGCTGGGGTCTCACCTAGTCCACGGTACTCAGGCTGCAAAGCTGACAGGCACAGTCCGTAGCACAATCCTTGAAGAGAGAGACGATCTGTTCTTCCAGCATCCCAAGAATGACAGGGGATGGTGTCAGCACAGGAGTTTTCTTCTTCTTTCCTTTTCCTCTCCTCTTTCCTCCTGCTTCTTCTTTTTCTTTCTCTCTCTTTTTTAAGCACACACACTTACAGATTTTTATACCCTCAGTTCAGCTGCTTCAAAGCACCCTCAGTAGTGTAAATCATTGTCTTTTCTATTGACAAGGGGTTATCTGGTTTGGACCATCTCAGGAAACTGATTGATAATCAGGAAACACTTAAGATTAGGGAGTAACCCAAATACTTGGGAGCCAGCTTGAGATTCCTATGGATGGCAGATATACTGATGGGATATTTCATGGTTTCTTCAGGAACAATAGATAGCTTGCAGCATCAGGATTTGGGATTTTTACTTGTTGTGCACAAGCCTCAGCTTAGCATGACTTTTCCAGATCTTACTATAGTCTTTTAACAGACTTAAAGCAATTATTGGGGTGCTCATAACCTTTTGTGGAGAGGACTCCCACCAGTCGTCTTGGGAAAGATATGACAACACCTGTAATTAGGGCTCCAGCAGGCTGGATGCTGTGATGAACCCTTAACCATTGTTCAAATGTTGCCCATACCCGCTTGGACTCGGTCTCTTGCCTCAGCATTCCCTAACCCGGCAACCGAGTTTTAGTCAATCAAGTTTAAATAGGCCTCCCATAGTGGGACCGGGGAATGTACGGCCCGAGATGCCTATTAAACTTAGAGCTGTGTGTGTGTGTGTCTGGGGGGAGAAAAGTCCTTAGCAAATCCAGATTAGAACTGGTCTGATAAATGCTGAGCTGGATGTGTGTGAACATGGGTTGATTAACATTGGAAGCACAGATTCCCCATCATGCAGCACTCTCCTGCTTCTCTGGTCCCAGAATTCACTGCAGTCTCTGCTTGAGGCTTTCTATTTTCCATCTCTCATGTAAATGAATGGTCATCTGGTTCCATCTCAGATGCAAATGAGACCGAGGGCAGTTGTTCACTCTTATCACCCTTATCTAGAGAGTTTTAGGTGCGTCTCTCACTGCATCTTAATCAGTTTCGTTTAGGTAGAGTAGGGGAGGGAGGGGGGGGGTGAGTCCTTTGTGAGTCAGACAGACTGCATCCTGTGCCAGGGTTGCCCAAGAACACAGAGCTGAGACGTAACACCAGGCATGGGAAGGCCCAGGTGTAAGGCTGGGTAAACCTAGCCAGCAGCAATTGGATTCTTCCCTCACCCTCACCAAGACCTGGAAAAATCCTCAGTGCCCAAAGCAGGGCACAGGGCCAAGAGGGAAGGTCTTGGCATGAGGCAGACAGCGCTGGGGGCCTCTGACTGAGTGAAGGACCCTGGGGACTGGTCAATGGCTCCTTGAAGAGGACTGTGAGTTGCTAGTAGAATCGAGTCCCACAGGGGAGGGATTCCTGAAATAAGCGCCCCCCGAGGGAAGCCCAAGGTGAAAGGTTCCCTCCCAGCTAGACCCGTAGGAGGGGAGGTACCCCTTGCTAACTGGCATCCAGTGGTAGACGTGCCTTATATCATGTAAACTGCACTTTATATTTTGTAAGACTGTTATCATGATTGTGGATATGCTGTACAATATGTGATGGGATTGGTTTAGTTTTGTATAATTGGTCCCTCACTGGTGTGCTGCCTGCTCACATCTCCTCCCCACCCTTCATTTTTTTCTACCCGGTTGTACTCTGCCAATGGTTCCTCTGGGTTTCCTGTAAACTACCTGTTGACCCTAATTACCTAGTTCACCCATCTGGGTATCTGCCCCTCCTCCTCACACGAGCATCCTGAGGACTCACCAGTTTCACCAGGCCTCTGCAGGGCTCGGGGTTGAGAAGGCCATCCCCAACGTGAGTTGCCCATTAGGACAAGCAGTCCTAGGAGGTGGTTCCTGGCTTACCATATTGTAAATATTTATCTGTATACCCTTAGTGTTGTTGAATGGTATCACTGGAAATACTTACCAGAAGTTTTCCTTTATTTGTTGGGTGATACCAACTGAGATACTTACCTGTATATATTGCATTAGAATTGTATGTATATTATATTTTAATATACTGTAAATAGTTAAGAGCATTGGAATGGAGCTGGCTCTATAGAGGAAAGAGGGACCCAAGCTGAAATCACAGATGTCCCTCTCATAGCAATGTCGTCTGCCTCATCTATCCCTTCCAACTGAGGATGGGCACAACCTTGGGTTTTCCCAGGTTACACTTAGCAAGGAAAGCAGTGGTCTTAATGCTGGAGGTATAACCATCAAGTTTTGCACCGTAGGCAAAACCCTGAGGGGAGTGGTGTTGAGACCTGGTGGGGTCAGAAAGAAAAAAAGTTGGGGCGGTCAGTGTTATCTCCTCTGAGGACTCAAATCCCCACTTTCTACAGAAGTGGCATAGTGTCCCTGTATCTTGTTAGTGCTGCAGCACCAAGGGCTCCTGAGAAGCTACCATTCTGGCACCTCCCCTAAGTGGGCACCTGGCCCTGGCCCCTTCTCTATCCCACATTATGCAACTTGTTAACACCCAAGTGCTTTAACCACTGACAAGTTATTTGCAGTTATGGTAAAAGAAGAGATTTAAGAAGCAAATTTAAAAATAAAGAAAATAATGAGTGTTTTGTAGATGTTTATGGTGAGCCCCTCTCTAACAGGAGAGGTACCATGGGAGAAAGCCCAAAGGTGCTCATTTGAAAATGTAAAATGTGGGTGATGGAGGCCAGCATCAGAGGGGGAAATAATTATTTCTGTAGTGAGAAAGAAAGAATAGATAGATTTGGACTAATAAAAAAAAAACAAAACGTTTGATGCAATACATGCATGAAAGCTTCTGGAGGGACAAGAAGTGGCATGATGCAGGCAAAATAACAGGCTAGGAAAATCAGTTTCACTGCAGCATTATGAATGTGTATGAGCTGAGCAGGGCTGTATTTGTCAAGACCAGAGACAAGGATGTTACAACAATGGAGACACAAGCTGAAGATATCCTGACAAGACTTTAGCTATGTGGGTAGACAAAAACAATCTTCAAGACATAGCTTGGATGTAAGGACCCACAGAGCTGTTGAAATCACTCAGATTATGGACCCGAGTAGCAAGAAACATAATGGTGTTGTTCATAGTAGTTGAGAAAGAAAATAGCAAGGATGGTTTATAAGGGAAGGGAGTGGAAAGATTATGGTTTCTTTTAGCTATGTCGGTTGCATCCTCATGAACATGCACATGTAGGGGTGTGCATTTCCTATGGGACAAATAGCAGTGGCACAAATATGTGACATATTTGTCCCGCTACTATTTGTCCCCAGGCATGCCCCTGAACATGTGCTCCAGCATGCGGCAAAAGGACCTGGGTGGGAGCACAAGTGCTGGCCCCAGCAGCCTTACTTGGGGTCCTGGGGGCCTCCTAAGGCAAGAGCAGTGCCAAGCTGGCTACTCAGAGCCTGGCAGGCACCCAGAGCGTGGCTCTAGCTGGCCAGGCTCAAGTTTACGGTGGAGCTCGCTGCTGCCACATGTAATGCAATGCTTTTTTTAGCAGCAGCTTTTTTTGATACTGGGATCTTGGTGTCAAGAACAGCTGCACTGCAAATTAACAGTGCATTGCATGGGTGCATGTGCACCATGTGAGGTTTGTGGTGCTTCAAATGGCTTTGAGGTTCTGCAAACTGCATGTGCATGCTTGTGGGGATGCAGTCATTGAGTTTATTGATGGCTAGATGTCAAATGCGACAAGGAGAGGTCAGAAAGTCAGTTCAAGTTTCTATTCCACCTTCATAGTAGATTACTTCTAAGAAAAAAATAGTCAAAAAGCAAAAGTATTATGGCAGTGCTAACATTCTTAAGAAGAAAAACAGCCCCAGTTACTGTCTGCAACACAATTCCAAGATTGTGTAGCCTTTTCACTAGGAGATTGATTTGAAATCAAATAATCAAAGGGAGCATGGAGGCTAACAGACCACATCCTATTCTTACAAAATTTGAAGAGCCATAGGGCACTCTATTTGCAACAATTACACTGATACTACACCAAAAGTGGTGTCACTACCCTTTCCTTCCAGAGGGGCAGTTGGGAAGAATGGTTGAAATATAACCTCTGGACAGTGCCCTTCAATTTCATTTCCCAATATCACATCAAGAAAAAAAAAAAATCCCATGAACCCCACTGTCAGGATCTCAAGAAAACTTCTTTAACAACTGGGGCTGAAGCAGACCAAAGGGCTGGTTCATCTTAGGGACTTTCACCCAAACTTGTATGCATGCTAGCACCTACTATGGTGCACCGTATGTGGTCTGAAAGGGGTCCATGCATAATTAATATGTCTCTGCTATATAATTGTTCCTCTACTGATTCTTCTTTCCAATTTCCATTGAGGGCATCATTGTATTTTATTTTGAAACATACAGCAAAGCATGATCTTAGATGCAAAACGTTAAACTTTCCTTTTTGGGACTATTCTACCCTGACTAGAAATTCTCAGCGACTTCCTAGCAAACCTGTGACAGGCCTCAGGACTTGGGCTTTGGGCAGACAGCTTATTCATGTCTTGTTCAGTGATACAGAAAATGTCTAAGATATTTGTATCAGTGGTTAGAATCAGTTTGGTAAACTCAGGATTAACTAGTTCTTGGTTCAAATCATAACTCTCCCCTCCCTCCCCCTCAGCAGTTATCTATATATCTACTCTCCTGGAACTGGGAAAATAATTTTGCATCTGTCTGTTCTCACAGTACTGGCATATCATGATTTCTCCAAAGTATTAGAGCTACAGTTTCCCAGTCATGCCAGCTCAACTCCGATAGTCTCTCCTTTTCTCTCTTCTGTCATTATTTGTCTTTTCCTGTTGCAGTTGGCATTGTTTATTCTGGTAAGAAAGTCATTTCTGCTCCAACTCCAGCTCCCCTCTCAACCCTACCTTTTTCTGGAGCTGCAGGCTTTTTCTTCCCCTGCAAGTAAAAGGATATGTCATCTTAAAATCTGCCTGTGGGAGTCTAGTCAGGAGGAAACTCTGTCACTACTCCTACTGCTGCAAATGCTCTGATTGCCCTTGAGATTACTAAATCCTGCTAGTGAACTGGACTATTGCCCAGTACCCTCACCTTCTGTTGATAGATCCTTTATTATTTTTCCCCTGGTCCTTGGAGCATAACAGATAAACCAGTTGTGTCTTTGGTAGCTCTCAGTAGTTTAGTTGCCCATTTCTATATAAATCTGCTGTGACTTTTTTTTGACTTTTTCAATTATTTTTTTTCTTATTCTATTCCTGCATAGGATTTTACTCAATTTTTTTTTTCTACTATGATACTTACTTTCACAGTTGTAATCCATACTGGCCATCCCACAAATACTGCCACCTTATATGTCTGAACAACAGGGCAGACTGACCTTTTCTACATCCACTGCAAGTCTTAGGACTCTATCTCTCCCCTGTCCTGCAAGGTGGAGTCATGTAGGACTCCCAGTCTGAGACCAGGTGATGCAAATTAACTTTGATTTACTTCAGAGTATCCAACTTCTGTCCAGATGCTGCAATTCATTTCTCCAGAATACTGACATAGCTATCCAGTGACTAAACACATTTATTAAATCAAAATATTATTTATTTAAAACAAAAACATTTCAGAGAACATGTGCCTTGAAATAATCAATAGAACATATCACATGCATGCCTATCTTCTTCCATATGAGAACCTTAATTTGTACAACTCCCCTCAAGCTTCTGATAAGCCTCTCACTTATCTACACATGCAACTAATGCAACACAATAAACTTTGGAGCACTGTGAGCCAAAGTGAACTGCTCCTGGGTGCAGTGTCTACATGTACACCAAGCACAGCAGCAATTTGAGCTGTGGCAGAGTAGGCCCCCAGCTGTCTGGACTGATGAGGTGCAATTTATGCCTACAGTCAGCATTTACACATGTGTTTTATACTAGTGCACATGTAGATTGTAACACTTTACTGCAGAGCAAATTAATCAATTCCACAGTAAAGTGCACATGTAGATGCACCCACTGTCAGCTTGTTTCCTTCTCAGAGCTCTTTAGATTTCTCAAGAAACTTGCACCTTTTTTATAGGGACAAGGACTTTTTTTTAAAAAACTGTTTATGATCTGGCCAAATAGTTGTGTCACTTTTTGCATAGAACCTAGAAATAAAAATTCCTTTCAGTTGTATAGCTCAGTGTTCTTATTTGGGAAGCCATTACATCACTTTTATGTACAGGCCCCATTGAATAGAAACATTATCGTGTAGCCCCCAGTTTTTCTTTTTCTTTAATTTAAAAATACACTCCCTCCCCTTCCCCCAACCATTTCCAACTTTCTCTCTGCCCCCTCTATCCCTTATAAGTGATTACAAGTAATACTAGGTAAGCTAAGCTAAGTTCTTACACTCCCACATTGTAATAAGCCCCTTTTTATATTATCAATAGTGTTCTGTATGTTTGTATTGGTTGTCACTGTTTTATATTGTATTCTTATCATTTGTGCATTGGTTTTTATTGTTTCATATTAACATTGTATGATTGAGGCCTGCAGTGTGGGTTGGCATGAGTGATGTCAAGTATTCCTTTTGTGTGTCAGGTTCCCATCTTGTTCTCATCTTGTCCCCGTGCCCTGTTGTGTAAGTATGTTTGTAACCTATGACTTATACCTACCCCTCCTATGTAAAATGGTTCCTGAATGAATGGGGATGAATGAGGGTGCTTGAGAGACAATGGCAGTAGGTCTAAAAATTGCTCCCTCTGAATGACTGAACCATCAACTTGAGGACCCAACCATCACCCTGCATTGATCCTCCCTGGCTCAAGATTTGGAAGACAAAGACTTCTGCAGAAATCAGCCAACTCACCATTACAGACACCTGAAACTGCATGTCCTTGTCTGGAATGCACATGCTCCATACACACCAGGGGCTGCCTGGGCATGCCTCTGCCACTAGGGTCATAGAAGGTCTGCCCCTATAAAAAGGGACAGTGAAGACAGACCCAGTGGGAAGCCCTCTCTATCTGGACCAGCACCATGCCACACCACCTATGCACCCAGGGGCCCTGCCAGCGACCCACCCCTCTGGACAACATCGTGTTGGAAAAGACCCCAACTGGCCATCGAGGATCAACTCACAGCCAAGGATAGGTAGTTATCACCTACCTTCCTTCCCCAAGCAAAGGACTTGGACTCTGTGTCTTTTCCCTACTTGGACTCCCACCTTTCCACTGAGTTTCTTTCTCGTGCTACCATTGTGAGTGCTTGTTTGTGTGTTTGTGTTTGTAGGAACCAATAACTTCATGGGGCTGTGTAGTGTGTTGTCTGTTTAATAAACCTGTTATTTTGAAACCCCGCATTGGGTTTTTATCCGTTTCCTGACTGTTTCCTCCTTGCCACCACTTACCTGCCTCCTGATCTCACAGCCTTCTGCCTCTCTCTTTCTTGGCTGTCTCCTTTTTGCCACCGGGCTTTTTCCCTTCCTTCAACCCCAGCACCAGTGACCTCAAGTAACCCTGGGGCCATTTGACCTTAACTAACCCCAAGTCTCAGTTCCTCAGTCAGCTTCTTTCTAGTCTACCGGATCTAATCCTGGTCCCAGCATCTTTCACTAGCCTACACTTTCTCTCACCTTAATCTTCCCCCCAGGTATCCCAAGCACCCCAAGCACAAACATACACACACTGTACCATCCAAGCTAGGAACTCACCTGTGTGTATGTGTAGGTGGGTGGTAAGTATGTGAACTGGTGAATATATATGTCATCATGTGCATGATATACGAATTAGTGATCCAGGTATGGATATTGACAACTGACTGTTGTCTAATTTTTGGAGTGTGTATGTGCTCGAATTGGTGATAGGTATGCATGTGCCTAGGCTGGTAATCTTGGATGTGTATGTGCTTGACTTGGTAGCATGTGTGTTTGTGTATGCACCTAATTGATTTGTGTGTTTGTACATTTGCAATTGTGTCACATCCTCCCATCTAACAGCACATTTTTGAGATCCTGAGAGTTGGCTGACCCACAGGGCAACAATAGATATATGTTAAATCTTCTCCTATCCAGAGGGTGCATCTACATGAAATGCTTACTGCACATTAGCCTAATATCACTGTGCAGTAGTGTGGCAGGTAAAAACTGTGCTAATAGCCTACTGCTCAGTATTATTAGGCTAATGTACAGTAAGCATCACAAAATAACTGTGCCAGTGCTATTGTGCTGTAATTCTAGTTACTGGCACATTTAGTTAGTACTTCATTAAGCAAGTACTAAATTAAATACACAGTAAGGAAGGCATTAATGAACATGTAGATGCATCCATAGTGTACAGCTTAACCTCACAGACCAGGTCACATATACTATACATAATATTTTCATAGTACTCATCAGACTATTATATTTTCCACAATCACATCTTAAGGAAAATCTGCTCACAATAACTGTTCTACTGCCTCCCCCCCCACCCCGCCCCGCCATTTATATTTTTACTTGGTTGACAGATTTATTAGCAGTTAAAATTCAGAGAACACATTAAATGGCACTACAGAATAGAGGGATATTACAAAAAAGAAGTGGGGGGAAAAACATTTTAGGATGTAATAAATGCATATTTTGAATGAATCAATATTCAGTGAATTCCTAGCCTGTTTTGTATTCATGATATGATAATAGGCTGACTTGCAAAGACTGTAAAATAGACCTTAATCCTATACAATTTCCCAATTGTCCACATTGGCCTGCAATACCACTTCACAATTCAGTTCCTCTGGCAATACAGCAGCTAAAATTAATTGTGCTGTAAGGCTATGTATACTTAGATCATGTTAGTATTTTCTTAAATTACCCAGTAGGCAAATAAAATATCCAACTTGTAAACAGATCAATCTGGACTGGTAAGGCAATATTAGTAGAGACCAAGGGTTAGTGCCATCTGAATACACAGGGTATGATGCATTCTGGAGAAAAAGGATGCTGATGTAGTTAGTACATAGGAAGGTATACATTTTTTTAGCCAATGACTCATAGTGGTTTTTGTTTTTTTACCTTCTAAGACAGAAAATCTGCCAGTGAGATCAGTGGAGCAATTTGTTGGTGTAAAAATATATGCACACAGAAGTTAAAAACTGTAAATTTCCTTCAGTGGATCTGCAGTTGTTTTTCATTCCGCCCTCCCTCCCCCTCCCCCACCACACACACACATTATTATGTTTGATCCATTTGTTCTCAAGAGTGCTCATAGAAATCTATGTTTGCACCAAGAATTAGCTTGAAGAATTTAATTGGCCATGTTAAAAACTCTTTGATTTATTTCTGCTTCTCAGTGTTTCAGTGGCCTTGGTTATCTGCACTGAGACCACCATGTTACATAGGTAAACATTTCTATACTATGAACAATCACAATTAATGGTCCTAATTGTTGCTGATGCAAATACTTTGTAAACAACCTAGAGGTTGAAAGATGTTTGTCTAAAGTGCTCTAATTACTTCAATTAACTAACCATCATAAAACATCAAAATATGGTCACAGGCCATTTGCAAACAGAAAAATAGTCCAAATTAAGTCCAAAAAGAAAGGGGAAATAAAAGGAAAGGCAAACAAAATCATTCTGAATAATTCAGCCATTTCTAATTATGCTGAAGGTAAAATATTGAGCAGACTATTCCTGAACTTGGAAAGACAGGATGACTATTCTGTAGGGTAGTACTTAAAATTACTTTTATGTAGATTTAAGTGTCACCCTGCTCATGCAGGTGGTACTCAAATTACTCTTTCTTCTACCCTTGGCGCACAGCTCAGCAATCCCAGTTCAGGGGAAGAAATTGCCTTATGCAGCTCAGCAACTGATTTCAGTCCATTATGAAATTTGTCATTTGAATGTTCTATTTATATTTACTACTAACAGTTTTCATGAAATACTTGTTTGGTCAAGGACATTGGTGACAAGTTTGTTGAGAAGACAGCCCTTATCTACAGAACAAATGTCAACATGTCCTACAGAAACATGTCAACTGTTTTTCATACCTTTTACTCTAAAGCATTCAAACTTCCTTATTCTATCATTTATAGATTTGTGATTTACAAAGAGCCTTATTACACAGTAGGTTTATCTGGCTTCTGGTGCTCTTAACCCCTGGACTGGCTGCAGTTAACACCTTTTAATGGTTTAAAGCACTTGTTATTTATTTTAAGGTTATGATACTCCAGGTCAGGATTATCTCCAATCTGCCTAATTTTGTTGCTGTTATATTACCATATGGACACTTCCCACGACTATTCCATTCAAGCTGAAGTCCTTCAGTGTCCCAAGGTTATCAAGGATGTTGGGGCACAGTGCGGCTGGACACAGCACCTCACCCCCCTAGGGATGTCAAATAGAGGCAGCCCCAGAGCATCTGGTGGCCATGGTGTCTCCTACCACCACTTGGTCCAGCTCTGCTTCCTTCTGCGACAGGGCAGGGGGCAAACTCCAGACAAAAAAAGGACGAGGCCACCCAGAGCTCAAGCAGCACTCAGCCAGCTAGGAGTCCAGCTGGCAGTGGCAAAGAGAAGCCAGCTGTCCACTGGCCAGGAGCCACCTGAGCTCTGAGGATACCAACCCTTTTTTGTTTTTTTCTCTCTCCAGAGCCCTCCCCATTTTGCATTGGGCAGAGCAAAAGGTTCTGCCTCATCTTTCCCTGCAAAAGTGCAGGGAGCTGGGGATACCCTGTCTGGCCACAGTGCAGTCCCTGTCTACCAAAAAGCAGCAAACAAGGAAATTCTCCCCCAACTCCCTGCCCAGCAGAAGCAGTGATATGGTCCTTCCCCACACCTATGCCAGGAAGCAGCAAACACAGAGAGAATTCCCCACTCCCATCTCCAGGCTATGCTCCAGCAGACCCAGGCTGTGCTTAGCTGGGGAGGGTGTCCATGGCTCCATGCACAGGTAGAGGGGATCCCCCTTGGACAACCTACACCTGTGCTTGCTGTAACCCTGGAGTCACTCACTCTTCCCTACACACATGCAGGTAGTTAGAGATACCCTGCCCAGCCACAGTGCAGCCCTAGTCTTCTGGGAAGCAGCAAACAAAGGGGGAATTCCTTCCTCCTCCCCACCCGCCCAACTCCACACTGCCAATTGCTGGGTAGGGTGTCCCCAGCTACCTGCATGTGTGGGGGAAAGGACCATCTCACTGCTTCTGCTAGGCAAAGTAAGTGACTCCAGGGCTGTAACAAGGCGGGGTGGGGGGAAAGGGGGAAGAAATAACCTCCACCCATACATGGATCCAGGGACACCCCGCTCAGCTGGAGCAGAGCCTAGGTATTCTGGAGAGCAGGGAGCTGGAGTGGGGTGGCAATCACACATCCCACCACACATGAAAGGAAGCTCCCATATCAGTTTTAGTGAGACCAGAGAGCCACTGGGAAGCTGCTTCCTCAGATCTCTCTACTCTTGTTGGAATTGACACAGCAGTGGGCTCATTCTATGTCCAGCAAGAGCAAAGAGTGGGTCCTGTTTCTGGTCCTGCCTGTGTTCACCAAAATGTCAGTAGAGTAACAAGTCACAGCTGTGCAGGTAAGGGACAGTCAGACCAGGTTTTTCCACTTACCGTGTGACTACTCCAAAAAAGCAGTAACAACTGCACAGTCAGCATCTTGTGTAGATATGGCTACTGTGTTCAACAGGATAGCTCGAGTGTATAACAGTGTTTATGAGTTCTAGTGTTTGCAGGAATAGAGATTGAAATGCTTGAAGTCCCACTTCTGCCTTCCTCAGTTCCCACTGATAGCACTGATAATGCTACCACTTGTTTTGCCCATTTAGAGTAGAAAATGCCCTGAAGAAAGCATGGGGCAAAACTAAAAGAGACTGTACTTCAGATACTTAAGGCATTGCAACCAATTTTGCTGAAATACAAAATGACATCTTATTTCTTTCTTCATAAAAAATATTTCCTTTCTTTGCAATAGCTATAATCTGACTCCTTCATATCATAAAACAGCTCTGCCTTAGGTCTTACATTTCCTTGAGGCAGCTGATTCCCTTGACATGTCTTTTTAACAGATGATTATGATCAGAGTCCCATGTAATTCAGTAGCTGTTTTCAAAAAAGAAAGCTTAATCTAATAACTTCTTATTAAATTCTCAGTTCCTGTAGGAGCGCTTTTGAAGGATATTCAAAGTAAATCATTTCATTTTGAAACCCAACTGCTGGTTATCCTCATCTTTTCTAATGAAAATTTATATTAACCCAACAGCAGATTCACTACTTTTTGATATTTTGATATTTCTTAAAACCAGGGATTTCAGTGTGTATCAGAAGAGGCCACATGCTCCAAAACAAATTGGTTTATTATTTTATAATGTATTAAGTTCTTGCTTCCTGAATTTAACCTATGAAAAATAGGACAATTTTGTGTTTTCCCACAAGCATCTTGCAGAAAAAAAATCAAGTTGCAGGTTGCATTTATCTCTATCTCTTCAAAATAGCAGAAGAAAAAAAAAATAACTGTTAGCCTTAATAGGACAGCTGCTTCTAATGATCACTGCCACGAGTGACTGGTGCCTCCTGAATCTTTGGGGGGCACCCGCAGAAGCCACTGACAGCAGTGGCCCTGTCAGCGGGGGCACCAGCCCTACAGACAGCATCAGTGTCAGCTGTCAGGGGCACCGGCCCCATCGGGGGGGCACGTGCACCCCTGTGCACCCCCTACAAGTCACCTATGATCACTGCTCTTTCATATTATTTATATTATGATAACTTTGATTGTCCTGGAGTGGGAATAAGCATTATTCATCAAGTAAAAACTGGATGGTTTTCCTGGATGAAAGAGATATTTGGGGGCAGGGGGGGTTGGTTGTTTTGAGGTTTTTTGTTTTGTTTTTGAATGATAGAATCATTCATAGCACAGGATTGGGTGGTAAGGGGAAAATGTTAAGTGTCCAGATCTTCAGTTGAAAAGTAATACAGGAGGACAGAGGAGAGAGAGAGATTCTGTTTTGCCACTAAGAAAACTAATTGGTTCTTATGAAAATTTTATAATCATTATAGATATATGTGGCTCTGTGTGCTGTGCATGAATAAACTCTTGAGCAATATGCTCTGGAGCTTTTTGCTCCTGGGCACGGATTCAAATGGTGCACACGGGAGCAAAAAACTCCAGAGCAAGCTCCCAAGTGTATTCATGCACATTAATTGCATATGTAGACATACCCTGCATGTTCAAAAATAATTCAGTATAAAGTCTCCTCTCAAACTCATTTTGAATCTGACCCCTGGAGCAGCCAATAGAAGGATATATGTGGGTCCTAGAAGGAAAGATGAAGCTAGAGGGTATGTGTCTTGGTGAGAAGACTGGTGCTCATGAAGGGAGCAGTTTCTGCAGTTTAGCCTAGACAGTTGATTCCAGAGTGGCACTGTACTGCATTGTCTATTTTGGCTAATAACTATTAAGCGCAAGGCGCAGCAACTTAGATTCAGAAGGAATACTGGAGAAGTATTGGTATCATGCCGAATCTGTAGTGTGGTTTTTTGAGCACTATGCTAGAAAGCTGCAGACTCAAATCCCCTTGTTTTAGAACCAAGGCCTCCAACTTCATATCCTAACCAATCAGGCATTGGAGCCAAAAGATGGGTGGACTGTTCTTCCCCTACTTCTTCCTAGACTTACACTTGGGTATGTGTGCATGTGACAGTGTATAGCCTATGGTGCAAGCTCAGTCTATGCCTGCATGCTTACACATCCACAGTGCAGAGGCAGGGCCAAAAATATGTAGGTATTCAGTTGGATGTGCACAGGAAAAAAGAATTCCACCCTCAGGGCATAGCAAACATGTAGGTGAGCAATAGACGAGACGGATTTTTCAAAACCAAGTTGTATAAAACCTACATGGGTTCCTTGTACAACAGGATAAAGGCACTTGTGGATTGGAGAGAAACAGTATATGCAATATGTTGTGACTTTAGTAACGCTTTTTTCCACTGTACCAGATGACTTTCTTTTGAGAAAACTAAAGACTGATTAGGTGAAGCTATTGCTTTGTTGATATACAAGTGTTTGGAAACCTGTACGCCAGGAGTCATGAATAATGACTCACCAACAAAAAGGAAGGCTGTTTCAAATTGGAATCTTGGGCATCTGTCTTCAGGCCAGTACTTTCCAATATTTTCATTAATGAACTGGAAGATGTATACATGCTACATTTCCATATGATATGAACCTAGTAAACATTCTGGAGAACAGGCATATATTTCAAAATTATTTTGAAAATTTGAAGATATTGTCCTACATAAATATGATACAATTCAACAAGGGCATATGCAAAGTATTAAAGTTAAGTGGGGATAATCAGCTGCACATATGCACAAGGATAGTGAGTGGCTTGGAAGCAATTCTAAAGTAAAGCATCTATTGCAGTTGTGTCACAAATTTGGCAAAAACCCATGAGGTCATATTTCTACAATAAATAAATAAACATCATGCTGATTTGTATACACAGGCATGTCATATGTGAGACACAGGCTCTAACCCTTCCACTTCATTCAACATCAACAAGACTTCATCTGGAATACAATGTTCCATTTTTGACACCACACTTTAAGAAAGATGTGGACCAATTGGATAGAGTCCAGAGGAGAGTAACCAACAAACAAACAAACAAAAATAAAACCAAAGATTAATCTAAAGTTGAAAAGATTGAAGGGATATATGTTAACAGTCTTCAAATGCCATGAAGAGGTAAGTCCAGTGGGAATGGAACCCAAGCTATGGGCTAAAACTAGGACATGAGAAATTTAGGTTAATAACCAAGGAGCTCTTTCTAAATGTTATGTCTTATGTTTCATCAGTGGCGGGAAGATTAGTGGCAAAGAGCAACACACTGCTTACATAGCTGATAAATTTATTGTTCTGAACAAGAACCAAAACTGAAAGTAAAATATGATGCCTAAGGAAGAACACAGCATAGCCACATTAACAGACACAATGCCATATATAATGACAAATGCATCATACATCACATTCCTTCACCCCACTGTAAAAATACTTTTTGTTAAACAGTAATACACACACAATAACAGCAGCAACAACAAAAGGGAATATTCAACTTCTTGTAACACACCAGCTAGGCTATTTAGAGGATCAGGCACACCATAGGTTTTTGTACCCTGTTAGGGTAATGTGGTGAGATTAAGTGGTGTTGCTCTGTACTACAGGATCAGCTGGTACTAAGGAATCATTAGTACTTGACACTTAAGTCTCCTCCAATACATCAGCAGAACCAAAACTTTTAACTGTAGGAGGTTTAACTGAAGAAACTGGACATCCAAATGGAGCTTCTAAAGAGTCATGTATATATTGTAGTTGTAACTTCTCTATTGGCACATCTACACATGCCAAAGGGCATACATCTACACAGGCACACAAAGCACATACATCTACATGTGCATGCCCTTAATGCACCTTAAAAATGGTGGTTTGATTTTTTTTTTTTTTTTTTTTAGACTATTCATGCCTGCAATTGATACCTGCAAAAACAAATATCAAATTTAGGTATGGATAGCTGAAGTTCATTAATGCATGTGTAGATGCATTAAGGCACATTAATGCTGTGTGTGGACTGACTTGGGACTAACTTTAGTCCCATGTCAGCACACGCATATGGTATTAATGCACTTTAACACTTGCATGTACAGACACGAGCCTAAATTGCCTTAATGTGTATTAAGCTAATGCTTATTAAATTTAGGTATGCCTAAACGCACATGTAGACACACCCTATACGTCTTTTCTATGAGGTACCATCAGACAGTTGCACCATAAATAAAACAGGCCCCATACATTTAGTGAGTTTCTCAGGTACCAGTTTTTCTCTACCAGAGTAATTACAATCCCAGACCAAATTCCCTACTTGGAATAAGTGATTGTGAGACACACTCCACAAATCAGTTTGTTTACTTTGGTATAAGAGTATCTGTGGGGCAACTTCAAGATGTAAAAGGTCAAAACAAGTAAGCAACAGTCTTTCAATAAAAGAGTAGCAGGTGACTCCTGCTTAGTAATATGGGGTGTGTTGTGATAAATGAGTAAGATATTGTTCAATTTGTGTTGAAAACTTATGGCAGACTGATTGAGGCTGAGGCTTATTACCAGGGATCCTGGTTTTCTCTGATTTAAAAAAAAATCCCCAATTTTCAGATTAAAAAAAAAGTAACCCAAAATCCACATTTTTCCATGATTAAAATGAAATGCTGCTAATATATATAGACCAGATTAATTTTTCAAATCCCTTTTGCGCAGCTGGAAGTCAGAAAGCCTTGATAGTTGCCTGGCAATATGGTAGGGAGACTAGAAGACATAGGTGATGACTAATATATATATGTGTAATGGCATTTTATTTTAATCATGGAAAAAATGTGGATTCTATGTTACTTTTTTAATCCAAAAATTGGGGATTTTTTTATCAGGGAAAACCAGGATCCCTGCTCATTCTACATACTTGAGAGTTTGTACAAAATGTTCAGCTAGTTCATTTGGAGCAGGATGATAAGAACCAGAATGTATATAGACTTCATAGACATAGAGATAAGAGGTGGGAGGGACCTCGGAAGATCTTGGAGTCCAGTCCCCTGCCCTGGGGGCAGGAAGTCAGCAGGGGTCATAGGATCCCAGCAAGATAAAAATCCAAATGTATCTTGAAGGCATTCAAAGTCGATGTTTGAACCACCTCCGGCGGCAGTCTATTCCAAACCTTGGGGCCTTGGACAGTAAATAAGTTCTTTCTTAGTCCAGCCTGAAATGGTCATGGAGGAGTTTGTGACTGTTCAATCTTGTCATCCCTTGGGGCGCTATAGTGAACAGATGTTCCCCCAAATCCTGGTGAGCACTTATAGCACTGATAAACTTATAGGTGGCCACCAGATCACCCCTGAGCCTGTGCTTTTCCAGGCTGAAGAGTCCCATAGCTCTCAGCCTCTCATCGTAAGGTCTATTTTCCTGACCTCTGATCATGTGCATGGCTCTCCTCTGGATTTTATCAAGCTTCTCCACATCCTTTTTGAATTGTGAAGCCCAAAACTGAATGCAGTACTCCAGCTGCAGCCTCATCAAGGCCGAATACAACGGGAGAATGATGTCCTAGGATTTGCTTAAGAAGCATCTATGAATGCAAGCCAGTGTTTTGCTCACTTTACTAGCTGCAGGATCACACAGAAGGCTCATGTTCATCTTTTGGACAATCATGACCCCCAAGTCCATTTCATTCATTGTGCTAGCCAGTGTAGCATAGCCAAGCCTATAAGCATGCTGCAGGTTTTTCTTCCCAAGGTGGAGAACCTTGCATTTTTTGGTATTAAACACCATCAGGTTCTCATTTGCCCATTTCCTGGGCCTGTCAAGGTCAGCCTGGATCAGCCTCCTGTCCTCAGGTGTGGATGCTCTACCCCAAAGTTTGGTGTCATCGGCGAACATGGCCAGTCCAATTCTGACACCAATGTCCACATCATTAATGAAGATTTTGAATAGTATAGGCCCAAGGACAGAGCCTTGAGGGACCCCACTGGTCATAGCACACCACGATGATTGACTTCCATCAACCACCACCCTCTGGGTACGACCACGGAGCCAATTCCTGAGCCAGCGGATTGTGGTGAAGCCAAGGCCACAGTTGGCCAGTTTTGCTAAGAGTTGATCATGGAATACCAGATCCAAGGCTTTTTTAAAGTCAAGATATATGACATCAAACTCTTCCCCCTTGTCCAGGTGATAGGTCACCTGGTCATAAAAGGAAATAAGATTGGTCAAGCAAGACCTGCCCGTGACAAACCTGTTCTGGCTATCCCTCAGGATGTTGCCATCAGCCAGTCTCCTGAGAATGGTCTCCATGATAATCTTTTTTAGGAACTTTCCTGGGATAGAGGTCAGGCTGATGGGCCTGTAGTTTGCTAAATTCAATTTTCTTCTCTTTCTTGAAGACAGGCACCACATTGGCCTTCTTCCAATCATCGGACACTTCATCAGAGCACCAAGAGTTCTTTAAGATCTATGCCAGGGGCTGAGCTATGATGCTTGCCAGTTCCTTGAGTACCCTGGGGTGTAGCTGTCAGGGCTGGCTGACTTGAAGGTATCCAGCCTCTCAAGGTGTTCCTTCACAAGATCAGCATTGATGGAAGGTAAGGAATCTCGCACACCCAGGTCTTCCCGTCCCATAATGGGCGGAGGCGTCACTTGGGACTGGTGAAAAACTGATGCAAAGTACCCATTTAGGAAGTTGGCTTTTTCCTGGGCATCAGTTGTTATTTATCCCATATGGTTTAGCAGGGCTCCAGTGTTGCCCTCACTTTTTGTCCATCTCCCCTCATATCTAAAAAAGGACTTTTTATTGTCCTTGGTGCTTGTAGCCAGTTGGACTTCAGTCGCAGCCTTGGCTTTCCTGGTTCACTCTCTGCAGTTTCAGACCAGTGCAGAATATTCCTTCTTGGAGGTGGATCCTGTTCTCCTTCCTTTGTAGGTCTTTCTTTCTAGATGCAGAATGTCTGCTAGTTCCCTGCAGAGCCAAGGGGGCTGCTTTGCCCTTTTGCTGCTTTTCCTCTGAGATGGGATAGACTTTGCTTGTGCATCCAGGATCACTCCCTTGAGGAGCAACCACTGTTCCTGAACTCCCCTCCCCTTTGGGTTATGGTCCCTTAGGACTATTATATGTTGAATTCCACTGGAAATAAGGAACGTCCTCAATTTTTCTGAACAGAACTAAGGTCCATTATCACTTAACAATTGCAATAGTAGTCCAAAGTGGCTAAATAAGGCACAAAGGTGCTAAATAGTATGGGTAGCTATAGAAAGAGTCCTTTTGAAAACTTCTGGCTATTTAGAGTGTGTATCAGCCACTACTAAAAACATATGGCCTTCAATGGCTCTGCATAATCCACATGAATATGTGTCCATGGAGTCTGAGGCTATGACCAAGAGTTCAGATAAGCTGAGCCATGATCTTTCTGAAATTGCTGACATGCACTACAGCAACACAACTACAAGCAGACCTGGACAGGTTGGACATATGAGCGGAAAACAACAGAATGCAATTCAACAATGAGAAATGCAAAGTGCTGCACCTAGGGAGAAAAAATGTCCAGCACACCTACTGCCTAGGAAATGACCTGCTTGGAGGCACGGAAGCGGAAAGGGATCTTGCAGTCCTAGTGGACTCCAAGATGAACATGAGTCATCAGCGTGACGAAGTCATCAGAAAAGCTAATGGCACTTTATCGTGTATCAGCAGATGCATGACGAACAGAACCAAGGAGGTGATACTTCCCCTCTATCGGGCACTGGTCAGACCACAGTTGGAATACTGTGTGCAATTTTGTGCACCACACTTCAAGAGGGATGCGGATAACCTGGAGAGGGTCCAGAGAAGGGCCACACATATGGTTAAGGGCTTGCAAGCCAAGCCCTATGAGGAGAGACTAGGGCACCTGGACCTCTTCAGCTTTGCAAGAGAAGGTTGAGAGATGACCTTGTGGCTGCCTATAAGTTCATCATGGGGGCACAGAAGGGAATTGGTGAGGCTTTACTCACCAAGGCGCCCCTGGGGGTTACAAGAAATAATGGCCATAAGCTAGCAGAGAGCAGATTTAGATTGGACATTAGGAAGAACTTCTTCACAGTTAGAGTGGCCAAGGTCTGGAATGGGCTCCCAAGGGAGGTGGAGCTCTCCCCTACCCTGGGGGTCTTCAAAAGGAGGTTAGATAGGCATCTAGCTGGGGTCATCCTAACCCAGCACTCTTTCCTGCCTATGCAGGGGGTTGGACTCGATGATCTATTGAGGTCCCTTCCAACCCTAACATCTATGAATCTGGTTGTCCTCTCAATGTCCTGATCAATGCCCAGCCACCACACAAAACAAATGTTTAGAATGACCTTGGTATAACCACTTGTATCCCCCACAAAAAATCATTTGCATCTCCCACAAGAGGTAACCAATAATTTGTATTTTTGTTTGTACTGATAATTCTGACTAATGTGACATGAAAGGTGTTAGTTGAGAGTTGTTGTAGTTTAATACTGTATCTTGGAGAACCATGTCTTTCACAAGAGAAAGAACATTATCCTTAACAGTTTCTTTCTGATGTGTGTGTAGGTAATGGGTGAATGATCCATCAGATTCAAATAGAATACTTCCATGGTGTCTTCCTTTTGGTGGCCAGTTGGACAAGATAGGTATGAAAACCAATCGGCATTTCTGTGCTGAGCCCCTTTTGGATACTGAATAGTATAAGAGAGAGTCAAAAGTAGCAATGACCAGAATAGCATATGATTTGCTGTTAGGGAAGTAATACCTTGTCTTGGTCCAAACATACAAAGTAATGGTTGTTGATCAGTCAATAAAGTAAAATGTCTGCTATAATAGGGTTACGACACATCCCAGTTTGGCCAGGACAGTCCTGAATTTTGATGGCTGGTCCTGGCTAGCAAGTGAAAATTAAAACAAGTGTCCTGGGTGTTGGATGTTGGACAGAGAAGTGGAACAGCATAAACTGTGAAATAGGAAGCCTTAGCAGACAGAAAAGTTCTCCCAAACATAGGTTAGCTTGATTAGTGGAATGACTATTAAAAAGGGGTGATGATTGTTAACACCTGTGAAGCAAAGAACAATGGGTTATTAATGGGCCACTGACTCCCTTAACTGCCTAAATAATAATTCTAGAGCTGCACCGTGCTACTCTGCCCCTGCCTACCTTTAGCAGCAGCACTCACGTGAGGGGCCAGGGGTGGTGGGGAGAGAGGCAGTGTCTAAGATCTCATATTGTCTCATATGGTCACCCTAGCCATACAGATAAGAATGAAATTTCTGTACTTCAAAGATAATATTGAGAGACTCCCTCTCTGTTTGTGTACAGTTCCCTTTACAAGCAGGTAGTGTTTGTGAAGGAAAAGCAATTGACTTCTTTGTATCATCAGAAAATATGGGAAAGGACTGCCCTCACTCCATATGGTTATGCATCACATGCTACCTGCAAAGGAAGTGAAGTGTAAAAGTGTGTAAGAACATCAGTTGATGTCAACATTTATTTTGCTTCCTGAACTGCACATTCATATTCTCTAATCCTCTTCCATTTCTTTTTCACTTTCAATAGTTCATGCAGCATGCCAATACTATTGAGATTAGGCAAAAATTTACCATAATAGTTAAGTAATCCTAAGAAGTACATATCTGTAAAACATTCCCTCGTGATAGCGCTTGGAGGATTACCTTCTCTTTCTCTGGTGATTTCTTTAACCCTGTGGCATCACTGACACATCCAAGGTATTCATCAGAGGACTTTAAAAAACATATTTTTTCCCGTGCATTCTCAATCGATGGACTTTTAAACATTGTAAGACAGCATCAAGCTTCTGACAGTAGTTTTCCCAATTTGTTCTGTAACCAGTGGGCACATCTACATGTGCACTTTACTGCAGAGTTGACTATTTAGCTCCATAGTAATGTATCACCATTTACACACATGGTGCTATTAGGCCCCAGGAAACTAATTAACTCCACTAGAGGATAGTACTGCCAGAAAAAGGGACTATCCTATGTTGTAGTTATTTAGTGCATTGTAGCCCACATGTACATGATGACCATGGCTATCTGGGGCATGAGGATGCTATAGCGCAGGGGCTGCCTACCACCCTGTACTGTACCTTTGTGCCCCAGCCAGCTCCTCTGCAGTACTGGCCCAGCTCAGTGTGCTGTAGTTCTGGGAGCACACGTAAATGCTGCTCCCAGGAGCAATACATTCCAGCATGAACTGCACCAAAGCTTATTCAGTCCATTCTTTGTGTGCAACTGGTGACAACAGTCCAGTGCTTACCAAATGTTTCAAATCAGCTTCCACTATGGGTCACAGAGCATAAGGTACAACTCTAGGCTTACTATATTTTGGCTGGCTTCCAGGATTAATTTTAATCTGCACTATGATGTTCCTCATCCATACAGGTCTGTTTAAAGAACCTTTGAATGCTTTTCCAATATTTCTTGAAGGTCTTGAGCTGCCTTTCTGATTGACTTGATTTTGTTCAAATTCACTATCAGCTTCTCAAGCCAAGATCTGCCAAACAATGGTGGATAATTTCCTTCAATCACATGCTAAGGTAAATGGATTGACTGACTATCTAGTTGTAACAGTCACCCAAAGTACCCCTTATGGGCTTCCTTTTCTCTAGTGTAATTCTTAAGAAGCATAGAGGTTTTCTACAAAGGTACCTGCTATAAGCACTGGTTACAGAAATGCAGGTAAGGGTGTAGCCCAGAAATCATCTCTTACAGCTACTTTTGGTAGTATATGCAAGCCCAGGTTTTGTCTAGTGGCACTAGAACTTCAGCTTCTTTCATATTACATATTCTGGATTTATATCCCCAACTGGGTCCCTTCCAGATACATGCTTCCCTGAGTGGATAGCTCCAAGGTGTTACTGTTTGTTGAACTGCATGACAGGCCATAGCAATGTGTCCTTTTTTCTGGCACTTCCTGCAACGGACCTGACATGACCAGTAATCCCTTTCAATGTTCTTGGTTTGCATACAAGGGCCACAGGAAAAGTTCCTCAGTTTCTGTGTCCCTCAGTCTTGTTGATTGAAGCGATGCTTCCAATCCATACTAAATTCCTAAGAATCCTTCTTAGCAGTTTCCATGGCAACTGCTATTTCCACAGCTTTTGTGAATGTAAGAGTGGGTAGAGTCAATAATTGTCTCCGAGTTTGCTCATTGTGCAACCCTGTAACAAACTGATCTCATAGGCCATTGCTCAATACTTGTCTAAACTGACAGTGCTCTGACAAGTTTAAATCAGATACAAATTGTGCCACTCTTCACCTGGATTCATTGGTGGAATTGGTACCATTCTGAAATCATTGATACGGTAGGTGAAAAATGTTCCTTCGTTACTACAGTGATTTCTGGATAGGTGGCTTGTTCTGGCAAGGTTGGAGTCAAAAGAGCCTATAGGAGGCTGTATGCCCTGGAACCTATCACTGTCAGCAATATTGCAACTTACTGTCCTTCGGGAATTGAATTGGAGGGTGTGAACTGTTTAAAATGTGCAATATACAGTACCTATGTATCTTGATTTTCATCACATCATGAATATTGTCTATATGCGCAGCCATTTTTTTTTTTCAATCTGTCTACACTTGAGCTCTTATTTCTCTTCTAACCCTTCTGCTGTAACAACAGCAGCTGTTATAAGTCTAGCTGGGTGTTCATATGAAGTCTCTGCAGGGCATATGTAGTAATAATAAAGTATCTTCTTATTGTTTTGGATCATCTAGGCTGTGTCTGCAAGCACCAGCGCAAATGAGGATCCTACCCTCATCGCCAAAATTGTGATATCTTGTGTCTCCACAGTGGCAGGGAAATTAAACTAGCAGAGAGAGCACCACACAGGATGCATGTACAAGAGATGCTTTACTGTGCATTAGATTAGTCTAATGAACAGTAAAGCGTTACCATCTACATGTGCAACAGATTAGTCTAATGTGCCATTTTATAGTACCTGTAGATATAGGTACTAGAAATCTGAGCATTTAACTATTGCACTGAAACGGACACATAGATGCTGACTGGGAGCAAATTGCTGTTGGTCAGCTTAGACAGCAGGGGGCCACAGGGGGAGAGAAAGCTGTCCCAGCTCTACTCTATTCAGCAGAGATTGGAACCAGTCCCTGTTCCCCCTTGCCACCCCAGGGCTATCATGCGGGGGAGCCTGGAGCTTCCCCCGGCTGCTGCAAGGGCTAAAAGCATGGGAGGAGCAATCTAAGAATGAACTGCTTCCATTGGGAGTAAATTTAGTCCTGATGGGCATACATTCAGATGCAGGAAGGGGTGCAGTTTAATGCGTCTGAATTTTCTGCACAGAATATTCAGGCACATTAATTGCATGAGTATATGTGCCCAAAGTTTACATGGCTGGTAAGTTTATTGTTCTGAACAGGAACCAAAACTAAAAATAAAACATGGTGCCTAAAGAGGCACAGCATAGCCACATTTAAAGAATCAGTGCTATATATAATGACTAATGCACAATACATCACATTAACTGTAAAGATAGGTATGGATAGATCTAAAGTATAATTTAGCAAGACAGATTGTAGAATTTTTTTATCACTGAAGGTTTCTAATAATAGGTTAGACAAGAATTAATTAGTTATAGTTGATTCAGACTTTGAGAACGGAGGTGGACTATTTGACTTGTAGTCCCTTCCAGTCCTATTTTCTCTAAGTTGTGTTTTAGTTCGTACCTTTATTATTGATTTCAATTAGCCAATGCTTCCTTAGGAAATAAGGTTCTGCCATTCAATATATTATATTATGATTTTTCCCTTACCTTTTTAAACAAATCCTTTTATCAAAAAAGTTTCTGACTTGCTGAATAACAGCTTTATATTAGATTTTAACAGTACTGCTCTATATACTAATAAAACATATCTTCTGACACATTCATCAAACAGAATCTGAATTACAACTCCAACCTGCAGGCATGGACAGATTGCATCCCACTGAAGAGCTGATACACAGTATTCAGGGTTTGATTTGTTTTTCTAGAGTGTAGTATAAAAGTTCTGATGATGTAGGTTACAACAGAGGAAAAAATCTTCAAGTACTCATTACTAAGGCATTAACCACAGAAAGCTTTAAGGGCAACAAAACAGCTCTGGGAAAAATCATTCCTTTATCTTTGACTATATAGGGAAAAATGTAAAGTAGTACAATTAAGGAAATGCATTATAATTAATAAATAATTCAGATAGAAATAATAACCAGGGAAAAGCAAATTTTATAAAATCCACTTAATCTTTTTCATGTGCAAGCTTTTGCAGAAAGCATAGGCAAACTTAATTCTTACCTTCTGCTTAGTATTTTGGAAGGACCAAGGGAAAGAAACAATCCACGCTCTGATCTACTATACTATTTATTGCATTATTTATTATTAAGAGGAAGTCAAGATAATTAGAATTATCTAACTAGATCCAAATATGATGAGCCCTAAAGAAACCAATATATTTAGATGAAAGTTTTTAAATTAGTTATCCAACTCTGCCACTAGTTGCAATATTCTATCTGTCTTTTGTTGCATGATTTGGTTAGTATGAGGGGAGTCAAATATCTATAGTGCTGGAAGGGATGATAGAAATTGCTCTAAATTTTGATGTAAGCCAATGTTAAATCACCCTTTCATGAGTAAATATACAGCAGTAGAAGATGTGTATCTCTGTGTTGCAATTACTTCCTGTGCCTCTGCTGGTTGTGAAAAGGTTATTCAGCACGCTTTGTTCAGGTCTTTGCCCAGACCCAAGTGTTCTAATATGATTTGATTACTGTTAGGGCTGGAATTTGCTTGTTTTCAATACTATTAACATTCGGTATTTTTACATATGCTCTGGGGATGGAGGGAGGTGGGGGCACTTCAATTAGAGCAGGTCCAAGAGCAGCTCTAATTAAAATTCCCACAACATCTCCAGTATCAATGTTCCCATACTTCAAAATGGCAGCAGTGGTGCTTTAATTAAAGTTCATTTGACAATCTTGAATGAGTGGGGGTGCTTAAACCACACTATTTTGAAATGTGGCGGTGCTGGTGTTTGACAAACGGAGGCTGCTAGAGTGCACTAATTAACATGCTTCAGCAGACTCGATTAATTACAGCACATTGGAACAGCCTCCCAGCACATCTGCAGGCAACCCATGTATTTGGTCCTCAATATAGATAAAATTAGAATTCATGACAGTGAAAGATATTAAAAGATGTATATTTTTCCAGTAATAGTGTGTGGTCTGTAAAAAATTAGAGCTCAAAAATCAGGTAATAAGCCAGGGGGTCAGGAAACTACAAGTACATTCCATTTACTTCGTTTTCTGCATATTGATCCTACAAGATAATGTGGCTTGGGACCATTACTGTGTCCAAGCTCTTTTAACTACTCCATGTAGATGGTACTAGATTCTACCGGCATCCCTTTCTTTTCACCTCATAATCATTTTTTTCCTCCCTTCCCCCCTCACTCCCCTTCCTTCCCCTTTTTCATTCTCTGTTATATGAACTCCATGCCAAGAATTCTGTATTTGCCATACTTCCCTTTGTTTCCCATGTTAAGGAACATACAACATGAATTTTGTGTGATTCTCCATCTCCACTTTCTCCCCATATTTCCCTCCCTGTTTCTGCCATGGTGTTGGTTGCCTCCCTTTTGGCTTTCATTCTTATTTCTTCTGAGGGACTTAAGTCTTTCAGTACAGCAAGACGTACTGGGCATGAACCATGATGCTGATGCTACTGCAAAATAGCAATGAGCTACTACACAGTAGCTACTGCACAGGCTACTGCACAGTAGCTCATTGCCACCGTGCAGCAGGGCCAGAGGAGACCCATGTGCCACCAGGGCTGTGCAGTAATGGCAGTTACTAAAGACTGCACAGTAACAACTGTGCAGTCGGGAACATGTGTAGGTGTGCCCACTGGGAAGTTAGACAAGAGCTGAGATAGGGGTATTTTAAGCTGGAAGATATTCACTTTCACCATCATTCATTACTTTGTTCCATAGACAGTTGTAGAGCTGCATGATGGTGTAGTTGTGCTAAGAAGTCAGGGATTCAGTACATCTCTCATTCTCACTCATCTGATTTTCAGCAAGTTACCTATCAACATAGGCATATAGAAGGGCACTTTTACATGTAGTCTGGGAGTGCGTGTGTGGGGGTGCTTTAATTAGAGTGGCTCCGAGAGACACTCTAATTCAAGTGCTGGGCGTGTCTCATATATCAGCTCCCCACGCTTCAAAATGGCAGTGAGGGTGCTTGAACTAAAACTCACCAAATGACATTTCGTTCAAGCACTCACACCACCATTTTCAAGTGAAGGGATGCTGATACACAAGACCCAGAGGTAATTACCACATTCCAGTAGACTCAGTTAAATAAGTCTGCTCCGATGAGCTGCTTCTGACTCCTTTTTCACAAAATCCTGGATATTCCTATGCTGGGAACTATTTGAAGAGGAGGAGAATCCTCTTACCTTTTAGCTGACCAGTCTAGTGGTGAGAACATTACTGTAGAAATAGGAAACACTAGTCCTACAGTTTTCTCAGCCACCGAGTTTCAATCCACTCTTCTAAGTAAAGTGGCCTAACCATCATATCTGGACTACGTGAGGCCAAGTGAACCCTTTACCTTTATGATTCAGTAGGAAAACCGAGCAATGCTTTATAATTCACAAGCACTCTTAAGCATAATCCTCAGATATCAAGAGGAATATAGAACTAAATAGGGTTTAAGTTTTAATAAAAGAATCCTGAAACTGAAATGATTGCCTACCAAGATTTCTAATAACCTTTGCCTTAAGCTTTAAGTAACATGAATACAGTAGTGATTAATGTGATATGTGTCTTTGTAACCAAAAAAAGTTCTGTATTATTTGAGGATAGGTTGAATTTAAGGAAATATTTAAGTCAGTTCTTATTTTGTTTTTACCACTTCAGTTCATCTCAAACTGCTAAATCCTGGATGATTTAGATAAGTATCAGAAGTAACAGGTTTTGGGGCTGCAAAAACACATGCTGTATTTTCTTGCATATAACATACACCTTCCCCCCCAAAAAATCAGCTCTCACAAATAAGTATGTGTATTAAACAACAAGCTTATTTTCTCCCCTGGGTTGAAAGCTACCTGGTTTGACTTCTGCTGTAAAGTGTAGCTGTTGTGGTATTAATGTTTAGGCAGATGAGGGAGTCAGTTGATTTAATGGTTCATTATTCCCCACTCTGAAAGTGTTAATGATCATCTTTCCTTTTTAATGGCCCTGATCTTCCACTAATTAAGATGATCTTTCCTTGGGCAATTTTGATGTCTACTAGGTGCTCCTGGTCTCTATTTCACAGCCTCTTTCGCTCTTTAGCTCAGACTTTTTAGCTGTTTAGCACAGATACTTTAGATCTTTTCAAAATCATAGATCAATCCAGGAAGACCAGTCTCCAGCAGCAGCTAGATATTCAGCTTTAGTTATGCAGGAAGGAGGTGGGGGGATCAGCTGAAGATTAATCTCTATCTTTGTTCTATGCAGCCATAACTGGAAGAATTTTTTTTCTTTATTCTGTCTTTCAAAATCAAGGTTTGTATTACATTTAGCAGCATGCTGTTTGCAAGAAAATATGATATTTGCATTTTATACTGGTTCTTCCCGACCTTCATTCAGTTACATAAATCATTCCCTAGCAAGAGGTATCTTAGAAAGAGATGGAGGAATTTTCCTTTTCCCGGAAATGAATTTGTTTCTTTGTAAGCATCTGGGTTGCTGCAAAGCCAGTTTGTATACCTTTTTGCATAGTTCTATTTAGCTGCAGTTATCCAGTGGTATTTGGCACTGGATTTCACCCACTATTTGATTTAATTCTTGAGATTATTTGTATCATCTTGCAAAGCTGTCACATTTAGAATATGGTTGTGATTACTAGGCAATCTATTTGAGACAGCCATAGGATCATTAATCTGATTGCAGTTTTTAGGTGAGGGATAAACTCGCTGCTTATACTTCCGTTCAGGTCTCCACACAGTGTGTAAATTCTGAAGCTAAATTCTGATAACATCATAACAAAATTCATACAGTTTATCTTCCCCATCTGTTGCATAATCTCATGGATGTTTCTCTTTGATTAATCATAAAGATATTTACCATGTACTTAGGCTATGTGAATACATTGTTTTTAACTATGTATCTGTATAATGCATTATTTATTGTATGAGAGATTTATTTCTTTTGAACTGCAGTGTGCTTCTGTGTTCCTTTGTCATCAAGTGATGCCTTAGTGAAGTAGCTGTGGAATACCAATGCAGTTATCCAGAAAATGTTAGTGATTCATACTACTTGTAAAGATGGACTGTGATTACTGAAATCTGTAATACAGATTGAGTTTAAAGTATGTTTGGGAGATCTTTAGCCATCGTATTATTTAAGAAAAGTCTATACAGAAAACCATTTTCAAAACATGTATTCCCTCCCACCTTAAAAAAAATAATCTAACTGGTTGTACACAACTTTGTATTTTTCACTAGTGCTTTGTATAATGTACTATATTATCTAGGATGCAAATGCCCAAAAATAAAATACTCACCTTGTTTTTAAGGCAAAATAAAGGGGGAAAAATATTTCCTTGTAGTAAGTAACTGGGCTGTAGCAGCTAGGTAATCAAGCCTGATCATTGTTCTGCTCTTTGAGACACACCTACAGATTTTACCGGTAATGGACAGAAACTGTTCTTACCACATTTTTTGCGTGTTATGTGCATTACAATATCCACCAGCTACTTTTGAGAAAAAGTGTGTACCATGTGTGAATAAACACAGTATATTGTACATAATTACAAGGGAAAGGTCTATGAACTGTTATGTTGGAATAAGGAACTGATTCTATTTATTTATTTCTTTGAAACCCAGAGTTTAACAAAAACTGCACTTGTAATCCAAAGCTTAGTCTTCATTTTCATTTGAATCACTATGGGCATGTTTACATGTTCTCTGGGAGACATGGAGGGGGCACTTTAATTAGCAAGCCATGCTAATTAAAAGTGCCTGATAATCACATGTACCAGTGTCCCCACGCTGAAAAAATTACAGCGGGGTGCTTTGAACTAAAGGTGATTTGATGCCACCATTTTTCAGTGCAGAGAGGCTGATACATGTGATGCTAGACTCTGATGGAGTGTGTTAATTTCCACACTCCAGCAGACTCAATTAATCAAGTCTGCTCCAACAAACTAGATTTCCAGTGCATCCAAGCAGGCTCCCTGTACATGTATAGGAGCCCTATATTTTAATTTTATTTGGTTCTTGCTATTACTCTACAATCAAAAACATGTCCATAGTTGCAGTGTCCTTCATATTCCACAAAAGCTTCATACATGATTTTTTTGCATCTCACAAATTGTTTAGTAATATTTTTAATTATTTGTTTTTCAGTAAAAACTGAAGTTTCTATTGTGCAAGTTACTTTTCCTTGTCTAAATATATTAAGCATATAAGGGGATGAACAATTTTCCTGATTTAATTAAAGTGATGGTTAGTGGTCAGTAAAAAACAAAATGGTTGGGGGGAAGGAGGGGAGAAGGTGTCACCTGTTCAATGGAAGAGAACACTTTAAAGCTTCTATATTCCTAGCAGAAAACTGAGTGTTGAGAGGGAACTTCAGAAAACATGTGTAAATGGCAGTGATTACAGACTTGGTAACAAAGGGTATCTATGGACCTGCCACGAAGCTGGTCCAAAGTATTGTAATTACAATGTGTTGGAGCATACTTTATTAATGAAATCTGCTGGAGAGTACCAATTAGCATGCTTCAGTCAGCCTCTGAATCTCATGTATCAGCGTCCCTGCACTTCAAAATGGTGGTGAGGGAGCTTTAACTAAATCTCGTTCAATAAGCTTTAGTTCAAGTGTTCCTGCCACCATTTTGAATTGCTCAGATGCTGATACATGAGTGATCTCAGAGCTGCTCAACCTTCTTTTGTGGAGGCTGAACAGGTTCAGGTCCCATAGCTTCTCCTTGTAGGGCCTGCCCTGCTGTCCCCAGATTATGTGAGTGGCCCTCCTCTGGACCCTCTCAATGCTGTCCACATCCCTCCTGAAGTGCGGCACCCAGAACTGGATGCAGTACTCCAACTGTGGCCTGACCAATGTCGCATTGAGGGGGAGGATCACTTCCTTGGACCTGCTCGTGATGCATCTATGGATGCATGACAAGGTACGGTTAACCTTCTTGACCATGTCCCCACGTTAGTGGCCCATGTTCATCTTGGAATCGGTAGTAATTCCAAGATCCTTCTCTGCCTGTGTGCTGATGAGAAGGGAGTTCCCCAGCCTGTAGGTATGCTGCTGGTTCTTCCTTCCTGGGTGTAACACCTTCCACTTGTCCATATTAAAACCCATCCTATTCTCATCCACCCACCTCTGTAACCTGTTGAGATCTAATATCAGCCTGTCCCTCTCTTCTAGCGTGCTCACTTCTCCCCACATCTTCGGGTCATCTGCGAACTTGAACAAGGGGCTTTTCACCCTGTCCCAGGGACGCCGGGGTTAGAGGGAAACCCCGGTCCAAACCCAGGGGAAACACCTACTTACCCCTTGCAGGAATCGAAGGCGGGGCGGCGCACGCGCTGAGAAACCACCCGCGAGGCTTATCAGCCACGCTTACATTCAGCTAGCGCTGAGTGACATCAGGGAGAGGCGCCACACGGCGGAAATAAAGCACGGCCCCGAGAGCACAGGGGGACTGCAAGAGGACGCTGGAGCCGGAGGGAAGCCCGAGGCTGGAGGCAGGCATCTGCGGGGTGTCTCCGCTTTAGGCAGGGTAAACGGCAGCTGCGTCGGGAGCGGCGAGGATGAGGAGAGCCGCAGCCGCGTGGATCACAGCTGCAGAGCCAGCACCGGAGCCAGTAAGAAGGCGGAGAAAGGAACTGCCAGCGAGAAAGCCGGAGGAAGAGCCGGCAGGGATACCGGCGAGGAAGCCGGAGCAAGAGCCAGCAGGGACACTGGCAAGGAAGCCAGGGGAAGAGCCGGCAGGGACACCGGTGAGGGAGCCAGAGGAGGTGCTGGCAGGGATACCGGCGAGGAAGCTGGAGGAAGAGCCGTCAGGGACACCGGCAAGGAAGCCAGGGGAAGAGCTGGCAGGGACACTGGCGAGGGAGCCGGAGGAGGTGCCAGCAGGGATACCGGCGAGGAAGCCGGAGGAAGAGCCGGCAGGGACACAGGCGAGGAAGCCCACAGGGGCAACGGGGCCTCAGGACGCGTAGTCCTCAGGCCAGTGCTAAGGGACTGAAGAACCCGCTATCTAAGGTGGCGTTGGCCGGGGTGTATGGGGAGGCTGGAGCCCTATGAGTCCCCACCAGAGGCGTGTTGGCACTGGAGGCCACGGAAAGCGGGATCCCTCCCGCAGGAGTGGGGCAGACCCGGTTAGCAGCACGCGCCAAGACAGCCCAGGAATGCCTCTTTGAGCAGAGGCAGGCACAACGTGGTGGCAGCGTTGGGATGATGGAGGCCCCTGACCTTGCAAACTTCGCCAACATGCAGGCCACGGCTATCAGCCCTGCTGATGTCCTCAGACAGAACGTGCAAGCATTGACCCAGATCCTGAATTCTCAGCAACAAATGCTAGACCGACAACAGGATTGACTCCAGCACAGTTTGGCCTCCTTCAAAGTGCCTAAAATGACTAAGGATGATGACCTGGAGGCGTATATCGAGGCCTTCGAGCAGCACGCCCTCGCAACCGGGCTCGACAAGAGATATTGGGCCAGCCAGTTGGGAGCCTTAGTAGTTGGCAAGGCCCAAGCTGCCTATTGGGCCCTCTCGAGGGATGATGCCCTAGACTACGAGCACGTGAAGGAAGCCATCCTGTACTGATTGGAGATTAACCCCGAGCACTACCGGCGTCAGTTCCGGGCCAAGAAGGGACCCGAGGCGAAACAACCTAGAGTGCTGTTGCAGCTTTTGCGGGACCTGCTGGATAAGTGGGTGAGCCCGGCGGGGCAAGACCGAGAGGCATTGGCGGACCAGATCGTCCTGGAGCAGTTCCAGAGCGATTTAGAAGAGTGGACGCAGTGCTGGCTCCGACAGCATACTCCACAGACCTGCGAGGAGGCTCTAAGGCTAGCTGAGGCTGCTACTGCCTCAGAGGTGTACTACCCCAGGGAGAGGAGGAGCCAGGGGCCCCGACGACAGCCCCAAGAGAGCCGGAGCGCCGGCATCTGCCTGGTCGGGGGGCTACCAGGGATACCTTGTGTTTCCGATGTGGGCTTAAGGGCCATTTTTCCAGGGAATGTCCGAGCCAGATTGCGGAACGCTGGATCCCGGAGGGCTGAGCAAGAGCCCCAGCAGAAAGGCAGAGAAACCAAGAGCTCGGTGAACCGATGGATTGCCTACGCGGCCGGCGGGGAGGACGTGGCATGGAGACGCCCTGTTGTCAAGGCCTGGGTGGAGGGTCACCCTGTGCGAGCTACCCTGGATTCGGGGTGTGCTCAGTCTCTTGTCAGGGAAGACCTGGTACAATCGCACGGTCGACGAACAGCTCCCCCCATGAGAATAGCTTGCCTCCACGGAGACACCAAGCAGACCGAGCACCAATGGGTCCGCCTACGGGTGATGGAGTATCAGGGAGAACTCCTGGTAGGAGTGGTGCCCCGGTTAGCATGTGAAGTGCTCCTGGGACGACACTGGGAACCAATATATGACGTCCTGCATAGGGCGAGGGATGCCAAAGTGGCCCATAAGAAGATCCAGAACCGGGAGGGCTGGTTAGGTGAGATTGAGGAAAGCGAAGGGTCGGCCGACGAGATGGATGCGGTGGACCTTAGCGACCTTACCAGTAGCTTCCTGTTCCGTGAAGCCCAAGAGGAGGATCCAGACATCGGGGCGTTCCAAGGGCAGGCCCAAGGTACCGGCGGGACCCCAGCGCCGTCACCTGAGGGGCATCCCTGCTTCGAGGTAAGGGCCCGCCTCCTTTACCAACTGTGGGGGGATAGAGGGGAGGAGACCGGGAGCCCGCAGCTAGTAGTGCCCGACCGATTTCGCGTCCATTTGGCGGTTGGCACATGTGAGCCCCACAGGAGGGCATTTGGGCCGGGATAAGACCCTCGCAAGAGTAAGCAGGTGTTTTTTCTGGCCTGGGATGGGGGAGGAGGTGGCCCACCGGTGTGAAGCCTTCCCCAACTGCCAGAAAACGAGGGCCGAACGCCCTCCACGGGCACCCCTCCAACCCATGCCCGTCATCAACACCCCGTTCTCCAGGATCGCCTTAGATGTCGTGGGCCCGTTGCCCCATAGCAGCTCGGGCCACCAATACATCCTAGTCATGGTGGATTACGCCACCCGGTACCCAGAGGCAATTCCCCAGTGGGCCGTAACTGCCCCATGTATTGCGGAGGAGCTAATAAAATGGATAGCCCGAATGGGGATCCTGCAAGAAATACTGACAGACCAAGGGAAGAATTTCATGTCCGGGGTGCTGAAGGCAGTATGCCGGACCCTCCAGGTAAAACAGCTCCGCACCTCGGTTTACCATCCCCAAACCAATGGGTTGGTAGAACGACTCAACGGGACAATAAAACGGGCATTACATCGATGTATACAAGGGGACCCGCAGAAGTGGGACCTCCTCCTTCCGCTAGTACTGTTCACTCTCAGGGACACCCCCAAGACTCCACGAGGTTCTCTCCATTTGAGCTGGTGTTGGGGCATCGCCCACAAGGTCTCTTACAGGTCCTGAGAGAGGAGTGGGAACAGGGAGAGGGACCTTCCCAGGAGCCAAGAACGTACCAACAGGCGTTCCAGCGGAGAATCTGGTTAGCCCAGGATCTGGCGCAGGAAAACCTATGGGAAGCTCAAACCCAGCAGAAAGGCCAGTATGACCACCGGGCCAAGGAGTGAGAATTTGAGCCAGGGCAGAAAGTCCTGGTGCTGCTCCCCACGTCCACGAGCAAACTCCTAACGCAGTGGCAGGGGCAGTTCGAAATTCTCCGACGGGTGGGGCTGGTGGATTATGAGGTTCACAGGCCCGGACACCTTCGGGAAAAGCAGATTTATCATGTGAACCTCCTACAGGAGTGGCGAGAACCCGAGGGATGGGCGGCCTTTTCCAAGATCGATAACGAAGACCTGGGACCCCAGGGATTAGGAGGAGAGATTGAACCTCCTCTGGGAGGAACCCCAGTTAGAATAGGAGAGGAATTATCTTCGGCTCAGCAATGAGAGATCCGGAGTTTGATGAACGAGTTCCGGGAAGTGTTCCGCGAGGAACCCAGCTAGGTTCAGGGCTTATGCCACGCTATAAGAATGCCCCCGGGGGCAACAGCGAGAGAAACATGGTGGCCCATTCCTCACCATCTCCTGGAGACCATCCGCAGGGAGATCGATTCAGTGTTGAGGCTAGGAGTCATACGTCCTTCTAGAAGTCCCTGGAGGAGCCCGCTGGTGCCAATGCGCAAGCCTGATGGGTCTTTAAGATTTTGTGTAGATTACAGGTGCCTGAATACCATGGCAGTTTTCGATGCATTCCCCATGCCCCACGTGGCGGATCTGATAGAAAGAATAGGGGATGCTCGATATATATCAACCCTTGACCTAGGAAAAGTGTATTGACAGATCCCAGTAACCAAGAGAGACCGGCTGAAGACGGCGTTTGGCACCCCGTGGGGGCTGTATGAATTCATTAGGATGCCCTTCAGGTTGCATGGCACTGCCGCAATTTTCCAACGCCTAATGGACCAAATCCTGGCACCCCACGCTGAGTACGCGGCAGCGTATATAGATGATATAATCATATACACCCAGACCTGGGAGCAGCACAAGAGCGCCCTACGGGCCGTCCTCACAAAATTGAGGCATGCCGGCTTGACGGCAAATCCCCAAAAGTGTGCCCTGGCCCAGAAAGAAACCAAGTATTTAGGATTCTTAGTTGGTAGGGGCATGATTAAACCCCTGACAGACAAAGTAGAAACCATCTGCAACTTCATGGCTCCTCAAGGCTGTCGCCAGCTACGGTCATTTTTAGGGCTAACCAATTATTATAGGCGATTTGTACCGCATTTCGCAGAGCTGGCAGCACCCTTATCAGAGGTCCTTAAAGGGCAAAAAACGGGGGCAGTCAGATGGACTAAAGAGATTATGCAAAGTTTTGAGAGATTGAAAAAGGCGTTATGCGAAGATGTTATAAATCACACCCTGACTTCCAAAAACCCTTTATCTTACAGACGGACACCTCGGAGACAGCGGTGGGTGCCGTCCTCACCCAGGAAGAAGGAGGGAATGAGAGGCCCATGGCATACGCAAGCTGCAGACTACTACCAGCAGAGAAAATGTATTCAACCATTGAATGCGAGTGCTTTGCAATTCGGTGGGCGGTGGACCACTTTCGGTACTACCTGATGGGCAGGGAGTTCACGCTGGTGACAGACCATGCCCCACTGAAGTGGCTGAGCACAGCCAAAACCAATAATGCTTGGATCACCCGGTGGGCCTTAGCACTCCAACTGTATAAATTCCGCGTAATACACCGACCCAGAAAAACCAATACAGTGACGGACTTTTTGTCCAGGTGTGGAGATGGAGACCAGATCGAGGACCTAGGAAGTCGAGGAAAGGGACAACCCAACCCCGCAGGTACGACCCAGATGGGGAACAAAGAAGAGCCCCAAGGCATCTTAAGGGGGGGGTTATGTCCCAGGGATGCCGGGGTTAGAGGGAAACCCCGGTCCAAACCCAGGGGAAACACCTACTTACCCCTTGCAGGAGTCGAAGGCAGGGTTGGCGTGCACGCCGAGAAACCACCTGCGAGGCTTATCAGCAGCGCTTACATTCAGCTGGTGCCGAGTGACGTCAGGGACAGGCACCACCTGGTGGAAATAAAGCGCGGCCCCGAGAGCACAGGGGGGGCCGCAAGAGGATGCAGGAGCCGGAGGGAAGCCCGAGGCCAGAGGCAGGCACCTGCGGGTTGTCTCCGCTTTAGGCAGGGTAAACGGCAGTGGCGTCGGGAGCAACGAGGATGAGGAGAGCCGCAGCCACATGGATCGCAGCTGCGGAGCCAGCGCCAGAGCTGGTAAGAAGGCGGAGATGGGAACTGCTGGTAAGGAAGCCAGAGGAAGAGCCGGGAGGGATACTGGCGAGGAAGCCAGAGGAAGAGCCAGCAGGGACACCGGCAAGGAACCCGGGGGAAGAGCCGGCAGGGACACCGGCGAGGGAGCCAGAGGAGGTGCCAGCAGGGATACCGGCGAGGAAGCCGGAGGAAGAGCCAGCAGGGACGCAGGCGAGGAAGCCCACAGGGGCAATGGGGCCTTGGGACACGTAGTCCTCAGGCCAGTGCTAAGGGACTGAAGAACCCGCTATCTAAGGTGGCGTTGGCCGGGGTGTAGGGGAGGCTGGAGCCCCATGAGTGCCCACCAGAGGCGTGTTGGCACTGGAGGCCGCAGAAAGCGGGATCCCTCCCGCAGGAGTGGGGCAAACCCGGTTAGCGGCACGCGCCAAGGCAGCCCAGGAACGCCTCTTTGAGCAGAGGCAGGCACACACCCCCTCATCCAAATCGCCGATGAAGATATTGAACAGTGCAGGCCTAAGGACTGAGCCCTGGGTAACCCCACTGCCCACATCTCCGCAGATCGAAAATGACCCCTCCACCACCACTGTCTGGGTGTAGCCCTCCAGACAATTTGTGACCCATCTGACTGTGTAGGTGTCGACACCAGAGATGCCTAATTTTTTAATGAGGATGGGATGAGAGACAGTGTCGAAGGTCTTCCTGAACTCCAGGAAGACTATGTTTACCGTGACACCTGTGTTCAAGGCTTTTGTGACCTGGTCATAAAAGGCTACCAGGTTGGTCTGACAAGACCTGCCTCTAATGAACCTGTGTTGATTGCCCCTAAGCATAAAGTCCCCTGCTGGCCCCTCGCAGATGTGGTCTTGGATAATTTTCTCAAAGACCTTCCCAAGGACCAAAGTAAGACTAACAGGCCTATACTTTTCTGGGTCCTCTTTCCTCCCTTTTTTGAAAATGGCGACCACATTGGCCCTTTTCCAGTTGTCAGACACCTCACCACAGCACCATGAGTGTTTGTAAAGCTGTGCCAGGGGTCCTGCAATGACCTCTGCCAGTTCCCTAAGCACTCTGGGGTGGAGGTTGTCAGGACCTGCTGATTTGAACATGTCTAGTCCCTCCGGAAGTTCCCTGACTAGGTTCTCACTTACCCTGGGCCTGATTATACATCCTCTGGGTCTGTCCAGAATCCCAGTGGGGGGGGGGGGTCTTAATGTTCATTCCTATTTTATTTTTTTAACCTTTTCCAGGAGGGGAAGATCACACTAAGTCATCAACTCCAATTTCTGTCACTTGACTTTGCTGGGCCTTATTAGCACAATCATCTGCTATATGGTCCTATATCATTTACTAGTGCCATTAACATTGGACATGCTTTTCTGTTTGTTTTCCATGTCAGTGCCAGCATCAATGAACAGATACTAAATTATATCAGTGGGAAAGAGCAGAAGTTTTAGTTATTGACTCATAATTATAGTTGGTTTTGCATCTGCACACTTTGTTGAGATCTACAAATTACAATATTTACTCAAATACAAGAAGAGGTTTTGCCCCTCTTTGGCATGGGGAAAAAAGCTCCTCATAGTCACACACAAGGAAATCTCACTAAATATGTTGTCTATAATTAAACTGCTGCCAAAAGCAGCATGTGCTTAGCAATGGAAACAAACTCTGACGTTCATCAAATGCAGCCAACACTGAGCAAGACTGTTAAATCCATGGCCCACATTTTGTAGACTGTAAAACCACATGGACAAACATTCTGATGGGGGCCTTTTTTCTTTTCTGTCCTTTTCTTTTTTTTTTTAACAAATGTAATTAAAAACACACTTATCATGCAACACTTACAAAGCTACACTTCCTTGTTTTACCAAGGTTTCATAGCAGAGAAACAACTACTGTACATATAAAAACATATAGCTACACATATTAAACCCTTAAACAATATATCTTTTAAAGGTTTTAAAAATTCCTCCACTTCCCTGTAGCTTATCTTTTCTTCCATCTTCTTTGCTTCCTCCTTTTCTACTTTCTCTTTAATCTCTCCCAATAAATCCTTCATCTTCTTCCTGTTTGTTTCTTTCTTCTGGAATACCTCTTCATGAAATCTTCTCGTCGCCTCCAATATCTCCTCCTGCCTTTCTACCCAGGCACCACCACCTTCCTGTGCTGCTTTCAGCTCTCCTTTTGCCACCTTCGCTCTGGTGAAAACGTATGGGGACCACTCTTCACTTTCTCCCACCCAGGGTGCTTGTGCTAAGAACATTTTCTCTCTCACCTTTCTTTCAAGCTAGGTTGCCTTGTTGCTTCTAGCTCTTCTTGTCTTTCCTGTCTTTTTTTTGCTGCTTTGTTTAGCAACAACTGCATCTTTCTTTGCAATTTTCCTAGCTCTTTCATGCTTTTCTCTCTACATCTTCATCTTCCCTGCCTGAAGAATTCTCCCATACTCTTCTTCACCATCATCCACCATTCTTTGGTACTCCCAAAATATTTCTTCAGTGCTCGCCACCCCTCATACTGTTTCATATACACTTGACATATCCCTTCATCCTGTAACACTCACACATTTAACTTCCACAGGCCCTTCCCTCTCACAGGACTCTTACCAAAACTCATTTCCACCTTCAACATCCAATGATCATTAAAAGCCACATGTACATTTTATTTCTTCCTTATCCCTATTGCTTTTGATACAAACACAAAGTCAATTGTTGATTGTTTCTTTTCACTGTGCTCTGTTCTAGTGAAACTTTCTCCCCTGCCCACACATCTCTTAGCAACTTTTTTTTTTATTATTATATTTGTTAACAGGCTGGATGAGCTGTCTAAAGCTCAGTTTCCTCCTTCCCCTGTTCTGTCACTCACTTTGATTATAAAATTGATATCTCCCACTGTTATACACAGTCTCCCTCCAACCACATAAAATGCTAGCTTTCTAAGCAATGAATTTCTTCCTTCCCTCTCTGGTAGTGCATATACATTGTCAGTTCCCAGTTCTGTTCTCTTGACTGTTAGTATCATTCATTGCAATCTGGCACTGATGACTTCTACCTGCTTTGCTCTCAGCTTTGGGTTATTGAATAATATTGCTACCTATGCCACATTGTTGTCATTTTCCCCTGACCACCAGGATGGTGCCCATCTCCACCGTTTCTAAAAGTGTTTATAATCCCTCTCCCCTGGTATACCACATTCTTGCCTGCTTGTTTTTTATTCAAAACTGGTTCACTGTTTCCAGATTATGTCTGCCCTTTTTTTATTCAAATCTGTTCCCATTTTCTCCCTGTTAAGATACTCCTGACATTAAGTGAAACTATTGTCAATGCCATTTATGCTTATTCCACTGCTCAGGGTAGTCGGTTCCTCCCCATTACTCACATACATTCCTGTAGCCTTTACAAGCTGCTGGATTGCTTTCACATTTAGGAAAGCTTGCATATTCCTACCTCTCTGGTGCTTCCAGTGTTCTGGTTTCCACTCCAGGCTGGAGTCCCAAAGTGTTAGCAGAAAGAAAAGTGTTCTCTGGCTCCTCTGACTCACTTTTTATCAGATTTACTCTTCCTGTTTTTCAGCCCCTGCATTTTCTTTCTTTTCCTGATCTGTCTTTCCTGAGTTCTTTCTCTTGTGCCATCTCCACGTGTGTTGTCTGTAGAGCATGGGCAACTTCTGCCTTCCAAGTCTGGCAGAGAACCAGGTCACTGGTGGGGGAGGATCCCCCACAGCCAATTGCCAACCAGGTTTGGGGGGGGAGGTGTCCCTCAGCAGCTGATCACTGAGACAGTGGTGAAATCAGAAGTGCACTTCTGATTTCATGGCAGGCACTTCCGGGTGCGGGGGGGCACTGTTGCCCTGTGGGGTCAGGCCAATTCTCAGGATCTCAATATTGCACTGTTAGACAGGAGGGTGTGACACAATTGCACATATACAAACACACAAATCAATTAGGTGCATACACACGCACACTACTAGCTTAGGCACATACACATCCAAACCAGTCTAGGGACATGCATACATATCACCAATTCAAGCACATACACTATCCCCCCCCAGAAGTTAGACACAGATCACTAATTTGCATATCATGCACACAATACCATATTATATATATCTATATACACACACACAAACACTCACCAGTTCACACACATACAAGCCACCTACACACACACATAGGTAAGCTCTTAACTTGGATGGTACAGTGTGTATTTGTGTGCTTGGGGGACCTGGGATACTTGCGGGAAGGTTCAGGTGAGAGAGAGAGAGAGAGTTAAAGTGTAGGGAGTGAAAGTTGCCAGAACCAGGATTAGAACCGGTAGACTAGAAGGGCCTGGGCTGAAAAACTGAGGCTCAGGGGTAACTTTAGGTTAATTGATCTTAATTGATTAAAAGACAATGCCCAATGCCTACAGAACAGGGGAGTGATGCCGGCACAGAGGCTGGGACTGGAGCCAGAGCTATGGGGGAGCTGAAAAGGTAGGTGGGGAGAGGGAAAATGGGAGTAAGGGAAAGTGTTCTTGTTAAAGACGGCCTCAGGGTGTGGGGAGCCTAGAATGGCTCCAGGGCAGCTAGAGAGGTTACAGGGAGCGGCAGTAGGTGCTGGGAGCTGAAGAAAGACTCCAGCTGCTGGAGAAATTGCAGGACAGCCACGAGGAGCTGGGAAGCTACAGGGGTGGGGGGAGGACTACAGAAGGTGCAGGGGAAGCCTGAAAACAGAGAGATGGACAGCAGAAAATCACAGGAAATGCAGCAGGAGAGACTGAAAGGTGGCAGGGGTAGTGGGAAAGCAGAGAAAGGCAGAAGAAAGTCACAGGGAAAAGGCAGTAGGAATTGAGAGGAGATCAGGAAACTAGTCGAGAGGGGTGGGGGCTGGAGCTGAGAGAGAGAGAGAGAGAGAGAGAGAGAACGAGGCTGGAATTTAAGATAAGGAAGGGACTGGGATTCAGTAAAACATGACCCGACTTGGGGTTGCAAATGACAGTGGTTTTATTGAACAGGGGAGATGGTGACACAATGTCTTATTGGTTCCCTTGTATGCGCGCTTGCGCACACACACGCACACACTGGTAGCAGGAGTTAGAGAGGCTTGGTGCAGGGGCTGAAGTCCACTGAAATGCAGGAGGAGAGAGAAAGAGAGAGTCCAAATTGTAGGAGGAGGTGTTGTTACGCCTCAGCTCTGTATTCTTGGGCAACCCTGGCACAGGATGCAGTCTGTCTGACTCACAAAGGACTCCCCCCCCCCTCCCTCCCCTCCTCTACATAAACGAAACTGATTAAGATGCAGTGAGAGACGCACCTAAAACTCTCCAGATAAGGGTGATAAGAGTGAACAACTGCTCTCGGTCTCATTTGCATCTGAGATGGAACCAGATGACCATTCATTTACATGAGAGATGGAAAACAGAAAGCCTCAAGCAGAGACTGCAGTGAATTCTGGGACCAGAGAAGCAGGAGAGTGCTGCATGATGGGGAATCTGTGCTTCCAATGTTAATTAACCCATGTTCACACACATCCAGCTCAGCATTTATCAGACCAGTTTTAATCTGGATTTACTAAGGACTTCCCCCCCCCAGACACACACACACAGCTCTAAGTTTAATAGGCATCTCGGGCCGTACATTCCCCGGTCCCACTATGGGAGGCCTATTTAAACTTGATTGACTAAAACTCGGTTGCCGGGTTAGGGAATGCTGAGGCAAGAGACTGAGTCAGAGGGGGGTATGGGCAACAATGGTTAAGGGTTCATCACAGCATCCAGCCTGCTGGAGCCCTAATCCCAGGTGTTGTCGTATCTTTCCCGAGACGACTAGTGGAAGTCCTCTCCACAAAAGGTTATGAGCACCCCAATAATTGCTTTAAATCTGGAAAAGTCATGCTAAGCTGAGGCTTGTGCACAACAAGTAAAAATCCCAAATCCTGATGCTGCAAGCTATCTATTGTTCCTGAAGAAACCATGAGATATCCCATCAGTATATCTGCCATCCATAGGAATCTCAAGCTGGCTCCCAAGTATTTGGGTTACTCCCTAATCTTAAGTGTTTCCTGATTATCAATCAGTTTCCTGAGATGGTCCAAACCAGATAACCCCTTGTCAATAGAAAAGACAATGATTTACACTACTGAGGGTGCTTCAAAGCAGCTGAACTGAGGGTATAAAAATCTGTAAGTATGTGTGCTTAAAAGAAAAAGAAAGAAGAAGAAGAAGCAGGAGGAAAGAAGGAAAAGGAAAGAAGAAGAAAACTCCTGTGCTGACACCATCCCCTGTCATTCTTGGGATGCTGGAAGAACAGATCATCTCTCTCTTCAAGGACTGTGCTATGGACTGTGCCTGTCAGCTTTGCAGCCTGCGTACCGTGGACTAGGTGAGATTCCCAGCGTTCTCTCTCGTCTGTCTAGGCATAAACTTCTGAACCTGCAATGTATTAGTTAAGCTTGAGCTAAGTTTCCCCAAATACTTAGGGAAACCAGAATATTATTGTCATTGTTTGTGTTTGTTTTTCTTTTGCATGTCTATTACTACTAGTACTATTATACATTTTATATGCTTAGCAATAAATAACTTTTATAGTCAAACTGGTAGCAATTGGGTATATTTTTACTTCTCTGCTTCTCTTTCCTCTCGTGCTCTGCAGCAACGCTTCTTTTACCTATGCTAAAGATCCCTGTGAAGCCCAAATTATTGTGGGGTCTGCTCATCAAGAGGCCAAAGATTGGGACATGCTGAGTTTGAAACACATAAGGGGATCAGCTTGTACAGGCTGATTGACCCAGTTTGACTCAGACGTGCCCTTATGAACTGAATGCTGGCCCATGAGGGTGTCAGCTGGACACCCAGCTGGATTCAGAGGGATTCTGTTTACCTGTGTGCTTGTGTCTGACCGCATTTTATTGTTGCTCTTATGAACTGATTCTTGGCATATGAGGGTGTCAGCCTGTCCATGCTGATCAGCCCGGCCAGGTCAGGCGTGTCACGTTAATGTGTGTGTGTTTGTGTGTGTCACGGCGGGGTCCTCGCGGAGGGCCATGATCTCCTTGAGGCCCTCTCACCGCGCTACTTCGGCCCGAGGGCACCCTCCATTCTCGCCCGCCACGTCTTGATTCATAGATTCATAGATGTTAGGGTCAGAAGGGACCTCAATAGATCATCAAGTCCGACCCCCTGCATAAGCAGGAAAGAGTGCTGGGTCTAAATGACCCCAGCTAGATACTCGTCTAACCTCCTCTTGAAGACCCCCAGGGTAGGGGAGAGCACCACCTCCCTTGGGAGCCTGTTCCAGACCTTGGCCACTCGAACTGTGAAGAAGTTCTTCCTAATGTCCAGTCTAAATCTGCTCTCTGCTAGCTTGTGGCCATTGTTTCTTGTAACCCCCGGGGGCGCCTTGGTGAATAAATCCTCACCAATTCCCTTCTGTGCCCCCGTGATGAACTTATAGGCAGCCACAAGGTCGCCTCTCAACCTTCTCTTGTGGAGGCTGAAATATGCTGATGTAATATGTAATAGGGAGGCGGCCTTGTGTTTCCTCGGGCACGTGAGCTCCTGGACCCCTCGTGGGTCTCCCCGTACAATGGGCGCTACCCAAGCACCCCAGCCTTATGGGCTATGCGTGGCTCCTACCTCCCCTGATACCACGCCCCAAGCCTCGCAGATGTAATAGATGTTGTCCGGTCTATACGCCCGCTTCCCGGGCCTCCTCTCTAATGTGGCCCACTCTGGGCTCCCTCTATCGTGCCCAGCCTCTTGCTGGGACTCCCGTCTAGCCCACTCTGGGCCTCCCCTGCCGGTGTGGTTCCGCTCCGGGACTCTCTAGCGGGCCTCCGGTCCTATGGGCCAACTGCACGGATACTCTCCCTGACTCTGGCTCACCGCGCTGCTACTCCCTGCCTTCTCAGAGGCAACCGCAGCACCCTGCCTTGGTCTGAGGGGTATTGCCGCACTAGCCTACGGCTGGGCTCGCTATGCCCATGTGCCCACACTGGGCTACTCAACAAAGCACAATGGCGTTCCCCCTCTCTGGGGCTCGCCACGCCCACACTGGGCTACTCAATACTGTACAAGGGCGTTCCCCCCTCTCTGGGGCTCGCCGTGCCCGCACTGGGCTACTCAGTAATACCGCCCCTTTCCTGGGGGCGGGGGCTATGTTCCCCCCACACGCAATCCGGGGTCTTGGTCCCCGTCCGCAACCTACGGGCTGTGCCTGCGACCCACTGGCCACGCTCCTCGCCGCCAGCTGCTCGCGCAGTGGCGTGCGAGCTGCGCCTTCCCTGGCACTATACAGGGGGCTATGTTCTCCCACACGCAATCCGGGGTCTCGGTCCCCGTCCGCAACCTACGGGTTGCGCCCGCGACCCACTGGCCGCGCTCCTCGCCGCCCGCTGCTCGCGCAGTGGCGTGCGAGCTGTGCCTTCCCTGGCGCTATACAGCTAATGCGCCCTCTAGGCGCTAGGGCACCCCATACTCTCTGGGGTCCCTGTAGTTGAGGCCTCCTCCAACCCCTACAGCCTCGCCCAAGCCTCTGGGTGTAATATACAGAGCCAAACATAAACTAGAGCCTCCTGGCTATAACACAAACCTAAAGCCCCCTGGCTAAACCATAGTGCCCATCCTCTCAGGGCTATCACGAGCTGTACTTGCGAGTCATGCTCCTTTCCATATCTCAGCTGAGGGAGCTCCTGCCTCTCCAGCTGCTGGCAGAGAACTGCCAGCCTGGCCTCAGCCCTGAGCTTTATAAGGGCCAGGCCCTGCCCCCTACAGGCAGCTGGCTCCCCTTAGTTGCTCCTGCAACCCTCAGCTGCGCTCATTACCTGAGCAAGCCTCAGCTGGGCTCGTTATGTCAAGCCAGGGCGCACTCACTTGCTCCCTGGCAGTTTCTCCACTCTAGGAGCAGGGGCACCGAGGTGCCCTGCGACAGTGTGTTTGACTGATTTGGTGACTGGAGGAACCCAGTCCCATTGAGATTGAGTCCTGCAAGATAGCTCCACTGGGGGTGAGGGCTTGCAGAAGGGAGAAATACAGCTCCGTATAGTAACACAAGCAGCACATTGACAGAATCACCAAGACCCTAGAAACTATCCCTAATAAATGAGCACACCCCAAAGTAATGGGCAAATTTGGTAACAGTGTGCAGGTACTATCTACCTATCCAGGCTGGAAAGGTGTCCTTGTCCAGTAGGTATTATCCAGAGGTGGGTCGCCGGCAGGGCCTCTGGGTGGATAGGTGGTGTGGCATGGTGCTGGTCCAGATGGAGAGGGAGTCCCACTGGGTCTGTCTTCACTGCCTCTTTTTATAGGGGCAGACCTTGTGTGACCCTAGTGACAGGAGGCATGCCCAGGCAAGGGTCAGCCCCTGGTGTATTGATCATGTGTGCTCCATCCAGGGATGTGCAGTTTCGGTTGTCTGTAATGGTGGGGTACAATTCTGCAGGGTCTTTTGTCTTTCAAATGATGGATTCTTATTTCTGTTCCTGGGTGAGGTCCGTGGTTCCTGGGTGAATCAATGTGAGTTGATGTCTCAGTCATTACAGGCCATTCAGTAGAGGCCTGCTACCATTGTATTTCAATCATTCCCAATTATTCTCATTCATCCGGGAACCAATTTACATGGAAGGGGTACGTGACTCATACAGTTGCAACATGGGATGTCCAGGCAGAGGACACAAGATGGAGGCTTGGCATGTAAAATGGAAACTTGACATGACTTTGGTTCACTTACAAACACAGGCCTAAACCATACACTATCCATATAAAACAATAAAAATCAGTACAAAATGATAATACAATATACAACAGTAAGAATCAATACAAACTTAATAATAATACAATATAAAACAGTGGATATCCAAAACCAAAAACTTGCTACCAAAATTAAAATGTTAAAGCTTATCCTAAGCCTGAGCTCACTTATACTTATCTATAGGGAATAGAGAGGGAGAGAAAAAGTCAGAAATGGTTGGGGAAGGGGAGGGAATGCATTTTAAAATAAATTAGAAAAAGAAAAACTGGGGGTTTTGCTACAGCATGGACAATCTCAGGGGATGCACGTGAACCCACATTGCCAATGCTGTAGTTCTTTCTTCTCCACCCTCACCCAGATGTCTGAGATGCTTGCTGTTTCTGCCTTCCCTTCCATTCCATGCCCTATCTCCTCCTGTGCTGCCTCAATCACAGAAATTTTGCCCCCTTCTGGGGGCAAAAACCCTGCAGGGTTTCTTCTACCATTTCTGCCTCAGTGTCCAGCTCCTCCTCTCCTCTGCTCTCTTCCTCTGGGTTTTGCTGTTCCTCGGGGGGTCTGACTATACTTGCAAAGGCTGAACCTATGACACAAGTGTCTCTCTCCCTTACAAATAGTGCATTTTAGGGACTTCTGGAACTGTGCTGCTCTATGCCCCATCCCTTCACATCTGTAGCACACTGTGAGGGGACAGTGTGCAGACAGGAGCCCCACCTTTCTGCATTTGCTGCACTGTTTTGGCTGCATGGGACACATTATAAAACCCTGGTGTGTGCCAGTCTGGATCAATGATGGGAGGTGCGGCACCCCACCTGAGTTCTTGTAACTCTACTCATGCCCTCCAAAACCCTGTCCAGATACCATATTTGTCCCTTACTTTCCCTACAGACACAATCCTTTGGACATACTTTTCCATCCTCCTTTCTGTGTTTTCTGCCTCTGGTAAATCCGTGTACATTTGAACATTTCTCTTGACTTTTCCCTGCTATGAACTTCATCCCCCTTAATTCCTCCCTCCCATGTTTCTCTACATATTTCTTCCAAACTTTCTCATGCTCTTGCCTATCCCAGTAAGTTGGTTCCCAAGTTTTTCAGTTCGAGAAAGCAATCAGGCTGGTGGGATGCTCCATCTGCACCTCCAATATCTCAGCCCTTTTCCAGGAAATCATATCTGTTCATCATTGATCCCATCTGCTTCATGAGGCTGGTTAAAGTTGATCTGCAGTCTTCGCTCATCTCTAGCATCCCTCAGTGCCTCTTCTGTGTTTTCCTACCATGCTACTCCCAGTGAGCCACCCTACAGTCATACTCCTGCCATCCTCCACTTTTCACCTGACATACCTTCTCCTGCTGCTCCTGCTCTGTCTCCCACTCTTCTCCACTCCTGTTTTCCTCCTGGTGTTGTCATTCTTGCCATTACTGCCTTGGCCATTGCTCCTGCTGTTACCTTCTTTCTTCCTTTCTTCTCCACTTTTGCCCACTCTTCATCTGTCTCCAGATATTCATTTCCACTCTTCATTCTTTTTCCACCTTGTGCTTACTTGCCAGCACTGCCCTTGTTTTGACTTTTGGGTTTCCCTCCTCCATTCCTTACACCCCAACAATCTTTTGATCCCTTTCTCTGGCTTTAAGGTATAGATCAGGCTTTCAATATTGATGAGAACCTACAATAAGGACAGATTAGTACAGCCCATCTGAATAAAACATATGGGGCACCTATACACATGATAGAGCTCTGCTCCAACATGTGCTAGTTAGGATGCATCAAAGCAGACTCAATTAATTGAGTTGGCTGCAAGTCTGCTGTAGCACGCTAATTAGCACAGTCCAGTAGCCTCTGCATCATGTGTATGCAGCATCCTGGCATTTCAAAATTGATGCAGGGGAACTTTAATTAATGCTCATTGGTCAAGCTTTAGTTAAAGTACCCCCACTACCATTTTGAATGTGGGACGCTGAGTACGCATGATGCTATGGGCACTTTATTAAAGCAGCTCTCAGAGTCACTCTAATTAAAGTGCACCCCCAACCTCGGAACAAGTGGAGATGCTCACAGTAGTGCCCATTAGGCACAGCCACCCTCACCACCAACTGTTTTTCAACTCATGGTAGGCCATGACATTGCATATGTTTTAACTTCCACTTCACTCCCACAGCTGAACTGAACCTTTTCCATTTCCAATAGTTCCTGTTTCTTCACCAGCCTTAAATATCTGCAAACATTACCAAATGGGGCCCCAAACAGTTCACTCAGAATCCCCCTGTCACCCTCTTAATCAGCCTGGTGCATATGATTAATATAGCCTTGCCCATCGTGAGTGAAGCCAGACCATGTTGCCCTACACCTCATTGGCATATACATTTTTGGAGCATCCCAGGACTTATGGCAAGAGCACCCAGTTCTAGTCATAAGTGGGGGCTAATTAGCACTTGAATTCATGTATCTATAGGGTACACACATATGGAGCACTGCTGAGCTGTGGAGTCACCATGGCTTAAAATGCTGTTGACTCTGGGGTCCAGCCCAATGAACTATGAGGTGAATAGTGAACCTTTGGTTTTGGACTAGTATCATGCATAGTCTGTACTACACGTAAGTAGTCAAAGTGCTGCTAAAATGTGTGTTTATGGAGTACCTATGCTCAAACTTACAGCAGTTCCAAACAAAGTAATATGTATCAATTCTGGATTAATTAAATATATGGCTACTATATGCAAATTGCTACAGCCATGTTTAGATTCAAGGTTATTATTTTCAAATTTGCTCCTCACTTCCATGTGCTCAGGAAGAGCAGCATCTGACAGTAAGGAGAGAGGGAAGGGGCTGCCAGGGGAAAAAGCTGAGGGGGAAGTAGACAGCAAAGAGGCTACCTGACCCCCCCAGATTTATTTTTCCTCCTGTGGCAATGTGAAGGGGACAAAATCAAGCCAAATCTCAAATAACTAGATTCTATACCTAGCAAATTATAACAAATGTATACATTTTCCATATGTAGAATCTAATCATTGGAGGTGTTGTCTTATACGAGAGTCATCTATTTAATTAAATATGGTATTTTCTTATCTAAAGGTGACTAGAGCACCAAAGTAGTTACTGAACCTGTTTCTTTATACAAGTGAGTCCATACTTCTAAACATTTTAAATTTTTAATTGTTATGGTTACAACTGGCTGAATAAAATCAAGATGCATGTTGAGCAATGTAACGAAATAGAAGTTTTAATTATACAGATAACATGGTGTTATTATTGTATCAGACAGTTTACTCATAGCACACTTACTTTAAATGGAAAGTGGATTTTAAAATTCACTGTCGGTTTTGTATTTTATGAGGTTAACAAATGGCTCTCATATTTTGCTTCGTTTATATTTATAATCAGTGAGAGCTTTTCTAAAAATCATTGAACTTTTTTGTTGTTGTTTCACTCAGTTTTGTGTGTGGGAATCATACAAAACAGCTTCAAATCCAAACTTTTTAGACATAAATAATGAAGTTTCTTTATTAAAGTTCCACAGATCTGATGGACAATATGGTAATTGTATTGGACATAAGTTTTCAATCAACTTTTCCTACAAGCTGTGCTTTAATGATTCACCAGACACTCAGATAATTAATCACTGACATTTAAATAAGATCCTATTGCCAAGGTTGCAGGAGATACATAGATTCGCAAGTCTTATGACAGTTAAAATAATGTTTTGAATATGAAATTATAATTAAAATCATCTTTCCTTTTATAATTTAACACTTTGACCAAGAAAAAAAACCACTTTCTTATTCCAACTTCAAAGTAAGTTAGATTAAGTAATTTTCATTGTAGCTTTTTTCAACCTTGTCCTAAACGTGCAGTATAAATCAATCAGTAGGCTTCTAGCTATATCTTTTTTTTTTATAAAAACCATAATGTAATTTGCATGAGAACAATTTTCTTTATCATTTAATCTATCACCAGAAGTGGTTTGACACAATAAATTTATTTCCAGAGTTACTTATTTTACAATCCTTTTCTTGAGACTTTAACTCTCTGCACAAAACTAAGTCTCAGAGATAAAAAAAAATGGCAAAACATATCTGAGGGCAAGACAGCTATGAAAAAGAGAAATTTTAATTTTAAAGTCAATATAAAATTAGATACTTATAGTCTTTCGGAAGTCTTCTGCCTAGATATCCTAATATTTGAGTCTTAAGTCCTGCTTATGTGGCCAGAAGAAAGGAGAATTTTATCCAGATGGAAGTATTTTACAAGTTAACTTCCCTGTTGAAATGAATGGGGAAGTTGTGTGCCTACCTACACTGCCTCCCTGCACTGTCTCCTCCTGCTATGGCTGCTCCAGCCCCTGTCCCTGGCAGTGATGCCCAGTGGCCTTGACTCCTGCTAGACATGGTGCCAGCTGCATACCCACCAGCAGAGGCCAAGACACTGAGGCATTGACCAGGCACCTCCTCCTGTACTCCCTACTGGAGCCCACCTGGACTGCAACCCACAGACCCCTACCCCAACACCCACCCCCAGCACCATGCCCAATGCAGACAGTTCACTGAAAAACATGTTTTCCCCTCACAGAAATAGACCCTTCTCCCCTCCCTTGCCAACAATAGAGCCTGTCCCCACTCCCTCCCCAAAAACAAAGCTCCTCTACCACCCACCCCACCCACAATCAATAAAACACCCTTTTCCCTGTGCAAAACTATTTGCAATGTTGTGTGTGCACCTCCTAGGGTTGGGGGCCTATGGAGTGGGGGGGGGGGTTAGGGTGTGGAGCCCAGGGACATGTGTTCAGCACCCTGGCCTCTGGATGTTCCCCATGGGTATGCATGCTGTGGAGAGCCCAATGGGTGGGAGGCTTGTCCAGGGGTGATGGCAGGTGCTCATCTTCTGGTACAGCTGGCTCTCCCTCCAGCAGCCAGTGGGTCTCAAATCACAAGGATGGTGCCCAGTGGCCACATAAATGGCATGGACTTGTGGGCAGTCCCCAACTAATGGTTGTGGTACATCATGATGACTCCCTGTGCCCGTAAGGCCTTGACCATCGGTGACTGGTGCCTCCCAAGTCTGGTGGGGGGGCATGAGAGCACTGATGGGGGGAGAGTGTACCCCAGCCACCAATCTCCAACTGGGGGGGTCCCCCAGTGGCCAATCACTGGTCAGGTGTGGGGGGTGCCCCCGGTGGCACATCTGGTTTTGTGGCTGGAGCTTCCCGGGGATGCGAGGCCAGTCTCAGGGGGTGCCTGCAGCACCCAGCACAGAGGCATGGTGTGGGACTGGCAGCCACATGGCAAGGCAGTTCCAAGCAAAATCTGTAGAGTACAGGCAGGCTTTGGGGGCCATCTGTGGCCAGGTGGTACTGGCCCCAGTGGCCAGGAGCCATCTGCAGCTGGGCCCAGGTACTGGCAGGCCTGGCAGGTGGCTATAGCACCCTGCAGGGCTGAATAGTGTGGCCCTGGAAGCTGTGCGGATCTGCTGTGATGGAGTAGCACTGGGGCTCAGGCAGGCTTGCTGAGCTCATCTGAGGCCTGTGCAGGAGGATGCAGTGGCCACATTTGACCACAGCCTGCCACAGTGCATACAGGCTTTTAAGGTCCTGGAGCTGGTGCTGCCCTGAAGCCAACTCAGCCCTAGGCCAAGAGAGACTCCTAACCCCAGGCCCCTGGGCCTGTGGTGAAGCTGGCCCCCTAGTGGAAGGGCTCCCTGGGAGCAAATTTGCTCCTGGTCATCATTTACACATGTGCTACTACTCAGTAACTACTTGCGATTTAAATTTGCTGCTTGCATTTACAGGTAGCAAAATTACTCGTGAGTAGAGCAGTTTACTCTGTACTAAGCATGTGCATGTGTAGACATGCACACTTACTGTGCAATAAACTGCTTTACTATGCAGTAAAGCATATCTTGTAGATGCACCCATTTTGTCATCTGCTTTCTGCTAGATCTATAAACTGACACCTGTGGCAACAATAACTGCAAACCATAGGCTATACTAACAGAAGTCCTATAAAAAACAAATTGAATGGTATTAAGTACGGAAATACATAAGATAAGTAATAAATACCTATGGCGTTTCTGTAGCTTTGTGTTTGTGATTGTTTGTTCTCAGACTATGACATTCAAATATCTGTTCTACGCTCCTCAGCAAACATAGATGGATTAGGGCCAGGTTCATAAGACTCCTAAATAAGGGAATGTAGGGGACAGAAGAGCCAAATAGAGGCACCATATTCAAAGGGTGGTATACACATTTTCATACTTCAGATCTGCTGAAGAGGTTCTGCAGACACAGGATTCATGCAGTTGTGATGAAAGAAAATAAAAGTCCAGGTCTATCTAACTTTCATGCAGCTTTGGGCCACTTGTCACTGGTTGCAGTCCTGGACATAAGGTGCAGGCTGCTGCCTTCTCAAATCTGCAGCCTCAGATCTTTGGTTAAACCATCCACACCACTATCCCTTCTCATGCTCCTTCACTAAAAAAAATATCAGTTATGGCTGGACAACCAAAAAAGGTGCTTTGTCATTAGTAGGGACAGAAACAGCACTGTATCATCCGGAGGGCCACCACACCCCTAAAGGTTAGACCAGGGCTGTCCAACTGGTGGCTCATGGACCACATATGGCTTCAAAAAGTGTTAGCATGAACTCCATGGGCTCCTGCCTGGCTGCCAGTGCCCTGCTTTGCTGTTGTTCATGCCATGGGATCTGGATTCTTTAGGCTCTCCCACTTTTACTTCCTGCTCCTGCTCCTTAGGTCAGGGCAACATCCTGAGAGAGGGCTGGGGTCCCTGCGTTATGTGTACAAGAGGGGCAAGATTGCTTGTGGTGCACTTGACAAAGGCAGAAACTAGACTGCCAGTACTGCTGGTGAGGACAGAAGCCTGCCTCTTGTTTGGGCCCCAGGACTGCAGCCAGTGCCATGTGGCCCTTAGCTGCATGAAATTTGGATAGACCTGAGTTTGACTTTTATTTCATTCATCCCAACTGCATGAATCGTGTCTAAAGAAACTCTTCAACAAACAACTCTCTATAAGACAGTTGGCTAGAGAAGCATGTTACCTCCTGAGAGGCTACAGCATGAGGAATGTATATGGGCCTTAATAAAGTAAAATGGGAAGATGAAACATAGAAATCCAGGTAGCTGGCATATATCTTCCAAATATTGCAGTATGCTTGACTGATATAGAGCACTGTCCATTTCATCCTTTGGAAAGAATAACAAGTGCCTGAGTTTCAAAGTGTCTTCATAAAGGATGCTGGCTGAGCAACATGCATTTTTTTGTGGAAATCATGTCAGCTAAGAGATTCATGACTGTGGCATTCCCTGGTCTGTAACAACTTCCCTCCTTCTTTCAAACTGATTTGTAGTTTAAACTGATCAGACTCCTCTGACTTTAAAATGCATTTGGCTGCTCCATCTAGGTCTATGCCCTCAATTGTCAAAGTTCTATAGAGAGTCTAGAATATCTATTGGGGTGTGTAACAGGGAGCCCCAACCCTGTTATCTACAATCAAAGTGGGAGCAGGACTTTTGTAACCCACAAGGGCCAACAGCTACAACAGCAAGCCCCAACAAGAAAACAGATCCTGAGGCTGGGGTTGTCCTGGCTACTGGGAGAGCGCAGGGAAGGAACAGCTGAGGCTCATCAGGCCAAATTGAGGCAGCTAAGCTAAGCCACAGCAGGTGGGTCTTGCTGATTAGCAGGTACAGCAGAAACCCCTGTGCGTAATTGGAGAGCCAGCTCTGGGGCACATAAAACTGGGGCCTGAGAGCTAGCAAGGGAGTCTAACCTGCAGATCACAAGGAGCAGATCTCTAGAAGGGGAGAGCGTCAAGAGACAGACTGGATGATGCCTAAGTGGTCCTCCAGGGCTGTAAGGAGCAAGCCAAGGGGAGCTTAGGGTATGCAGCAAGGCAAGGAGCCAATATGAGGTGACTTTTTAGATAGTGGTTTGCTTGTGTTTGTGTTTTGACAGTGCTTAGGACTAGAGGACTGAATTGCAACTGCAAATGTTGAGGAGAGCACAGGCAAGGTGCCAGAGGCACACTTTCCACTATTTGAGGTTGAGGCCCAAGAAGCTAGTGTCTGAGACGGTGGATGTGGACTGAAGAGTCTCGCCAGATAAAAAGGGCTGAAGCCAGACAAGAGGAAGCCTGAACAAAGGTCTTGGGGCCCAAGGGCCCTCATGTGGAGTTGGACTTCTATGGTCTTCTATGAAGGGGCAACTAAGAGCTATCTGCAAGGCGTGAGTGTAACTATGAGAGCAGCTGAAGGTCACAATTCTAGCCCCCGAGACAACCAAGCCACCCCTTAAGGAGAGAGTACAACCATGGGATAAAAGGAGAGAGGTATAGACCCATGAGTAGTCCACCCCAGCTTCTGCAGGCACCCTCTCTCTTTTTTTTTTTTTTTTTTGTCTAACAACAAGGCATTGCAGGCAAGAGATAGGAGGCAGAGGAAGTCGGGGAGCACAGGTTAGTCTGCCCAGTATTCGTGCCAGACTCCAGGGAGGGAGATCACTCAAACCTGCCAGAGGGCACTGTCAGCAGACATAGCAAGAGGCTTGAGTTTTTTGGCACTGAAAACTAAAAATAAACCACTGGTGTTGTTGTTAACACAGGTACGATAACACAAAAACACATTAACCTGAACAGTGTGGAATATTCAAAGAGAACAATATAGAGTGATACCAGTGTGCAAGTTGCTTTCTATATATAGTAGCTGTAATACATCTGGTGTTGTGGTTTGTTTGTCTAACCATAATCCAGGCCAAAAATCCAGCCAATACTTCATATGCCAGCCAATGCTACTTACATTTCCATGAAATCAGCTTTCACAAGAGTGAATGAACAAATTGAATACAGCCTTGTTGTGAAGCCCCATCCTAAATCCCAATGCTAATTACTGAGTACTACTTCACCTGGTATATTGGGTGAAACAAATTATTATCCTATGTATTGCATACATTGCTTTTGAAAGCCTGATGTTACACAGAGGCTTCTGTGAAGAACAGCAATGAATGGGTTAAAACTTTCCATATTATTTACTTCCTTTGCTTTTCAGAATATAATTCAATAGTGTTGCCATCATTTATCTTAAATCATTTTCACATTCTGTACAGCATCAGATGTTGAAAAGAGCTGACAAGAGTAAGCATGCCTGCATTGACCTTACTGGTTTATTCTTGCATTATTTTATCTTGCAATAAAATGTGCTGCATACAGATTAACTTTCTTTGCACAATATTTATTATTTTACTTCCCAAGAAATGGAAATTATAAATGCTTTGATAAAAAGATTACAAGGTTATCCCATTTCAAGTAGTTCCTGTAAATACTTCAAAATCATCCTCTTAAACATTAGGTTTGTAACATCCTGCAGCAGTAGAGTACTTTCCCTTATATGAATAGAGATCTCTCAGCCTTTGATACTAAAAGTATCTAGAGTAATGGAAGGAAGAAGGTGGCATTCTTCCACTCTCAGTGATAAAAATACATTCATGTCACAAATGATTCCACTCAATCATTTTGCTCTCAAAAACAGATCAAGCACCATTAAATATATGCAGGATAACTATATTTAGTTCGGATTAGAAGACTTGGAAATTGAAGCTATTTAATCAATTTAATAAATAGCCCACACCTGTAGGGAGTGGATTAGGA